>NC_067246.2:306328396-306953396 GCF_019359855.2 Lolium perenne
CGAACATAGCATCAATGTTTTATCCCTAGTGGCAACAGCACATCCACAACCTTAGAACTTTCTGTCACTGTCCCAGATTTAATGGAGGCATGAACCCACTATCGAGCATAAATACTCCCTCTTGGAGTTACTAGCAAAAACTTGGCCAGAGCCTCTACTAACAACGGAGAGCATGCAAGATCATAAACAACACATAGGTAATAGATTGATAATCAACATAACATAGTATTCTCTATTCATCGGATCCCAACAAACACAACATATAGCATTACAGATAGATGATCTTGATCATGTTAGGCAGCTCACAAGATCCGACAATGAAGCACATGAGGAGAAGACAACCATCTAGCTACTGCTATGGTCCCATAGTCCAGGGGTGAACTACTCACTCATCAATCCGGAGGCGACCATGGCGGTGTAGAGTCCTCCGGGAGATGAATCCCCTCTCCGGCAGGGTGCCGGAGGCGATCTCCTGAATCCCCCGAGATGGGATTGGCGGCGGCGGCGTCTCAGTAAGGTTTTCCGTATCGTGGCTCTCGGTACTGGGGGTTTCGCGACGAAGGCTATTTGTAGGCGGAAGGGCAGGTAAAGGGGCGTCACGAGGGGCCCACACCACAGGCCGGCGCGGCCAGGGCCTGGGCCGCGCCGCACTGGTGTGTCGCCACCTCGTGGCCCCACTTTGACTCTCCCTCGGTCTTCTGGAAGCTTCGTGCAAAAATAGGACCCTGGGCGTTGATTTCGTCCAATTCCGAGAATATTTCTTTACTAGGATTTCTGAAACCAAAAACAGCAGAAAACAGCAACTGGCTCTTCGGCATCTCGTTAATAGGTTAGTGCCGGAAAATGCATAATAATGACATATAAAGTGTATAAAACATGTGAGTATCATCATAAAAGTAGCATGGAACATAAGAAATTATAGATACGTTTGAGACGTATCAAGCATCCCCAAGCTTAGTTCCTACTCGTCCCGAGTAGGTAAACGATAACAAAGATAATTTCTTAAGTGACAATGCTACCAACATAATCTTGATCAATACTATTGTAAGCACATGTAATGAATGCAGCGATTTGAAACAATGGTAAATGACATGAGTAAACAATTGAATCATAAAGCAAAGACTTTTCATGAATAGTACTTAAAGACAAGCATCAATAAGTCTTGCATAAGAGTTAACTCATAAAGCAATAAATCAAAGTAGAGGTATTGAAGCAACACAAAGGAAGATAAAGTTTCAGCGGTTGCTTTCAACTTGTAACATGTATATCTCATGGATATTGTCAATGTAAAGTAATATAGCAAGTGCAATATGCAAGTATGTAGGAATCAATGCACAGTTCACACAAGTGTTTGCTTCTTGAGGTGGAGAGAAATAGGTGAACTGACTCAACATAAAAGTAAAAGAATGGCCCTTCGCAGAGGGAAGCATTGATTGCTATATTTGTGCTACAGCTTTGGTTTTGAAAACAAGAAACAATTTTGTCAACGGTAGTAATAAAGCATATGAGTTATGTAATTTATATCTTACAAGTTGCAAGCCTCATGCATAGTATACTAATAGTGCCCGCACCTTGTCTTAACTAGCTTGGACTACCGGATCATCGCAATGCACATGTTTTAACCAAGTGTCACAAAGGGGTACCTCTATGCCGCCTGTACAAAGGTCTAAGGAGAAAGCTCGCATTGGATTTCTCGCTATTGGTTATTCTCAACTTAGACATCCATACCGGGACAACATAGACAACAGATAATGGACTCCTCTTTTATGCATAAGCATGTAGCAACAATTATTTTTCTCATATGAGATTGAGGATATATGTCCAAAACTGAAACTTCCACCATGGATCATGGCTTTAGTTAGCGGCCCAATGTTCTTCTCTAACAATATGCATGCTCCAACCATAAGGTGGTAGATCGCTCTTACTTCAGACAAGACGAACATGCATAGCAACTCACATGATATTCAACAAAGAAATAGTTGATGGCGTCCCCAGGAACATGGTTATCGCACAACAAGCAACTTAATAAGAGATAAAGTGCATAAGTACATATTCAATACCACAATAGTTTTTAAGCTATTTGTCCCATGAGCTATATATTGTAAAGGTAAAGAATGGAAATTTTAAAGGTAGCACTCAAGCAATTTACTTTGGAATGGCGGAGAAATACCATGTGGTAGGTAGGTATGGTGGACACAAATGGCATAGTGGTTGGCTCAAGGATTTTGGACGCATGAGAAGTATTCCCTCTCGATACAAGGTTTAGGCTAGCAAGGTTATTTGAAACAAACACAAGGATGAACCGGTACAGCAAAACCCACATAAAAGACATATTGTAAACATTATAAGACTATATACCGTCTTCCTTGTTGTTCAAACTCAATACTAGAAATTATCTAGACCTTAGAGAAACCAAACATGCAAATCAGATTTTAGCATGCTCTATGTATTTCTTCATTAATAAGTGCAAAGTATATGATGAAAGAGCTTAAACATGAGCACAACAATTGCCAAGTATCACATTATTCAAGATATTATACCAATTACCACATATATCATTTTCCGATTCCAACCATATAACAATTTAACGAAGAAGAAACTTTCGCCATGAATACTTTGAGTAAAGCCTAAGGACATATTTGTCCATATGCAACAGCGGAGCGTGTCTCTCTCCCACACAATGAATGCTAGGATCCATTTTATTCAAACAAAACAAAAACAAAAACAAACAGATGCTCCAAGCAAAGTACATAAGATGTGATGGAATAAAAATATAGTTTCAGGGGAGGAACCTGATAATGTTGTCGATGAAGAAGGGGATGCCTTGGGCATCCCCAAGCTTAGACGCTTGAGTCTTCTTGATGTATGCAGGGTTGAACCACCGGGGCATCCCCAAGCTTAGAGCTTTCACTCTCCTTGATCATAGTGTATATCATCCTCCTCTCTTGATCCTTGAAAACTTCCTCCACACCAAACTCGAAACAAACTCATTAGAGGGTTAGTGCATAATCAAAAACTCACATGTTCAGAGGTGACACAATCATTCTTTATACTTCTGGACATTGCACAAAGCTACTGAAAGTCTATGGAACAAAGAAATCCATCTAACATAGCAAAACAGGCAATGCAAAATAAAAGACAGAATCTGTCAAAACAGAACAGTTCGTACAGACGAATTTTTAACAGGCACCAGACATGCTCAGATGAGAAAACTTAAAACTAATGAAATTGCGTACATATCTGAGGATCACTCACGTAAATTGGCATAATTTTCTGAGTTACCTACAGAGAATTTTACCCAGATTCGTGACAGCAAAGAAAACTGTTTCTGCGCAGTAATCCAAATCTAGTATCATCCTTCTATTAGAGACTTTACTTGGCACAACAATGCAATAAAACTAAGATAAGGAGAGGTTGCTACAGTAGTAAACAACTTCCAAGACTCAAATATAAAAACAAAAATACTGTAGTAAAACATGGGTTGTCTCCCATAAGCGCTTTTTTTTAACGCCTTTCAGCTAGGCGCAGAAAGTGTGTATCAAGTATTATCAAGAGATGAAGCATCAACATCATAATTTGTTCTAATAATAGAATCAAAAGGTAACTTCATTCTCTTTCTAGGGAAGTGTTCCATACCTTTCTTGAGAGGAAATTGATATTTAATATTACCTTCCTTCATATCAATGGTAGCACCAACAGTTCGAAGAAAAGGTCTTCCCAATATAATGGGACAAGATGCATTGCATTCAATATCCAAGACAACAAAATAAACGGGGACAAGGTTATTGTTAACGGTAATGCGAACATTATCAACTCTCCCCAAAGGTTTCTTTGTAGAGTTATCACCAAGATTAACATCCAAATAACAAATTTTCAATGGTGGCAAGTCAAGCATATTATAAATTTTCTTAGGCATAATAGAAATACTTGCACCAAGATCACATAAAGCATTACAATCAAAGTTATTGACCTTCATCTTAATGATGGGCTCCGAACCATCCTCTAGCTTCCTAGGAATAGAAGCTTCGCGATTTAGTTTCTCTTCTCTAGCTTTTATGAGAGCATTTGTAATATGTTTCGTGAAAGCCAAATTTATAGTACTAGCATTAGGACTCTTAGAAAGTTTTTGTAAGAACTTTATAACTTCGGAGATATGACAATCATCAAAATCCAAACCATTATGATCTAAAGCAATGGGATCATTGTTCCCAATGTTGAAAAAAAATTCAGCAGTTTTATCACAGGCAGTTTCAGCAGTTTTAGCAGTTTCAGGCAGTTTTTCGCGCTTTGCATTAGAAGTGGAAACATTGCTAACACCAATTCTTTTATTATTATTAGTAGGAGGTGCAGCAACTTGTGTAGCATTAGCATTACTAGTGGTGGTAATAGTCCAAACTTTAGCTATATTATTCTCTTTAGCTAGTTTTTCATTTTCTTCTCTTTCCCACCTAGCATGCAGTTCAGCCATTAATCTTATATTCTCATTAATTCTAACTTGGATGGCATTTGCTGTAGTAACAATTTTGTTTTCATTATCCCTATTAGGCATAACTTTCAATTTCAAAAGATCAACATCAGTAGCAAGACTATCAACTTTAGAAGCAAGTATATCAATTTTCCCAAGCTTTTCTTCAACAGATTTGTTAAAAGCAGTTTGTGTACTAATAAATTCTTTAAGCATGGCTTCAAGTCCAGGGGGTGTATTCCTATTATTGTTGTAAGAATTCCCATAAGGATTACCATAGCCGTTGCCATTATTATAAGGATATGGCCTATAGTTGTTACTAGAATTGTTCCGGTAAGCATTGTTGTTGAAATTATTATTTTTAATGTAGTTTACATCAACATGTTCTTCTTGTGCAACCAATGAAGCTAATGGAACATTATTAGGATCAATATTTGTCCTATCATTCACAAGCATAGACATAATAGCATCAATCTTATCACTCAAGGAAGAGGTTTCTTCGACAGAATTTACCTTCTTACCTTGTGGAGCTCTTTCCGTGTGCCATTCAGAGTAATTAATCATCATATTATCAAGAAGCTTTGTTTCTTCACCAAGAGTGATGGACATAAAGGTACCTCCAGCAGCTGAATCCAATAGGTTCCGCGAAGAAAAATTCAGTCCTGCATAAAAGGTTTGGATGATCATCCAAGTAGTCAGTCCATGGGTTGGGCAATTTTTAACCAAAGATTTCATTCTTTCCCATGCTTGTGCAACATGCTCAGTATCCAATTGTTTAAAATTCATTATGCTACTCCTCAAAGATATAATTTTAGCAGGGGGATAATATCTACCAATAAAAGCATCCTTGCATTTAGTCCATGAATCAATACTATCTTTAGCAGAGATAGCAACCAATCTTTAGCTCTTCCTCTTAGTGAGAAAGGAAACAATTTTAATTTTATTATGTCACCATCTACATCTTTATACTTTTGCATTTCACAAAGTTCAACAAAATTATTGAGATGGGCAGCAGCATCATCAGAACTAACACCAGAAAATTGCTCTCGCATAACAAGATTTAGTAAAGCAGGTTTAATTTCAAAGAATTCCGCTGTAGTAGCGGGTGGAGCAATAGGTGTGCATAAGAAATCATTATTATTTGTGGTTGTGAAGTCACACAACTTAGTATTCTCAGCAGTATTCATTTTAGCAATAGTAAATAAAGTAAACTAGATAAAGTAAATGCAAGTAACTAATTTTTTGTGTTTTTGATATAGCGAACAAGATAGTAAATAAAATAAAGCTAGCAACTAATTTTTTTGTGTTTTGATTTAGTGCAGCAAACAAAGTAGTAAATAAAATAAAGCAAGACAAAAACAAAGTAAAGAGATTGCGATGTGGAGACTCCCCTTGCAGCGTGTCTTGATCTCCCCGGCAACGGCGCCAGAAAAAGAGCTTGATGGCGTGTAACTCACACGTTCGTTGGGAACCCCAAGAGGAAGGTATGATGCGCACAGCAGCAAGTTTTCCCTCAGAAAGAAACCAAGGTTTATCGAACCAGTAGGAGCCAAGAAGCACGTTGAAGGTTGATGGCGGCGAGATGTAGTGCGGCGCAACACCAGGGATTCCGGCGCCAACGTGGAACCTGCACAACACAACCAAAGTACTTTGCCCCAACGAAACAGTGAGGTTGTCAATCTCACCGGCTTGCTGTTACAAAGGATTAGATGTATAGTGTGGATGATGATTGTTTGCAGAGAACAGTAAAACAAGTATTGCAGTAGATTGTATTTGATGTAAAAGAATGGACCGGGGTCCACAGTTCACTATAGGTGTCTCTCCCATAAGATAAATAGCATGTTGGGTGAACAAATTACAGTTGGGCAATTGACAAATAGAGAGGGCATGACAATGCACATACATGACATGATGAATATTGTGAGATTCAATTGGGCATTACGACAAAGTACATAGACCGCTATCCAGCATGCATCTATGCCTAAAAAGTCCACTTTCAGGTTATCATCCGAACCCCTTCCGGTATTAAGTTGCAAGCAACAGACAATTGCATTAAGTATGGTGCGTAATGTAATCAATAACTATATCCTCGAACATAGCATCAATGTTTTATCCCTAGTGGCAACAGCACATCCACAACCTTAGAACTTTCATCCTTTGTCCCAGATTTAATGGAGGCATGAACCCACTATCGAGCATAAATACTCCCTCTTGGAGTTACTAGCAAAAACTTGGCCAGAGCCTCTACTAACAATGGAGAGCATGCAAGATCATAAACAACACATAGGTAATAGATTGATAATCAACATAACATAGTATTCTCTATTCATTGGATCCCAACAAACACAACATATAGCATTACAGATAGATGATCTTGATCATGTTAGGCAGCTCACAAGATCCGACAATGAAGCACATGAGGAGAAGACAACCATCTAGCTACTGCTATGGACCCATAGTCCAGGGGTGAACTACTCACTCATCAATCCGGAGGCGACCATGGCGGTGTAGAGTCCTCCGGGAGATGAATCCCCTCTCCGGCAGGGTGCCGGAGGCGATCTCCTGAATCCCCCGAGATGGGATTGGCGGCGGCGGCGTCTCGATGGAGGTTTTCCGTATCGTGGCTCTCGATGCTTTGGGGTTTCGCGACGAAGGCTATTTGTAGGCGGAAGGGCAGGTAAAGGGGCGTCACGAGGGGCCCACACCACAGGCCGGCGCGGCCAGGGCCTGGGCCGCGCCGCCCTGGTGTGTCGCCACCTCGTGGCCCCACTTTGACTCTCCCTCGGTCTTCTGGAAGCTTCGTGCAAAAATAGGACCCTGGGCGTTGATTTCGTCCAATTCCGAGAATATTTCTTTACTAGGATTTCTGAAACCAAAAATAGCAGAAAACAGCAACTGGCTCTTCGGCATCTCGTTAATAGGTTAGTGCCGGAAAATGCATAATAATGACATATAAAGTGTATAAAACATGTGAGTATCATCATAAAAGTAGCATGGAACATAAGAAATTATAGATACGTTTGAGACGTATCAGTCCTCCGCCACCTCGCCGTTGTAGTCCAGCCGGAAACACCAGACCCCATGGGCCAGGTGGAATCAATATCCGCGACAACGTGGCACCCGAGAGGAACAGGAGCAGGGAGTGCACGCCGGAACCCCGTCGTAGCCGGAACAATGATCGTGAACCCGAGCCAAGGAGGAGCCGGAACGACGACCGCGAGCCGGAACCCCGCCGAAGCTGGAACGACGGCGGCAGCCAGCATCATGGTGATGGCAGCCACCGAAGCTGGAGCCAGCACCGCGAGGAGCGCGGAGAATCTGTAGGTGGAAGCAAAAGGTCAAACCGACCCCCTCGCAGGTCTCCCTCCCCACCACTTAGCAGTGGAGGCGGAGGTGGAGGCGGAGGCGGCGGTCGCTCTCGCTCAAAGTCCCCCCGCAACGGCCCGCGTGACGCACGGGAACGTCTTAACGAATACAGATCTGACTACATCGGCCCAAAGTGCTTCGGCAGGATGATCCGAGAGGAACCAATGCCAAGGATGAACCTCAAGCTACCCGGAAACCTGAAGACATATGATGGCACCGAAAGGCCGGACACCTGGGTTGAGGATTACTACAATGTTGTAACCTTCGCCGGAGGAACCCCTAAGATCGCATGCCGCATGCTTCAGTTGTACCTTGTAGGTCCAGCTCGGATCTGGCTCAGCGACCTCGAGAGGAACTCCATCTTTTGCTGGTTCGACCTGAAGAATGCCTTCGAAAAGCACTTCAGGGGCACCTACAAAAGACCAGCCACGATAAGCGACTTACAAGCATGTATCCAGAAGAAGGGAGAAACATCAAGAAACTTCCTCACCCGATGGCTGGCATGCAGGAACGAGTGTGAGAATGTCGATCACACCACGGCTATGCACGCCTTTATAGGAGGATTGCAGCGAGGAGGGTTGCTGCGGCACAAGCTCACATGCTTAGCTAACGCAAATAAACTGACTCTGGATGATATGATATCCATTGCTAGTGATCATACTGCCGCCGATGACGACGCTGGTGGAGATCTAGCAGCCACAGCAATCCCCCTGCACCAGCAGAAGAAGAACCGTGACAACGGTAACAGTAGCGGCGGCAAGCGAAAAAATCCCCCTGATGACCAGAAGAGCGGCGGATCCGAGATGGTCGCCATGGCGTTCCAACGCGGAGGTCAAGGAGGCGGAAGAGGACGTGGCCGCGGAGGCGGAGCCGGCAGGGGCCAGCAGCGTGACGAAGTCACCGCAGCCGGAACCCGCGCCCCCCAAACCTATGAAGAGTACAGAGACATGCCCTGCCTGGCCCACCTGGATCCGGCTACAGGGAAGTCCACTCACACCAATCGCAACTGCAAGTGGGTCAACGATCTAAAATCTGACCCGGAAGCAGGTTACAAGCGAGCCCGGAAGCACCGCCCACGCGGCAAAGGAGGCAAGGGCAAGAACAAGGACAAAGAGGAAGACAGTTCCGAGGCGATGGATGAGGACGATAACTCGCCGGATCCCAAGGCAGGGTCCGCAGGTAAATCCAACCCATTCGAGAAAAAAAGCGTGGGGGCTTACCACACTTTCCTCGGAACCCCAACAGTCCGCGCTACCAAGTCAGCTACCGGATCTGAACGCCACGATTCGGCTGTGCGCGATATGTCAGGTGGTCGGAAGTCCCGTGCACATTTGACAGGGAGGATCACCCTGCCGTTGTGCCAAAAGAATGCTACGCCTTGGTTGTAAGTCCCCGCATAGACGGGTATGACTTCTCCAAGTGCCTCATGGATGGTGGAGCCAACTTGAACATCATGTACCTGGAGACTCTAGAGCGGATGCACCTCACCAAGGAACAGCTCAAACACAGCAACACTGAGTTTCATGGCGTGGTTCCGGGTAAGAAGGCGAATTCCCTCGGCAGCATCACACTTCCCGTGGCCTTCGGCGATGTTCACAATTTCCGCGAAGAGAAGATCACGTTTGAAGTTGTGCCCTTCAAGAGCTCCTACCACGTCATCTTCGGCAGGCCCACCTACCACAAGTTCCATGCGAGAGCGTGCTACATCTACAACAAGCTCAAGATCCCGGGTCCTAAGGGTATGATTACCGTATCCGGAGACTACAAAAAGGCTCATGAGTGCGAGTTGGGCGAAGCCGCCTTCGCAGAGTCTGTGATATCTGGAGAAGAGCTGAAAAGCTACAGAGCAGCGGTGGATCCAACAGAAATGCAGACCACCAAGAAGCAGATCTCCGAACAGAAAAACTCCTTCAAGGCCACGATAGATACCAAGAAAGTCAACTTCAAGGAAGATGACGCTACCAAGCAGGTCTCAGTCGGAGCCAACATGGACCCAAAATAGGAAGACGCGCTCGTCGAGTTTCTCCGCGCTAACATGGATATCTTCGCATGGCAACCTTCTGACATGTCCGGAGTACCAAGGGAACTCGCCGAGCACTACCTCAACATAAACCCGGGGGCTAAACCGGTGAAGCAAGCTATGCGACGCTTTGGAGATAAGATGCGCCGCGCCATAGGAATGGAATTAGCAAAGTTACTAGAGGCAGGTTTTGTAAGAGAAGTAATCCACACTGATTGGGTCGCAAATCCCGTCCTTGTACCCAAAAAGAATTCTGAAATACTAAGAATGTGCATCGATTACTCTGGCGTGAACAAACATTGCCCGAAAGATCCGTTTCCCCTGCCGCGCATTGACCAAGTCATTGATTCGACGGCACGGGCGGAACTTCTATGTTTCCTTGATGCGTATTCCGGGTATCACCAGATCCGGATGAAGGAGTCTGACCAAGAGGCGACCTCATTCATCACCCCATTTGGCACTTACTGCTATGTTACTATGCCCTTTGGCTTGAAAAACGCAGGTGCCACCTACCATCATACGATGCAGCGGTGCTTGAAGGACCAGATTGGCCGGAACGTACACGCCTACGTCGACGATATCGCGGTCATGACTCGGAAAGGATCCGACTTGATCAGCGATCTCACAGAAACCTTTGAGAATCTCTGTCGGTACAAGATGATGTTGAATCCGCTAAAGTGCGTCTTCGGCGTACCAGCTGGAAAACTCCTTGGCTTCATTGTTTCTAACAGGGGCATTGAAGTAAACCCGGAAAAAATCAAGGCAATTTTGTGCATAAAAAGGCCAACTTGTCTCAAAGATGTGCAACGGCTCACTGGTTGTGTCGCAGCAATCAGCAGGTTTGTTAGCCGTCTTGGCGAGAAGGCACTTCCCCTGTACAAGCTATTGAAGGAAACAGACAAGTTTGTCTGGGACGAGGCAGCGGATGCAGCTCTTCAAGGGTTGAAGGACATACTAACCTCCCCACCTATCCTAGCAGCTCCAGGAGAGTCAGAACCTATGCTCCTTTACCTGGCAGCTACCAACAGGGTCATCAGCCTCGTCATCGTGGTGGAACGACAGGAAGAAGGTCACGAATATGGAGTCCAAAGGTCAGTCTACTATATTAGAGAAGTCCTTACGGAGTCCAAACAGCGCTACCCGCACTTTCAGAAGTTAGCCTACGGAGTATTCCTAGGCAGCAGGAAGCTGCGACACTACTTCCAAGAGCATCCAGTAACAGTCGTGAGCAAGGCTCCGCTGTCAACGATTCTCAACAACGCTGACGCAACAGGACGCACAGCAAAATGGGGCATTGAATTATCCGCCTTCGACATCAACTACAAAGCTAGGACCGCGGTCAAATCCCAGGTCTTGGCAGATTTTATCGCAGATTGGACAGAAGCTCCGGACATAAGCTTGGAGCCGGAACCAGAGACATGGGTTATGCACTTCGATGGATCCAAGCAGCATCAAGGCTCAGGAGCCGGAGTCACCTTGAAATCCCCTACCGGAGAAGAATTGCAATACGTTTTGCAGATCCACTTCCAAGCTACAAACAATATGGCGGAATACGAGGCTCTACTACACGGACTGAGCATCGCTAAGGAGATAGGGATCAAGCACATCATTTGCTGCGGAGATTCCGACTTGGTGGCACAGCAGGTAGCCGGAACCTGGAACGCCAGAAATTCCGTCATGGCGGCTTACAGAGACGAAGTTGACGAGATCGCCAAGTGCTTTCTAGGATACGAAGTCAAATACGTCCGGAGAGACGATAACGCAGCGGCAGACATGCTATCCAAGCTCAGATCCGGCAGAAAACCAATTCCGCCTGGCATTTTCCTGGAGCACCTACGGATACCCTCGGTGAAGGGCGCTAACCCGGAAAACCCAGAGGTGGCAGTTTCTCCGGCTAGAGAGGTGATGGTTATCACTCCGGCTTGGACACAGCCTTTCCTGGACTACCTCATCGATCAAAAGTTGCCAGAGGACGAGGTCCTCGCACGACAGATCATCAGACGAGCAAGATCCTACACAATTGTTGATGGACAGCTCTATAAACGCAGCGCAACAGGGGTGTTTCTTAAATGCGTCTCAAATCAAGACGGCATTGAGATCCTCAGAGAGATCCACGCAGGGGACTGCGGGCATCATGCCGCCCCCAGATCACTCGTTGCCAAAGCCTTTCGGCTAGGTTTCTATTGGCTCACAGCTAAAGAAGATGCTGACAAGATAGTCAAGACCTGCCGAGGTTGTTGTAAGGGTACATTGCCCCTATGTGTGGTTTCGGTAATTAATGACAACCCCTATGGACTAATGTTTTCATTGAGTTTATATGAAGGAATATTCCATAGGTACTACTTGCTCTCCATGTGTTGGATTCAAGTATGGATGCCATGAAGATAAAGATATACCTTGTGTATTGGCATCAAGATCATCGGTATGAAGATATATATGTGATATGATCAAGAAGAAGAAATGAAGATGGAGTTCTTATGTGGAACTCAATATTATCCATGCTCTATCTTAAGTGAGTATGAGAAGATACAAGGTTGAGTTGGGCAAGTTCAAGATGAGCATCTTGTGTGGATCACATGCTTGAAGCTTGCCGTCCACTTGGTGATAGTGAAGATGTGCATCAATGAACCTTTCCCATCATAGTGTATGGGGGAGCATTTGTGAGTATACATGAAGCGACAATGATCAAGTGATGGGATGCGCAAGGCAAAGGTATGACCATGATAGGTTTTCCTTTTACCGGTCTCGAGGTGGTTGATGGGAGACCGGATTATAGGATAGATAGCCGCACTATCAAGAGGGGCTTTCGGTTGGTTAACTTGATCACATCGTCTTAGGGAGCTCAATCCTTGCATGCGTTGCATATTCTTATTGCTTCCTGGTATTTCTCGGTGTGAGGTTCTTGAGCTTGTTGCTAGCTTTACAACAAGCCCAAGTTCATCGAAAACGGAGTTCACATGCATCTTCTATTGCGTTTTCGGGGTTGGGTGATTTTACCGGTTATTCATGATATAAGGTTCTACCTTTTATATTCATGATAAAATCCCCTCCTACAGATTCTTGGGTTTTCACTTTCTATAAGATAGCATTTGTTGTTATCTTCCAAACAAAATTGGTTTCATGCGATTCGGAGTTCTGGAGCAATAGTTATTAAAGAAAAAAAGGAAAAGGAGAAAAGAATAAAAGAAAAAAAGAAAAAGGAGGGGCCAGCCGACCGGCCGGTCTGACCGGACCGGCAACCGGCCCACCCGGTCCGCGACCGGACTTGGCACCGGTGCCATCCGGCCCATGTCCAGGGGCCTCTGGCCCTTTACCGGTTGCAGGCCCGGTCCACGACCGGCCTGCCCGGCGCGCCTCCCGGCCCGGCCGGGTTCCTGACCGGCCGCCTCCCTGCGGGCCGCCTTCCCCGCGCAGCCCACCTCGCGCCGCCTCCACCCGGCCTGCTGCCGCCTCCTCCGGGCCGCTCCGCCCCGCGCGGCCCACCCGGCGCGGCCAGCACCCCCGCGCGACCTGTCGCTATCCGCCGCTGTGGCTGCTGCCCCGGCTGGGCTTTTCGCCTCCACGAGGCCCACTCGCCCCATCCGGTTGCTGGGCCGGTCCGACCGGGCTGCTGACCGGCCTGGCCGGCTGCTGCTCCGGTCGGCCGGCCTGGTGACCGGCTGGGCCGTTTTCTGGCTAGTTTTTCTGCCCGATTTTCTGTCTTTTTCCCCCAACAGCTATTTTTCCACTTGGGCTATAAATACCTTTCTTCCACCTTGAGCCCAGCGACTTCTTCCCTTTCTCTCACCTCCATTGTTGCATTTGAAGAAGTTGCTCTCTCTCTTGTTCCCCCCCATGATTCTTGCTCATATTTGAGGATTTGAGAGAGGAGATCTAGATCTACACTTCCACCAAACCAATTCTTCTCTAAGTGAGGGAATCTCTTGGGATCTAGATCTTGGAGTCTTTGGTTGACTTTCCCCCTTGTTCTTCCTCTCCAATCTCATCCTAGCATTCGTTGCTTTGGTGGGATTTGAGTGTGAAGGACTTGAACACCTCCGGTGTTCTTGCTTTGCATCATTGCATAGTGTTGAGCTCTCCACCACGATTTGTTCGAGTGAGAGACCGTGAGCTTGTTACTCTTGGAGGGTGACCTCCTAGTTGGCTTGGTGATTGGTGCTCCGGTGATCTCTTCAAGAAGATTGTGAAGAGGCCCGGGCTTCTCCTTCGTGGAGCTTGTGAAGTGGTTGTGGAGCTTGCCATCTCCGGAGCGGAGGAAAAGCTAACCATAAGGAAAGGGCCATTATCCTTCGTGGGTGTGGTTCGGAGAATAGGGTGAGCCTTCGTGGCGCGGGGAATCCTTCGTGGGACCTCCACTCCTCCAAACGTGACGTACCTTGTTGCAAAGCAAGGGAACACGGGAATACATCCTCGTCTCCGCGTGCCTCGGTTATTTCTATACCCGAGCTCTCTTTCCTTGTGATAGCCATCGTGCTTGAAGTACATATATCTTGCTATCACTTGTGCTACATATATCTTGTGCCTATCTTGCTTAGCTCTAGTTGCTATTGTTACACTTAGTTGAGCTTAGCATATTTAGGGTTTGTGCTTGTAAACTAAACGATAGTTTAATTCCGCATTCTTACAAGACAAATCCGCAAGAGTTTGTAATTGCCTATTCACCCCCCCTCTAGGCGACATCTCGATCTTTCAATTGGTATCAGAGCAAGGTCTCTCCTTGTTTTAGGCTTCACCGCCTTGAGAGTAAAGATGTCGGCTAGTAATTTAGTGCACAATGACACAATTGTCTTTAATGGCACAAATTATCTTTTGTGGAGAAATTGCTTGCTTTGTAAGCTTCGGACCTTGTGTCCACATATAGAGCAATTTCTAGATGTCGGTTTTTCTCCTCCAATGGATTCTCAAAATCTATCTTTAGAGGATGAGAAAAACTTACATCTTGAAGCTCAAGTATCTAATGAGCTTTTATTCTCTTTGAGACCCGATTTTCGTAGGTTCTTGATATATATAAAGCGAAAATCGTCTCATGAGATGTGGATCAAGCTTAAGGAAATGTTTGGTGGATCCACTTCTCAATTGGTCGGTGGTGACTCCGAGGAGCTCTCTTCCCCTACACATCATGAAGAGCTCCAAGTTGCTTCCACCTCCGGTCGTGATGAGTTATCATCTTCTTTCACTTCACCAACGTGTAGCAAGACACGAGGTAATGATATGGTGAGTGGCGAGGAAAATTGCAATGTTGATATTGTGCTCAATAGTGATGATTCTTCATCTCTATCCCATTGTAATGCTTCCTCTTTGGACTTAAACACATCTAGCATTGAAAATGACCTACATGCTTGTGTTGTTAGTCCTTGCATATCATGTGTAAATTGCTTACATAGATCTCATGAAGATATGCTTACCTTGTCTTGCCCCCATAATCAAAATGCTTATATTTCCTCTAGTTGTTTGTTGACTAACAATGTAGAGGAAACCAAACACTATATGGATCAAGACATGTTTTCAAATGAGGATTCAAGAATATCTTCATCTTCATTCTCCGGTATGCACATGTGCCTTATGGCAAATGGATCAAAGGTATCTCCTACTTTGACTCCTAACACTTCCTCTAATGATGAGAGTGATGATGATGATAATGATGAAGAATATAATACCTTGGTGCATAATATGGCAATGATATATGCTTCTCTTCATGGTAATAAAGAAGCTCGTGCTAATCTCGAATACTCTATGGATATCTTGAATAAATATAAGGAAACCATAGTGAAGTTGGAATCCCATGTTGAAAATGAGGAAATGAGATTCACTCTCCTCAAGCATGAGCTAAAAGATGAGAAGCATGCTAATTTCATGCTTACACAAAAAGTTGAATCCTATATGCATGAAAATGAGAAAACTATTGTTGACGCTTGTGCTACTAACTCTAATTCTTGTGAAGCATCGACCTTAAAGGAGAATGTTGAGCTAAGGGCTCAACTTGAGTTGCTAACTAGCAATTATAGGGAATTGGAAGAAAGTCATAAAAAGCTCTCAAGCTCTCATGATGAACTTCTAATTTCCTATGATGGGCTAAAGTTAGCTCATGAGGCTAGTATCACTAAGGTAACATCTTGTGAGCCTCATGTGGACATTAGCACAATCTCTACTACAAATGCTATATCTTCATGTGCTAGTCCTTGTAATCCATCTAGTCAAACTAGTGATACACCTTGTGTTGGATTACTCACTTTGCCTTGTTGCTCTAACAATGAAGCTTCTACTTCCTCTAGTACTTGTATTTCTATTAACCATGTAGAGGAAATAAAAGAGCTCGAGGCCCAAGTCCTTTCTTTGAAGAAAGACTTGGAAAAGCGTCATGAAGGGAAATCCGCACTTGACAAGATGCTAAGTGTGCAACAATCCCCCAATGACAAGAGTGGACTTGGATTCAACTCCAATAACAAGAACAAGTCCAAGAGCAAGAGCAACAAGAAGAAGGGCCAAGACAAAGTCAAGGATCCGGCCAAGTTGGTTTGTTTCAAGTGCAAGGTTGAAGGGCATCATGTTAGATCATGCCCATTGAAGAAGAAGAAGAAGCACTTGAGTGAGAAACAACAAGGGAAACGGCCACAAGGTAAAGGTCAAGCTCATGCTCGACCTCAAGTTGAAGATAGGCCACTTCCCAAGAAGAATCAAGATATTGTTCCCCAAGAGAAGAAATCAATAAAGAAGAGAAAGGGGAACACTTGCTACTTATGCCGTGAGAAGGGGCACTTTGCTTCTTCTTGCTTAGGTGGTACCTTATCTAACCCTATAGTTGTTGATAATGATTATTCTCTAGGGAAGGATAAGGATGGCAATGTGTTTGCCAAGTTTGTTGGAACTCAAAGTGGTTTCAAGAAAAGAACCATTTGGGTTGCCAAGCCTATTGTGACTAATCTCTTAGGACCCAACTTGGTTGGGGACCAACAATCTCAAACTTGATCAATAGGTGCATGTGGAGGGCATTGGAGATTTGGCTACTTCATGAAGAATTAAGGGATCTTCATATATTGTATTTTTACCAAGCCAAGACGTATGGATTATCATCTATATCTTATATCCAATGTTCCTCTTTGCGGTAACTTATACTTCAACTCTTCATGTTTATTGTAAGTTACTTGCCCCTTTGCATGTTTGGTTTTGTACCAAATGTGTGTATGTATGTGTTGTGTCTTACTTGCTTATCTTGTGTATTCAAGTATGTTTGTTTGACTCATCATATACTTATGTATTGTTTTGAGCCCAATGCATCTTGATGATATCTTATTTGGCTTTCTTTGAGTGATTAATGGAGCATCCCATTTTGGGGGAGTGATATGCTTTGTGCATCTCTCTTTCTATAAAATGTGTGTATATGGGTAGCACCACTTAGTGTTGTTATTGCAAGATTATCTAGTCACTATGTGGTGTGCCATACTCATGAGAAATTCAAATTCTAAATATCCATTAATCATCTCTAGTTGAATTTTAGTTGCCTCTTATTTAGAAGAAATGTTTTATCACATTATGGGGGAGTAATATGTTTTGTACATATCACAAGCCTAGAAAATGTGAACATATGAGGTTATGCCACTTAGAGTTGATGCTCTTAATTATCTTGTTCCTAGGTGGCATGTTTGCTCAAACAAGCTCCATTCCTAATAAAAATATTTTATTACTCATCTTGTGGGCTTTTGTTTGATTATGAAATTCTTGGTGCGGTTTTTCCTCAAATACATATCTCTATATCTTATTTGGGACACCGTTTGCTTCAAGTTATTCTAATCATTGCCGTGCGTGATTGTGTGACTAGTTGAAGCTATCAAGAATCTTCATCCGTGCATAGTGCTCAATTCTATATACTTATCCTATGCCTTTTATTGTGAAGTTGATCCTTTCTAACATTGTCAATACTCCACCGGAAATTATTTCCTATATACTCATTGTCTTTGACAATTGATAACCTTGTATGTGGTTGAATCTTTGGATCATCTTCACCTTGGATTGTTTCTTATTGCCTTATTTTACTTCCAACAAATCTTTGTTGCTCCCATGTGTCTTCCTTGTCCCTTTGAAAAATGTTTTGATAAATTCTCTTGATTCATATCAAGTGTTTGTTTTGGAAGACAAACCTTTTCCTTACGGTACATTGTGCCATTGTGAAAAGTGTATAGGGTTTGGTTTATTTTGTTTGAACCTTGCTCTTTTGGGGAGTTTGCTATCTCATTCTTTCGTACATGATTTATTTGCTTGAATGAGATAAATCCTTGAGCATGTTTGCTTTATTTCATCCGTTATGCTCAATGGTTTCTTCTTAGTTCATTTGTTGAACTTTGTTGAACAAATCTTTTGTGATTTGCTTCTTAGATATAACTTGGACAACAAATTTGTTTTGTGGCACCTCTATGCCTTATCTATTTCTTTTGGTGTTTTGTCCAAAGTATATCTTTCTTGGATCTTTAAAGGTTTTGGTGCATGCTTATATGTAATTTGTTTATACTTGTAGCATGCTTGCTTTCTTTTGATCCATTATATAGGATATACTCCATCAAATCCTAAATGGCTAAGATGTGCATGAAATTCAAACTTCATCTAAATATGCACATGTTTATATGGAGTGTGTCCTATATATTGTGGTTAGTCTAACCATGTTGGACCCAATAAGGTTGGGGACCAAGATGTACTTGAATGATGTTTTAGGTACATTGGAGATGCAGTGGAGGCTTGTCTCATCTATAAGGAAGGTGCTGTCACCGTATGAGGATTGGAGTCAAGCTAGGATGATCGATGAACTCTTATCCACTACATCAAGCCATTGCCATCTCGGTAACAAGTATCTTATTCATGCACTCTCATATAGCATCCAATCTCTTGTAGGTTGTATCTTGGCATGAAATTATTTATTTCGAAAATATTGCGGTTCTTGAAAAACCCATTTAAAGTAAAACTTCTTATTGAACATTTGAGTAATTTGAGAAGATGCATATGATAGGTTATATATATATATATCATATTTTATGATTCACCTATCACAAATATGCCCTCTAGCAATTTATTGCGTATCAATTCCTCAAAGAGCTCTTGTGTGCAATATTGATGAATTTGTGGAATAAATCCGTATTTGTGATACTTGTTGCCTTTCTCAAAACACTCCAACTAGCTCTACTTCCCTTATTGTTAGTTGTAATGTTTTTGAGGTTTAACTTAGTTGAAGTTCATTCATATATACCATAAGTGAAAATTGGAGCCATAGGCTATATATGCTTCTTAAGCAAACATCCTTTGGTATATTTTATGACTTCATCTTGGATATCTTGTTTTGTCTATTTTGTTAACCTCGTGTGTGTGCATGTTTCTTTATGGATCACTTTGTCCACTTTAGAAACTTATATACATAAGAGTGTTAATCCATCACCTTGATATTCTTGATCTTTGCCGACCGACTTTTACCCCTTTTGTTTTTAGTGGGTTGGTAAAGAAAATTTATGAGTGCTTGGTTTATTTATTTTCTTCATGCACTCATATCTCGTAATTGTTGGACTCAAGTTGTTCTTGATAAGCATACTCTCTTTATCTTAGTTGTGTTCTAAATGATATATAGGGAGTGAGGATTCCATGTTTGTGCATATTGTATCCAAATGCAAACATTATAAATTGTGCACGAACCTTGGGGAGCTTTCTTATTTTTAGAGCACTATATCTTTCTTATCATGATATCTTTGTTTGTCCAATTGGATCTTTGATTGCTTGCTTTATTTGTTGAAGCTCACTTCACCATGTTATCTTTATGCAATCTTTGATCCTCAATATAGTTTGATTTCCTTCAATTATTCATCATTGGATATGTGCACTTGATTCCACTCAAATTATGAGAAGTGCACACTTTGGGGAGGAACTCACATTATATTGGCCTTCTAAATTTTTCACCCATTTTGACAATCGATGCCAATGGGGGAGAAGTTTAGAGGGTTTAAGGGAATGGTTTTATACTTAAGCTTGGTTTGTGCTTAAGTGTTTTGCCTCTCATGCATTCCATATTTATATGTCTTGCATGGTTGTATATATATAGTGGAAACTATCCCAAAGGTTAATCTTGACAATGTATGCAATGAATTCATGTTCATCACACGTGCATACATTGTGGGGGAGTTTTCTCTATATATATTGGTTCTACTCACATCCATTGCATTTGTTGTAGTTGTGTGAGTAGAGCCGGTTTTGATATGGACTAGTAGCTTTGTGTTACTTGACCATATCAAATACAACCTCTTGTATACAACTTATTCTCGGATAAGTTGCGTACTTGTCACTAATATTCATTATATAAACCCTCTTATTGTGGTTGTCATCAATTACCAAAATGGGGGAGATTGTAAGGGTACATTGCCCCTATGTGTGGTTTCGGTAATTAATGACAACCCCTATGGACTAATGTTTTCATTGAGTTTATATGAAGGAATATTCCATAGGTACTACTTGCTCTCCATGTGTTGGATTCAAGTATGGATGCCATGAAGATAAAGATATACCTTGTGTATTGGCATCAAGATCATCGGTATGAAGATATATATGTGATATGATCAAGAAGAAGAAATGAAGATGGAGTTCTTATGTGGAACTCAATATTATCCATGCTCTATCTTAAGTGAGTATGAGAAGATACAAGGTTGAGTTGGGCAAGTTCAAGATGAGCATCTTGTGTGGATCACATGCTTGAAGCTTGCCGTCCACTTGGTGATAGTGAAGATGTGCATCAATGAACCTTTCCCATCATAGTGTATGGGGGAGCATTTGTGAGTATACACGAAGCGACAATGATCAAGTGATGGGATGCGCAAGGCAAAGGTATGACCTTGATAGGTTTTCCTTTTACCGGTCTCGAGGTGGTTGATGGGAGACCGGATTATAGGATAGATAGCCGCACTATCAAGAGGGGCTTTCGGTTGGTTAACATGATCACATCGTCTTAGGGAGCTCAATCCTTTCATGCGTTGCATATTCTTATTGCTTCCTGGTATTTCTCGGTGTGAGGTTCTTGAGCTTGTTGCTAGCTTTACAACAAGCCCAAGTTCATCGAAAACGGAGTTCACATGCATCTTCTATTGCGTTTTCGGGGTTGGGTGATTTTACCGGTTATTCATGATATAAGGTTCTACCTTTTATATTCATGATAAAATCCCCTCCTACAGATTCTTGGGTTTTCACTTTCTATAAGATAGCATTTGTTGTTATCTTCCAAACAAAATTGGTTTCATGCGATTCGGAGTTCTGGAGCAATAGTTATTAAAGAAAAAAGGAAAAGGAGAAAAGAATAAAAGAAAAAAAGAAAAAGGAGGGGCCAGCCGACCGGCCGGTCTGACCGGACCGGCAACCGGCCCACCCGGTCCGCGACCGGACTTGGCATCGGTGCCATCCGGCCCATGTCCAGGGGCCTCTGGCCCTTTACCGGTTGCAGGCCCGGTCCACGACCGGCCTGCCCGGCGCGCCTCCCGGCCCGGCCGGGTTCTGGCCGGCCGCCTCCCTGCGGGCCGCCTTCCCCGCGCAGCCCACCTCGCGCCGCCTCCACCCGGCCTGCTGCCGCCTCCTCCGGGCCGCTCTGCCCGCGCGGCCCACCCGGCGCGGCCAGCACCCCCGCGCGGCCTGTCGCTATCCGCCGCGCGCTGCTGCCCCGGCTGGGCTCTTCGCCTCCACGAGGCCCACTCGCCCCATCCGGTTGCTGGGCCGGTCCGACCGGGCTGCTGACCGGCCTGGCCGGCTGCTGCTCCGGTCGGCCGGCCTGGTGACCGGCTGGGCCGTTTTTCTGACTATTTTTTCTGCCCGTTTTTTTCTGTCTTTTTCCCCCAACAGTTATTTTTCCACTTGGGCTATAAATACCTTTCTTCCACCTTGAGCCCAGCGACTTCTTCCCTTTCTCTCACCTCCATTGTTGCATTTGAAGAAGTTGCTCTCTCTCTTGTTCCCCCCCATGATTCTTGCTCATATTTGAGGATTTGAGAGAGGAGATCTAGATCTACACTTCCACCAAACCAATTCTTCTCTAAGTGAGGGAATCTCTTGGGATCTAGATCTTGGAGTCTTTGGTTGACTTTCCCCCTTGTTCTTCCTCTCCAATCTCATCCTAGCATTCGTTGCTTTGGTGGGATTTGAGTGTGAAGGACTTGAACACCTCCGGTGTTCTTGCTTTGCATCATTGCATAGTGTTGAGCTCTCCACCACGATTTGTTCGAGTGAGAGACCGTGAGCTTGTTACTCTTGGAGGGTGACCTCCTAGTTGGCTTGGTGATTGGTGCTCCGGTGATCTCTTCAAGAAGATTGTGAAGAGGCCCGGGCTTCTCCTTCGTGGAGCTTGTGAAGTGGTTGTGGAGCTTGCCATCTCCGGAGCGGAGGAAAAGCTAACCATAAGGAAAGGGCCATTATCCTTCGTGGGTGTGGTTCGGAGAATAGGGTGAGCCTTCGTGGCGCGGGGAATCCTTCGTGGGACCTCCACTCCTCCAAACGTGACGTACCTTGTTGCAAAGCAAGGGAACACGGGAATACATCCTCGTCTCCACGTGCCTCGGTTATTTCTATACCCGAGCTCTCTTTCCTTGTGATAGCCATCGTGCTTGAAGTACATATATCTTGCTATCACTTGTGCTACATATATCTTGTGCCTATCTTGCTTAGCTCTAGTTGCTATTGTTACACTTAGTTGAGCTTAGCATATTTAGGGTTTGTGCTTGTAAACTAAACGATAGTTTAATTCCGCATTCTTACAAGACAAATCCACAAGAGTTTGTAATTGCCTATTCACCCCCCCCCCCTCTAGGCGACATCTCGATCTTTCAGTTGTCAGTACTACGCTACTCAACCAAACGCTCCAGCCCAAGAGCTGAAGACCATACCTATCAACTGGCCGTTTGCGGTCTGGGGGCTCGATATGGTTGGTAAGTTAAAAAGATCATCTCCTGGCGGTTTTGAATACCTCTTGGTCGCTGTTGACAAGTTCATTAAATGGATCGAGGCAAAGCCAGTGAGAAAAGCCGACGGTGCTACGGCACTAAAATTTGTCTACAGCCTCGTGATGAGATTCGGCATCCCACACAGCATAATCACAGATAACGGCACAAACTTCGCACAGGGAGAATTAAAGGATTATTGTGAGACAGTAGGGATTCGACTGGACCTTGCATCTGTGGCTCACCCACAATCTAATGGACAGGTTGAAAGGGCTAACGGTCTAATATTATCAGGAATTAAGCCACGCCTTGAAGAACCGCTGCGACGAGCAGCTGGAGCTTGGGCTGACGAGTTGGAAGCTGTCTTGTGGAGTTTGCGAACTACCCCTAACAGGTCAACAGGGTTTACCCCATTTTTCCTGGTATACGGATCCGAAGCCGTGCTTCCCTCCGACATCATCCACGATTCGCCGCGAGTTTCCGCCTATGATGAAGAAACTGCTGACGAGGCCAGACAGCTATCTGTGGACCTGATTGAAGAAGCTCAGAATTTGGCTGACCAACGTTCCACCATATACCAGCAAAAGCTCCGACATTACCATAGCCGTCGAGTCCGGCATCGCTCGTTTATGGCCGGAGACTTGGTCCTCCGCCTTCGGCAGGTGAAAGACCATAAGCTGCAGTCTCCATGGGAAGGACCCTTCGTCGTTAGCAAAGTGCTTCACAACGGATCGTACTACCTTGTTGATTTCCGAGAGCTGAAGGACAGACCTGCTAATTGGCACCGGAAACGCAAGCGTGAGGATCTGGATGACATCTACGACGAGACAGATCGCCCCTGGAACATCGCACAGCTACGTCCTTTCCACACTTAGCGTATTTTTCCGAGTTACAAACTCTGTAATAGTTATACATGATCAAATGAAATAAAGCTGATGGTTCACTCTCTGAGTCTTTTACCTCCTTTACTTGTTCATTTTTAGATCGTGTATGTTTTCCAACTAAAACCGCAGAGCTGGATATTTCCGCCTAGGCGTGTACGAAAGTTGTGATTTTCAAAAATCGTCCTTTAGGACGTAAGCTTAAGTTTTCTGACGAAAATGTTTTCTGTTGCAAACTCATGGATTCCTAGTAGCGATTTCTGGCACTTAAGTTGGGGGCTTGTTTCCGCGGTTATTGACGGATTGCCATTGGGCTTCGTCGCTGCTGGCGAGTGTTTCCGGCTATAGGTCTTCCGGCTCGTGGAAGGTCAAGTGAGCGAGCCAGAAAAAAAAGAAGTCAGCACTTGCTTTCCGACAAAAACGAAACATGCACATAATATTAAAGGATAGCAGGATAAGTTGATTCCGCCCATGCATAACTGTTTCGTCCCTAGCTACTTAAGAATTTAAGTTATATTACAAACCCTCTTGGGGCCAAAATGATGCATTGTTTTTCCGCAGGAATAAAGTTTTCTACTTCTCCTTAGTCGGAGAAGCTTCAACATTGACTTCAGCCTCGGGGACGTCTTTCTCCATGTCCTTTGCGGGAGAGGAGGCATCTTCATCGACATCGTCCTCATCTGCAGCCGGATTCGCAGCGCCGCTTTGGTCTTTCGAGCTTGTCCAAGTGTACTGACTTCCGGATTCGGCAGGTCTGGACTCCGCCTCACGTTCCTGCTGAAGCTCCGCTTCAAGGGGTTCGTCGGCTGGAAGAACTGCCTTATCATAAAATTCATTATGGCGAATTCTCCGGGCAATGCGCGTGTCATAACCGGCAACTGAATCCAGAAGCGCGTTGATGTCCGCGCTCGGAGGAACACCAGCAGTCACTTGTTCAAGATTCATCTCCGGATGGTGTGCCAAGCACATGGCCAGGGACATGGCAGCAGCGCCCCGTGCCGAGGAAGCTTGCAGATCCACTACCAATTCCGGGAGCACATCCATCCTCTCAATAAGCCCGCGTACATCACAGGTTCGGCTCTCTTTGATATTGAGGTTGTGGCATATCTTCCTACAGGCGGAGATGAGGTCTTTGCAGTCTTCCCCGGCTAACTGAAGCAGATCGTCGCGAGGAAACTGACTCCGACGGTCTTCATTATATCCAAGCGGATCTGAAGGACGCAATTTCGATAAGTATAATATAAGTAAAATTAAGCACAACGTATGCACTACTCTATGAGCTTGGAGGACATACCCATGAAGTCGGAGTTCAGCAGGTCCCAGCAACCTTCCGCTGTCTCCATGTATTTCCGGAGTCCCCCTAGCTCCTTCTGCTGCACCTGGATAGTTTCATTGTCAGTTCTCCTCTTGAGCTGGAATTCGCCTTCCTTCCGGATAAGCTCCGATTTCTTCTCAGCGAGCGATTTTTCCGCCTCGGCAAGCTTTGCTTCAAGAGTTTTATGGGAGGCACGCAGGGTGTCCAGCTCGGAGGAGGCCGCAGCAAGAGATGAGGATGCACCTGCTAAAAAGACATGTAAACATAATTTGGAATGCGGAAGAAACTAGCAAGACAAAAAGCGCGTCAGAAACTAACCTTGAGCTTCCGATAGCTGCTTCTTCAGATCCGCATTATCCTCTTGGAGGTTTTGAATTTGTTCCGCTTGGCTAAGGGTAACGCGGCGCTGAAGAGCAATATTCTTGTGCAATTCATAGTGCAAAGCCTGCTGTTCCTAAAAAAACCAGCCAGTGCAGGAGTAAGTTCCACATTTTTTGGATAAGTCTTTCTGAAGCATTGTTGCCGAAAAATTTCCGCCATAATGCTTGGGGGCTACCATGACATTTAAATTTTTCCTCAGTTTGAATTTTTTCTCTTAAGTATCTAGACGCTAACTAAGTGAGTTTCCGCCTAATACTTGGGGGCTACTGGGGAGGTACCTTTCGTTTGCAGATGAGCTTGTCAAGGAATTGGCCTGTCTCCCTCTTGAAGTTTTGGATTTCCGATGTTTCGGCGTCGGGTTTGCCCCAGGCATTGTTCAGCATCGAGTTGAGCAGATCTTGCTCCAGCTCCCACTTTTCCGCCTCAGTTAGTTTGTTGAAGAACTTTGTGGCGTAGGCCTTTGGGGTGGAGGTAAGATCAGCCGGATCTCCAAAATTCTTCGGGAAGACGACCATATCACTAGTCGCAACTGCAGCTTTGCCGGAAAAAGTGACCTCTACCTCTTCATGGACTTCTGCTTCAGTTTCTTCAGGGGCAGGGCCTTTGCCGCTGGAACTTTCTCCGCCTGCTCTGCCGCTGTTAACCGGAAATATTTCCGGTGGAGTGGATGCAGCAGGAGCTGGAGATCGATCCGTGGGAGGGGGAGATGGTTGTGGAGTAGGTAAGGGGACGCTGGGCGGAGTCGGCGTCGCGGGACCAACGGCGGGTGACTTCTTTGTCATGTATTTGGTGATAGGCTCTTGGGCGCTGGTCCGCGCGATGGTGGTATGTGGAATCCTGCAAGCATGCGAAGGAAGCACATAATTAGCAAAGTTCACTAAGATGAAAAACGCACGATACCCGGAAACTTACGCCGCTCCCGGAATGTTGGGACGAGAGCGCTTCCCTGCTGTTGACAGCAGCTTAAGGCGCTCGCGTTCCGCCTTCTTGGAGTCGAGCGGAGGCGGCTTGGTCACTTTGGGTTTCTTGGCGGAGGCCTCGCTGCTGCCTCCGGCTTCAGGGCCGGAAACTTTAGCGCGGGGACGCTTCGAAGACGAGGCGCAGCCTTTCGGGGCGCATGCACTTCTTCCTCTTCAGGGTCTTCCGGATCCTCCTCCGCCGGGTCACCACTGATGGGTACTCGGAGTATTGCGCGTAGATCTTCCTCCGCCAAAGTATGGAGCTGCGAGGAAGGTTAGGAGAACAAGTTCAAATATGCTAAAGAAATACGAAGCTGACGAATGACGAAGGAACAAAGGCTTACCGTAGGACATTTGTCGTTGGTGTTGATGTCTTTGATCAGTTCCGGGACCGGCTGGCCCCGACCTACCTTCAACAGAGTCTTGAATCTCCTTTTTAGAGAATCAGCCGGAAGATCATGGCGCGTTACCCGGAGAGGATCATCCACTCCCGTGTACTCGCACATCTTGCGTGCATTGTAGCGGAGAGGTTGGATCCTCCGGGAAAACCAGCTCAAGGTTAGCTGGGCTCCGGTTAGTCCGTCGTGGACCAACCAAGAAATCCTCCGAGCTGCCTTCTCCAAGTTAGGGGTTTGGGCAAGCGAAGGGATAAAGCTCCAGCTAGCAAGTTCTTCTGGAGGTGTGTTGCTGAAGGGGGGAGTCCGTCATGGACATCTGGAACTGAAGCGTTCTTCACGTAGAACCATCCGGCGTTCCAGTACCGGACGGACTCGTGGGAGTCGTGAGGCGGATACATACGGCCGCGTCGGAGCATGAAGGTCATGCTTCCGCAGTTCAGCATAGCCTTGTCCTTTGTTTCTTTTTTCACTCCGAAGAAAAATTGCCACAATTTGACATCCGGTCGGATCCCAAGATGCCCTTCGCAGAGAGTTGCGAAGTTGGAGAGCAGCAGGTATGAGTTTGGGCAGATGTTGTGTAATAACCCAGAACATAGGAACAACGAAGGGTAGATTTAGAGATGGGATGTGCATTTCATCGCAAAACGGGGGAAATTTTCGCGCCTTATTGCAACTAAACCTAAGAGGGATCGAGGTTCTCTCTCATTTTGCACTTAGGGTTAGGCAACTTGAGTTAGGGAAATTTCGACATGATCTCTTTTGTATCTTGTTGATTTGGGGAATTGATTTCATTTGACAAGTGTTAATACATTTAACAATAAGCATTGAACAATATAAAAATGGAATTCATAATTTAAACACAACTTATGAAATCAAACAACTTTGAATTTCAAAGTGAATAATAAATACAATATTTATTCCAGAATATAAATATTACATAAAGCAAAAAGCTCATAAACAAAAACTTGGGCTTTATTGATATCACAACACAGATTACATTGTCTTTACAATATTCTTGATACAAGAATTGATGAATAATAAACAAAAATGAAAATGAAGATTACAATATTGTTCCTAAACTAAAACCTAGACTAAATGACTTGAAGTATCTCTTCATGGTCATAATCATCTTCAAAACCTGCAAAACAAAGAACCAACACTAGCCAGAATGTTAGTGTTAGCCAAAGAATTCAGTTTGGACAGAACCAAGTGTCATGCACACTTGTGCTTGTCCAAAACCATGGACAGCACAAGATAAGGGCAGCAGCAGACCAAACCTGAGCACCACCAGGGGCTCAAGTTTCAGCATATGAGAGCACACAGCTCAAGTGTGCTGGGCAGCAACAGCAAGGCCATGCATCAGATTAGTCACCCAAGCAAGCCAGGCTTGTGTGTCAATGCAAGGATAGAAGCAGGGTTCATATAAAAGGGACACAAACCCTAGAAATAGTAACCAGTCGACCAGATAAGGATTCACCAGGTAAGGGTGAAGCAAGAACAAGCACAGTTCATCCAGTTCTTGCTCAAGAACAGAACCAACATACACAACCAATCAACCACCAAAAATCATGGTGACCTGAGAAGATCATCCAAGACCTGGAGGTGAAGGGCTGTGACACAAACCCAAGTCTGCATCAACAAAACATTTCTTTCTAGGAGCTGGAACAAGGTATACCAAATACCTGGAAAAGATCCAAGGGATCTGATCCATCATATGCATGAAATAAGCATGGGATGAGCAGATGCTCATATGGGTAGATCATCACTTGGTTTTCACCAAGGATTACTGCCAGTCAAAAGCCACTAAAATAGAAAGCATCTAGGTACAGATCTTATACACAGAAACTAGCATATATGCACAGATGCACACACTAGCCAGATTTGATGCACAGATAGCACCAGTAGATGGCAAAGATTAGCAGCTAAGACTACACAGTAAATCCTAAGTATACAACCATCAGAAACCTTAGATTTCTTCACAGGCAAGCATATTGGCATTCATATTTATTATGATCCCCAAATATGCAAGCAAAGATGAGTAGCCAACAAAATCCAACTAACCATGTGAGCAACCAATCAGTAGCAAGGCTACTGAGGTCACATCACACTTAGCACCCATTTAAGAGAAAGCCAAATATATCACATCACTATCCAGAAATGGATTCAGATTCTATTTGCTTGCCAGATAATCATGAACAGTCAAATCATTTGCAAGCAAGTAACTTAGTCATCACTGCATAAGCAGTTCATCATAATCTAATTAATACAAGCATGAATTTATCACAGATCCAATGTAAGCACTGACAGTAGCACACTGTTGAGCAACACAGTTAACCTATAGCCACTAGAGCAAGTCTAGGTAGCTAAGATGAGAAACAGCACAAGTAAGCAACAGCACAGTGATGCTTGAGCATCAGCATCACAAAGATAATTGAATCATTTAGCCACAGTATTAGCCAGTAAGCTATCACTGACAATCAATTGATTAAATGAGTCAATTATAGCAAGCCAAGCTACACAGGGAAGTTAGCCAACAAGCAAGGAATGATCCAATGGATCATTGGCTTGCAGAGGTAGCACTGAAGCATATCACAGGCACCACTGGCACACACACAAGTGTCACAGATGCATCACAAGTACACCTAGACAAGCAAGCATGATAGACCAGTAAGCATAAGCAAGTCATAACCAAGCATAGCATGGCATAGTTAGCTTTTGAGCAAGTACAACAGAGCATGGCAAGTGTAGAGCATGCTAGGAGCAGCAGAGAAGCAAGCACAACATGAATAGCAAGCAAAGCAGCATGTGCCAGTACCAGTAAATGGTAATTGGGCCATGAACTTGCAGTTAACAGAAGCACAGGCAAATTGCATAGGAATAGCATGGCTCTGTGTGAACACAGGATCACCAGAGAGCAACAGAGCATGAGGAGGAAGAAGAACAGTAACAAGGGGAGGCGCACAGAAGAGAAGGTGGAGATGCAACACTTACTTGCGCCTGGAAGCAGAGGCTAGGGCATGGCGAGGCAGTGCTCACGCGGCCCTAACAACTGCAAGTCCAGGGTAGGCGCCGACGTTACGCCGGCGAAACCAGACACGAACCAGCACCACCGTAGCAAGCACCTGAGGCGACGGCACGAATACTGCAAGCAGCACCCGCGCCAGGTCAACCCCAGGCGCGTACCCATCGTCGGCTAGGACGAGATCTCGCCGGAGTTCGTCGAGGCGAATCTCCACGAGATCCAGGACGGAGGCGATTCGCCAGGAGAGGACGAGAAGGGGAAAACTGCACGGACAGATCGATAGATCTGCACGCGGCGGTTCAGGTTCGGTAGGTGGCTACGGCGGAGGAACACGGCGGTGGCCGGAGCGAGGCGGCGGCCATGGCGGCGACGCCATCGCCACGGGAGTCGCCAGAGGTTAGGGTTAGGTCGAGCGAGTGAGAGGGCCGAGTGAGGAGAGTGAGGTGGGCCGCTTCGGCGCCACCGAACCCAAAAGGGGATCAGCCTTATTGGGCCGTCCCTGGGTTTAGGTTATTGGGCTGGGCCCAATATGGGTCCAGGGGGGTATTTTGGTCTTTTTACATTTAATAAAAGACCAAAACTTTACCAAATTTTAATAAATAAAAAACAACTCTAAAAATCCAATAAAAATTGGATTTATGAATGAAAAATAAATCTTAACAAGAATAAAATATGAAATGGAATTTATGAAACAAATTCAAAATTATGAATTTTAAGAATTTAAATAATAACTTGGAATTTGAAATTATTATTTCCTTGTATTTAAAATTCAAGGAAAAATCTCAAATAATTTCAAATACTTATTTTCAAACATTTCAAAATGAAATTCTAATATTCCAAGTCATTTCTTTTGAAAAAGAGTATTTTTTCTCGGAAAAATACTATATTCCTTTTATTTCCAAAAACTATAGAGGTAACTCTATAATTTTCAACTATTTTTGGAATAATTAAAGGAATCACCCAGTAAATAGTTTTACTTTGGATTGTTATACTTTGTGTGAATTAAAATGGTTTACACTTTTAAATCAATTGTAAATTACTGTCAAAGACATAAATCTTAAACGCAACCCTAAATTGCTATAACTCAGCGGGGTAAAGGGATTTAACATAAAATAATACATCCATGATTGCATTATTTGGATTTTATAACATTGTCCTTACCGGACAATGATGCTTCTTCTGAGAACCCGAGGTCCAGGTTCCATCAGCGCATTGAAGCGCACTATCTCGCAGTCCACAGGCAAGTTCACCCTTGCTCATGTCAACTTGAGTATTTTCTACTACTTTAATGCAAATCTATATACTTATCATTCCTGCATCGCAAATGAAATGTTACTTTACAACTATGAATATGACTATGTGGCTGGCAATGGAACCATGGTATGTGTTGATATGGTGGAGGTTCCATTGCAATGGGTTATATCACCCTAGGATTAAATTACCAATGCCGTCCAGTGATTCTAGCGCCGTACAAATCGCGTTGACCATGAGATCTATAATGGCTCTGGGGAAGCCAGTCGTATCTTTTCCCTTCTGCACGCCAACGGATTGGTAGAGCCGGCGGGGTGTTGGAGGCACTGCCGTAGGTTGGGATAGCCTTTTAAATCCCCATCCATTAGTGATGATGGCTCTACGATCTATGAAGGATTGTCCAAAGTACACCATGACTAAAGCCATATTATCGGGGGAAGTCTACTGGAGGTGTACGGGTGGACAAAAGGGTGGGTTTGCAGTCGCGGAGAAGGCGGTGTGGGCTTGGATCTTTATACCTGGCCTCACACCAAAGGAAGTGTGAACGGGGGCAAGTCCCTGCGGATGGCAAAAAGGGTGAGATCTCTTGTGGGAAAAGTAACGCACCTCTGCAGAGTGTATCAAATTGTGGTTGTCACTCCTTGTTCCGGAAGGAAGCTGACAGCAGCGGGAAAGGAACTCCACGAAGTTCTAGTCAACCTGTGAAGACTGACGGGCATAGTTTTTCATAATAAAAGCAACCTTTTGAAGAAATTTTTCAAAACATGCATTGACCTGCGATTTCCTGATCAATGGTCGTAGCTAGTGCATCAAACACCTTTTTACTCTTTTAGAACTTGCTGAGTACCTCTGTACTCACTTTCTTTCGACACCCTTGCTAGACTGTGATCCGGAAGTGGAGGCTATCAACGATGGAGCACCAGAAGGAAGTTACGAGCTGGTCTACGAGGAACCTGATCTTACCGGCGGAGTGGAAGGCGTAGACTATGGGATAGTCTACGGACCAGATGACACAGAGGTGGAGGAGTAGTGACATACCCTAGCAGCATAGAGCCGAGCAACGTAGAACTCACCTAAATAAGTTGTTGAGCTCTTTATATTTGTTATGAGTTGTAATCGTACTTAAGTAGTATCTTAGGGTGTTCTCATAGGACCTGTGAGAATACCAACTTGTTAAGACAATGTTTGTAATAAAGTATGGAGTGTTATGACCTGCAATGTTTCTGTTGTACCACTCTGAGGGATATGGCAACTTGTGAAGAAGTCCCTTCGCAAAGATCATATCAACGACTTGTATACTACAACATGCAGTGGTATGCTGGGTCACCGCAGCTGGTATCAGAGCAAATGTTGCGACCTTAGGTTGGAAAAAAAAAACCTAGTATAGGGAAGAAACCTGTAGGAGTCTAGTAGAAATAGTAAAGGATTCTCTAGAAGTATGGTGATTATTCACTTGAGAATAGCAAAACCATATATTTTAGTGCGATAATTCTTTATTATAGCTATTATGATGCATTATCACTACTAATATTCTGCTTTTGTATACAGCCATAATGGCGAACACTGTTCCTAAGAGGACTTTAAGGAAGGTTGAGGGTTGGCTCGGTGATTATGATGGACCAATAACAGCTCTCCTGTGTGGGATGCTGAAGGAACTTCATTGTGATCCACGGATACCTGTTATCAAGTATACTTACTATGATGGGGAAATCCTAGCCAAGTGCAGAGTATCGGTCCAACTACCGGAAAAACTGCTGATGAGTCGTATCATGCCATACGGAGAAGCCAAAACTATCACCACAGCCTACCATATGGGCCTATTCAAGGCAATCCTTGAGATAAGGCAGCACAAGTCAGTAGAACTGCTATGTTCAGAGTTTTCTCATATACCTCATGCCGAGGAAGATGAGGATCCCACTCTGAATCATTTGGTGTTAGCACACAGAAGTCCTGAAGCTGCAGCACAGCACATGGATAGCTGTAAGTCTTTATTGACCACGATGTACCTTTTACACATGAAGATGAGAGGTGAGATTGACCACATGCTAGCTGAGTTCACGGACCCTGATAAAGTCCAAACTCGGATGCGAGATTTGAGGGCACAACCACAACATACTACACCTTTCTTTAGCCTAGACAGCTATGTAGATTTGAGTGACCAGTTGCCCAAGAAAGATCCGCTTACACCCAACTTTGTCCCACACTATCCACACGTGTCAGCATCGTATGATACTGGATATGGGGGAGACCATTCATGGAACATAAACTGCTCGGAGTCACCGATCGAGAACTCGACGGGTTGGCGTTTCGGGGAACCTTTCGGAGATGAGGAGGAGCCAATTCCATGTGATACAGGAGATGAGAGTGATGCGGTTAACCAGAATATTAACCAAAGCTATGGGCAGAAAGAGAAAGACACCAACTCCATTTCTTTAGATTTGGAGATGGGGTTACTCAAAACATCCCGGTACGTAGTAGGTGAGAGTTCTGGAACCAAGAAAAAGAAGAAGAAGAAGATGAGGGGTCAAGTGAATAGGAATCCTCCATGGATGACAGGAGAAGATGAGCTGTATTCCACTGGGGATATGTACGAGTCATTGTCTAGTTACTTAGGCATGACAGATCTCTGTCTCGGCACTTCGTCCGATTCAGATTACATACCTACTGGAAGGACCTTTGTTCCGGATGGTGTCCGGAAGACAAGTCGCTGTACCGGATGGACCCCAGGAATGTATACGGAGGCGAATGAAGACGATAAGGAGTAGAGCTCCAAGGAAGAATAAAGTAATCTAGGTGGTATTGTAATAGAACGTATTTTAAATTCCTATTGGCTTGGGCTTTGAGCCAAATAAGTGGTTTATAAATACCACATGTAATATAAGTTTGTGAGTGTGTTATGTATTATACAAAGTATATGCATAATAAATGTTTGTTTTGTATTTGCTTCTTGATTTCATTGTGTGACTAGTTCTGGGCATTGAGTTGAGCTCAGAAAGCATTGGCATGGTGTAATTATGAGTAATCGCTCTTTGTTGCAGGACTAGGGGGAAATGGCGTTAGTAGAAACCGAAGAGGCTCGCAGAGAGCGGGAAGCAAGAGAGAAAGAGGAGGCAGATGCAGCAGCTAGAGCAGAGAATGCACCACCACCACACCCAATGATGCACCCAGACTTCCAACAGTATATGAGGTCAATGGAGGAAGATAGGAGGCGTTACCAGGAAAGCCAGAGCAAGAACATGCAAGATTTCTTTACCCACGTCATCAATGATAGGGGTAATGAAGGCAAGGGAGTAACTCTATCGGACTTCCAAAATGCAAGACCACTACCATTTACATCAGCTCCCGAACCAATGGACGCTGAAGATTGGCTCATGGATACGAAACGGAAGTTGAAGACCGTTGGTTGCAACGATGAGGAGAAGATCAGATATACCACTTATCTGTTGTCAGGACCAGCAGCGTCATGGTGGGAGAACCTTGTAGCAGTACACCCTCCAGATAAAGTATTCACCTGGGAGGAGTTCAAGAAGAAGTTTCGGGATGCTCATGTTCCGGACAGCGTGGTGGAGCTGAAGAAGAGGGAGTTTGAAGAACTAAGACAGAATACTGCACCAATCATGCAGTATGTTCGGGATTTCAAAAGGTTATCCAGGTATGCACCTGAGGATGTAGATACAGAGGAGAAGCGGAAGAAGCGGTTCATGAAAGACATGAATCCATACATGAAGATGCAACTAAGGTTGGCACGGACTGCCGAATTCCAGGAACTGATTGACTCGGCAATCACTTTCGAGGATGATTACCGGCAAGTCCAAGAGGATAGAAGGAAGAGGGCTCGTATAGAGCCAAGGAAGTACCCAATCAGTAAACCAACACCTGATCGGAGTTTCAAACCCCGATACAGACCTACTACTGGTAATCAATACAACCGGGGAGGTCAGAATCAGAATCCAATCAGCCAAATCATCTGCAACAATTGTGGCCTAAAGGGTCATTTGCAGAAGGATTGTCAGAAACCCAGAATCATCTGCTATGGTTGTGGGAAGGAAGGACACATCAAGCCGGAGTGTCCAAACAAGTCATCTTGGAGCGGACAGAGCTCTGGAGGACGAGGTGGAAACAACAACAACAACAATAACCGCAACAACAACAACAACAACAACAACAACCACAACAACCGCAACTACAACAACAACAACATTAAGAGGGGAAAGCCTTATGGAAAGCTGAATTGCACATCTTTGGAACAAGCGGAAGAGTCGGATCAAGCAGTCTTAGGTACGCTAAGCATTCTTACTCATCCTGGCAAAGTATTATTTGATACTGGAGCAACCACATCATTTCTTGCATTGGAGTTTGTGGAAAAATTCGGGCTTAGATGTTTTAAGTTAGAAACCCCTATAATTGTTCTATCCGCGGGGGGAACGATCTTAGTAACCCACGTGAAAGAAGCACAAGTCCTAACCATATGTGACTGTGTATATTTCGCGGACCTATTCATCATACCCATGAAGGACATATCAGTCATCCTAGGGATGGATTGGTTGACAGAAAATGGAGCGGTGATTAACTGTGGAGACAAAACAGTATCACTTCGCAACTCCATCGGAGGTCGAATAGTGTTCCAAGGAGATAAGTACAGTGAGTTGGAGATCGGATTGGAACTAAATAGCCTGAAGGAAGTGAGAATTGAAGATATTCCTGTAGTGAATGAGTTTAAGGATGTATTTCCTAAGGAACTACCGGGAATGCCACCCGATAGAGAGATAGAATTCACAATCGATCTGATTCCAGGCACAGCACCAATAGCACAACCACCATATAAGATGGGGCCAAAGGAATTAGTGGAACTGAAAGCTCAGATTGATGAGTTAGAACAGAAGGGATTCATTCAAGAAAGTGTGTCACCATGGGGTACACCAGTTATTTTTGTGGATAAAAGAGATGGAGGAAAGAGAATGTGTGGAGATTACAGAAATTTGAACAATGTAACTATCAAGAACAAGTATCCTTTACCTAGAATCCAAGACCTTTTTGATCAAGTTCAAGGAGCAGGAGTCTTCTCGAAGATAGATTTAAGGTCAGGATACCATCAAATCAAGATCAAGAAGGAGGATGTACCAAAAACCGCATTCGTATCAAGGTATGGACACCATGAATACTTGGTTGTACCATTTGGACTAACAAATGCACCAGCAATTTTCATGAATTTGATGAACAAGATATTCATGAAGTACTTGGACAAGTTTGTGATAGTGTTCATAGATGATATTCTAATCTATTCCAAAGATAAAGAAGAACATGCCAAGCATTTGAAGATAGTTCTGCAAACTTTGAGGGAACATCAGCTATATGCGAAGTTTAGCAAGTGCAAATTTTGGTTAGATAGTGTTGAATTTCTTGGACATGTTATAACCAAAGAAGGCATAGCGGTGAATCCAAGCAAGGTTCAGTCCGTATTGGAATGGAAATCACCTAAAAATGCTAAGGAGATACGAGGATTTCTTGGTATGGCAGGCTATTATCGGAGATTCATAGAGGGATTTTCGAAGATTGCAGGACCAATGACCAAGTTACTCAAGAAAAATACTCCATTTGTATGGACAGATGAGTGTGAAGCCAGCTTCCAAACACTCAAAGATAAGTTAACCACAGCACCGGTATTAGCAGTTCCTGAACCTGGAAAGGATTACACTGTGTATTGTGATGCTTCCAAGAATGGACTTGGATGTGTTCTTATGCAAGATCGGAAGGTAATAGCTTATGGATCAAGACAGTTGAAACCACATGAACACAACTACCCAGTACATGATCTCGAGTTAGCGGCAGTTGTGTATGCTTTGAAGAGTTGGAGACAATTTCTATATGGATCCAAGTGTGAGTTATACACCGATCACAAAAGTTTGAAATATTTCTTCACTCAGAAAGAATTAAACATGAGACAGAAGAGATGGTTAGAGTTGATTAAGGATTATGATCTTAAGATCAACTATACACCAGGCAAGGCTAATGTAGTAGCAGATTCCCTAAGTAGGAAGAGTACGGAGAATCAACCTACGGAATGGGAAATTCCAAAGGAACTTCGGAAAGAGTTTGAGGATGCTCAGATTTTGTTTATTCAAGGTGATGTCAAAGGAAGTATAGCAACCATGAGGATTATGGATGAGATGTACTCAGACTTGAAATATGAGATTATCCGAAAGCAAGCGGATGATTTGTTCATCCAAGAGGAAATCAAGAGGATTGGCGAAGGAAGACCATCGGAATTCCATCTAGGGGATTTTGATTCATTATACTTCCAGAAAAGGATCTGTGTACCAGATGATCCAGAAGTAAAGTCAATCATATTAAAAGAAGCACATGAAACCCCTTATTCCATACATCCGGGAAGTACTAAGATGTATATGGATTTGAAGGAGATGTTCTGGTGGAACAACATGAAAAGAGAAATAGCACAATATGTCTCGGAATGTCATACATGTCAACGAGTGAAGGCAGAGCATCAGAGTCCTGCGGGATTACTCAAACCACTAGAGATACCGGAATGGAAATGGGATGAAATCGGAATGGATTTTGTTACTGGTTTTCCAATGACTAGTAAGAAGAAGGATATGATATGGGTAATAGTGGATAGACTTACCAAGAGTGCTCATTTCATAGCCGTAAACACAAAGGATACTGCAGAAAAGCTTGTGGATATATACGTGAAGGAGATTGTTAGCAAGCATGGAGTACCAAAGAAGATAGTCTCAGATAGAGGTTCAATTTTCACATCAGCATTTTGGAAACAACTACAAGAATCTTTGGGATCCAAATTGGATTTCAGTACAGCATACCATCCACAAACCGGAGGACAAACCGAAAGAACTAATCAGATACTTGAGGACATGCTTAGAGCTTGTGCTCTGAACTTTGGAGGCTCATGGGAGGACCATTTACCTCTAGCGGAGTTCTCATATAACAATAGTTATCAGAGTAGCATCCAGATGGCACCGTATGAAGCATTGTACGGAAGGAAGTGTAGATCACCAATTTGTTGGTTTGAAACCGGAGAAAACAAGGAGTTTACACCGGACTACATCAAGGAAAGACAAGACGTCATCGAAGTGATCCGGGATAGACTCAAAATAGCTCAGAGTCGTCAGAAGAGTTACGCCGACTTAAAGAGAAGAGATTGGGAACCGAAAGTGGGAGACATGGTTTATCTGAAGGTTAGCCCAATGAAAGGACTTAAGAGGTTCGGAGTGAAAGGAAAGTTAAGCCCTCGATATATTGGACCATTTAAGATAATCAGTCAGAATCGAGGAACAGCTTTTGAGTTGGAGTTACCGGTACAACTAAGTCAAGTTCATAATGTATTTCATGTATCACAACTCAGGAAGTGTTTGAAGGCACCGGATGATCCCATCACATATGAAGAAATAGAATTGCAATCTGACCTAACTTATGTGGAAAGACCGGAAAAGATTTTAGAAGTACAGTGGAAGAAGTTAAGAAACAGGGCAATCAAATACTGTAAAGTGCAATGGCAACATCATCCTGAGCGAGAAGCAACTTGGGAGACGGAAGAAGAATTAAGGAAGTCTTACCCCGAGATGTTCAGGTACCAATCTTAACTTCGGGACGAAGTTTCTGTTAAGGGGGAGAGGCTGTAATAACCCAGAACATAGGAACAACGAAGGGTAGATTTAGAGATGGGATGTGCATTTCATCGCAAAACGGGGGAAATTTTCGTGCCTTATTGCAACTAAACCTAAGAGGGATCGAGGTTCTTTCTCATTTTGCACTTAGGGTTAGGCAACTTGAGTTAGGGAAATTTCGACATGATCTCTTTTGTATCTTGTTGATTTGGGGAATTGATTTCATTTGACAAGTGTTAATACATTTAACAATAAGCATTGAACAATATAAAAATGGAATTCATAATTTAAACACAACTTATGAAATCAAACAACTTTGAATTTCAAAGTGAATAATAAATACAATATTTATTCCAGAATATAAATATTACATAAAGCAAAAAGCTCATAAACAAAAACTTGGGCTTTATTGATATCACAACACAGATTACATTGTCTTTACAATATTCTTGATACAAGAATTGATGAATAATAAACAGAAATGAAAATGAAGATTACAATATTGTTCCTAAACTAAAACCTAGACTAAATGACTTGAAGTATCTCTTCATGGTCATAATCATCTTCAAAACCTGCAAAACAAAGAACCAACACTAGCCAGAATGTTAGTGTTAGCCAAAGAATTCAGTTTGGACAGAACCAAGTGTCATGCACACTTGTGCTTGTCCAAAACCATGGACAGCACAAGATAAGGGCAGCAGCAGACCAAACCTGAGCACCACCAGGGGCTCAAGTTTCAGCATATGAGAGCACACAGCTCAAGTGTGCTGGGCAGCAACAGCAAGGCCATGCATCAGATTAGTCACCCAAGCAAGCCAGGCTTGTGTGTCAATGCAAGGATAGAAGCAGGGTTCATATAAAAGGGACACAAACCCTAGAAATAGTAACCAGTCGACCAGATAAGGATTCACCAGGTAAGGGTGAAGCAAGAACAAGCACAGTTCATCCAGTTCTTGCTCAAGAACAGAACCAACATACACAACCAATCAACCACCAGAAATCATGGTGACCTGAGAAGATCATCCAAGACCTGGAGGTGAAGGGCTGTGACACAAACCCAAGTCTGCATCAACAAAACATTTCTTTCTAGGAGCTGGAACAAGGTATACCAAATACCTGGAAAAGATCCAAGGGATCTGATCCATCATATGCATGAAATAAGCATGGGATGAGCAGATGCTCATATGGGTAGATCATCACTTGGTTTTCACCAAGGATTACTGCCAGTCAAAAGCCACTAAAATAGAAAGCATCTAGGTACAGATCTTATACACAGAAACTAGCATATATGCACAGATGCACACACTAGCCAGATTTGATGCACAGGTAGCACCAGTAGATGGCAAAGATTAGCAGCTAAGACTACACAGTAAATCCTAAGTATACAACCATCAGAAACCTTAGATTTCTTCACAGGCAAGCATATTGGCATTCATATTTATTATGATCCCCAAATATGCAAGCAAAGATGAGTAGCCAACAAAATCCAACTAACCATGTGAGCAACCAATCAGTAGCAAGGCTACTGAGGTCACATCACACTTAGCACCCATTTAAGAGAAAGCCAAATATATCACATCACTATCCAGAAATGGATTCAGATTCTATTTGCTTGCCAGATAATCATGAACAGTCAAATCATTTGCAAGCAAGTAACTTAATCATCACTGCATAAGCAGTTCATCATAATCTAATTAATACAAGCATGAATTTATCACAGATCCAATGTAAGCACTGACAGTAGCACACTGTTGAGCAACACAGTTAACCTATAGCCACTAGAGCAAGTCTAGGTAGCTAAGATGAGAAACAGCACAAGTAAGCAACAGCACAGTGATGCTTGAGCATCAGCATCACAAAGATAATTGAATCATTTAGCCACGATTAGCTTGATAAGCTATCACTGACAATCAATTGATTAAATGAGTCAATTATAGCAAGCCAAGCTACACAGGGAAGTTAGCCAACAAGCAAGGAATGATCCAATGGATCATTGGCTTGCAGAGGTAGCACTGAAGCATATCACAGGCACCACTGGCACACACACAAGTGTCACAGATGCATCACAAGTACACCTAGACAAGCAAGCATGATAGACCAGTAAGCATAAGCAAGTCATAACCAAGCATAGCATGGCATAGTTAGCTTTTGAGCAATTACAACAGAGCATGGCAAGTGTAGAGCATGCTAGGAGCAGCAGAGAAGCAAGCACAACATGAATAGCAAGCAAAGCAGCATGTGCCAGTACCAGTAAATGGTAATTGGGCCATGAACTTGCAGTTAACAGAAGCACAGGCAAATTGCATAGGAATAGCATGGCTCTGTGTGAACACAGGATCACCAGAGAGCAACAGAGCATGAGGAGGAAGAAGAACAGTAACAAGGGGAGGCGCACAGAAGAGAAGGTGGAGATGCAACACTTACTTGCGCCTGGAAGCAGAGGCTAGGGCATGGCGAGGCAGTGCTCACGCGGCCCTAACAACTGCAAGTCCAGGGTAGGCGCCGACGTTACGCCGGCGAAACCAGACACGAACCAGCACCACCGTAGCAAGCACCTGAGGCGACGGCACGAATACTGGAAGCAGCACCCGCGCCAGGTCAACCCCAGGCGCGTACCCATCGTCGGCGAGGACGAGATCTCGCCGGAGTTCGTCGAGGCGAATCTCCACGAGATCCAGGACGGAGGCGATTCGCCAGGAGAGGATGAGAAGGGGAAAACTGCGCGGACAGATCGATAGAGCTGCACGCGGCGGTTCAGGTTCGGTAGGTGGCTACGGCGGAGGAGCACGGCGATGGCCGGAGCGAGGCGGCGGCCATGGCGGCGACGCCATCGCCACGGGAGTCGCCAGAGGTTAGGGTTAGGTCGAGCGAGTGAGAGGGCCGAGTGAGGAGAGTGAGGTGGGCCGCTTCGGCACCACCGAACCCAAAAGGGGATCAGCCTTATTGGGCCGTCCCTGGGTTTAGGTTATTGGCCTGGGCCCAATATGGGTCCAGGGGGGTATTTTGGTCTTTTTACATTTAATAAAAGACCAAAACTTTACCAAATTTTAATAAATCAAAAACAACTCTAAAAATCCAATAAAAATTGGATTTATGAATGAAAAATAAATCTTAACAAGAATAAAATATGAAATGGAATTTATGAAACAAATTCAAAATTATGAATTTTAAGAATTTAAATAATAACTTGGAATTTGAAATTATTATTTCCTTGTATTTAAAATTCAAGGAAAAATCTCAAATAAGTTCAAATACTTATTTTCAAACATTTCAAAATGAAATTCTAATATTCCAAGTCATTTCTTTTGAAAAAGAGTATTTTTTCTCGGAAAAATACTATATTCCTTTTATTTCCAAAAACTATAGAGGTAACTCTATAATTTTCAACTATTTTTGGAATAATTAAAGGAATCACCCAGTAAATAGTTTTACTTTGGATTGTTATACTTTGTGTGAATTAAAATGGTTTACACTTTTAAATCAATTGTAAATTACTGTCAAAGACATAAATCTTAAACGCAACCCTAAATTGCTATAACTCAGCGGGGTAAAGGGATTTAACATAAAATAATACATCCATGATTGCATTATTTGGATTTTATAACATTGTCCTTACCGGACAATGATGCTTCTTACAGAACCCGAGGTCCAGGTTCCATCAACTGCATTGAACTGCACTATCTCGCAGTCCACAGGCAAGTTCACCCTTGCTCATGTCAACTTGAGTATTTTCTACTACTTTAATGCAAATCTATATACTTATCATTCCTGCATCGCAAATGAAATGTTACTTTACAACTATGAATATGACTATGTGGCTGGCAATGGAACCATGGTATGTGTTGATATGGTGGAGGTTCCATTGCAATGGGTTATATCACCCTAGGATTAAATTACCAATGCCGTCCAGTGATTCTAGCGCCGTACAAATCGCGTTGACCATGAGATCTATAATGGCTCTGGGGAAGCCAGTCGTATCTTTTCCCTTCTGCACGCCAACGGATTGGTAGAGCCAGCGGGGTGTTGGAGGCACTGCCGTAGGTTGGGATAGCCTTTTAAATCCCCATCCATTAGTGATGATGGCTCTACGATCTATGATGGATTGTCCAAATTACACCATGAGTAAAGCCGTATTATCGGGGGAAGTCTACTGGAGGTGTACGGGTGGACAAAAGGGTGGGTTTGCAGTCGCGGAGAAGGCGGTGTGGGCTTGGATCTTTATACCTGGCCTCACACCAAAGGAAGTGTGAACGGGGGCAAGTCCCTGCGGATGGCAAAAAGGGTGAGATCTCTTGTGGGAAAAGTAACGCACCTCTGCAGAGTGTATCAAATTGTGGCTGTCACTCCTTGTTCCGGGAAGGGAACTGCGAACGCGGCAGGAAAGGTACTCCACGAAGTTCTAGTCAACCTGTGAAGACTGACGGGCATAGTTTTTCATAATAAAAGCAACCTTTTGAAGAAATGTTTTCAAAACATGCATTGACCTGCGATTTCCTGATCAATGGTCGTAGCTAGTGCATCAAACACCTTTTTACTCTTTTAGAACTTGCTGAGTACCTCTGTACTCACTTTCTTTCGACACCCTTGCTAGACTGTGATCCGGAAGTGGAGGCTATCAACGATGGAGCACCAGAAGGAAGTTACGAGCTGGTCTACGAGGAACCTGATCTTACCGGCGGAGTGGAAGGCGTAGACTATGGGATAGTCTACGGACCAGATGACACAGAGGTGGAGGAGTAGTGACATACCCTAGCAGCATAGAGCCGAGCAACGTAGAACTTACCTAAATAAGTTGTTGAGCTCTTTATATTTGTTATGAGTTGTAATCGTACTTAAGTAGTATCTTAGGGTGTTCTCATAGGACCTGTGAGAATACCAACTTGTTAAGACAATGTTTGTAATAAAGTATGGAGTGTTATGACCTGCAATGTTTCTGTTGTACCACTCTGAGGGATATGGAAACTTGTGAAGAAGTCCCTTCGCAAAGATCATATCAACGACTTGTATACTACAACATGCAGTGGTATGCTGGGTCACCGCATGTTGTGGGGCTGGAGTCCATATGTATTGAGGACGGAGAGGAAGAATTCCGAACAGGGGAGCGATAGACCGCGCTCGACCCACGCCTTAGTCATGACTCGTTCATCCGTGTCGGGCTTGGGGATGTCGGAGTCGCGCATGAAACTCCAATGTTCGGAGATCATGCCCTCGTTCTGAAGCTCTCTGAGCTCCGCATCAGTGGTCTCGCAAGGCCACCATTGGCCTCTTACTCCCTCGCGGCTCCGGGCCTTGGAAGCCCTCTTGTTTTCCGCCTCCTGGACTTTTGTTGCCATTCTGGCTTGGCCTTGGAGTTCCTCTTGGAGCTCTTGAGCAGTTGGAATCCAGCCTAATGCGGTACTGGAAGAGGCGGAGAAAGGTTGAGCAAGCCTAATGTCGGAAACAAATGGTGGAAGGAATGCAATGGGATCCGGGCAGATTGGCTCCACGGTGCTGGGTTCCGGGCTACTCGGAGAACTACCAGTGCACAGTGGAGAACCATGAGACATGCTTCCGGCTGCACCCATGCAAGCTAAGTTTGAGAAACCGGAATCTACACTACGACTACTTCTTCTTCTACGAAGCCGGTGGACGTACCGTTGATGGCGCGGCGGTCCGGCGGAGCTCCGGCGAGGTAGAGGTCGCTGGACTAGTGGTTTCAAGTTTCCGGTGACCACGAATCGACGGCGGAGTTGATTTCCCGATCAACCGTGGCGATTTCGGTTCGAAGAGGGGCTTGGAACGGCGGCGCGCGAAGCTCCCGTGAGAAAGGTTCGCCGGAATTGAGATCTGTCGGGCGGCGCGGCGCGAGGAGGAAGATGAAGTGGTGAGGTGCGGTGAAAGAATGAAGAATTACCGAGCCGCGGGGTATTTATAGACCACGCGCGGAGATTCGGGATTCGGATCCAACGGTGGAAACGGAAAGGTCACACCATCAGATGGTTGACACGTGTTTTAGGTCAAGTGCGGTAAAATGACGTGGAGGTAATTTAACCATGCACTCCCGAAATTTCCGGCTGAAGATTCGCATCTCCGAAAATTTAACGCGGGGAAAGAGGAAGTTGTGCGCGGGAAAATTGGAATCTCCGTTGCATTACTAGATTATAAGAAAAGAAGATTTCCGAATTGATGAAGCCGGAAACAAGTAAGGTTTTGAAGCTCTTCAAGATTCTCTTCGGATCCGAGCTGAAAGGAGTCAGAGGAATGATGAATCTCGGAGAACTTCGAGGGCTACTGTTGTGGGTATACTTTATGGGTAAATCAACGGCATGGCCTAGATCCGGCAAGCCCGGGTGGCCCATAGTAGGTGACGCGGCATGTGGCCCGTCGGGCGGCCCAGATGCTGTTGATCCTGAAGGATGAAGTCCAGCCCAGGAACAGGAAGCCGGATCCCAACCGACCTACGAAGTAGGCCGGATCCGTGAAGGCCCATGAAGTATCCGGATCCTGCACGTGCTAAGAGGAAGGGCGGATCCCTGACGTACACGGCAAGACTTTGAACCGTAGTTAGGCGACTTGTATTCCGGCTAGGACTCTCCATGTAAACCCTAGATCCGTGTGTCCTTATAAGCCGGATCCTGGGAGCCCTAGAGGCAGAACAACAACTCATTGTAACATCGCGAAAACGCCCAGATAATTCCAGACAAGCAGCAGTAGGCCCTATCATCGAGCAGGTGTTCCGAAGCTGGGTAAATCGCGCACCACCGTCCCAAGTGCTCTCCGCCCTATGGCCCCTACTTCTTCTCCCCCTCGTGAGGATCCCTCCTCCGAGGTACCGTCGAATAGGCAACGACAGAAAGGTTATTGGAAATATTGAAGAAACACCGAGGTGCTATTGGCTACACTCTTGATGACTTGAAGGGGACTTCTCCCTCTATTTGCCAACACGCCATTAATATGGAAGATGATGCAAAGCCTGTTGTTGAACCTCAGCGTCGTCTAATTCCTATGATGAAGGATGTGGTAAGAAATGAGGTATTAAGACTTCTTGAAGCTGGTATTATATATCCTATTGTTGATAGTAGATGGGTTAGTCCTGTGCATTGTGTTCCTAAGAAAGGAGGAATGACTGTTGTGCCTAATGATAATGATGAGCTCATACCTCAAAGAGTAGTTGTAGGGTATAGAATGTGCATTGATTATCGTAAAGTTAATAAAGTTACTAAGAAAGATCATTACCCTTTGCCTTTTATTGATCAAATGTTAGAAAGGTTATCCAAAAATACTCATTTTTGCTTTCTTGATGGTTATTCTGGGTTTTCACAAATTGCTGTTAAAACTAAGGATCAAGAGAAAACCACTTTCACTTGTCCCTATGGAACTTATGCTTATAGACGTATGCCTTTTGGTTTATTTAATGCTCCTGCTACTTTTCAAAGATGCATGTCTGCTATTTTTCATGGCTTTTGCGAGAGTATTGTAGAGGTATTCATGGATGATTTTTCTGTCTATGGGAATTCTTTTGATAATTGCTTGCGGAACCTTGATAAAGTTTTGCAGAGATGTGAAGAAACTAACCTTGTTCTTAATTGGGAGAAATGCCACTTTATGGTTAATGAAGGAATTGTATTGGGACATAAAATTTCCGAGAGAGGTATTGAAGTTGATAGAGCTAAAGTTGAAGCAATTGAGAAGATGCCCTATCCTAGGGATGTTAAAGGTATTCGTAGTGTTCTTGTACATCCTTGGATTTATACGAGGTTTATTAAAGACAACTCCAAGATATCAAAGCCTCATACAAATCTTCTTCAAAAAGATGTAACTTTTCTTTTAGATGATCATTGTAAACAAGCTATTGAAACTCTAAAGAAAGCCTTAACAACTGCTCCTATAGTTGAACCTCCTGATTGGAACTTACCATTTGAAATTATGTGTGATGCTAGTGATTTTGCTGTAGGCGTTGTTCTTGGACAGCGAGTAAATAAAAAATTGAATGTTATTCATTATGCTAGTAAAACTCTTGATGCTGCTCAAAGAAATTATGCTACTACTGAAAAAGAATTGTTAGCTGTAGTCTTTGCTTGTGATAAGTTTAGATCTTATATTGTTGATTCAAAAGTTACTATTCATACTGATCATGCTGCAATCAGATACCTTATGCAAAAGAAAGATGCTAAGCCAAGGCTTATTAGATGGGTGCTTCTGTTGCAAGAATTTGATTTACATATTGTAGATAGGAAAGGTGCTGATAATCATGTTGCTGATAATTTGTCTAGATTGGAAAATATTGCTTATGATCCTGTTCCTGTTAATGATAGTTTTCCAAATGAACAATTGGCTGTAATAAAGGTGAGCTCGCGAGACAGTCCTTGGTATGCTGATTATTCTAACTTTATTGTTTCCAAGTACTTGCCTCCGACCTTTTCAGCTCAGCAAAGGAGGAAATTCTTTTATGACTTGAGGCATTATTTCTGGGATGACCCACACTTATATAAAGAAGGAGTGGATGGTATTCTGCGAAGATGTGTTCCCGAATATGAACAGCAAGAGATATTGAGTAAATGTCATGGGAGTGCTTATGGAGGACATCACGCCGGAGATAGAACCACGCAAAAGGTTCTACAATCAGGTTTTTATTGGCCAACTCTCTTCAAAGATGCAAGGAAGTTTATTTTATCTTGTGATGAATGCCAAAGGGTTGGTAATATCTCTAGACGCAATGAAATGCCTATGAATTATACTCTTGTTATTGAACCGTTCGATTGTTGGGGATTTGACAACATGGGACCTTTTCCCTCTTCAGAAGGTAACACTCATATACTTGTTGCTGTTGATTATGTTACTAAATGGGTGGAAGCCATACCTACAAAAAGTGCTGATGGTGAGACCTCTTTAAGAATGCTTTTAGATATTATTTTTCCTCGATTTGGAGTTCCTAGATATATTATGACTGCTGGAGGTTCTCATTTTATTCATGGTGGTTTTAGAAAAACTCTTGCTAAATATGGCATTAATCATAGAATTGCTTCCGCTTATCATCCTCAAACTAGTGGGCAAGTAGAACTATCAAATAGAGAGATTAAATCTATCTTGCAAAAGACTGTTAATAAAACTAGAAAGAATTGGGCTAGTAAATTGAAGGAAGCACTATGGGCTTATAGAACTGCTTATAAAAATCCCATGGGAATGTCACCTTATAAAATGGTTTATGGAAAAGCTTGTCATTTACCTTTAGAACTAGAGCACAAAGCTTATTGGGCTGTTAGAGAATTAAATAAAGATCCTAAACTAGCTGGTAATAAGAGGTTGCTGCAATTGAGTTCTCTAGATGAATGGAGAAGTGAAGCTTATGAAAATGCTAAACTCTTTAAAGAGAAAGTTAAAAAATGGCATGATAGAAGGATTATCAAAAGAGAATTTAATATTGGGGATAAAGTCCTATTGTATCGGTCTCGTCTCAGATTCTTTGCAGGGAAATTACTCTCGAAATGGGAAGGACCATATGTTGTTGAGGAGGTGTATCGTTCAGGAGCAATAAAAATTAGCTCTCTCCAAGGCAATGTCACACAAGTGGTGAATGGACAAAGACTCAAGCATTATATCTCAGGTGATTCTTACAATGTAGATGTTGGTGTTATTCGAGTGGAAACACCGGAGGCTTTCATCAAAGGACAAATTGACAGTCCGCCAGAACTAGACTTTGAATAGGTAACAGTACTGGTAATAAAAAGTTCGCAATTTACTTTCCGAAAAATGTTTTTGCTGTTTTTGGAAAATATGAAAAATTACGAGATCGAAACGGAGTGGAGGAGACGCACGAGGGCGTGCCCCCATAGGCCGGCGCGGCCAGGCCTTGGCCCGCGCCGCCCTATGAGCTAGCCGCCTCGTCGCCTCTTTCCGACTCTGGTTCGACCTGGTACTTTCCTTATGACATAAAAATTCTTGCTATATAATCCCCCGGACCCCTGGAGGTTCGTATATCGTTTTCTCGACGTGTTTGGTTTCGTGCTGTTTCTGCCAGGATTTGCTTTGGATCTAGAGTCATCATGTCTTCGTCGGAAACTCAGAAGGACAGCTCCTGCAAAGACGTTGACAACTTGTACATGGAGGAGCTGAGGATGCACCCCAAGGAGTTGCTGCTCGTTGATGGAGAGCTGCAGATCAAGGATGTCCAGGGTCCTAAAGGAGAAGGAAGCATGGAAGACAGGATGGAGAAGCTAGAGCAAGAGGTCTTCAAATACAAGAAGATGGCTGAGCGTGAGGTGGACATCTTCCACAAGATTGTGTCTGAACTTATTGATGCACACTAGAAGGAGACTGCAAAGCTATGGGGCGACATCCTCTCACTTCATGACACCACCAACAAACTCCAAGCTCAACTCTATGATGTTCAGAATCAGAACTGTGAGTATGAAAACAGGTTTAAACACATAAGCTATGCTGCTAGTTTCAGGATTCCCGAGACCAAGATGTCGTTTGTTGATGGAGAGCCTCTTCCTTGGAAATCTGATGATGGGAATTCATCACCACCATCACCGAAGGAGTAATTCATCATCGGTATTGGCATCCCCTTGGTTTGTTCCAAGCTTGGGGGAGTGCCGCGGTATCACATCATCACTACCTTTTACTTTTTACTCTCAAGTAGTGTCATATCATGAGTAGGGAAGTTATCATATAAGATAGGTTGCAGTGTGGAAGTATCTCTCCTTTAGTTGGTTGTCTATGTATCCTTTGGTGTGAGTTATCGTTATGGAATATTAATGAGAAGTCTTATCATTTACATATTGCACATCTTATTTTAGTTTGCAATCCTTATTATATGATTGATCTTGTTATTAGTATTGGTATCACTTTGGGAGCACTGAATAAATCTATTTGGTTTTGGCAAACTTAGCATTGGTCAATAGCAACAACACTTTGAGGTTTAAGTAGAAAAGAGAAATACATGTAGTTGTTTCATTATCTTTCTTTCTTGTTAGCTCATAGCTTATTATTCTGAAGTTAAAATTGTTTGTGCTTACAAGGAAGCTGCATGATTGTTTCTATCACATGTATATTTGTTTGTTTCCCTCGACTATTATGCTTGCTAATTAACCTTGCTAGCCAAAGACCTGTACTGAGAGGGAATACTTCTCGTGCATCCAAACCTTAACCCAAAACCTATGCCATTTGTGTCCACCATAACTACCTACTACATGGTATTTCCTGCCATTCCAAGTAAATACTTCGTGTGCTACCTTTAAACAATTCAAAATTTATTACCTCTTATTTGTGTCAATTTTTTATAGCTCATGAGGAAGTATGTGGTGTATTATCTTTCAATCTTGTTGGGCAACTTTCACCAATGGACTAGTGGCTTCATCCGCTTATCCAATAATTTTGCAAAAAGAGCTGGCAATGGGATTCCCAGTCCCAAATTAATTAACCTAAATAGACACTCCTCCATGGTATGTGATTGATGGACGGCACCCGAAGGATTCGGTCAGCCATGGCTTGAGTAAGCAAAGGTTGGGGGGAGTGTCATCATAATAAAACTAAAATAAAAAGGCACTCCTTCATGGTATGAGATTGTTGGCAGGCACCCGAGGATTCGGCTAGCCATGGTTTGTGAAAGAAAGGTTGGAAGGAGTGCCACACAAAAATAAAAATAAAATGGGAGCCGCTCTTTGAAGGTTTGTCTGGCAAGGGGGTTAGAGTACCCGCTACCAGTCGTTGACAACATCAAACACCTCTCAAAATGTTACTTTCATTCTCTTTATATGATTTCAAAATTGAAAAAGCTCTAGCACATGATTTAATCCCTGCTTCCCTCTGCGAAGGGCCTGTCTTTTACTCTATGTTGAGTCAGTAAACCTATTTTCCTCCATCTTAAGCAAGCATTTGAGTTGTTGTGATCAAACCATTATATTGTGATTTTCTTCATCATGTCTTTTATTCTTCCTTGTTTAGTACAAGTTTTATTTGAATGAATATAGCTTTGCAAGTTATCAATGATCATGAGGAGGTTATTATGATTGAGTATGCAAGTTGTGCCATATAAACTTTAACATAAGAGCGCTGCTCGATAGATAAGTATAACCTGTTAACTGTTCTTTGACCAAGAACGAAGTTTGCCATCACCAACTATGATTTCTTATGCACCTTTATTTGTGATTACCTTATACTTGTTTCAAGTTGAATTATATGAGGAAGTTGTTTACTAAAATGTCTTGTGTGAATGAATATGAAGCTTCTTGTCCGTATTTTATTTATCGACTCTTCACTCCATAAACATGTGGTCCTGTTTACCGAGTTCAGTTTCGCTTGGGGACAAGCGAAGTCTAAGCTTGGGGGGAGTTGATACGTCCAATTTGCATCACTATTTTATATCATAATTTGCTGCTATTCATTGATATATTTCATATTTGGGGATAATACTTATGTTATTTCATCTATTTTGCATGATTCACGACTATTGGAGGATCGCGCACCGGAGTCAGGATTCTGCTGGAAAAAGCGCCGTCAGAATGCAATATTTCGGAAGATCAACAGTTGACGAAAATTATATGAAAAATCCTATTTTTCCAGAAGACGAAGGGAGCCAGAAGGGGGAGCCGAGGGGACCCGAGGTGGGTCCACCTCATAGGCCTGCGCGGCCCAAGGCCTAGCCGCGCCACCCTGTGAGGAGGGGGCCCACAGCCCCCTCTCGCCTCCTTTTCTTCGCGAACGTCTTCGTCCCGAAAACCTAAGCTCGAGGGGATAGGTCGCGAAGAGACACAGCCGCCTCTGCGAGGCGGAGAACACCAGAGAGAAAAGAGCTCTCCGGCAGGCTGAGATCCGCCGGGGAAATTCCCTCCCGGAGGGCGAAATCGACGCCATCGTCACCGCCATCGAGTTGGACATCATCTCCATCGCCATCATCATCATCTTCATCATCATCACCGCCGTCTCCACCGCTGCACATCGTCACCGCTATAGCAATTTGGGTTTGATCTTGATTGTTTGATAGGGGAAACTCTCCCGGTGTTGATTTCTACTTGTTATTGATGCTATTGAGTGAAACCGTTGAACCAAGGTTTATGTTCAGATTGTTATTCATCATCATATCACCTCTGATCATGTTCCATATGATGTCTCGTGAGTAGTTCGTTTAGTTCTTGAGGACATGGGTGAAGTCTAAATGTTAGTAGTGAAGTATGGTTGAGTAATATTCAATGTTATGATATTTAAGTTGTGGTGTTATTCTTCTAGTGGTTTCGTGTGAACGTCGACTACACGACACTTCACCTTTATGGGCCTAGGGGAATGCATCTTGTACTCGTTTTCCAATTGCGGGGTTGCCGGAGTGACAGAAACCCGAGCCCCCGTTGGTATATCGATGCAGGAGGGATAGCAGGATCTCAGAGTTTAAGGTTGTGGTTAGATTTATCTTAATTACTTTCTTGTAGTTGCGGATGCTTGCAAGGGGTATAATCACAAGTATGTATTAGTCCTAGGAAGGGCGGTACATCAGCATAGGTTTCACCCACACAACACTTATAAAAACAATGAAGATTAATTAGCCGTATGTAGCGAAAGCACTAGACTAAAATCCCGTGTGTCCTCAGGAACGTTTGGTTATTATAAGTAAACAAACCGGCTTGTCCTTTGTGCTAAAAAGGATTGGGCCACTCGCTGCAATTGTTACTCTCGCACTTTACTTACTCGTACTTTATTCATCTGTTACATCAAAACCCCCTGAATACTTGTCTGTGAGCATTTACAGTGAATCCTTCATCGAAACTGCTTGTCAACACCTTCTGCTCCTCGTTGGGATCGACATTCTTACTTATCGAAGATACTACGATACACCCCCTATACTTGTGGGTCATCATTAACCATAAGATCTGGAGTGGGACGGAGTAGTCAAAAGTGTTTCCACCTCTCGTACATCAACGGACGCGCTTTACCGTAGACACTTGTATCTGTCGGGGGCGAGCGGTAGGCTGGAGAAGCCTTAAGTCCCCACGGCATTGTCCGTAGACACTTGTCGCCCGAGGAACAAGCGGTAGGCTGGGGAAGCCTTAAGTTCCCCACGGTATTGCGGTCTATGATGGGTTGCAGCTACCGGCGAAGGAGTTTGGTTAACGAGTCCCAAACTGTTATCGTGGTCGGGGTCCACCCGTAAGTGGGAATAATGGGACCGACGAGGACCCAGGGTCGGGGTATGCAACAAAGGGTGGGTGTGCGAGGTAGCGGAGGAACATGATTGGCTATGACCTTATACCGGGCCTCACACCAAAGGAAGTGTGGACGGGTTGCGCGCTCGGTTGGCACCAAGGTTAAGATCTCTTATGGGTAAAGCAACACACCTCTGCAGAGTGTAACGAATCGTGACCTGTCACTCCCTGTTCCGGGATATGGAACTGCGAACGCTGCCGGAAAGGAACTCCATGAAGTTCTAGTAAACCGGTGAAGGCTGACGGACATAGTTCTTCTGAATAAAAGCAACCTTTTGAAGAAATGGTTATGAAAACCTGCATTGGTATTAGACTTTCTGGTCTAATGCTGTAGCTAGTGCATTAAACACCTCTTTCCTATAATGAACTTGTTGAGGACGCTCGTACTCATACCACTCTTAAATCCCCTGCTTAGATATGGAGGCATCGAAGGAGAATCTACAGTGCAACTCGAAGACCGAGGAGTCAACAACTACTTCAAGCGACAGGAACCTGTCAGAGGAGTCAGATGCCACATCCAACAAGGAGAAAACCTAGTTTAGCCATAGAAGGGAACTAGCTTCCTAACCCTAGCTCCTATTTAGCTAGAATCTATTCATAGCCCCTATAGTTAGTCAAATACTCTACAAATAGAGTTCGTGATAGGATTAGACTACGAGTCGTTCTTCTGGAGTTTATTTGCAGATTTACCTCATTGTATAGTAGGAGGCTGTGCTGATCTTATGTAACAGAGTCTGTATGTAATTCTATAGACATGCCTTGGACCTGCATATGTTTCTGTTGTACCACTCTGAGCGATATAATACTAGTGGAACGGTGTTTCATTGGTGTTATATCAGACTTGCATACTACACCATGAAGTGGTATGCCGGGTCACCACAATAAAGGGAATATATTAATTAATATAATAAGATATCAATTACACCCAGCTTCTGCAACAACGCAACATCCTAATAGCAGTACGGATGCACACAACTAAAAAAGAAAAAAAAAGAAAACTAAGAAACAAAAGTCCCGCTACAGTATCCCAGACCTAGCAACAACAATACATCCACCACCAGGATAACACCTGAAATACGGACTTTTCAAAAGCGACGCCTCCAAGAAGGGAACAGTGCACCAGCGCCGTCATCACCCGATCAAAAGATCTTAGGTTTTCACCCTGAAGATAGTCCCTGCTCTCAAAACAATGCCTTCGACAAGGTCATTGCCAGGCACAAACAGTTAAGGTCAGATCTGGGTTTTCACCCTGAAAGGTAGGACTTTGAACTTCACATGTGCTGCCGCCCCCACTATCATACTACTGCTCCAAATCCCGAACACCAAGCAAGCCCCTCAACATCGCGAAGACTTGAACCTCCCTTAGCTAGTCCTCCAATTCGGCCTTCAAGATATTCTCTGTTTCTGACTTCATCATGGACCAAGTCACTTGATGTCAACATAGAACACAGCTTCGCGTCGCTCCCTCCAGAACCAAATGGTCGAAATAAAAGCATGGGTGCACGTGACCGAATACCACCCGATCCAGCGAACTCTAGACAAAAGAACCTGTACCTACAGACCAACGTTGCTTTTTTCCAAAGCTCTTCCTTTGTGAAGTTAGCAAATATGGTGAATGAGGAAATGAAAAAATACCCTGTGCCGCTCCTGAGCGGGTGCCCCGGGGGGGCGACCACAAAACCAAGCCGCCGGGGCTCCTCACGGCCATCCTCGCCACCGTCGCTGCCAGATTCTACCGCGGTGGCAGCGACGCTCGTCTCCCGAAGGTAGCGGGCACCACGCTGGGCCCCTGAGCGGAGGATCTCGTGTTCTGCTAGCGCGGGAACACCGGGAAGTGGCCCTGGAAACCTGCTCGGTGACGGCGTCTTCCACAGTTGGTCTCGGTGGTGGTGCCTCGGCTGCGAGGGCGGTGAGGCGGCGTCGCGGTGCGCTAGGAGGCGACCCCTCGTCGCATCGTGCGGTGGTGGGTTCGGGCGCGCGGGTGATCTGTTGGTGGCCGTGGCGCTCGACAACGGCCAGTTCTATCGGCTTCTCCGGCTGTGCGCAGCAGGGCGGAGGTTCGGCGCCGCTAAGGTCCATGTCCAGATCTGGCCCTTGCGGTGTGCTGGCGCTCGTGCCCAGCTGCTTTGGCCTGTACTATGGCTTCGACAGGTGACTGCCAGGGCGGCGGCCCAGGGATGGGTGGCTGCCGGTGTGGTGTTGCGGTGGAGGGCCATGGTCACTAGATCTAGCTCCATTTTCCATGTCAACCGGCTGGTGGTGGTGACTGCGGTTGTTGGAGCTTGAGGGGTTGCGGCTAGGTGCGTCAAAAAGTGTTGTTTGGTGGAGACCGACGATGGGAACCAGTGCTTGCAGCGCCCTCGGGTGGCGTGATGGAGTTTCGAGAGAAAGCTCTAGAACTGGCTTGGTCGGTGCCGGCATCGGCGTCACTTTGATGTCGTCTTCCTTGTTGGAGGCGCTGGCCGCGGAGCTCCATTCACACACCTATGGTGGCTTTGGCCTCTCTGGTAGAAATCCTAGCTCCGGTTTCCCGGGCAGGCGACGGCATCGGCTATGTCGTGACCTTCTTGGAGGCGTCGTCTAGGAGGGCTTGTTCAACTGTTGGCTTGTGTTTCTCTCGTCATCAGGTTGGTGGATGTCGGGGCGGTGGCTTCGAGTGGCAGATGTTTGCAAGTCAAGGCGGCGGCCTCGGAATCTACTGCGAGTAGCAGCTTCATGGGACGGAGTTGTTGTCCATGTGGCTTGGGCGACGATCTTGTATCGCTAGTGCGGCGAGATTGTCGGCTCGGTCAACGCATCTCAGCGGAGGCAATTCAACTTTATGCCGGGGCAGCGGCCCCGGATGTTGGTGCATCGGCTGTGGTCTGCGTGAAGTTTTCCCTTTGCAGCTTGGGTTGCGGGTGGCTGCGTTGTGCGGTGTTGCGGCTCCAGCGTGAGCAGGAGGACGTCGGGAAGGCGGTCCCGGAAGGTGGTGTTGGTGGTCCACTCGGCGCGGCGGAGTTGGTGGATGTCGGGACAGTGGTCCCGAAACCTTGGCAATGTTGAGGGCATCGGCCTCATGTCGTGTGGGCGACAAGGTTGTTGTTGATGTTGTGTCATTGGCGTCACGGTGGCGCGGCTCTCTTGGAGTGTTGGTATCTTCATCTTCGCTGGACGCGCACCCGATAAAAATGAATCTTTTTCGAGAGATCAAGGTCTTCCGGAGATTTATGGACGTTCATCAGAAGTCAACTTTAGTCCCTGCCTGACGCTTTATGATGCGTGTGGTTGGCACGTCCGTTGGGAACCCCAAGAGGAAGGTGTGATGCGCACAGCGGCAAGTTTCCCTCAGTAAGAAACCAAGGTTTAATCGGACCAGTAGGAGTCAAGAAGCACGTTGAAGGTTGATGGCGGCGAGATGTAGTGCGGCGCAACACCAGTGATTCCGGCGCCAACGTGGAACCTGCACAACACAACCAAAGTACTTTGCCCCAACGAAACAGTGAGGTTGTCAATCTCACCGGCTTGCTGTAACAAAGAGTTAACCGTATTGTGTGGAAGATGATTGTTTGCAGAAAACAGTAGAACAAGTATTGCAGTAGATTGTATTTCAGTAAAGAGAATTGGACCGGGGTCCACAGTTCACTAGAGGTGTCTCTCCCATAAGACGAACAGCATGTTGGGTGAACAAATTACAGTTGGGCAATTGACAAATAAAGAGAGCATGACCATGCACATACATATCATGATGAGTATAGTGAGATTTAATTGGGCATTACGACAAAGTACATAGACCGTCATCCAACTGCATCTATGCCTAAAAAGTCCACCTTCAGGTTATCATCCGAACCCCCTCCAGTATTAAGTTGCTAACAACAGACAATTGCATTAAGTATTGCGCGTAATGTAACTAGTGACTACATCCTTGAACATAGCACTAATGTTTTATCCCTAGTGGCAACAGCACATCCATAACCTTAGAGGTTCTTGTCACCCCTCCAGATTCACGGAGACATGAACCCACTATCGAGCATAAATACTCCCTCTTGGAGTTACTAGCATCAACTTGGCCAGAGCATCTACTAATAACGGAGAGCATGCAAGATCATAAACAACACATAGATATAACTTTGATAATCAACATAACAAGTATTCTCTATTCATCGGATCCCAACAAACGCAACATATAGAATTACAGATAGATGATCTTGATCATGTTAGGCAGCTCACAAGATCCGACAATGATAGCACAATGGGGAGAAGACAACCATCTAGCTACTGCTATGGACCCATAGTCCAGGGGTAGACTACTCACACATCACACCGGAGGCGACCATGGCGGCGTAGAGTCCTCCGGGAGATGATTCCCCTCTCCGGCAGGATGCCGAAGGCGATCTCTGGATCCCCGAGATGGGATCGGCGGCGGCGGCGTCTCCGGGAAGGTTTTCCGTATCGTGGCTCTCTGCATCGGGGGTTTCGTCACGGAGACTTTTTATAGGCGGAAGGGCAGGTCAAGAGGCGGCACGGGGCCCCACACTACAGGCCGGCGCGGCCAAGGGGGCCGCGCCGCCCTATGGTGTGGCCCCTCCGTGGCCCCTCTTCGTCTCTCCTTCGGACTTCGGAAGCTTCGTGAGAAAATAGGCCCCTGGGCTTTGATTTCGTCCAATTCCGAGAATATTTCCTTACTAGGATTTCTGAAACCAAAACAGCAGAACAAAGAATCGGCACTTCGGCATCTTGTTAATAGGTTAGTTCCAGAAAATGCACGAATATGACATAAAGTGTGCATAAAACATGTAGATAACATCAATAATGTGGCATGGAACATAAGAAATTATCGATACGTCGGAGACGTATCAGCATCCCCAAGCTTAGTTCTGCTCGTCCCGAGCAGTAAAACGATAACACGGATAATTTACGGAGTGACATGCCATCATAATCTTGATCATACTATTTGTAAAGCATATGTAGTGAATGCAGCGATCAAAACAATGTATATGACATGAGTAAACAAGTGAATCATATAGCAAAGACTTTTCATGAATAGCACTTCAAGACAAGCATCAATAAGTCTTGCATAAGAGTTAACTCATAAAGCAATAATTCAAAGTAAAGGCATTGAAGCAACACAAAAGAAGATTAAGTTTCAGCGGTTGCTTTCAACTTGTAACATGTATATCTCATGGATATTGTCAACATAGAGTAATATAATAAGTGCAATAAGCAAGTATATAGGAATCAATGCACAGTTCACACAAGTGTTTGCTTCTTGAGGTGGAGAGAAATAGGTGAACTGACTCAACATTGAAAGTAAAAGAATGGTCCTCCATAGAGGAAAAGCATCGATTGCTATATTTGTGCTAGAGCTTTGATTTTGAAAACATGAAACAATTTTGTCAACGGTAGTAATAAAGCATATGCATCATGTAAATTATATCTTATAAGTTGCAAGCCTCATGCATAGTGTACTAATAGTGCCCGCACCTTGTCCTAATTAGCTTGGACTACCGGATCATCACAATGCATTGTTTTTACCAAGTGTCACAAAGGGGTACCTCTATGCCGCCTGTACAAAGGTCTAAGGAGAAAGCTCGCATTGGATTTCTCGCTATTGATTATTCTTCAACTTAGACATCCATACCGGGACAACATAGACAACAGATAATGGACTCCTCTTTTATGCATAAGCATATACCAACAATTAATAATTTTCTCATTTGAGATTTGAGGATTGTTGTCCAAAACTGAAACTTCCACCATGGAGCATGGCTTTAGTTAGCGGCCCAATGTTCTTCTCTAACATATGCATGCTTAACCATATGGTGGTAGATCTCTCTTACTTCAGACAAGACGGACATGCATAGCAACTCACATGAAATTCAACAATGAAAAGTTGATGGCGTCCCCAGTGAACATGGTTATCGCACAACAAGCAACTTAATAAGAGATAAAGTGCATAATTACATATTCAATACCACAATAGTTTTTAAGCTATTTGTCCCATGAGCTATATATTGCGAAGGTAAAGAATGGAAATTTTAAAGGTAGCACTCAAGCAATTTACTTTGGAATGGTGGAGAAATACCATGTTGTAGGTAGGTATGGTGGACACAAATGGCATAGTGGTTGGCTCAAGGATTTGGATGCATGAGAAGTATTCCCTCTCGATACAAGGCTTAGGCTAGCAAGGTTATTTGAAACAAACACAAGGATGAACCAGTGCAGCAAAACTCACATAAAAAACATATTGTAAACATTATAAGACTCTACACCGTCTTCCTTGTTGTTCAAACTCTTTACTAGAAATTATCTAGACCTTAGAGAGACCAATTATGCAAACCAAATTTTAGCATGCTCTATGTATTTCTTCATTAATGGGTGCAAAGTATATGATGCAAGAGCTTAAACATGAGCACAACAATTGCCAAGTATCACATTACCCAAGACATTTATAGCAATTACTACATGTATCATTTTCCAATTCCAACCATATAACAATTTAACGAAGGAGAAACTTCGCCATGAATACTATGAGTAGAAACCAAGGACATACTTGTCCATATGCTACAGCGGAGCGTGTCTCTCTCCCATAAAGTGAATGCTAGGATCCATTTTATTCAAACAAAACAAAAAACAAAAACAAACCGACGCTCCAAGAAAAAGCACATAAGATGTGATGGAATAAAAATATAGTTTCAGGGGAGGAACCTGATAATGTTGTCGATGAAGAAGGGGATGCCTTGGGCATCCCCAAGCTTAGACGCTTGAGTCTTCTTGATATATGCAGGGGTGAACCACCGGGTGCATCCCCAAGCTTAGAGCTTTCACTCTCCTTGATCATGTTGCATCATACTCCTCTCTTGATCCTTGAAAACTTCCTCCACACCAAACTCGAAACAACTCATTAGAGGGTTAGTGCACAATATAAATTGACATATTCAGAGGTGACACAATCATTCTTAACACTTCTGGACATTGCATAATGCTACTGGACATTAATGGATCAAAGAAATTCATCCAACATAGCGAAAGAGGCAATGCGAAATAAAAGGCAGAATCTGTCAAAACAGAACAGTTCGTATTGACGAATTTTAAAATGGCACCAGACTTGCTCAAATGAAAATGCTCAAATTGAATGAAAGTTGCGTACATATCTGAGGATCATGCATGTAAATTGGCTTAATTTTCTGAGCTACCTACAGGGAGGTGGACTCAGATTCGTGACAGCAAAGAAATCTGGAACTGTGCAGTAATCCAAATCTAGTACTTACTTTTCTATCAACGGCTTAACTTGGCACAACAAAACACAAAACTAAGATAAGGAGAGGTTGCTACAGTAGTAAACAACTTCCAAGACACAAAATAAAAACAAAGTACTGTAGGTAAAAACATGGGTTGTCTCCCATAAGCGCTTTTCTTTAACGCCTTTCAGCTAGGCGCAGAAAGTGTGTATCAAGTATTATCAAGAGACGAAGTGTCAATATCATAATTTGTTCTCATAATGGAATCAAAAGGTACCTTCATTCTCTTTCTAGGGAAGTGTTCCATACCTTTCTTGAGAGGAAATTGATATTTTATATTACCTTCCTTCATATCAATAACAGCACCAACGATTCGAAGAAAAGGTCTTCCCAATATAATGGGACAAGATGCATTGCATTCAATATCCAAGACAACAAAATCAACGGGAACAAGGTTATTGTTAACGGTAATGCGAACATTATCAACTTTACCCAAAGGTTTCTTTGTAGAATGATCAGCAAGATTAACATCCAAATAACAATTTTTCAGCGGTGGCAAGTCAAGCATATTATAAATTTTCTTAGGCATAACAGAAATACTTGCACCAAGATCACATAAAGCATTACAATCAAAATCTTTAACCTTCATCTTAATGATGGGCTCCCAACCATCCTCTAGCTTTTTAGGAATAGAGGCTTCGCGCTCTAGTTTCTCTTCTCTAGCTTTTATAAGAGCATTTGTAATATGATGTGTAAAAGCCAAATTTATAGCACTAGCATTAGGACTTTTAGCAAGTTTTTGCAAGAACTTTATAACTTCAGAGATGTGGCAATCATCAAAATTCAAACCATTATAATCTAAAGCAATGGGATCATCATCCCCAATGTTGGAAAAAATTTCAGCAGCTTTATCAAAGGCAGTTTCAGCAGTTTTAGCGATTTCAGTGCAGTTTTTCGCGCTTTGCATTAGAAGTGGAAACATTGCTAACACCAATTCTTTTATTAGTATGAGTAGGAGGTGCAGCAACATGTGTAGCATTAGCATTACTAGTGGTGGTAATAGTCCAAACTTTAGCTATATTCTTTTCTTTAGCTAGTTTTTCATTTTCTTCTCTATCCCACCTAGCACGCAGTTCAGCCATTAATCTTATATTCTCATTAATTCTAACTTGAATGGCATTTGCTGTAGTAGTAATTTTATTATGATGATTCTCATTAGGCAAAACTTTTGATTTCAAAAGATCAACATCAGCAGCAAGACTATCGACTTTAGAAGCAAGTATATCAATTTTCCCAAGCTTTTCTTCAACAGATTTGTTAAAAGCAGTTTGTGTACTAATAAATTCCTTAAGCATGGCTTCAAGTCCAGGGGGTGTGTTCCTATTATTGTTGTAAGAATTCCCATAAGAATTACCATAGCCGTTGCCATTATTATAAGGATATGGTCTATAGTTGTTACTAGAATTGTTCCGGTAAGCGTTGTTGTTGAAATTATTATTTTTAATGAAGTTTACATCAACATGTTCTTCTTGTGCAACCAATGAAGCTAATGGAACATTATTAGGATCAATATTAGTCCTATCATTCACAAGCATAGACATAATAGCATCAATCTTATCACTCAAGGAAGAGGTTTCTTCGACAGAATTTACCTTCTTACCTTGTGGAGCTCTTTCCGTGTGCCATTCAGAGTAGTTGATCATCATATTATCAAGAAGCTTTGTTGCTTCACCAAGAGTGATGGACATAAAGGTACCTCCAGCAGCTGAATCCAATAAATTCCGTGAAGAAAAATTTAGTCCTGCATAGAAGGTTTGGATGATCATCCAGGTAGTCAGTCCATGGGTTGGGCAATTTTTAACCAAAGATTTCATTCTTTCCCAAGCTTGAGCAACATGTTCAGTATCTAATTGTTTAAAATTCATTATGCTACTCCTCAAAGATATAATTTTAGCAGGGGGATAATATCTACCAATAAAAGCATCCTTGCATTTAGTCCATGAATCAATACTATTCTTAGGCAGAGATAGCAACCAATCTTTAGCTCTTCCTCTTAATGAGAAAGGGAACAATTTTAGTTTAATAATATCACCATCTACATCTTTATATTTTTGCATTTCACATAGTTCAACAAAATTATTAAGATGGGCAGCAGCATCATCAGAACTAACACCAGAAAATTGCTCTCGCATAACAAGATTCAGTAAAGCAGGTTTAATTTCAAAGAATTCTGCTGTAGTAGCAGGTGGAGCAATGGGTGTGCATAAGAAATCATTATTATTTGTGGTTGTGAAGTCACACAACTTAATGTTTTCAGCGTTGGCCATTTTAGCAACAGTAAATAAAGCAAACTAGATAAAGTAAATGCAAGTAAACTAATTTTTTTTGTGTTTTAGATATAGCAAACAAGATAGCAAATAAAGTAAAACTAGCAACTAATTTTTTTGTATTTTGATTTAGTGCAGCAAACAAAGTAGTAAATAAAACTAAGCAAGACAAAAACAAAGTAAAGAGATTGAGAAGTGGAGACTCCCCTTGCAGCGTGTCTTGATCTCCCCGGCAACGGCGCCAGAAATTTGCTTGATGCGTGTGGTTGGCACGTCCGTTGGGAACCCCAAGAGGAAGGTGTGATGCGCACAGCGGCAAGTTTCCCTCAGTAAGAAACCAAGGTTTAATCGGACCAGTAGGAGTCAAGAAGCACGTTGAAGGTTGATGGCGGCGAGATGTAGTGCGGCGCAACACCAGTGATTCCGGCGCCAACGTGGAACCTGCACAACACAACCAAAGTACTTTGCCCCAACGAAACAGTGAGGTTGTCAATCTCACCGGCTTGCTGTAACAAAGAGTTAACCGTATTGTGTGGAAGATGATTGTTTGCAGAAAATAGTAGAACAAGTATTGCAGTAGATTGTATTTCAGTAAAGAGAATTGGACCGGGGTCCACAGTTCACTAGAGGTGTCTCTCCCATAAGACGAACAGCATGTTGGGTGAACAAATTACAGTTGGGCAATTGACAAATAAAGAGAGCATGACCATGCACATACATATCATGATGAGTATAGTGAGATTTAATTGGGCATTACGACAAAGTACATAGACCGTCATCCAACTGCATCTATGCCTAAAAAGTCCACCTTCAGGTTATCATCCGAACCCCCTCCAGTATTAAGTTGCTAACAACAGACAATTGCATTAAGTATTGCGCGTAATGTAACTAGTGACTACATCCTTGAACATAGCACTAATGTTTTATCCCTAGTGGCAACAGCACATCCATAACCTTAGAGGTTCTTGTCACCCCTCCGGATTCACGGAGACATGAACCCACTATCGAGCATAAATACTCCCTCTTGGAGTTACTAGCATCAACTTGGCCAGAGCATCTACTAATAACGGAGAGCATGCAAGATCATAAACAACACATAGATATAACTTTGATAATCAACATAACAAGTATTCTCTATTCATCGGATCCCAACAAACGCAACATATAGAATTACAGATAGATGATCTTGATCATGTTAGGCAGCTCACAAGATCCGACAATGATAGCACAATGGGGAGAAGACAACCATCTAGCTACTGCTATGGACCCATAGTCCAGGGGTAGACTACTCACACATCACACCGGAGGCGACCATGGCGGCGTAGAGTCCTCCGGGAGATGATTCCCCTCTCCGGCAGGGTGCCGGAGGCGATCTCCTGGATCCCCGAGATGGGATCGGCGGCGGCGGCGTCTGGAAGGTTTTCCGTATCGTGGCTCTCGTGCTGGGGTTTCGTCACGGAGACTTTTTATAGGCGGAAGGGCAGGTCAAGAGGCGGCACGGGGGCCCCACACTACAGGCCGGCGCGGCCAAGGGGGGGGGCCGCGCCGCCCTATGGTGTGGCCCCTCCGTGGCCCCTCTTCGTCTCTCCTTCGGACTTCTGGAAGCTTCGTGAGAAAATAGGCCCCTGGGCTTTGATTTCGTCCAATTCCGAGAATATTTCCTTACTAGGATTTCTGAAACCAAAAACAGCAGAAAACAGAATCGGCACTTCGGCATCTTGTTAATAGGTTAGTTCCAGAAAATGCACGAATATGACATAAAGTGTGCATAAAACATGTAGATAACATCAATAATGTGGCATGGAACATAAGAAATTATCGATACGTCGGAGATGTATCACTTTACTTCGGCCAGTCATTCGGGGGCTACTGATGTGGGCATTACCCTTCGGGTAACCCATATTATGTTACCTCTTATGACCCAACCATGGGCCCATGAAGTTCATCCACAGACCAAGGTGGGCTGCTATGTCGGTTCCAAAGAAAGGTACTTGACGAAAAAGGTAGGAAGACGAAGAACAAGGAAAGTCTAGATGTAGGACTCTTTGTAACCTAGTCGAACCCGGACAGAACTCTCGAGACATGGCTCACAATATAAGGGCCAGGAGAGGGTCTGTCGAGGGACACACAATCAACATAGCCAGAATCACCGCAAGTCTAGAGCTAGGTCATAAGTAATCTTAGCCTCTCGACGAGATCTTAGTCTTAGCCTTCGGCTACCCCATTGTAACCCGATAATTCCGTTAATCAAGATCAGACAAGCAGGAAGTAAGGGTTTTACCTCATCGAGGGCCCCGAACCTGGGTAAATCTCTCTCCCCGTTTGTTTGGTATCCGATGTCTCGTGTCAGCCTGTAGGATTCCGTCAACCCTAAGCCCCAAAAGGTGGGGATTGCCGAGGAGTACCCTCGACAATTGGCGCCGTCTGTGGGAACCCTGTTGGCGCAAGACTCGTCATCGGATGCTTCAGTCATGTCGTCCACGACTCCATCAACCTCGCCGATGCTCTCGTTGGCCCCTTCATCAACAAGTTCTGGGAACTCGATTCGATTCGGGTCCTTCGAGTTTACTCCGCACAGCGACTCGTCTTGTCCGATCTTTTCGGACCTACAAGGCGGGCTCTATATGACGTTCGCGAGCATCCACTACTGCATCAACACCGAGGGCATCCTTCGATTTCCCGATCCGTTCGTCTCCAACACAACAAGGACTCCATCATCAGCGGCAGCAGGATCCATTGCATCGACTCCGGTCTCGATCGATCCGACGATTGCATCATCGACATCGACACCATCTTCATCGCCATCGACACCATCTTCATCACCATCGACTCCGCGCCGTTCAGCATCATCTATGTTTGTCGGATCCGATAACTCTATGTCATCCAACTTAACATCGTACTATTGCATCAACTGTGACACTAGGCATGGACTAGGCTCGGATGACACGTCGTTCGTCTGTAGTGCCAATTATTCTTCGGGTGAATAAAGTATCGGCATCATTGTCAGGACAGCCACCTGGAAGGTGGCGCACCATCAAATCTATGCTATCCTCAACCCAGTCAACGGAGATGAAGGAGACACACCCCACGTGCCAACAGGCGCCACAACGTTGAGGATAGCGCCAGTAACGATGATAGCGACTATACTATTACTTAGGAAGACTGGGAAATTGCCCGCGCTATTGTGACCAATAATACTCGGTTTCCTTCTGGAACTTCGGCAGGAATTCTCAATGCTTACCATACTATCCTGCAAAGGAATCGAGAGCGATTATCAAATGAGCAGGCCAATCTTGAGCGACGCAAACTTGCGGCTGATCAATCTAGTGAACGACGTAGGATGTTGCACGGTAGCGCCTCTCAAAGCAACCAAGGTTCAGGAAGATATCGACCAAGGATGGCATGACTTTCGGAAGAAGATGCAAGGGAGATAACTTCAAACTTGTCTAACTCCTTTTTGACTATGGACACCGCGGGCATGCTTAGGCCAAAGATTGTCGAAGACGCAACCGCCAACCTCGCAGCTTACTGTTGACCCACAAGTATAGAGGATCGCAACAGTCTTCGAGGGAAGTAAAACCCAAATTTGTTGATTCGACACAAGGGGAGCCAAAGAATACTTATAAGCCTTGACAGCGGAGTTGTCAATTCAGCGGAGTTATCACTCTCGTAGATAATATTCATTAGATATCAGAGAGATAAATTCACTTGCATATAGAAAACAAACAAGCTCTAAACATAATATGAATGAAAAACTAGAGCTTAAACGCAATACTCGCAAAAATAGAACGCTCGTTGAACATATGAGTGAAAACTAGAGCGTTCATGCAATTAAAGCGGAGTGTGTCTCTCTCCAAAACAAATATGATGGGTCCAACTTTATTGAACAACAAACAAAACAAAACACACACACACACACACACACAAAACGCTCCAAGAATAACACATAATGCATGAAGCAATAAAAATATAGCGCACTGAAAAATGACCTTGTGCTTTTTACTAATGAAGAGGGGGTGCCCGCGCATCCCCAAGCTTTGACGCTTGAACCTTTTGGATATTTCTTGGGGTGTCCATGGGACATCCCCAAGCTTGAGATTTTGTCCATTCTTCATCATATGGCATCATTCTTCTCTCCCTACACTTGAAAACTTCCTTCACCCAAAACTCAACATAATTCATTAGCAATATTAGTGTAACCAAAATAAGCAATCCAATTGGTTCTGGTATGACATATGTAAAGCTTATATTAAAAAATTAGCTACTGCATAAACTTCTTCGGAAAGCTCCTTATTTCAAAAGAACTCAAAAAGAAAAAGATTAAGAGGTAAATGCACTAATGACAGAAATCTGTCAAAACAGAACAACAGCTAAAGATCGATTTTTTTGAGACTTCTCCGTCGCTCAGAGCAAAAAATGTGAAACTAATGAAGGTTAGATAATAATCTGGGGAATATGCTCGTAAGTTTTCAGCTCATGGTGATGTTTTGGTGATTTATGCGAATTTTCTCGCGACAGTCCAGAAATAGAAACAGAAACAGAATTGCAAATTCCCCAAATACTACTTTCTTACCATTAGAGGCTACTCTTGGCACAAAAACGAAGATAAAAAATGATAAGGAGAGGTCATTACAGTAGCAATGACTTCCAAGACTCAACAAAACAGTAAAATAACAGAAATAAAAACATAATGGGTTGTCTCCCAAAAAGCTCTTTCTTTATAGCCATTAAGATATGCTCAGTAATTTGAGAAGATGCTCACATATGTAATATGAATTGAAGCAAAAGAGAGCATCAAGAAGAAAATATGAAAAACATTTAAGTCTTACCCACTTCCTGTAAATGGGAATCTTGTACACAAATAAATTCACAAAGAACAAAGTGACAAGCATGTGAAAGTAAAACAAGAGTAACTTTAAATTTTTCAGCACGTAGAGAGGTGTTTTAGTACCATGTAAATTCCTACAACCATATTTTCCTCTCTCATAATAATTTTCAGTAGCATCATGAATAAACTCAACAATATAACTATCACATAAAGCATGATTTTCATGATCTTCAAACACATAATTTTTATCAAGCTCAAAAATAGTAGGATTAAAACAATCAAACCCACTTTTAGCAATTTTATAACAAGATGATTGATCATCATAAAGAGGTATGGGACTACTAGTAGCAATCCTATTTTCAGTAGCATTATAATTTATAGCATCAAGTAACATAGGACCATCATCTACAGCTTTATCATAAACACTCTCTGATGTCTACGCACGTACGCTTCTGTTCCTGTAGACAGTGTTGGGCCTCCAAGAGCAGAGGTTTGTAGAACAGCAGCAAGTTTCCCTTAAGTGAATCACCCAAGGTTTATCAAACTCAGGGAGGTAGAGGTCAAAGATATCCCTCTCAAACAACCCTGCAATTAAGATACAAGAAGTCTCTTGTGTCCCCAACACACCTAATACACTTGTCAGATGTATAGGTGCACTAGTTCGGCGAAGAGATAGTGAAATACAAGTAACATGGATGATTGTAAGTATTAATTGCAATCTGAAATAAAAATGGCAGCAAGCAAACATGTAGCAGAACTTGTTGGAAACGGTGTTTCAATGCTTAGAAATAAGGCCTAGGGATCATACTTTCACTAGTGGACACTCTCAACAATGATCACATAATTGTATAAATACTACTCTCAAACACTCTCTTGTTGGATAACAAACACCATTCATTGTGTAGGGCTACAAAAGCACACCTCAAGCCGGAGTAAACAAGCTCCACAACGTCCGGAGTTCATATTAAAGTAACCTCTAGAGTGCATAATAGACAAGATCAACATCTACATATTCAACTAGATTACAAAACTTCACTTGTGCTACTCTGAATTACTCTCCTATTGGAATCACTAATCATCACGTAGTGGCTACGAAAGCTCCACTCAAAGTTCATCAAGTACTTGACAAACACCACTCATAGGGATATCCTCATCAAATCATAATCCAAGATAATACCATTGCAATTTAGACCGAGTACTAACATAGCATACACACTGTCAACAATATATATGAAAGGGGGAATAGATCACATCAATACTATCATAGTAATAGTTAACTTCATAATCCACAAGAGATTACAATCATAACCTACGCCAAGTACTACATGATGCACACACTGTCAACTTTACATCATGGAGGAGGAATAGACTACTTTAATAACATCACTAGAGTAGCACATAGATTAATAGTGATACAAAGCTCATGATCACATAAAGATCACACCATGGGAGAGAGAGATGAACCACATAGCTACCGGTAGAGCCCTCAGCCTCGGGGAAGAACTAATCCCTCCTCATCATGGGAGACAACAATAGCGATGAAGATGGCGGTGGTGTCGATGGAGATGACTCCGGGGGCAATTCCCCGTCCCGGCGGCGTGCCGGAACAGAGACTTCTGTCCCCCGAAACTTGTCTTCGCGATGGCGGCGGCTACGGAACTCTTCGTGGAATATCGTCGACTGTTTTAGGGTTTTCACATCTGGGAGCATATATAGGCGAAGGGGCGATGTTGGTGGAGTCCCGAGGTGGGGTCCCCACCTGGTGGCGCGGCCAAGGGTTGGCCCGCGCCCCCCTATGGTGTGGGCTCCCCGTAGCTCCCCTTCGTCTCTCCTTCGGACTCCATGAAGCCCCTGGAAAAATAAGAACGTGGCCTTTTGTTTCGTCCAATTCCGAAAATATTTCCTGTGTAAGATTTCTGAAACCAAAAACAGAAGAAAATAGGAACTGGCGCTTTGGCATCTTGTTAATAGGTTAGTTCCGGAAAATGCATCAAAATGATATAAAGTGTATATAAAACATGTGAGTATTGTCATAAAACTAGCATGGAACATAAGAAATTATAGATACGTTTGAGACGTATCAAGCATCCCTAAGCTTAGTTCCTACTCGCCCTCGAGTAGGTAAACGATAACAAGGATAATTTCTGAAGTGACATGCTACTATCATAATCTTGATCAATACTATTGTAAAGCATATGAGATGAATGAAGTGATTCAAGGAAATGGTAAAGATAATGACTAAACAACTGAATCATATAGCAAAGACTTTTCATGAATAGTACTTTCAAGACAAGTATCAACAAGTCTTGCATAAGAGTTAACCCATAAAGCAATAGATTCTTAATAGAAGGTTTTGAAACAACACAAATTAAGATTTAAGTTTCAGCAATTGCTTTCAACTTTCAACACAAAGTAATATGATGAGTGCAAATAAGCAATTATGTAGGAATCAATGCACACAGTTGACACAAGTGTTTGCTTCTAAGATGGAAAGAAGTAGGTAAACTGACTCAACATAAAGTAAAAGAAAGGCCCTTCGCAGAGGGAAGCAGGGATTACTCATGTGCTAGAGCTTTTTATTTTGAAAACATGGAAACAATTTTGTCAACGGTAGTAATAATTCATATGTGTTATGCATAAGTTGCAAGCCTCATGCATCGAATACCAATAGTGCTCGCACCTTGTCCTAATTAACTCGTATTTCCATGGATTATCATTGCATTACATATGTTTCAACCAAGTGTCACAAAGGGGTACCTCTATGTCACCTGTACAAAGGTCCAAGGAGATAGATCGCATTTGATTTCTCGTTTTTGATAGATCTCAACTTGAGGACATCCATACCGGGACAACATAGAAAACAGATAATGGACTCCTCTTTAATGCTTAAGCATTCAACAACAGATAATATTCTCATAAGAGATTGAGGATTAATGTCCAAGCTGAAACTTCCACGATGATACATGGCTTTGGTTAGCGGCCCAGTGTTCTTCTCTAACAATATGCATACTCAAACCATTTAATCATGACAAATCGCCCTTACTTCAGACAAGACGAACATGCATAGCAACTCACATGATATTCAACAAAAGTGTAACAGTTGATGGCGTCCCCAGAAACATGGTTACCGCTCAACAAGCAACTTATAAGAAATAAGATACATAGCGACATATTATTTACCACAATAGTTTTTAAACTACTTTCCCATGAGCTATATATTCCAAAGACATAGAATGAAATTTTTTAAAGGTAACACGCAAGCAATTTACTTGGAATGGCAGAGAAATACCACATAGTAGGTAGTTATGGTGGACACAAATGGCACAAGTTTTGGCTCAAGGTTTTGGATGCACGAGAAGCATTCCCTCTCAGTACAAGGCTTTGGCTAGCAAGGTTGTTTGAAGCAAACACAAGTATGAACCGGTACAACAAAAGTTACATAAGAACGTATTGCAAGCATTATAAGACTCTACACTGTCTTCCTTGTTGTTCAAACACTTTTACCAGAAAATATCTAGACTTTAGAGAGACCAATCATGCAAACCAAATTTCAACAAGCTCTACGGTAGTTCTCCACTAATAGGTTTAAACTGCATGATGCAAGAGCTTAAACATGATCTATTTGAGAGCTCAAAACAATTGCCAAGTATAAAATTATTCAAGACATTATACCAACTACCACATGAAGCATTTTCTGTTTCCAACCAAATAACAATCAATGCTGAGGCTTTCAGCTTTCGCCATGAATATTAAAGTAAAACGAAGAACACAAGTGTTCAAATGAAAAAGCGGAGCATGTCTCTCTCCCACACAAGCATGTTAGGATCCGATTTATTCAGAGAATGAAAATAACAAAACGAAAATAAAATCACACAGACGCTCCAAGTAAAGCACATAAGATGTGACGAAATAAAAATATAGTTTCACTAGAGGTGACCTGATAAGTTATTGATGAAGAAGGGGATGCCTTGGGCATCCCCAAGCTTAGATGCTTGAGTCTTCTTGAAATATGTAGGGATGAACCACGGGGGAATCCCCAAGCTTAGACTTTTCACTCTTCTTGATCACATTATATCATCCTTCTCTCTTGACCCTTGAAAAGTTCTGCCACACCAAACTCGAAGTAATCTCATTAGAGGGTTAGTGCATAATCAAAAAGTCACATGTTCAGCAAGGACACAATCATTCCCAACACTTCTGGACATTACCCAAGGTTACTGGAATTTAATGGAGCAAAGAAACCCACTAAAACCCAGTAAAAGAGGCAATGTGAAATAAAAGGCAGAATCTGTCAAAACAGAACAGTCCGTAAAGACGAATTTTTTCAAGGCACTTAACATGCTCAGATGAAGAAGCTCAAATTGAATGAAAGTTGCATACATATCTAAGGATTACTCATGAATTTTCACAGATTTTTTTGAGTTTCCTACAGAGAGATCTACTCAAATTCGTGACAGTCTGTTTCTGCGCAGAAATCCAAATCTAGTATCAATTTTCTATTAGAGACTTTACTTTGGCACAACAATGCAGTAAATAAAGATAAGGAGATGTTGCTACAGTAGTAACAACTTCCAAGACACAACAAAACATTAAAAAATAAAAACATGGGTTATCTCCCAAGAAGTGCTTTCTTTATAGCCATTAAGATGGGCTCAGTAATTTTAATGATGCTCTCTTAAGAAATAAGAGTTGAAGCAAAAAGAGAGCATCAAAAGCAAATAAGAAACACTTTTAAGTTTAACCCACTTCCTATGAAAAGGAATCTTGTACACAAATAAATTCATGAAGAACAAAGTGACAAGCATAGGAAGATAAAACACGAGTAACTTCAAAGTTTTCAGCATGTAGAGAGGTGTTTTAGTATCATGAAAATTTCTACAACCATATTTTCCTCTCTCATAATAATTTCCAATAGCATCATGAACAAACTCAACAATATAACTATCACATAAAGCATTCTTATTCACATGCATAAAAGTATCATTACTCTCCACATAAGCATAATCAATTTTATTAGTAATAGTGGGAGTAAAACTATCACAACCATCATTGTAATCATCATAAATTGCAGGCATGGTATAATCATAATAAACTTTATCCTCCATAGTAGGTGGCACCAAAATACCACTATCATTATAATCATCATAAATGGGAGGCAAAGTATCATCAAAGAAAATTTTCTCCTCAAAACTTGGGGGACTAAAAATATCACAACCAGCTTCCCCAAGCTTAAATTCTTCCATAGCATTAGCAATAATAGTGTTCAAAGAGTTCATGCTAATAACATTACTACAACTATTTTGCAAACAAAGTTCCATGGGTTTTTTAATTCTCTCTTCAAACACATCATGTCCTAATTCAATATAAAGTTCATAAAGATCTCTAATTTTTTTGTTGTTTCCATTAAGCCTAACTAGTGAAAAATAAAAACAAGAAACAAAAAGATATAATTGCAGGATCTAAAGGAAATAGCTTCGAGCACTCACACACCGGCAACAGTGCTACGAAATAGTTAGTAGTCGGAGGATGTGAATACCTTTTACCTTACCTTCCCGGCAACGGCTCCAGAAAATAGCTTGATGTCTACGCACGCTTCTATTCCTGTAGACAATGTTGGGCCTCCAAGAGCAGAGGTTTGTAGAACAGCAGCAAGTTTCCCTTAAGTGAATCACCCAAGGTTTATCGAACTCGGGGAGGTAGAGGTCAAAGATATCCCTCTCAAGCAACCCTGCAATTAAGATACAAGAAGTCTCTTGTGTCCCCAACACACCTAATACACTTGTCAGATGTATAGGTGCACTAGTTCGGCGAAGAGATAGTGAAATACAAGTAATATGGATGATTGTAAGTAGTAATTGCAATCTGAAATAAAAATGGCAGCAAGCAAACATGTAGCAAAACTTGTTGGAAACGGTGTTTCAATGCTTAGAAATAAGGCCTAGGGATCATACTTTCACTAGTGGACACTCTCAACAATGATCACATAATTGTATAAATACTACTCTCAAACACTCTCTTGTTGGATAACAAACACCATTCATTGTGTAGGGCTACAAAAGCACACCTCAAGCCGGAGTAAACAAGCTCCACAACGTCCGGAGTTCATATTAAAGTAACCTCTAGAGTGCATAATATACAAGAGCAACATCTACATATTCAACTAGATTACAAAACTTCACTTGTGCTACTCTGAATTACTCTCCTATTGGAATCACTAGTCATCACATAGTGGCTACGAAAGCTCCACTCAAAGTTCATCAAGTACTTGACAAACACCACTCATAGGGATATCCTCATCAAATCATAATCCAAGATAATACCATTGCAATTTAGACCGGGTACTAACATAGCATACACACTGTCAACAATAGCTATGAAAGGGGGAATAGATCACATCAATACTATCATAGTAATAGTTAACTTCATAATCCACAAGAGATTACAATCATAACCTACGCCAAGTACTACATGATGCACACACTGTCAACTTTACGTCATGGAGGAGGAATAGACTACTTTAATAACATCACTAGAGTAGCACATAGATTAATAGTGATACAAAGCTCACGATCACATAAAGATCACACCATGGGAGAGAGAGATGAACCACATAGCTACCGGTAGAGCCCTCAGCCTCGGGGAAGAACTACTCCCTCCTCATCATGGGAGACAGCAATGGCGATGAAGATGGCGGTGGTGTCGATGGAGATGACTCCGGGGGCAATTCCCCGTCCCGGCGGCGTGCCGGAACAGAGACTTCTGTCCCCCGAAACTTGTCTTCGCGATGGCGGCGGCTACGGAACTCTTCGTGAAATGTCGTCGACTGTTTTAGGGTTTTCACATCTGGGAGCATAGATAGGCAAAGGGGCGATGTCGGTGCAGTCCCGAGGTGGGGTCCCCACCTGGTGGCGCGGCCAAGGGGTGGCCCACGCCCCCCTATGGTGTGGGCTCCTCGTAGCCCCCCTTCGTCTCTCCTTCGGACTCCGTGAAGCCCCTGGAAAAATAAGAATGTGGCCTTTTGTTTTGTCCAATTCCGAGAATATTTCCTGTGTAAGATTTCTGAAACCAAAAACAGCAGAAAACAGGAACTGGCGCTTCGGCATCTTGTTAATAGGTTAGTTCCGAAAAATGCATCAAAATGATATAAAGTGTATATAAAACATGTGAGTATTGTCATAAAACTAGCATGGAACATAAGAAATTATAGATACATTTGAGACGTATCACTCTCCAAGCAAAATTATTTAGTTCCACGCATTTCGAAATTAGGCACAAATAAAGGATTATCATGAGATTTATCAAAATAGCATGGATTATCATAAATAACAGTAGCATAATTATTCTCACAAGTTTTACTCATATGGAATATTTCAAGAGAATCCTCATGAACATAACATTCGTCCTCCTTTGGTGAGCATGGAGGGCAATCAAATAATGTAAGAGATAAAGAGTTACTCTCATTAGAAGGTAAGCATGGGTAGCTAATCCATTCTTCCTCCTTTTGTTCATCACTCTCCTCCTCTTTTTCATCTAATGAGCTTTTAGGTTCAGCAACTTGTTCTTCCACGGGTTCCTGCAAATTGTGGATACATTCTTGTGCATAATTGAGTCTCTATTTATAATCAATGATATAACAATTATTGCTAAAATTTTCTGTGCAATAATCAAGGATAGAAGAGACATAGTCTTTAAGGTCATGATAATCAACACAAGTTTCATATTTTTTAGACATGAAGGATTCTATTTCAGAGGCTCCCATAAATAAGACAAATTGTTCTACTTCTTCGAATCCAAGATGAATATAGTTATTCCAATGATAGTTCGAAATTAAAACTTCTTCACTAAAGCCACATTGGAATTTAAGATGTTTAGTATCCTATTTAGAGCAACAATTTATATCATGGCGTTTAAGCAAAACTTTAGCGATTTGATCCAACTTTTTTAACGTGCCCCCCATGACTTTGCACTTATATGATTCTCTATACTTCATAAATAATTCTGCAAGTTCCATAGAGTATAAAGTAGGTCCTTCCATAACAACAGTTTTTAGTTTTTTGGTTTTTTCAATTTTTATGGATTTTCAGATATATAGGGAAAATAAAACTAAACGAAAATAAAGTAAACTAAAGTAAACTAAACAAAATAAAATAAAATAAAAACAGAGAGAGAGGTGGAGTGTACTCCCCAGGTGAACTTATAATTAGAGCTATGCTCCCCGACAACGGCGCCAGAAAATAGTCTTGATGACCCACAAGTATAGGGGATCGCAACAGTCTTCGAGGGAAGTAAAACCCAAATTTGTTGATTCGACACAAGGGGAGCCAAAGAATACTTATAAGCCTTGACAGCGGAGTTGTCAATTCAGCTGCACCTGGAAAAGCACTAGCAACAGGGTGATGTGAAAGCAGTGTTAATATGACGCGGCGCCAGAAAATAGTTGGTGCTACTTTGATGGCGTGTTGACAGGGAAATGTGATGCAGCAGTAATATGAGAGCAATAGTAACACAACAGTAGCAGTAACACGGAGGCGATGGCACTTGAAAATATCCCCGCACGCAGTTGATTGAAAAGCACTGATGATGAAATAAAGGACCGGGGTTCCCGGCGATCTACACTAGTGGTAACTCTCCAGATAACAAGTGTTGGGTGAACAAATTACAGCTGGGCAATTGATAGAATTGAATTTAGCATTAAGACAAAATATCCAGTCTATTAATATCGTAGGCATTTTTCCATATATAGTCATACGTGATCGCAATGAGAAACTTGCATAACATCTTTGTCTTACCAGCCCATTTGCAGCGGGGCCTCAAGGGAAACTACTGGTAATTAAGGTACTCTCTTTAATAGAGCACCGGAGCAAAGCATTAACACTTGGTGAAAACATGTGATCCTCATATTAAAGCCATCCCCTCCGGTTATCCCAATTCGAGATCACTTTGGGGCCTCGGGTTCCAGATAAAGACATGTGCATACAATTTGTAGATACAATCTAAGCAAGAATTATAGAGCCTATATCTAAGATCATGCCACTCGTGCACTAGTGACAAGCATTAAACATAACAATATTGCAGCAACAAATACTTCACAAACTTATAAGATATACTGAACATAATGATCAATCCATTGGATCCCAACAAACACAACACCGATTACATCATATGGATCTCAATCATGTAAGGCAGCTCATGAGATCATTGCACTGAAGCACATGGGAGAGAGTACCATCTAGCTACAGCCAAGAACCCATAGTCCCTGCGGGAACTACTCACAAACCATCATGGAGTCGAAGTCGAGGCGGTGGAGTCGATGGCGATGGCTCCGGAGGCACTTCCCCGTCCCGGCAGGGTGCCGGAACAGAGAATTCCGTCCCCCGAAACTTGGTTTCGGCGATGACGGCGGCTACGGAACTTTTCGTGGACGGAGGGTGATATGTAGCGGAGTTTTTAGGTCAGAAGGGTCTTATAGACGAAGAGGCGACGCGAGGGGGTGCACGGGGTGCCCATACCACCCCCAGGCGTGGCCAGGCCTGGGCCCGCGCCTGGGCCTAGTATGGCTGCCCCGTGGCACATCTCCGTCTCCCCTTCTAGCTCCCGGAGTCTTCTGGTATATTAGAATTTCTGCGATTTTTCCAGAATTTTCCGAGCACTTTCAATTTTGGACATTTTCTGCAATAAACAGACATAATAAACAGAAAGTGGCACTATGGCACTTGTTAATAGGTTAATCCAATAAATGTCATAAAATGATGCAAAGTGCACATAAAACATAGAGGAATTGGTGTAAAACAAGCATGGAGCATCAAAAAATATATATACGTTTGCAACATATCACTTACTTAATCAACCATCAGCTGACAGCCGATGGGCCTGTAGCACAAGCTCATCGAGGTGCCCTAGAAAGCCTCACGATCCTTGGAGATAAACTCGCCCCTAGGAAGGAGAAAACTATACATCAAGGCAGCGGGTCCAGCCATTGCTCGAAGGACGCCCGTGATGACATCACGCAAAGAAAAATCGACAAGGCCCGACGTCGACGTGCTGCAAGGGAAGGATATGATAGCGATGATTCTGAAGAAACTCAGGAATACGATGGCGAGCTGCGAGGAGCCGACCGTTTAAGTTACAAAATTCGAGAGGCAATGCCATCGAAGAGATTCAAACCTACTCCCACTGATGCCGCCAAGTATGATGGTCAGCAGGAGCCGAGGTCTTGGATAGATGATTACCTGAAAACGGTGATCTTGCACAAGGGAAATCAAATAGCAGCAATGCAGTGCTTGCAGCTTTACTTGAAAGATTCGGCACGAGCATGGTTGAGAGGCCTGCCAAAAGGATCTATTAGGTCCTGGGATGATTTGGTTGATGCTTTCGTTAAAAACTTTCAAGCAACATACAATAGGTTGGTCGGAATCGAAGAATTACGTCATTGTCAGCAGAAGCCGAAGGAATCGATGCGCACGTACATCGGGCGCTTTACCAAACTTTTAAATGCCGCCGAAGATGTTTCAGTTGATAGAGCAATCGACGCCTTCAGTGAAGGCATTCGACGAGAGTCATATATCGAAGAACTTGGTCGGAAGAAACCAAAGACTATCACCAAATTGATGGAGATTTCCAATAGTTGGGCTGATGGAGAAGATCACGTCAAAAAACCACGACCACGCAACGATGATGAAGATCATGATCAGCCGAGACAAGATTCGGGTCATCGACGAGACCGCCGCATGAAGAGGAAAGACCGCGGATATGATGATGCTAACATTGTAGCCGCTGGATATTCCGACCGACGAGACGATCGGTACGATGACAGGCGTGATGATCATCGAGATAACAACCGTAGTAGTTCAGGAAGAAAACGCGCCAACCACAAGGAGCGACCTCCAAGGGTCCCATAATTACCTTTTGCTGAACAGCTAAACGCTCCTTGTTACCTGCATGCGTATATCGATTCTAAGGACAATGTTAAGAAGTCGAGTCATCTGCTTAGAGACTGTGGACAGTTCATTGAAATGCAGAAATTCTATGAGACAAGGCAACCGCAGCAGCCGAATCTGCCACCACCTCCACCTCAACACCAATTTCAGCAAGTTCAAACTCGCAACTCTAATGAAGCTTTCCCACCACCACGAAGAAAGATGAGCATGATTCACAAAACTGGTGTTTCCAGAAGAGAGATGAAGAAGCTCATGCAAGAAATCAACCTCGCAGAAAGTACTATGGCGAATATTCCAGAATACATCAACTGGTCGTCGCATAGAAACCTATTTAGCAGAGCTGATCATCTGATGTCTATCCCAAAACCAGGTCATGCTGCTTTGGTCGTCGAAGCACAAATCAGGGGATTCAGTATGAGCAAAGTATTCATGGATGGCGGAAGTGGATTGAATCTGATATTTGCCAGCATAGTCACAATATGGGTATCGCAACCAACATGTTAGAAGAATCAGATGCTTCCATGACATCTTCCCTACGTTGCCAGCATATCCTCTCGGCAAGATTTCCTTGAATGTCGTGTTCGGGAAACCCGACAATTTCAGGAAAAAAAGGATCGAGTTTGACGTGGTGAATTGGGAATCACAGTACCACACTATACTTGGGAGACCAGCTTATACCAAGTTCATGGTTGTGCCACATTATGCATATCAAAAACTAAAAATGCCAGGCAACAATGGGACTAATATCACAGTCCATGGAAGCTTTTCTCGCTCGGATAGTTGCGATCGTGAGTTTCAGAAGATTGCTGCTAAATTTGGAGTGAAGCAAGAAGTTATCGACTTCCCCTCCAAACAGCTAGCTCCTCGAGATAATGATCTCAAACTCAAGGAGGATGACAGCATCAAGAAATTGAAGAAGAAACCAGATGATTCTGTAGTGGCAGTCCCAGCTATTGCACCTTCGGGCAGTTGATGATAAGACCTCAGCCGAAGGAACTAGCACTCTGGCGATTGTCACAAGTACTTCCAAGGAAAACATCAATGCCGCTTCAGAAACCATCGGCATCTCCAGAGCCACCGGCTCCTTAGGCGCGGACCATGACAAGAAAGACCCTCCTCTTGCAAAAAGAAAAGGAGTGGCAACCTGCACCCTTATCTTTCTTAGAAATTTACTTTAAATAAGGTTTTTTTAGCCATAGCAGCATTATCTTATATTATCGTCATAGACTTATTAATAAATACTCAGTTTTCGTTTATTCGAGTGCCAAATTGATTCGGGACACCCGAACAAGTTTTTCAAGATTTTTTCGCACAATACCGCGAATATTGAATTCGACAAAATGAACTCGATAAAAAGATCGAGGGTCGTTTTCAATGACTATACCCGAAATTACCATCTAAAGGTTCGACAAAATATGAGCGCTGCAGTAGAAGGTAAAACAACCGGGACTTGTAATAATACACAATTATCCTTTGCTAAAGCCTCAAGAGAAAGTGAGTGGTGGATGGCAAGGATAAAGACTACTTACAAAGAAAAAAAAGACCCATGCCGGTACTTCAAACAAAGGAAGTACTAAAGAGCGACGGAGTTGACGGCAGGCATAGTTCCCTTGATTCGCTCGGGGGCTGCCGCCAAAACACACATCATCGGTTGAAGCAAAGTTGCGATTACTACGGGTTCATCGAACCTGCAACATGAGCTGATCACTCAAAAAATTTGCTCCCGGTAGCTTTCGTACAATAGCATCACAATAACGATGCCTACAAAATTACTAAGAAGCATCAAGAATTGCTCCTTAGACAACAAAAGTATGCCAACGGCACCTGACGAAGATACTAGGAGGAAGTCGTGTTTAGCCTAACAAGTAGCAAACATGACATCTCCAGTAAAGATTCAATAAAGTTACATCATACACATGCATGAACTTGACCCTATCGCACCCGAATATTCGGTTGCAAACAAAATATCAAGTATAGAAAGATATCACTACAATAGAACACAAATTTTGTTCTTATGAAGATTCTACTAGGGCATCTACTTTCGAGTTGTCTTCCAGCCTGTTGACTACAATGGAAGCAGGAACCTTTACTGCAGGATACAATCGGCTTACATCGCCGTCAGCATTTTTAATTGCCATTAAATTGGTGGTGGGATGTTTCAATAGCACAAGGGCAAAATCTGTTTCGGCTCCTCCAAGAAGCTGTGCACGAATTAAACTTCGGACCTTCTTAGCGTTGCTAAATTCTGACATCAAAGTCAGCAATGTTGGAGGAATTTCATTTAAAGGAAACATCGTCTTCTAGATCAACTTCAAGCCAGTATAGCATTTATCAAAGAATCGGTGTACTTGTTGCACCCGATCTTGAAATTTCGCGACTGTGGCAGCCTTCGATTGGTTCTTCCAGAAGACTTCGTTAAAACGTGCTAGACTGGTCAAAGCATCTACACGTTCGTGCACGCGTTTGTTCTCTTCCGATAAATTTAGATCTATGACTATCAAAAGAAATGGAAGAAACAACATCAGAAAGAGACTTTTGGCAGCATCAAAGAAACTAGAAAAGAAACAAGCACTTACAGTTCAAGCTTTATGTTGCCTTGTGGAATTCATTCATTGTATAACATTCTGCATCAATGGCCAGTTCGCCCTTCTTCTTTATAATATCAGCCATGCCATGGAGGCCACACATATCTTGTTCCAATTGGCGAATACGCGTCTTCATACCCTGGAGCCGATCATTTTCAGAATCATTAACTGAAGAACCTTCGGCAAAGGTAGGTACATGAGCCACCTGCAAGCTACACCATTAAGTATGTCAAGGAGTATATATAATATCAGTTGATCTTACTCCCATAGGGAGCGTGCATTCAAAGATCAGAAACGTTACGATTAAAACAAAGAAGATATTGACAACACTGCCAGTACAGAATTCATTACAAAGGGCCTTTTTTATAGGCATTGTTCAAACCAAACGGTGAAGATTACACAAAATGCAAAAAGAAAATTAAGGAGCCTGGGTCTGAGTCGATAAACTTGGGCCAGCTTTCCCAGTAGAAGACTTGTTAGCTGAAACCAATCCAAAAAGTTGTAGTGCACATTTTCATGCTGAAACTTTAAAAAGGCTCAAGTCAATAGCTTGCCCGTCCTGATCCTTCGGCAGCTCCTTTGTCATCATCTCCATGTCGGCCTTAAAGCCGTATCCCATCATAAGCTGGAAAGCAAGGAGAGCATCGTAGGTACGCGAGGTACGTTTGAATACCTCGATAGTAGCCTCGGTGTCGACGGCAAAAGCATCCGTCAGCTGCCCCAATAGTTTCTCTTGATCAGCCTTTGGGAAGATCATGGCATGAATCCTCGACATAACAGCCTTGTTCTTCTGAAGAAGAGCACGAACAAAATCACTAGATTCAATGGCCATGGACAGAGCATCGAGAGAAGAATTATCAGGGATCTTGCCCCCAGAACTAGCAGAAATGTCGGCAGCTCCTTCAGAAGATAAGCAACAGAAAATTGAAAAACAATGAAGTTAATGAAAAAAGGGCCAAGGTTAAGGCATTGAGAATACCGAGCAAAGCCAAAGTAGATTGACGAAGAAGGCTCTCGTTTTCCTTCCTTTGGGCTTCGGATTCAGCCTTCTCCTTTTCCTCCTCCTTCAGCCTCTTCTTCAGCTGATCAAGTTCCTTTTTTAAGGAATCTGCGTTCTGGCGAGCAGCAGCAGCCAATTTTACCATGTTATGAAGATTTGAAGAAGTTGATTCAACTTCCTCCTGGAGCCGAATCTCATCAGCCTCAAGCGAGGAGAATTGAGAGGCAAAACTCTTCAAAGAAGAAATGACTGCTTGAATGTCATATAAAAAGGAGGGCAAGACAAGAGAATTAGCACTTGTTAAATATGCAATATACCCTTTTTTTAAAGCCCACATTCGACTACCACCAGTCGAATGTAGACTCGGGGGCTAGTACAAGTACAATCATCATCAATGAAGAACGATGTACTTATAGGTTTTTCAGCAGAAGAAGGAAGAACTGTGGTAGCAGCTGGTGACGAGGGATCACCTCGCCAATGCCTACGTATTGTAGACTTGGGTTTCGGGAGAGAGCGACGATGGAGATTCCGGGAGCGAGATTAGGCACACGACATACCCAGCTTCGGGTCCCCTCGGTGGAGGATCCCTACGTGCTGCTAGCAATCTAGTATATGATCATATATGTTTACAGGGTGCCGCCATAGGCGGAGCTATGTTGTCTATTTGCTATCTATCTGTTGTCCTCCTTATTTCGGGTGCCCTGGCTAGCTTTATATATACAACCAGTCTAGGGTTTTACAAGAGTCCTAGTTGACTACTTCTTCGGGTTGCCTTGTTGGGCCTTCTCCATATTGGGTTTACTCCATATTGGGCCGAGCCGGGTATACTAATAGTGGGTATCCGAAGGGTATGCCCATGTCAGTAGCCCCCGAGTTTATAGGGAAGTCGAAAACTTGCGTAGAAACTCCAAGCATAACCATCTCCGAAGTCGAAGAAATACAAGGCGAGGTCCATGTCGTAGATCATGTGTAGCGTAGATGATGTCGATGATTCTTGAAATTATCGGGTGCGCGGCGGCGCTCCCGATGGGAGTAGCCCCCGAGTCTATGGGCAAGTTCTTGCACTTGGGCATAGACTCAAGTTGTACTACTCGATGAAGAACTTAACTATATTTCTGGAGGACTTGATGAAATCCATGTGCTCCCGATGGGAGTAGGCTCCACTCGAGTCGTAGAATCGTGTTGAGTCTACAAACCTTGATTGTCGTAGATGTTGTCGAAGTTATTTTTCTATCGGGTGCGCGACCAGCGCTCCCGATGGGAGTAGCCCCCGAGGCTACAGCCAAGTGTTTGCACTTGGGTGTAGGCTCAACTTGCGTTTAATCGACACCACAATTTTTCCTCTTTCTTGTATCTTATCGGGAGGGTGAACAATGCTCTCGATAAGAGTAGCGCCTGAGCCTATGGGCAAGTGCTTGCACTTGGGCATAGACTCAAGTTGTACTACTCGATAAAGAACTTTACTATATTTCTGGGTGCAGCCCCTCTTTTTATCGACTCCAGGCCGTTGCTATTTTTATTTGACATCCATATCTATATTTTACAGGGATAATGGTAATTGGGGCTAGTTCATCTGACTGATCAGGTACTAGTTAACTGCTCTAGTGGCAATCCGCAAAAACCTACTTCAAGATCACGTCCCTGGACATGATCCCGGGATACTGGTGTTAACTCGACAGGTGCCGCTTAAGGTCTTACCATTCTGTCGAGTCCCAGTCATGTTTTATCGGGTACCTAACGCGTCCGTTAGGATTTTTCTTCGTATCTGTTGATACGGAAAAAAGTAGCAAACCGACGTCAGAGACGGTGCCACGCCGCTCGGAACGGATCCGGGGTCTTACCTTCGCAGAGTTTTGCGGCATTCAGAGATTATTCGCGACTTTTGGCGCTCTGAGAATATATTGTCGAGTGCCTTGTTCGGCTGATGCAATGACCCATTTTACGGGTTCTTTTATATTTTTCTCGGGCGTGATGAGACAGCCGAATATATTGGGTTCTTCTATATTGTGGGGTACATCACCGATGCTTTTGCTCGGAAGAATATGACGAGTCAATGGACCCGAAGATTTGTCCATCTTTTTTTTTTTGGTTCCTCCTTGATGAAAATTTCGTTGAGTTCTTTCTTGAAGAAAATTTCTTCGGGTCCTCCTTGAGGACAATTCTTCGGGTCCTCCCTGAGGATAATTCTTCGGGACCTCCTTGAGGATAATTTTTCGGGACCTTCTTGAAGAAAATTCTTCGGGTTCCTCCTTCAGGAAATTTTTTCGGATCCTCCTTCAGGAATTTTTTTCGGATCCTCCTTCAGGAAAAAATTTCGGATTCTCTTTGAGGAAAAATTTCGCCGGGTCTTGTCCTCTCTTGAAGACAATTTCGTCGGGTTCTCCTTGAATAAGATTTTGTCGAGTTCTCTTTTGAAAACAATTTCGTCGGGTTCTCTCAAAATTACGTCGGGTTCCTCCCTAAAGAAGATTTCGTCAGGTTCTCCTTGAAGAAGATTTCTTCGAGTTCTCTTTTGAAAACAATTTCGTCGGGTTCTCTCTTATATACTTTGAATTTTGCTTTCTCCTGCACAGATAAACAAACTTTTTCTATCTTTTCCTTGACTCTCTTTTTCGCATGCGGTGTCAGATGCTTAGATTCGATGATATGTAAAGTGAATATATGCTGCGCAGCCCCCGAGTGTCGGGTACGGCGAAAGTAAACGATAATCAACTTTGTGCAAAATAAAAGAACACTTAGCTTTTTGGACACGATGAAGTCGATGCGCGATGAGGTCTTCGAGTGCAGCAAAAAAGTCGAGCCGAAGTAGAAACCATAAAATAATGAAAGTAGATGTCGCCAGATTATTGATGGAGAAATAGCCGAGCCCCCAAGCGCTACTGAGGTGATATCATGATTGTTGCTTAGATGTTGTGTCGTAGTTGTGACCCGAGGCGAAGTCATGGTCGAGCCCCCGAGTGTTTAGCCATGATGTCGAATGAAGTTGACGGAGTTGCGACGTCATATAAGGTGACGCCATTTAAAATGAAGCCATAGACAATAATATATGAAGATGAACCCCAGATGAAGTATTTGAGATGAGTCCATATTGAACATTACGCCGTTAAATATATAGCATATATTGAAGATAAATCCATCGATATCATAGAGGATGAATCCATTGACCCGAAGAATCCAGTGATAACCATAGAAGATGAATCCGCTGACATCATAGAAGATGAATCCATTGATCCGAAAAAAATAGATCCAGTAATAATTATAGAAGATTAATCCATTGAACCGAAGAATCCAGTAATATAGAAGATGAATCCGCCGAATAAATCCAGTAATAATCCTCGATGATAAATCCAGTGACCCGAAACACCTCGGGTAATGTTGTATAAGAGTAAGCCAGTAATATTCATATAGATGAATCTTATAAGATGAATCCGAAAAAAGAATCCAATAAGCCGAAGAAGATGAATCCATTGATCCGAAGAAAATAATTCCATTGTGCCGAAAATAAATCCACTTAGCTGAAGTAGATATATCCAGAGGCGAAGAAAAGAAATTCACCAAGTAACCGAGTATATTTGTGGCAACAAAGTAATGGCATAGCCCCCAGTGTTAAATGTATTTGCTGTAATATTGTAATGGCAAAGCCCCCGAGTATTTGGGTATGGCGAAAGTAAACAATAATTGACTCTTGGAAGATAAACACTTAGCTTTATTGTTGGATGCGGCGAAGTTGAGGTGGAAGTAGGTCGTCCGGAAGATGGAGTTGACGAAGCGGATGTACTTGATGCAGCGGAGCCGTGCGGCGTTTAGCCGAAAATATTTGATACGGTGGAAGTAGTCGGCATGGAGGAGAGAATCGTCGAGTTCGCGGTGGGCGAGCCCCGAGCATGCGACTGTACGCGGCGAAGTCGTCGAAACTTGTTCCGCTCTGTAGTTATATTACGACGCAAAAAACTATACGCAAATAATAGTACGAGCCGAAAAAATATTTGGAAAAATAAATTTGCAAAGAGTAGTAAGCAGTCCGCGACGTCCTTTGTCAGCTCACTCGCGTTTCCAAGAGAAACTGTACTAAATCAATCCGTCGTGAAATTCACAAACAGTTGATTCCATCGTATATAGTTTGGTTTCAAAGGGATTAGTATCAAAAGATGCCTCAAACGATGGAAAAGAGATATGTGCAGATTCGTGCACTCTATGGATTAGTCATGGAATACGGAATAAATAATGTAAGGAAGGAGCAGGTTACCGATCTTATAAAAAGAAATCATGACGGTTGTTGATCTGTTGCCTGCATATGCTTGCCGCTAGGCCTCCGTACTTGTGCTGGCTTAACGAAACATGATCGTGTACCTTGTTCTTGTTGAGTTACCGTGACCGCTGTCCGCCGGATCTGCCAATTGTTGATGATGAATTTGATGGATCTCGTCCGGATGATAAAATCCAGCTGTCGCGGTTCCCACAGACGGCGCCAATTGACGAGGGATCACCTCGCCAATGCCTACGTATTGTAGACTTGGGTTTTGGGAGAGAGCGACGATGGAGATTCCGGGAGCGAGATTAGGCACACGACATACCCAACTTCGGGTCCCCTCGGTGGAGGATCCCTACGTGCTGCTAGCAATCTAGTATATGATCATATATGTTTACAGGGTGCCGCCATAGCCGGAGCTATGTTGTCTATTTGCTATCTATCTGTTGTCCTCCTTATTTCGGGTGCCCTGGCTAGCTTTATATATACAACCAGCCTAGGGTTTTACAAGAGTCCTAGTCGACTACTTCTTCGGGTTGCCTTGTTGGGCCTTCTCCATATTGGGTTTCCTCCATATTGGACCGAGCCAGGTATACTAATAGAGGGTATCCGAAGGGTATGCCCATGTCAGCTGGTGAAGGATTTTATTTCCCTTTAGGAAGGAAAGGAAGCTGTCGAAGGTTGAGCCGTCGTAGCCGCTGCTTGAGCAGAAGCTTCAGAAGCTGTGGGAGTTGGCCCGCCGGGGCTCGCCTTCGCCTTCTTCAAAGGAGGCTCTATAAAGCCCTCATCGCTGAAAAAATATACATCAATCAGAGTTAGCAATCAAATACAAAGGATTCCTGGAGTAAGAGAAGAAACTTACAATTCAAGCAGGTCATCCTCATCTGCGAAGCCGCCAGAAGATCTCTTCGGCGGTTGAGAGGTGGCCTTCTCCGAAGCTACATCAACAAAGAAAGCATGATTAGCATCATTTTCATGATTCGACTCCGCTGTATCGCTTAATTCGTCAACAAAGGATCTATGATCTATAGTAAGAGCCTCGGGATTGGTAGGATCATTGTCTTCATCTTCAAACATTTCATTTACTTCAGCACAGGATTCTAAAGGAGCAGTAGAATCACCCTCTTCAAGGTTGCCATCTGATACATTCAGGAAATATTCGGCAGCTAACGGGACCTGTTAGTTTGAATTAAGATTTAACAAAGGAAGAAAAGGTGTATATTGGATGCAAATAATATTACAAACAAGAGAAGGAAATTACCTCACTTGGTTGATGATCAGAATCGAAAGGATCTTGAAGAGCAATAAGTGGAACTGAGTCTTCTTGGTTAAAATGAGTCAAACGTCTGACTTCATCCAGTAGTTCCTTTTCAGACAACTCTGCAACATTGACTCTAGTTTCATCCATAGGACCCGAATATAACCACATCGGGTGAGCTCTGGACATAACTGGTTGGGTACGGCGTTTCAGGAAAACTGCCACTATTTCAGTACCCATCATAGTTTGGCCGTCAGACTCTTTGATCCGAAGAATTCTATCAAACAATTTATCGACTACAGGCTTTTCTTCGGGTGTCAATATGTTCTTCCAAGATTTTTTCGGCACAGCTTCAGGAACATCAACAAACTTTGGTAGGCGTATTTTAGCTGCCGATGATCCTTGAACCGACTCTCTCATTGGGAAATAGAAGTAATTCGCCTCCTTGCGGACAACGAATCCAACTCCACCAGTAACAAAGGAACCGCCGCTAGTGTTGTAGCGTTTGACAAAAAAGATCTTTTTCCATAAACCCCAGTGAGGTTCGATGCCCAGAAAATCCTCACAGAGGGTGATAAAAATAGCAAGATGCAAAATGGAATTGCGAGTCAATTGCCATAATTGGATCTCGTACACATGAAGAAGACGCCGGCGAAACTCATGGGCAGGCAGAGATAAACCACGGTACAAGAACGACATGAACATCACAGTAAAACCGGCAGGAGGATTGGGGCGCGAAGCCGTTCCTGGAAGAATGACGTTCCCCTCGTTAGCAGAGATTAAACCAAGGCTACGCGCTTTCTTCACGTCGCGCTTGGTCGTCGTTGAGGCAGGCCAGTCGCCGGGCGCAGGCGCCGCAGTAGAAATCTCTGGCGCGGGTGCCACGACAGAAATCTACGATGCGCCCCTTTTTGGCGCACCAGATGTAATCTTGACAGTGGCGCCGCTGGATGTGGCGCCGGTGGTAACAGTGGTGTTCTTCTTCTTCACCATCTCGGGGAGCATTTAGAAGGCAAAAGAAGATTGAAGAGTGGCGGCGGCACAGTAACTATGAGGAAGAAGGTCGAAGGAAGAAGAAAGGCTGTGGAAGAAAGGAACGAAGGAAGTAAAATTCTTCCTTCTACTTTATAAAAGAAAAGTAACCAAAAGAGATCTATAATTAGGTCACCACGTGTCGTTGCATCCATCATAACATAGGACATTTTCTCCACTACGCGCGGAAATCTAGGAGATGCCTCGGTCAATGTGCAAGGACAAGTCATTTCCTAACTGACCGCACGGAGGTGAAGTGGGCCCGTCAGGTCACGTCCTGTCAATTGAACCGCCGCAGTAACCATGTCATTGATGATGTCATCGGAAGTATTGTTCCTCGTGAAGCATCTGAAGAATTCTATACAATTTGAGTAGTACAACTTGAGTCTACACACGGTTGCGAGCATCCGTGCCTAGACTCGGGGGCTACTCCCATCGGGAGCGCTGGACGCGCACCCGATAAAAATTGTGGACTCGAAAGTTTCAGAAGACCCAGAATCATGCACGGGGACTTGATTCTGAGTAGAGTAATGTTGTTTTTTCCATCGACAGTTAACCAGTATCGATGTATCGAGTAAAGCTGGGCACATTACTCAAATCCCTTACGTATTGTCAATTGGCGTGACTTTACCCGAAGTTATTAAAGACCCGATATACAAAAGATATCGGATGATTTTCGTAGCTTGCAAAAACATATCGGCAGTTGAAAACGTTCGAGTGGTACAACTTGAGTCTACACACGGTTGCAAGCATCCGTGCCTAGACTCGGGGGCTACTCCCATCGGGAGCGCTAGACGCGCACCCGATAAAAATGAATTTTTTTCGAGAGATCAAGGTCTTCCGAAGATTTATGGACGTTCAGCAGAAGACAACTTTAGTCCCTGCCCGAAGCTTTACTTCGGCCAGTCACTCGGGGGGCTACTGATGTCAGCATTACCATTCGGGTAACCCATATTATGTTACCTATTAGGGCCCAACCAGGGGCCCATGAAGTTCATCCACCGATCAAGGTGGGCCGCTATGTCGGTTCCAAAGAAAGGTACTTGACGAACAAGGCAGGAAGACGAAGAACAAGGAAAGTCTAGATGTAGGACTCTTTATAACCTAGTCGAACCCGGATAGAACTCTCGAGACCTGGCTCACAATATAAGGGCCAAGAGAGGGTCTGTCGAGGGACACACAATCAACATAGCCAGAATCGCCGCAAGTCTAGAGCTAGGTCATAAGTAATCTTAGCCTCTCGACGAGATCTTAGTCTTAGCCTTCGGCTACCTCATTGTAACCCGATAATTCCGTTAATCAAGATCAGATAAGAAGGAAGTAAGGGTTTTATGTTTGGTATCCGATGTCTCGTGTCAGCCTGCAGGATTCCGTTAACCCTAAGCCCCAAAAGGTGGGCATTGCCGAGGAGTACCCTCGACAGCAGGGTAGCCGTCTTATCTTGATTTTTGATGAATACATTTAGATGCACATGTTTTTTCTGAATATTTTGAGTGATCGTGCTTTGAAAAGACTCTGTGTGAGAAAGTTATGCTTATTTTAGTGAACATTTTTCAAACGTGTAGAATTGAAAATTTAGAGATTTTCTTGATATTTGAAAGACACATCATGATTTCATCAAAACCATTATCACCTCATTGAGATGGTGAATTGGAAGGGTTTCTTGGCGATAAAGATCATTAAGACCTAGTTGCTCACGATGGATATTTAAAAGTCTTAATCGATAAAATTATTGTTGTTACAAAAAAAGTAAAGTCTTGGCATTGAGGTGGCATTATTGTTATGTTTTTGGGTTCTACATATATCAAATATGTCTTTGTTTTATCGTATTAAATTATTTCGTTAGAATCATATATAACGTTCATGTCTTACGACTATTTTGGTATTTGCATCATTATCTTTAGTTTGCCCTACCTCAAAAAATTTTCCGTCTTCGCCACTGGAAGCACTCGAGATTGTACATAGAAAGGTACCAGTCGACAGAGCACTCACCGCAGTGTTGAAACTTCACTACAGGAATGGGGCTATATGCCGAGGGCCGGGAACCCTCGGCGTAGCATGCTTTGGCCCTCGGCGTAGGCTATGCCGAGGGCCGCCCTCGGCATAGCTCCTCGGCGTGTAAGTCCCTCGGCAAAGGCACTATCGCCGTCGGCGTAGCCCGGCCCTCGGCGTAGCACGCTACGCCGACGGCAAAACCCTCGGCATAGACTTTTAAAAAATTCAAATTTCCCGTTTCCAAAAAAATTCAAAAAAAAAATTCGAAAAAAAAAATATTTTTTTCTATATGCCGACGGCAAAACCCTTGGCATAGACTTTTAAAATTTTTAAAATTTTAATTTCTTTTACACAATTTTTTCCTTTTTTTTCTTTTTTTTACTTGTTTATCTTTCACCCAATACACTTTTAACTCTAACTACACTTAATCTTATGTCAAATTACAATCATGGTTAAACTTCCCAGTCGGTCACACATCCTCACACTACTCCAGCCTCAGCACGCTTAACTTCTTGGTTCCATTCGGATGAGCTTCCATTATAGAATTGACACCTCTTGCTGATAATAATAGCATATCAACCCTATTAACCCTTGAACCGTGATGCACACTTCTTTATTTTTGAATCCCAAACAATTACTTAAGTAGACAACAATGAATATATATAAGTAATAATAATATTGAATTCAAATAAAAATAAAATGATTTTATTTTTTGGTCTTTTTTCTATTTAATATTGAATAATTAATATCTTTAAATCGGAAAATCAAAATTCCACAAATAATATGTCTAAATCGATCAGAAAAATGAGAGGAATCTAAATATAACATACATATCATCATTTGAACCTAAAAATTAGAGGAATCCAAATATGATGCCCAATTTGCCATGTGGCCAAAACAGCCCCCTCGCGAGATGCAAAATGGCCGTATCGGGCGGGCTGGTGCACCGTTCGCCAACACGCTAAACAGACAAAAATTAGCACATAAAGTGATGTGTTATAGACATAAAAACATTTTTTGCGGAATTTATTGAGCGACGGAAAGTGTACCCCTAGTTCAAATCCGGTCAGTTTCCAACGGATTCGGCGTGACACCGCAGGAAGCCGCATGGATTCCCAGATAGCTAGCACGCACATATGACATGTGATATGTGGTGCGAAGGCGGTGTCCTACCACTACGCGGAGGTCTCGCGCAATACTAAAATGCGCCCCATGTAGCTACTTCACAAAATAAACCCGTTTTGGCACCCCGAAAATGAAAAAACCATCGCCCATCGGTCGGATTGGAAATCCGCTCCCGGGGCCTTGCTTCCCATCCCAGGGACCACGCACATGCCAAATATGGCCTCGTTCCGACGAACTATGCGGTGTCACGGGCCGTTTCCTACTCATTTGCCCTAAAAGCCATAGAACTCCGGACGTGATAGCCCTGTTTGTGAAGGGTTTTCCAAAATAATTGCCGTATGCTAATTCCGACTTTTAGAGTGGTTACTAGAACACATAAAATGACGCCATGAGGCTCCGCGGGATTTTCTGACTTTGTTTAAATTGTCATTTGGCCAAAACGGGCCCCCACGGAGATGCGGTATGTCCGTACCGGGCGCGCTGGTGCACCCGTTTACCATCGCGCTAAACGGACAAAAATTGGCACATAAATTGATATGTCATAGACCTAAAAACATTTTTTGCGAAATTTATTGAGCGACGGAAAGTGTAGCCCTAGTTCAAATCCGGTCACTTTCCAGCGGATTCGGCGGGACACCGCAGGAAGCCGCATGGATTCCCAGATAGCTAGCGCGCACATATGGCATGTGATATGTGGTGCGAAGGCGGTGTCCTACCACTACGCAGAGGTCTCGCGCAATACTAAAATGCGACTTATGTAGTTCCTTCACACACAAAAACCGTTTTGGCACCCCGAAAATGAAAAAACCATCGCCCATGGGTCGGATTGGAAATCCGCTCCCGGGGCCTTGCTTCCCATCCCAGGGACCACGCACGTGCCAAATATGGCCTCGTTCCGACAAACTATGCGGTGTCACGGGCCGTTTCCTACTCATTTGACCTAAAAGCCATAGAACTCCGGACGTGATAGCCCTGTTTGTGAAGGGTTTTCCAAAATAATTGCCGTATCCTAATTCCGATTTTTGGAGTGGTTACTAGGACACATAAAATGACGCCATGCGGCTCCGCGGGATTTTCTGACTTTGTTTAAATTGTCATTTGGCCAAAAGGGGCCCCACGGATATGCGGTATGGCCGTACCGGGCGCGCTGGTGCACCCGTTTACCATCGCGCTAAACGGACAAAAATTAGCACATAAACTGATATGTCATAGACCTAAAAACAATTTTTGCGGAATTTATTGAGCGACGGAAAGTGTAGCCCTAGTTTAAATCCGGTCACTTTCCAGCGGATTCGGCGGGACACCGCAGGAAGCCGCATGGATTCCCAGATAGCTAGCGCGCACATATGGCATGTGATATGGGGTGCGAAGGCGGTGTCCTACCACTACGCAGAGGTCTCGCGCAATACTAAAATGCGCCCCATGTAGTTCCTTCACAAAAAAACCTGTTTTGGCACCCCGAAAATGAAAAAACCATCGCCCATGGGTCGGATTGGAAATGCGCTCCCGGGGCATTGCTTCCCATCCCAGGGACCACGCACGTGCCAAATATGGTCTCGTTCCGACAAACTATGCGGTGTCACGGGCCGTTTCCTACTCATTGCCCTAAAAGCCATAGAAATCCGGACTTGATAGCCCTGTTCGTGAAGGGTTTTCCAAAATAATTGTCGTATCCCAATTCCATCTTTTGGAGTGGTTACTAGGACACATAAAATGATGTCATGCGGCTCCGCGAGATTTTCTGACTTCGTTTAAATTGCCATCTGGCTAAAACGGGAACCTGAGAACATATAAGAAAGTGATTGAATTGTTTCTATGTTAACATGTTATTCTACATGATTTAAATATGCATGATTTTGACATAAACAGATAGAGGATGTTTTTCTGAACATTTTGATACCTCATACGCATTTTTCTGACATCATATGAATTAGTTATGATTTTTACAAAATTAGACAAATTTGAAAAATAGCCTACGCCGAGGGTGGCCGTCGGCGTAGCCCTGTCTACGCCTAGGGCCAAAGATATGCCGAGGGCTGCCCTCGGCGTAGAGATCGCTACGCCGACGGCCACGTTTCGCCGAGTGTTGAAAGGGCAGGCTGGCCTGGCCGGGCCATACGCCGACGGCCCCGACTTTTGGCCGTCGGCGTATAGCCTGGCCCTCGGCATAGCCTCCCATTCCTGTAGTGCTTGAGGCCGACTGTCGAAAAACCTAATTAGTGCTCATATTTAATTAAGGACAACATGCGGTCCATGCATACGTACCACGAAGAGATCGAATCTTAGACGAGCATCGTCCATCGTATTCCACCATAGCTACCTGCGTCTGGTACAACTTTTTTCTCTCAAGACAATACAAACTGCAGTAACAGCTCGAATACTCGATCCTTTTGTCCTTGCAGGCCGGTATAGTACTCCTTCCCATTCATATTTAGCGCCGGTGATTCAGTAGAAAAATGAATGTTTGAAATGTTAAAACATACTAGCACAACATCATATGTTTGGCTTATAATAATGTAAATATGCATGTCATAATTCGTTTAGATTTTTTTGAAATGGGGAATGCCCCGCCTCTCCGTCAATAGATGCACACAAAAGTTTATTAAAAAGTACCAATAGTTCAAAGATTACAAATCACGGATCCGAGAGGGTCGATACAAAATCAACCATTGAAAAAAAAAAGCCAAAAAATATATGTCTAAACATCTTGCAATGTACTAATAGGCCGCCAGGTAGGTCAATAGAAAATATCAGGCAACCATCAGTAGGCGGTTGCACCCAGTAACCATGCATTCTCGATGATCCTCGAGGGAAAGAAAATACCATAGCTGAATCTAATGTGCCGCCATATGGATAACCCGCAAGATATTGTAGACTCCTTTTGATAAACACAATATCGTTCCTGCAGTTTCCGAATCGACCAACATAGAGCTGAAATGCAAATTTTAGTCTTAGTTTTCTTTTCGACACCATTCAGCCAATTTCCAAACATATTTTTGATATTGGATGGTGGTGGAATATCAAAGGTGGCACAAACAACTCGCCAAACTAATCTAGCAGAAAACACGTACATGAGATAAAAAGGTGATTCACCGTCTCCTGAGAGTCATAGAAATAACATTTCTTATTTCCGTTTCAATTCCTGTAAGTATATGCAGTACATCGTGTACCTTGGACAAAAATAATCTGGCATCGAGTTCACTCGGTATGCAGGTGTGTGGCAAGCTGCAGTTACTCGGATGCCTTGACAACAAGCCGGCGGTCTCCCCACATTGCAGGAGTATAGCCGTATAGGACCTTCTACATGAGGCGCCATATAGGGGTCCTTTCTACAGCCATGACTGCAGATCGACATCAACATTGATTGACCTCGACCACGTACGGCTGTAATCCATTAGGACAACACCTGACCTGATTAATTTGCCAGGGCCAGGGGCACACAATTACTCCTGCACCCATGCCAGCCGCCGTACGTACGTGTATGTGTGCATGCATAAATCTCTGCCTACGTACGCTCTACTGCACACTCGAGGAGTATATTCAGCGATCTGCAACATGCCTTTTGCTACCTTGGCTGGCACGTGGTTTCAAGAGCTACCTCCAGAAGAATGCGGATCACCGGCTGGCACGCCCTGGGGGAGGAGGCGGTCGGCGTGGTGCAGCAGGCGGTGAGCCTGGCGTGGCGGCGTGGGCACGCGCAGGTGACCCCGCTCCACATCGCCAGCGCCATGCTCTCCGCCGAGTCCACGGCCGGCGTCCTCCGCGCCGCTTGCGTCAGGACCCAGTCCCACCCGCTCCAGCACGACGTGCTCGAGCTCTGCCTGGACGTCGCGCTCGATCGCCTCGTGTTACAGCTATACTCTCGATTCCTTCCAATATAGGTCTAGGGTTCAGGATTCATCAGGTACAGCAGGAAAGGGGAGGGGAATTGGAGCCTGGGATGGGAGAGGGAGATACAGACTGAGATACAAGAGAGAGCCGTCTCGGCTTGGTTCTGTTCTTCGATACCACCAATGCTCTTCCCTTCCTCCTCAAGTAGTCCATTCTTCTGGGCTGTAGCGTGGGTTGTCCTTGCGGGCCCTCTTGGGCCGTGGAGACGGCCCACTTGACGCGTCGTGGGTTGGTAGGCCCATGACATTCCTCCCTCCTTCAGGAGCGGCTTGACCCCAAGCCGGAGCTCGAGGAAACCTGGCCTTCAGCTCGGCGAGATTCTCCCAAGTAGCAAGTGACGCTGGCAGTCCTGACCATTGAATCAGCACCTGGTCCTTGGTCTTGTGACGACGCTGCACTTGACGGCGTTGTAGAACTTGCTCTGGTACGTGTCGGGGAGGGTGTTCATCGTCGATCACCGGCAACTCCTCATGCACTTCTTCTGGTGGAATACCTTTCCTCAACAGCGAGACATGAAAGACTGGATGGAGCTTCGACTTGTCCGGCAACTTGAGACGGTAGGAACGATCCCCAACCTTTTGCTCCACCTGGAATGGCCCGAAGTAGCGGAAGGCAAGCTTGGCGTTGGCTCGCATGGCCAAGGTCGTCTGGATGTACGGCTGGAGACGTAGATACACCCAATCACCCACCTGAAACACACGATCTGAACGTTTGTTGTCAGCAAATTGTTTCATACGGTTATTGGCTCGGTGTAGATGTTGCTTGAGCACTGTCGTTGCCAATTGGCGCTCCTGAAGCCATAGCTGCAGATCTGTGACCGGCACCGACTCAGCCGTGATCCCCAGATATCTCGGAGCATGGCCATACAGAGCTTGAAATGGGCTGGTCTTGATCGCAGTGTGGTATGCCGTATTATACCAGAATTCTGCTAGCGGAAGCCACTTACTCCACGTTGCAGGGCAGGTGCTGATAAAGCAACGTAGGTAAGTCTCGAGGCATTGATTGACCCGCTCCGTTTGCCCATCCGTTTGCGGATGATAAGCCGTGCTCATTCGCATCTCTGTCTTGCTCAGCCTGAACAAGGACTGCCAAAATTTGCTGGTAAAAACCTTGTCCCGGTCCGAAATGAGTGCCGCAGGCATGCTGTGCAAGCGAAAGACCTGATCGAAGTAGAGCTGGGCAACTTGAGCTGCTGTATAAGGGTGAGAGAGAGGCAAGAAGTGTGCATATTTGGTGAGCTTGTCCACCACGACCAGAATGGTTGTAAAACCCGACGATTTGGGCAATCCTTCAACAAAATCGAGCGACACCACCTGCCAGGCAGAATCCGGCACTGCTAAGGGCTGAAGGAAGCCAGGGTACTTCACTCGCTCCGTCTTAGCTTGCTTGCAGATGCTGCATTGATCAATGAACCGCTGCACCGTCGACTTCATCTCTGGCCAGGCAAACAACTGCCTTATCCGCTGTAAAGTAGCCTGAATCCCTGAGTGCCCGCCAATGGCACTTGCATGCAGTGTTTGGAGGATTTGCTGCTGCATGGCAAGATTGCCGCCTACCCATACACGCCCTTTGAAGCGCAACAGGTGTCCATCCCAAGACATGTGCTTCACTGTAGAGTCCGGTTTGTCCAACTGTCGGATAATCTGCTGAGCGATTGCATCCTTACCATATCCCGCCGCAATGTCGTCCAGCCAGGCCGGGGTACCCATCGTGATGGAGAGCACTTCCCCAATTGAGAGAGCTGGGTGACGTGACAGAGCATCAGCAACTTGGTTGGTACACCCTTTTTTATACTCGATTGTATACTGTAGGCCAAGCAGTTTCGTCAGTGCTTTGTGCTGCCATGGAGTAGTGAGTCGCTGCTCATCTAGGTGAGCGAGGGCACGTTGATCAGTCCGGATAACAAACTGGGATTGTCTCGGGTAGGGTCGCCAGTGGTCAACGGCCAAAAGGATTGCGAGACTTTCTTTCTCATATGTCGACAAGCCGCGTAGTCTCGGCCCGAGAGCTCTGCTCAAGAAGGCCAGAGGATGTTGATCCTGCATCAGCACGGCACCCAATCCTTTTTCGCTGGCGTCTGTTTCCACCACGAAGGTTTTAGCAAAATTAGGCAAGGCTAGCACTGGAGCCTGCAGCAGAGCCTGCTTCAAGGTGTCAAAGGCTTCTTGATGGTTGACTGTCCACACGAACAGCTCATTCTTCTTCAACAGATCTGTAAGCACCCTGCTGATCAGTCCATAGTTGCGGACAAACTTGCGGTAATATCCAGTGAGCCCCAGGAATTTCCTCACATCTTTTGCATTGGTAGGCACCGGCCAATTGTGTACTGCCTCCAGATTTTTCGGGTCGGTTGACACACCGTCAGCAGAGATAATGTGCCCCAGATACTTGAGCTTGGGTTGAGCAAAGGAGCACTTGGTCTTCTTGACCTTCAGCTGGTGCTCTTCCAATAACGAGAACACTGCCCTCAAATGATCCCTATGCTCTGTCATCGTCTTACTATAGACCAAGATGTCGTCGATGAATACTAACACACATCGTCTGAGGAGGGGTGCGAATATCTTGTTCATCGCATTCTGAAAGGTGGCTGGAGCTCCTGTCAGGCCATAAGGCATCACCATAAACTCGTAATGACCTTGGTGAGACTGAAATGCCGTCTTGAACTCTTCCCCTTCAGCCAACCTGATTTGATGGTAGCCCGCTCGGAGGTCCAGGCTTGTGAACCATGCCGCACCCGATAACTCATCAAGCAACTCATCGATAATGGGTAGAGGATATCTGTTCTTTAGTGTCATAGCATTGAGGTATCTGTAATCAATACAGAATCGCCAGGTGCCGTCCTTCTTTTGCACCAAGAGAATAGGCGAAGCGAACGGGCTGGTGCTGAACCGAATAATCCCTTGCTTAAGCATATCTGCAATCTGCTTCTCGATTTCATCCTTCTGACTTGGGTTGTATCGATAAGGACGAATGTTGACTGGCCTTGCACCGGGTAACAGTGAAATGACATGGTCGAATTCCCTCCTTGGCGGCAGCCCGTGTGGTTCAGCAAACAAACCCTCAAATTCAGACAAGAGGTTCTGAATATCTTGTGAATATGGCACCAGCTCCTCTGGTTCCTTCAGCTCACTCAACTGGACCACATGGCAGATAGCATTGCTTGCATTCAAGGTTTGGAGTTCCTCAGCAGTTATCTTCTGACAGGTAGTAGTATCAGTCACCATGCCTTGTAGAAAAACTGGACGATCTTGATAATGGAAGAATAGCTGTTTCTTGCGCCAATTCACATTCATATCACCCAGACTCTGCAGCCAGTCCATGCCGAGGATGATGTCATAACACCCCAAAGGAAATAACCGAAGAGTAGTCCGGAACTCAGTGCCCTGTGATTGCCACTTACACTCTGGAATCTCCAAATCACACCTGAGTGTCCCACCATCGGCCACCTTAACTTGCATAGGCTTACACTGGCGTACACCTGACCAACGTGCAGCGATTGCCTCACTGATAAAGCTGTGAGTGCTGCCAGAGTCCACTAACATTAGCACCTCTTGCCCTTGTACAACTCCTTTGATTCGAACTGTCTGGGGAGGCTCGATTCCTTGTAAGGCTGCTGCAGATATCATGCCTAATTCACTGCGAGAGTCGACTGGTGAGGAATGCGGTTCCATCTCACCCTCCAAGAGACACAGAAGCTCTTGAACAACATGGAGAGGAACGCACACATGATTGCGCCCCCATTTCTCGCCGCAGTCGAAGCACTCCCCGCGAGCACGACGGTATGCTCGCAGCGCCCGCACCTTGTCGTCCGTGGATGGCATCTGGTTGCTGGCCACTCCGCGCTTGTCCTCCACGCGAGACGAGGGTGTGGCCAGGCCCGGCGGCCTTCCAACAGGCGGCGGCGGCAATGGCAGCGCCGTGCGCGTTTGAGCCTTGGGAAAGGGACCATGCCCACTGCTCACACGCGTGGCCTCCCTTGTCAACTCCATCGCTTCCTCCTGTAAGAGAGCCAGAGAAACCACAGAGTCCAAATCCTTGGGTTGTTGAACCATAACCACCACTCTAATGTCAGCACGCAACCCATCAACAAATTGAGTGACAAAATAAAGGGGATCCCACGAGCGATGGTGTGCTAGGAGACAGTTCATAGCTGTGTTGAATTGAACAGCATATTCAGCTACCGTACCCGTTTGACGCAACCTCGAGAACTGACGCAACAGCTGCTCAAACTCGCGGCGACCAAACTTAGCACACACCATGGACACGAAATCATCCCAATCTCGGGCGACGCCGTGCGCATTGGTCCATTGTAACCAAAGAGCAGCCTCCCCAGTGAAATACACCACCGCGGTGTCGATCCACAGATCCTGATCTACCCGACACACACGGAAGTAGGACTCGCATTTGATTTTCCATTCTAGTGGCCCTTCCCCATTGAACCCAGGGCAATCCACTCTCGGAGTTTTTCCAAACCTCTCCCTATCACGATCTCTAAACCCGACACTGGATGACGACTCAGGAGTGTGGCACGGGAGCGTACCCTTGGCCGGGGTCGATTGGGGATGCGGCCCCATAACCGAACCCCGGGTGAAGATGTCGACGCGGCGGCCAGCAGGCCCGTGACGTTCGTCGTCACCGGTGCGCAGATCGGCGCGGCGCTCCCCAGCCGGAGGTGGAGGAGGCGCTGCCCCTGCAGGAGCCGTTGGTGCAGGTGGTGCAGAGTTGATGACGAGGCGATCGATGCTCTGCCGCAACTCGCCCAGATCCGTCTGGAGAGCTCCCACAGTCAGATCGACCCGGGGCTTCCACAGCGCCAGATCCACCAGCACCGGCTTCACCTCTTCCAGTGAAGCCACCTTGACCTCTAGCGTCTCGAGCTTGTTGTTGAAGCCGTCCAACTTCTCCGTCTGCGCTCGAATCGCCGTCATAATCTCCGCGAATTGCTCCTTGGTCTGCAACTCCGCCATGATTTCCGCCACCAATCGAGTGCGCGGTGCCAGATCGCTTGCTCTGATACCAGATTGTTACAGCTATACTCTCGATTCCTTCCAATATAGGTCTAGGGTTCAGGATTCATCAGGTACAGCAGGAAAGGGGAGGGGAATTGGAGCCTGGGATGGGAGAGGGAGATACAGACTGAGATACAAGAGAGAGCCGTCTCGGCTTGGTTCTGTTCTTCGATACCACCAATGCTCTTCCCTTCCTCCTCAAGTAGTCCATTCTTCTGGGCTGTAGCGTGGGTTGTCCTTGCGGGCCCTCTTGGGCCGTGGAGACGGCCCACTTGACGCGTCGTGGGTTGGTAGGCCCATGACACCTCGCCGTGGCCAGGCCGGCATCAGCCCACCGTGGCGCCCGCGTGGACCCGGCGCTGTCAAACGCGTTCTTGGCCGCGCTGAAGCGGGCGCATGCGCACCGGCGCCAGGGCGAAGGGGTCGAGCTCGAGCAGCTCGTCCTCTCAATTCTCGATGACCCGAGCATCAACCGCGTCATGCGCGCCGCCGGTTTCTCGAGCTCCCGGTTGGTCAGAGGTAGCGTGGAGAACGATGTCTCATCGGACCAGAACTCAACCATGGCTGGAGGACAACCATCTCTTCAGACGGTCCACCGGTCAGTCGTCGCCCAGCTCCCAGATCACCGAAGGTATCCTTACTTCACAGGGCGCCGTGCTCGTTAATCTCTGCACGCCCACAACATCTTCTTTTCTTTTTGGCCTGTTTGGAATGGAGGTAAAATTAGTGGGGTAGCTTAAAGTTGAACTAAGTACCAGTGGACCCACTAGAATGGGTTAGCTTTCCTAGGGTTTTGGAATCACTCCCATTTCCCAAATGTAGAATGGGATTTTTTTTCCTTCACGTGCATCTGTAGGTCAACAAATGTGCAAGTGAGCAATCACCGGTTCCACATCTCAAAAGCTAAAGATACACTATCTTAAATATATACATACATAATGCGCAAATGGGCAACATTTATTAAGTTATAATCACTTAAAAATATACTACTTGCTCTGTTTAGTAATATAAGATATTTTGGACTAAAATTATTTCTTAAAACGTCTTATATTACTGAAGGGAGGATGTACATTTTTTAGTCGATTTAGAAACGTGTACTGCGATCTTTTGGCTTTGGCACACATAAAGAAAAGAGAGTGTTTCAGTGGATCTCGATAAATACGAATTTCTTCATCCACTTCTATAGATCCCATCATGAAGGCTACGAATTTGATCTAGGCCCTGTTTGTTTGGACTGGGGCTGGAGCTTCTACAGCTTTTAGGCCATTAGAAGCAGAAGCTTAGACAAACACCTAACTTTTAGGATCCAGCTTCTTTAAGCGCTTGTGCAATTTACACTAGAAGCCCACAAGCATGTCCGGAGGTACTTCTCCGCTGCTTCTACAGCTTCCCGCAAAAGAATCGAACCGGTACACAATATTAACCTTGAAGTTCGAGTTATCTACAGCATATGACATCGCCGAGGCAAACATAAACTACCAACAGACAACGCGTACACCCAGGATCCCATAAACCCAACCCTAGCCTAGCCTCCCGCACCCCCGCACCCCAACCCTCCCGCCGCCGCCGCCGCCGCCAGCAGCGCCGCCGGGGCAAAGATCTCGGGGCGTGGCGGCGGCGGGGGCCCTCCCTCATGACGCATCGGGAACGGCGGCCAAGGAGTCTCTCACGCGGCGGTGGCCCTTCCGCCTTCCGGGGCGGCGGCGGTCGGTCGAGGATGGAGGGGCGGCGGCGGTCCTCCCGGGGACGATCCAGCTGCGGGCTGCGGCCTCCCCGCCTCCCATCGGCGGCATGCCGGCGGTGGTGGCTGGTGGAGGCGGGCAGCGCCTTTCCCTCCGCCTCTCGCCGGTGAGGGGCGATGATCTTGGGCTTCTCCCGCGGTACGAGGACGCCCGGGGCAGCAGCCTTGGGTTCGATGGTGGAGGTGGCCCTCTTCTTCGCCGGAGAGGATCGGCCTGCGGTTGGTGGTGGTGGATCTTTTGATCTATCACCGTGTTCCGGCGGCGAGATGGAGGTGCTTGGAAGCCGGTGATGGTGTCGCCGATGGAGGGTTGGAGTGGCCAGCCCAGGATGGTCGCCGACGTGGGGGTCCGACCTGAATAAAGGCGGCGGTCCTAGGGCCTCTCTTGCGAAGAGGAGGACCTACCGGAGGTTTGGACTCGTGATCTGGCCGGAGTGTTGAGTTCCGGAAGGCTCCGCCGGCGAATGTAACAGTGCTTTTGCCTGGAGTTTGCTGGATCGGAGGTATTCGGTCGTGCGCACCCATATTTTTATTCCGACCGATTGGTTCTGGAGGGAGCGGCGCGAAGCTCTTTTTCTGTGTTGACATCAAGTGACTATGGATCCATGATGAAAGTCGGAAGAAGAGAATTTCATGAAGGCCGGAGGGGAGGACTAGCTAAGGGAGGTTCAAGTCTCTGCGCTGTTGAGGGACTTGCTTGGTGTTCCGGGCTTCACGGCAGCGGTATGAAAGTGGGGGCGACAACACAGGTGAACTGCAGAGTCCTACCTTTCAGGGTGAAAACCCAAGGTCTGGCCTTAATTGGTTGTGCCTGGCAATGTTCTTGGTGGAGGCATTGTTTTGAGAGCGGGGACTATCTTCAGGGTGAAAACCTAAGATCTTTGATCGGGCGACGACGGTGTTTGAGCACTGTTCCCTTCTTGGAGGCGTCGTTATTGGAGAGTCTGTAATTCAGGTGTTGTCTTGGCGGTGGATGTATTACTGTTGTTAGGCCCGAGATACTATAGCGGGACTTTTATTTCTTAGTTTTCTTTTCTTGTTTTTTGGCTGTGTGCATCCGTAGTGCCATTAGGGTGGTGCGTTGTTGCAGAGATTGGGTGTAATTGGTATCTTCTAGATATTAATATATTCCCTTTATCGAAAAAAAAAATGCCACCGCGTAGGCGCGTACCCCTTCGTCCCTTCCCCATCCTTTTCCAGGACCTGCACAGAAGAGACGCCCAGGCTTTCATGCCGCCGCCGCCCTCTCCTTGCTGCACTGCCGGCCGGCGCTCCGCATGCCCCTGCCCCGCCACCCGCAGGAAACTCCTCACCCATCCTCCCCTCGCGCGCCTCCTCGCCATAGACCACCTACCATCCTCTTCTCCAACCACAGCGCCGGCAAGGAACAGCCAGATGCTGCCGGCCACCTCCTACCCAACCTCCCCGTAGAAATTGTGGCTGCTGCCAACTAGGAAGAAGGGCGTCGTTCGACCCTACTGCTGCTGAACGATAAGGACGACCAACCCTTTCCCCAACCTGCGATTTTGCATTGTAAATGTTCCTGAGATTCAGATTCAGATCTGTGAGTTTTGAACAATTTAGGAAAGAACGGAAAATTATTTTTTTACCTAAAAAATTGCTAAGATTATTATTTTAGCAAATCATGTTTGATTAGTACTTACAATCATCGTCAGTATATAAGGGTACATCAGACTTTTTGCATCAGCTGCATGTCTACCAGCCGTGCTAAAAGCAGGTTGCCAAACAACATTTTTGCATTTCACCAGCCGTCCAGCTCCAGCTCCAGCTGCTTCTCGAAATCCAGCAGCTACAGCCGCTTATCGTTCAGCTCCAGCCCAAACAAACAGGCACCTAGATTTCATCCCGATCATCCAGAATTGGCCTCATCTCTCTCCCGCGCTGGAGAGCAGCTTTTTGAGCTCCCGTGCCATGCAGGTGCACCAACTATCTTCGACATTTAGCGAGATCCCCAGCTCGCTCATCATCTCCATCCCTGCTAGCTTTGCATGGAGATTGTTGCTCGCTCATCAGATCCTCTCCATTCTATAAGAACTTCTCCTTTTGTTTCTCACAAACTACAAAATATATGGACTTAAAATTTTGTATGTCAAGAACACAACCAAGCTACGAAATATAGATATTATGTTTCTTTTTCGTGCAACATAAATACTTGAAATGATAGAGCTTATTCAAAAATATCATTTTATATATTTATGCTGTACCATATAATCTACACATTGACACTGTAGTTCTTACGTGTTGTTGACTTGCAAAGTATCAAGCTCACATGTTGCGTTGTATAGATAAAACAATAAAAAAAAAAGTATATATGCGACTATCTGAACAACCAAAAATGGACTATGAGATAGAGTACCTACATGGGTTGTGCTTCGGGACGACTCGAGGGCAACCTAGGGTTTCCGCCCCCCCCCCCCCCCCCCCCCCCCCCCGCTTCACCTTCACCTTGCTGCTACCCGAGGGGGTCACTGGGCAAACCCGTTGCGCCTCCGGTGAAGGTGGCGGTGAGGATTCATAGCTCTACTGCTCTGCTGGGGTGGTTTTCACAAGCTGAGACGACAGCCTCAGGAAGAGAGGCGGTGTCGACTAGGTCAGCTAGTGGCGTACGCGGACGCTTCATGTCGTCCTTGGCTGCATCGGCGGCAAGGTGGCGAAGGGTGGCGGCCGTGATGAGGTGGCTGCTCCGACGTTCTCCTCGTCAAATCTGAATGTCAACCTCTATTTTCCCCTTTAGCTCTCTCCCCCATCCAGATCCGGTTGCTGGTGGCCCTTGGGGTGCTGGTTTCGGTGATGGTGGGGTGCTAGTATTGTGAGATCACGAACGAGAGAAATCCCCGGTCCATTGGCCCGGCCACGGTGGTGGTGACGCTTCTGGGGCGCCGTGTGTGAAATTGCATTCTCTAGCCAGTTAAACCTTACAATCGATCTAATGAAGATGCTAGACAATTATATTCAACACCTAGCCTCATGTCTAGGCCGGTAGGTCTTTTTTTATATCTCGCACGGGTCTTAGACGTGTATCCTTAGATTTGTTTGTTTAGGTACACCACAAATATTTATTTTAAATACTTCCTTGGCTAGGTAGTGCTCCCTCTTGAGGTACTATCGGGGTCCTGGTCTCCTCGCCCCAGCCCTTGTTCTCGGGTGAAATCCGAAAATCCTTCGGATTTGGCAGCTCGGCGCCATGGGCATCTCTTCCTCCTTGGAGGTGCTGCTGGGGAACCGGGGTTGCCGGTTGAGGGCTGTCAAGGTTGGTAGTTGGCTGGTGGTGGTATTTTCCAACTGGTGTCGGATTTGGCGTGTTGATGGGTCCGCGGCCACCTTCGCGTGGGTGTGTTCTCTGCATCGCCCTGTGTTGTTGTTCACTGGCAGGGTCGCCCCTGGATCTTGGGCGTGAGGGGAAATGGTTTCCCTCCCTTGCGCAATTTTTAGCTGCGGGTGTGGAGGGGCACCGCTGTCGGTTTCCTCCTTGTCATCGTCATCCATGTTGGTGTCATGTTCCTTCTCCAATGATCGTGACTCTGTCTTACACTCCTTGGATGTGGCAGTATAGGTTCGTTTTGGCGTGTTGGCTTCGACGAGGTAGCCCTAGTTTCTGCCCTTGGGTGTGGGCAGTATCTTCCCTAGCTCAGGGCGAGCGCTTTCGGCGCCGCTACTGTGCGGCGTCCTGCAAGCCAGGACGAGAGGGAAGGGGGCCTCTTCAGCGTCAGACAATGATGGTGATGCCTCTTCCCCAACCTGCAGACGATGTTGGTTTTTCCTCAAGGCAGTCGGCAAATCATTCGAAGCTGCATTGCCTACTCCCCAGTGACTTCTCGTGGAGGACTTCGACTTTACACTGCTTTCGTTTTCTTCATCTTTCTATTTGTATTGTTTTGTGGTGTGTAATGTATTTTCAGCATTCTTGTACCAGATTCTGCCCAACTGTAGCTTTATTAATTTAAAGTTGTACACTTGGGTGTCTGTTATCTAAAGAAGGGATTTTCTTAGTTCTCAACTAAGTTCGTGCTCACTCAAGTCCTACACCATTTGATTTACTTTGTGATTCATGCTAGTTATCAGTTGCAACATACTTGCAACTGAGATTTCCGATAGGGGCTGGATGCTGGATGCCCCTATATGGGAACGTCTAGGAAGGATGTTGGATGCCCCTATATTTTTTTCCAACCGGTTGGATGCCCCTATATGGCTAATCTATTTGATTTTGTCATTTTTTGTGTAGCCTAGATTTAAAAAAAATCGATGTGATTTGGCATTTGGCATGCTCGTAGGATACATCATTGACTACATCCAGACTTATTTTTAGATTTTTTGAAAACTTGTAAATATGATTTCCAAAATTTTAAAAATAAAGGGATCACTATATATCGACCAAAGAGAGTTTGCGTTGGTGAAAGTTCTAGTTTGAAGACGTCATATATTCGACGGTTCTAAGTCGCTGATATGCGTGCTAATTCGATGTATGTGTTTTCCCTGTTTCCTTGTTTTCTTGCAGTGAGACTCAAGCTAGCCAGGTAATTCGGCCAGTGTTGCCGGCTTTTTCTGACGGTAGCCAGGTACTCCGAGCGACGGCGATCCTTCCTAAGTGGCTCCGCTGCTACAGAGAGACGATCCCTGCTAGTCTTCAAGCAGACGTACGTACAACACCACTCCACCAGGCGTGGTGGATGCATAATGCTTGTATATGACTAATAAGCAAATATAAATCCAAAGCCTGTACTTGCTGTCTAACTCGTCTGAACGTATGCATCGACACTGCAGCTGGCCGGTCAGCGCCGGCCGAAGTTCACGGAGCTCACCACGCAGAACCTGAAGATCCTCTGCGACGCGCTCGAGTTGTGCTATCCGGGGCACGGGGACATCGTTCCCGGCATATCGAGCACCGTGCTCCTGTGCCGATCCGGCATGACGAGGAGGGTGAGGAAGAATACGTCTAATCCGTTGCCAGCGTCGACGACCAACCTGCTCTTCCTAGGAAGGGAGTCGGGCGGCAAGACGGCGGTTGCTCGGGAGCTTGCAAGGCTCGTGTTCGGTTCATACGCCGAGTTCACCGCCCTGCGGGCCGATAACTCCGACGAATCCACACGCAGCGGCAAGCTCACCCTCAAGAGGCGGAGATCAACAGGCGACGGCAATGGTGGCCATGCCCTAGGGAGTCTGTTCAAAGCGATCGTGGAGAACCCCCACCGCGTTATATTGATCGACGGCGTCGACCGGCTGGATCCCGATTCGGAAATGTGCATCAAGGACGCGATGATGAAAGGTACGGTAAGGGGATGCAATGGCGACGTGGTCGGATTGGAGGATGCCATCGTGGTGCTCTGCTCTGACTTGTTGGACGCGAGGTGTGTGGTTTCTTCCCCTCAGGTGAAGGGGCGACTCGAAGATGGAGACGCCACGGGCAAGGATGTGAGATCATGTCGTCGTCTTGGATTGGATTTGAACGCTTTCCCAGAGGTTGGGGAAGATGAGGAGGATATTTTGGCAGATGATGATGAGGCGATCCTGAATTTCGTGGACGGTGTTTTCTTTTTCAAGTAGCAGATAAGAAGAGAGAGAGACGAAAAGTTGTTTTGGCACATGAGCACCAGTGCTCCTGCCAGGTGGAGTCATGTGCATCGTTCGTTTCTTAAATCCATCCATCCAAATGTCTGTATCCTTACAGTACAAGGACAGTTTTCTTATGGTATACGTTCACATATATATCCAGCAGCTCTGTATATTCTTGAGGGGCTCATTTAATGTTGTGCCACGCGTTCACATGCAACCTGACGACCATTGGCAGAGCACGGTCTTCCTAGAATGGTCAACAGCTCTAGACTAGTTTGGCCCAACCCATAGCCGTACCATTGTTAACTTCCCTGGCTTGTTCCTGACCGATCGATACACATTGGCCAAGAACCGAAAGCTGCATTTTTCAACTAGTACCTCTCAGCAATGGCGATTTTTTTTTTAAATAATACACTTTTTATGTTTACTAGGAAACATGCCCGCGCATTGCGGCGGACTCATTTTTACTGAATATTATTTTACCAAAAGACAAATACCATCAAGAAAGAATATGTTTCTATTAATTTTCAGTAGTCTAACACCCTTCATATAAATCTCGATAACCCAAATTGCTTTTTAGCTAGTCTTTCCTTATTTCATAAAATCTAAGTCAACGAGCATTGTAATATAGGTAGTTTGTAGATGTCGACTGGGTCTTTGTTTCAATTTTGTGTGTGTGCTAGTTGTGTTGAACATAGAAGAAGCTACAGCTTTTTTTTAGAGAAAGCAATAAGCTATCAGTTTTTTAGAAAGAAGGATGCTACCTGAAGGTGGGAAAATATTAACCGGTATTTATCTAATTTTATTTTTATAGGAAATTTTGTACGTGAGTTGCAACGAAAAAACTTTGTTAAAATGGCAGCGAAAAGAGAAAAGCATGAAAACATGAAAGGGTTGAGTGTGATTTACCTCCTTACAATGTCCTAGGCGATAGCGTGCGCTGCATCATGTACGACGATGTGACATATCATTGCAGTCCTAGAAACATTGTAATATGGACCACTCAAAGGTTTTACTTTCATCTTTCTTTTATTACATTTTAAATATAATAGCTTTCACTTTACGAAAATTAGATCCATACCTCCCTTCTCGCAAGGTAAAGTTTTTTTTTTGCGAATGGTCGCAAGGTAAAGTTAAAAAACATGTACACAATAAAAGGGTGCGAGGTAACCAAATTGCACTTGAAATAAATGTCATAACAATCTATAATAGGCTTTCACCGATTCAGTCAGCAACACACAACAGGCAGTAGGGTGTGGTAACAATATTTTATTTTGAAAGAACACAAGAAAACTTGGATGACCACTAAGCAGTAAGTACATCATTCGTTTTTTCCATTGATTCAGATGGACAGCACCTACCTTTCATGTTGTTCTTTTTTCTGCAAATTTAAGTGTTCCAGTGAGTATAAAAATCAATCGATAGGGTTCACTTACTGAAATCAAAATCGGGAATTTACACGGACACTATCAGATCAAGCTTGCAAAGTAGAGCTTAGAACTACAAGCCATTCTCTACAATTTGGTCCTGCAAAAGCAAATGAGTCAGGTCCTGCCAAATAGGAAACGAAAAACATGACAAAAATTCAGATTGCACGTAATTCAGTACAAGCATTAACATTCACTACTCCAGGTCTTCTCCACGCAGAATGCAGTCCAGGCGTTGCGGCCTATCTCCTCCCCTTGCATGTCCCCATCGGGTGATCTCCTTTCCTGCGCCAGCAACCATCCTGTGCTCACGTTCCTATCTCTCGCATGCTCTCTCCGGTATGAGAAAAATCAGTAACAGTTCTCTCCCAAATTCAGTATCAAATCCACTGCCAAATCAACATGACATCCCTCTTCTTGTCTACCACCGTCGTATCCGCCCTTCCTCTCTGTCCATCCCCACCGAAATCAGGTGGGGTATCTTCCCCCATCAATCACCAGCACGTCCTCTTCCACCCCATCATGCCCTCATCGACCGAGCTGCGGGTGCTCGGGGCGGCCGGAGCTCCGGGGTGGGGACGGCATCAGCAGACGGCTATAGGATAGAAGAAGTGCTCGGGACGGCGGCGACTTGGCTGGGCAAGTCGGGGCAAGAGGGGCTCGGTGGCCGTGTTGCTGGTCGGTTCCACAGATGGATCTCATGTCGGATTTGATAGTTGCAACTCGAAGGGGTGACAAGCTGATGGCGGAGACAAATCCAGGGGGTGGCGGCGGCCACCATCAGCAGGGCATCCTTCTAGACCGCGCCACCAGCGTCATCATCGGCGAGACCAACATCGTCGGCGATAACGTCTCCATCCACAACAGGCAAACTGCTGGAGATTGGAAGGTCATTGCGTGTCTTGCGGCCCATATGAGAAGACAGGGAGCGCAGCGACGGCCCAGTACGGTTTGGTTACTGATCGCCCATTGGAGGATGGAACGAAACGCTCCAGTGAACCGTTTTCTCAGCTTTGCGGTGGCAGCATCCGTAATTTTCACTGAAAGTTAGGGGTAAATCCAAAACGGACGAAAAAACTGGGGAGAAACCTTACTTCCTTTATTAGTAGGTATAGATTTCAGAAATAATACTCGGTTTTGAGATACTCTAGGAATAATACACTGTCGGGTTCAGGAAACCCGAAATTTAAAACTCGGGGTAAAGGAACCCGAAATTTCAAAATCGGGGTAGAGGAACCCGACTAATCCTGTTTTCGCGCGTTGGAAAAAGAAAAAGATGGAATTGGGGTAGAGGAACCGAAATTTCAGAATTAGGGTAGAGGAACCCGAAATTTCAAAATCGGGTAGAGTAACCCGAAATATGCGGGAATCTCGGGGTCGCCTAACCCGATTCACTAATATCGGGTTTCCAAAACCCGATTCTTTCTTTTCCTTTTCTTTCTCCTTTTTCGTCTCTCGCCAAAAGAATGAGTCGGGGTTGCCTGCCCCGATTTTAAGTACTCGGGTTCTGCTACCCCGATATATAAAAATCGTGTTCAACGAACCCGATGGTATATTATTCGTGGAAAAATCTAAAAATGAGTATTATTTCTAAAATAAACAAAAACAAGTGTATTATTTAAAAAAATCGCTCAGCAATGCACAACACAATCGAATGCAAATGCAATATTCGAAAATTTAGTTTGACGAATACCACATCTGGATACCTCCATGTTCGACTCATGACTGGTTCCACTACTGGTAGTACTACATATAGAGGAAGGAGAATCCGTAGTTAGAGCTTGAAATTTCCCTCCCAAAATTGCAAGGTAACCATGTTCAAATTTCAAATATGGCAGGATGGTACCAAAGCATTCATTTTGCTGTGATATGCTGCTGCTGCAGCCACTGTATTACATGTTTGCAGTTAGTTGGAATAAAAAATCCAGGCCGACAATATTTTCTGTCAGATTGTCCAAATATCAGTTTGCGGTTTAGTCTTTGTCACAGCTACAATCACTGTTATTCCTATCTTGGAAAACCAAAAAGAAAGATACCACAGTGCTGAAACTGTGGACTGGCTGGGTCTCGGAAGAACACTTGTGGTTTACCTATGAATGAAGATTTCGTGAAATTTATTCATTAGTAGCACACTTAGGCTGATATCTCTGAAACTGTAACACTGTGAGCATTAGAAATATTGTTGTTTGCACTTTGCTGTATCATAGAGGCTGATATCTCTGAAACTGTAACCACGACAGCTCATGGCGGATGCAGAAGGATTGGATTTTATTTATGGTTTTCCTCTGTGCTTGTGCTTCCTCTGTTTTGGGCGGTGGCACAGTGGCGCTTGGCTAAAAAGTCTACCCATGGCCCACCAAAATTAATAACATAGCTGCCACACCTGATGCAATGGGACCGCACCCTCAGTATTCTGCACTGTTTACCGCAGAAGGAGCAGCTCGTATTTCCCTTTCGCAAGCGACTGTATTTGCTGGAAATAAGAGCGGCACAGTTACCAATGTAGAGTCGACCCAATCACATAGTTACACGTGGCGGGAGCACTGGTGCTCATGTGCACCAAATCCTCTTCCAGAGAGAGAGAGGTCTATAAGTCTATTGCACGGGGAATGAACAAATATTGATTCTCTAATTCCAATCTAATTATTTTCTTAAAGAATATCCAATGTTTCAAAAGCCTCTCCTTCTCTAAAATTTCATCCTTTTGGTGATTTTATTTGACAGGACAGGATGACAACGACCATTTTCTTCATCCGATTTTTATGAGTGGTTAATTATACAGTTGGATATATTACCAGCCAAGCCATTGTAGGATGCATCAGGAGGCTGACGTATACTAGCTTGTCAATAATTAATGAAGTCAAGCTTCAGACGATCCACAAAAATTAAAGCGAAAACACGAGGCTATGTATGTAGCTTAGTATGATTCCATTAATTTACAGAGCAAAGGACGAGAGGGTACACTCGATATAATTTGCCTTATAGTACGGTCACACGATGGATACATGGTGAAAGCAAAGTATCATCTGCAAGGACCACGAGGGCATTATTTCGGCTAACCTGTGGACACAAGACAAACTGGAGAAATACGATACAGATTATTAGTAATTAGCACCTTAATTTCATATTTTTCAATCCAAGCTTGATGTACATTGGACTGAATTCATACTTTTTTTCTCGAAATTGGGTAAGCCCCGGCCTCTGCATCGGTTGATGCACACAGCGTTTTATTAATCAAACGAATATTCAAAGTTTACAAATCAATGATCACCGAGGGTCGATACAAAAATCAACCACCGGAAAAATAGAAAACTGCTAAGCAATCTAGGCATCCTGTAATCTCTTAATAGGCCGCCAAGTAGCCTGATAGAAAATATCCTGGGCAACCATTCGAAGGCGGTTGCATCCAGAAACCATGCACTCTCGCTGGTCCTCTAGGAGCAAGAAGCGCCATAGCTGGATCCAGTGCACCATAGTGTGAATAATCTGCAAAAAATTAGTAGAGTCCTTTCTGTTAAAAATAATATCATTCCTGCAATTCCAAATTGACCATCATAAAGCCGAAACACAAATGCGAATCCTAGCTTTATCAGTTTTGTCAGTTCCATTAAGCCAATCCCAAACAAATTTGTGATATTCGATGGAGGTGAAAATATTATATGCAACAAAAACCACCCGCCACGGTGAGGTGTACCAAATCCAAAGCGCTATGCACGGCAATGCGCGAACATTGGTCGCTCCCAACTGAAGAAGTGAAGATGCATTCAACTATATTGGCAAAGATTGGTTACTTGTATGCTTAAACCAGGCAAACAACACTACCAGATCAAATATCATTCTTACTTTGTGGCGGGCGTGGCACCTAAGGAACGACGTCATCCATTTCCAGGTCGGTTGCATTTCTCAAGGCTTACACAACTTACCCTGATATGTCTCCGCAACATGTTCATGATTTTAAAGGAAAAGGGCCTTTGCTGAATTTGAACCATCTCCCTGTATCCCGATGTTGAGAGAAAATTCTTGGTCTTCCCCTCCTCCTGGTTGGATCAAGCTGAACTCATATGCCTCCTTCATTAGCCAGGGGTGCCCAAGTGGAGCTGGTGCTGTTGCCCGGAATCATGACGGCGATGTGGTGCTGGCGGCTTGCTCTTTGATCCTGAACTGTTCTGACACCGAAGACGTGGAGGCAAAGGTGGCGGTCAAGGCCATCTCGTTACTGGTGGGATCCAGGCACGAAAAGATCATCTTGGAGATGGATTGCTTTAGGGTTGTTGCGGCCATGAACTCTCCAGAAATCGACCGTTCTATGCAGTGGGATACATATGAGGAAGCCAAGTCCTTAAGCAAGACCTTCTCTGATTTCAGAGTTGTGTTAGTTATGAGAGAGAGCAACATGGTGGCAGATTGCCTAGCTAAACTAGCTAGATTGGCTAGAAGTTGTATTTGGTTTAGTATGCTTCTAGATGTATCTGTGATCTTGTAACACAGGACAAACTGTGTAACTCTGTGATTTAATATATGGCTCTCTCACTCAAAAAAGGCATCATTTTGACTTCAGATACTCTAGATTTTTGTTTCAGTTTCTTCCGGTCCTAGCTCTAGCATGGTGTTGTCCCTTCATACATATTAACAGCACTAGCACCATCAGCGATTCCTGTGTAGGATTTTCTACCTTCACCCCTTCAACAAAGGGAGAGATAAGGTCTCTTGGGGACTAGAGGCTTCGGGGGAATACTCGGTGAACTCCCTTTACTTCAGGCTCTCCCTCGGTGCGGCGGTTACACACTTTGATGACGTGTGGAAAACGAGGGTGCCGCCCAAGAAGAAGATTTTCCTATGGCAATTGCTTCAGGGACGACGGCTGACGGGTGATCGGATGGTTAAACGGCGGGGCCCCACCGATGGGAGTTGTGCTCTATGTGAAGAGGGAGAGGACTGTAAGCACATCTTCTTCGGTTGTCACTTAGCCAAGTTTATGTGGGCAGGAGTGAGGGAACTCCTAAATTGCAATTGGAATCCGGCAGGGTCCGAACAGTTGCTTGGGATCGACTCTCGGGGGATTTCCGTAGGCTACTGTGGTTCACGTTTGCGGCCCAAAGCTGGACGTTGTGGAACATTAGAAATAAGCTAGATATAGAAGGGGAAAATGATCAATAACCCGGTTGATGCGTTGTTCCAAATGTCCATGCATATGCAGAGATGGAGGGTTTTGGTCAGACCGACGGATAGGGGGCTTCTGGACGCGGCTATGCTCGAGATCAGGAGGCTCCAGGCGCGGACGAGGGATGGGGGATGATGAAAACAATGCATTCTTGAAGTTGTGTGCGTTGTAATCCTGTTGTTCGGTGATGTTGTGGTGGTCTCTTTAGTGTTCTATGTAAGACAATATCATATTGTGGTGGGTTTCAAACCCGATGTAAAACCTGATGCTTATGGTGGTTGGTTTTATATATAAAGCTGGGCCAAGAGGCCTTATGTTTAAAACAAAGGACTAGATGTAACAGGTTCTACCATCAAGATCATTTCTATGAAAAATTCCAGTGCCACTTCGCAAAGCATCTTGCTCCTGAGCTACATGTTGATCCGCCCCATATTTAATAAACACAAGCTACATCTTGTATCATAATGGGAGTTTATAAGTTTTTTTTTCACAACAGGCTCTATTTCTTAATTTCTAGATGGCCTACCACTACGCTGCCAAATCAGTATTCTTGAACATTTATGCTCACATGGGATATTGAGGAATCCACCAGAAGTATTGTGAAAAAGTCAGGTCTAGTATGGGCAACAATTGACTAGTGACGAGGGAGCTCCTCGGCAGTGCCCACCATGAGGGGCTTAGGATTGACAGAATCATGCAAGCTAGCACGAGACATCGGATAACAAATAAACGGGGAGAGAGATTTACCCAGGTTCGGGGCCCTCGATGAGGTAAAACCCTTACTTCATGCTTGTCTGATCTTGATTTATCGAGTATATCAGGTTACAATGGGGCAGCCGATAGGTTGCTATGATCGACTCGTCGGGAGGCAAGGATTTTAGGGTTTGTGCTTTAAGTTGTGGTGGTTCTAAGTGTTGTTGTTCTCCCTTTCGGCAGGCCCTCTCCTGGCCTTTATATAGCAGGCCAGGTCCCGAGAGTCCTATCCGAACTCGACTAGGTTACATTGAGATCTAATCTAATCTTTCTTTTAACGATGCCTTCTTGCCTTGTTCATCAAGAATTCGTCTCTTGGTAGGTCTCCTTCGTTGCAACCATACGTACGGGCCCACCTTGGTTTTGGACAATCTTCATGGGCCCCTAGTTGGACCAAGGAAGGTAGACTAATGTCGGGTACCCGAAGGATAATGCCCACATCAACTAGCCCGCCACAGTGCAGGCATATTTAGTGATGGAGCATTCATTTTTTTGGATGAATTGTTTGTTCTTGTGCACAATACTAGCACTTTATAGTTGCTACCCATTTCCTCTTGGTCATATTATCTTTGGTAGCAACTGCACTCTGCCAGATGAGTCACATCCAAACTTTGATGTTCACTGGAAAATTTTGTTCCATATATTTTGGAAGATCTATCAATACCATTGCTAGACAAATGGTTATACAATGATTCACAATGGTTTTCCAATATTTTGTTCGTTTCCCATCCACTTCGGCCTGTCTGGTTTTCCATTCGGAGCTATCCTTGTTACCATGCATATTTTGGAACTCTTTGTGTCGATCTTGTTATTCCGCCCTGAGCTATCTTCTATACGTCAAGTTCTATCTTCCACCAGCCATTACAGCCACAATATTATCAAACTACATGATAATGAAGCCCTCCAAGTGACATAACTCCATGGACACCATATGTGAGTTTTTCCAATTGAAATCAGATTTATACGTAGTCATGGCACATGCTTGAATCCTTGAAGCATACATCCAACTCCCAACAAATATCTTGTTTCAATATTAAATATTTCTTTAACACGGTAGTTTGGTTCCATTGTGCACATAGGCTAAATGGAACACACTTGACTGGAACGAAGAGAACCACCACGCTTGCTCAATTCACTTTTTCTCTCTCCTTACACCGCTACAAAAGGGTTCTCTTGTCTATTTTTTCCATCTCCATGCATTGTGCGTGTCAACTCCCACCCGTCCTGATGGCTCTAGAAGGTAATGTTTGAGAATAAGCGGAAGTCATTCCAAGAACCATAAATTCCGATCATGCATCTTGGAGAAAATATAATCTTTTGCTCGGTGGTGCGCAAACTTTAGATTTCGTCATGAGGCTGACCTCGCACCACCATCCAATCCAGTATCAGGGAACTTCCATATCACAAAAGCCGTGCGAAAAGCTTGTACCTCGTCTCAGCGGTACTCTACAAAGGTGTCACGTGGGATCTTGCCAATGTCGCGCTTAACTTAAGTACATGGAAAATTACATTGGCTGCTACAAAGCTTGCACCTCGTCTCAGCGGTACTCTACAAAGATCTCTATCTCTACAGTAATGGTGATGGGGGCCCTCCGAGCGCCCACATCCACTGCTTAGCAGCGCGCACGTACGGCCACATGCACTAGCTGGTTTTGTTGCAGCGAACGTTGTAAGGTAGCGGATGACAGATCAGGTGTTAATTGTGCGCGACCCACCGCAGTGGGCGTCTCCTTCATTAAGCGGCCACCGGCCTGTCTGTCTTTTTTTCAATTCCTTGTCGCTGCCGAGCGTATTAAGCACGTGTTTGATCAATTTTGCTGCTAATGTCCCTGGCCACTGCAGCACTGATCATGAGAACGATGACTCGAGTGCAACACCCATCACATTCGGCTTTAATAAATTAGGTGTTAGCTGTATTTATTTAATTTAGTCGTCGTTGCTTAGCATAATAACCTTGTACCGACGACACAGATAGACTCAGTTAGTGTGCTACGATGGAAGTGAACCGGGATCCGTGTGAGCTCACCCTCCACTCCGGCTCCTCCTCGTTGGCGCCGTCAGAGCCCCCCGGCCTGTTCCTCTGCGTCTACTGCGATCGCAAGTTCTACAACTCGCAGGCGTTCGGCGGCCACCAGAACGCGCACAAGGAAGAGCGCAGCCTGGCAAGGCGCCGCCTGGACATCGCCGCCGCCACGCGCGCGCACGCGGCGACGCTATCGTCTTCGTCGTCCGCGCCTTCGGCAAAGCACGTGTCGCGCGCCGCCGGGTTCTTTCCTGCGGCTAAGAAGGTGGGGGTAGAGACGCAGGCTCGCACCGGTGACGGGATGGACCTGTCTCTGAAGCTGTGATCGATCAGTTAACTGGTCGGTATATATGTATATCGCCCGCTGCTTGCTGCGGTATGTCAGGTTAAGTCTGCTTAATTTGGTGATCACATCACATGCGAATAGTCAAGTTGTTTCATACCTATGTTAATTTGAGATCGATGTCTTAACAAATTTGACGCGTGTATACATTTCTCAAATGAACTCGGAATGTGGCCGGGTTGGATTTCATCTGTTTTCTTGTTCTAGTCGGGTCTGCCAGTCCACACCTCTCATTCACACGCTTCGTGTTTCCGTACGTCAAATTTAGTATGCTTTTAGTGATCACATGTGAATAGTGAAGTGTTGCATATCATCTTGTTTTTATTTTTTTACGCTTATACATATTTTTCTAGTTGATTCAGGATGCGTTAACCTGGCTTGTGAGCTTCCCGAATGATAGTGCCAAATGGCTCACTCGTTAGCAGCACTGTATAGTCGGAAAGACATATCGTGAAAGGAAGCTTTTAAAACAGAGGAGAGGATAAGCAAGCATTGATATTTTTTGCATTGGACGCCTCTTGTTGTATTGCCCATTTCCCTAAGTGAAATCTTCGTCATTCTCCTACCGAAGCATCTGAGTGAATGTGTCAGCTTTTCCCGACAGGTTGATCAAGAATCTTTTGAGACAGTTCAGTTTGCCAAGAAACTTCTGCATTTCCCTTTTATAGGTTGGATTTTTATAAGTTGGAGCTTGGATTTTCTGAATGAACTCTGAGCTTGGATTCTCTAGGTTGTGTTGATGTACGATGAAGCCTAGGAACTTTCCAACCGGCACACCAAATGCACACTTTAGCGGATTCATCTTGACCACGTACTTTCTATTCATTCAAATGCGAAACGTAAGTTCACCAAATTATGTGAAGGGCAGTGCTAGAAATTCTCCGGAAGCTCAAAACTTTCCGGTCTCCTTCTTGCATGCGTGACAAGTGTCCATTTTCACCTGAAATTTAGACTTTGCTTCGTCGCAGCAAAAAACATCCTGCTTTTGCTTCATTAAAGTAAAAAAAAACAGTTCGACTAACATAGAAGGAATGCTGCGACTTGTTCAGACTTTGTTTCGTCGCAGCAAAAAAATTCCGCTTTTGCTTCATTGAAGCAAAAAAAAAATTATACGAAAATAAAAAAAAGAAAAAGACATGTCAAACGGAGCAGGGTGGAGACTCGCCGGAGATTCAACGGAGACCTCGCCGCTGGGGGATGCTGCGATCGGCAACGTTGGTGCTGCAAGCCAGTGACGGTGGTACTACAAGTCGGGGCAACGGAGTTACCATCTGGTGGAGGCGGTGCTTCAAGGAGCGGGCATAGATGCTACGATGGTACAATATTGTTGCTCCAATTGTTCCCCTATTCTGCGACTTCAGTAGAAAAGTTTTGCTACAAGGTCTCCGATGATGTTCTCCGACGAGGTCGTGTTTTTAGTACAAATGTTGCAATGCTATAATAGTATACTATTTTTGCTATAGTTGTTTTGTCATGTTGCTACTTTAGTACAAATGTTTACTACGAGGTCTCCTGCAAAGTACGGTGCTCGGGCGAGGTCTCCGGTGAGTTCTGATGGGTTCGTTGCATGGAAAACAAAAGTTTTCTACCGTGAACATGAACAAAAACCAAGATCCAATCTAGGAAGAAGCAAGATCTAATCTACAAAGATCGAAGCAACGAGATGTATGTGAGACTAACCCTCGAAGATTTCAAAGCTTACGAGATTAGATCTCGTTGTTGATGTAGTCGATCGTCTAGTGCTGCAATCCGGCAGCACTTCCGTACTCGGTCGTGCGTACGGTGTCGATGAAGCCCGTCCTCTCCCCGTTCCAGCGAGCAGCGGAGGTGGTAGATCCCCTCGGAATCCCAGCAACACGAAGGCGTGGTGGTGGAGGTGGAGGAGAAATTCCTGCAGGGCTTCGCCAAGCCTGCGCAGGAAGAAGGAGGAGGGAGAGAGGGGCGGCTAGGGCTTGGGGGGATGATGTGCTGCGCCCCAACCCTCCCCTCCCTCTTATATAGGCATGGGGGGCTGCCTTGGCCCCTCCTCCAAGCCCTAGGGTCGGCCAAAACAAGGGGGCAACTTCCCCCCCCCCCCAAGTTAAGTCCCTATTTTCAAGGGATTTGATCTTATCCACTTGATCCAACCACATGGGCCTTGGGGGGCTGGTGTGCCTGGCCCATGTGGGCCTATGCGACCCCTCCGGTCCATGTTGGTCTTCCGGGATAGGTGGGCCCCACTATGGTACCCTCTGGAACCTTCTAGAACCTCCGGTACAATACCGAAAAATCCTGAACTTTTTTGGTAACCCTGAAAAAGACTTCCCATATATGAATCTTATTCTCCGGACTATTTCGGACCTCCTCGTGATGTCCTGGATCCCATCCGAGAAATGATGACGCGTGAAGCATACGTCCGTTGGGAACCCCAAGAGGAAGGTGTGATGAGTACCGCGGCAAGTTTTTCCTCAGTAAGAAACCAAGGTTATCGAACCAGTAGGAGATGAAGGCCACGTGAAGGTTATTGGTGAAGGAGTGTAGTGCGGGGCAACACCAGGGATTCCGGCGCCAACGTGGAACCTGCACAACACAATCAAGATACTTTGCCCCAACTTAACAGTGAGGTTGTCAATCTCACCGGCTTGCTGTAAACAAAGGATTAAACGTATGGTGTGGAGAATGATGTTTGCTTGCAAAGAACAACAGAGAACAATGATTGTAGTAGGTTGTATTTCAGATGTAAAAGAATGGACCGGGGTCCACAGTTCACTAGTGGTGTCTCTCCAATAAGATAAATAACATGTTGGGTGAACAAATTACAGTTGGGCAATTGACAAATAGAGAGGGCATAACAATGCACATACATATCATGATGACTACTATGAGATTTACTTAGGGCATTACGATAAAGAACATAGACCGCTATCCAGCATGCATCTATGCCTAAAAAGTCCACCTTCGGGTTAGCATCCGCACCCCTTCCAGTATTAAGTTGCAAACAACAGACAATTGCATTAAGTACTGTGCGTAATGTAAACAATACAAATATCCTTAGACAAAGCATTGATGTTTTATCCCTAGTGGCAACAGCACATCCACAACCTTAGGGGTTGTTGTCACTCCCCCAGATTCAATGGAGACATGAACCCACTATCGAGCATAAATACTCCCTCTTGGAATTACAAGTATCAACTTGGCCAGAGCCTCTACTAGCAACGGAGAGCATGCAAGATCATAAACAACACATATATGATAGATCGATAATCAACTTGACATAGTATTCCATATTCATCGGATCCCAACAAACACAACATGTCGCATTACAAATAGATGATCTTGATCATGATAGGCAGCTCACAAGATCTAAACATGATAGCACAAGAGGAGAAGACAACCATCTAGCTACTGCTATGGACCCATAGTCCAAGGATGAACTACTCACGCATCAGTCCGGAGGCGGGCATGGTAATGTAGAGCCCTCCGGTGATGATTCCCCTCTCTGGCAGGGTGCCGGAGGCGATCTTCAGAACCCCCCGAGATGGGGTTGACGGCGGCGGCGTCTCAGTAACTTTTCTCGTATCGTGACTCTCGGTACTAGGGTTTTCGCGACGAAAGGATTATATAGGCGAAGGGGCAGAGTCGGGGGACGCCCGAGGGGCCCACCCCATATGGCGGTGCGGCCAGGGTTGGGGCCGCGCCCCCCTATGGTGTGGCCGCCTCGTGGCCCCTCTTCGTCTCCTCTTCGGTGTTCTGGAAGACTCCGTGGAAAATAAGACCGTGGGCTTTTGTTTCGTCCAATTCCGAGAATATTTCCTGTGTAGGATTTATGAAACCAAAAACAGCAGAAAACAGGAACTGGCGCTTCGGCATCTTGTTAATAGGTTAGTGCCGGAAAATGCATAAAAATAATATAAAGTGTATATAAAACATGTGAGTATTGTCATAAAACTAGCATGGAACATAAGAAATTATAGATACGTTTGAGACGTATCAAGACTCCGAACAAACTTCGGTCTCCATCTCATATTCCGAATCTACTTATGCGACATCGAACCTTAAGCGCGTCACCCTACGGTTCGTGAACTATGCGGACATGATCGAGACTCCTCTCCGACCAATAACCAATAGCGGGATCTGGAGATCCATAATGGCTCCCACACATTCAACGATAACTTAGTGATCGATTGAACCATTTACATACAATACCAATTCCCTTTGTCATGTGATACTTTACTTGTCCGAGGTTTGATCATCGGTATCTCCATACCTAGTTCGACCTCGTTACCGACAAGTACTCTTTACTGGTATCGTGGTATATCATCTCTTGTGATCTAGTCACATGCTTGCAAGCTAATTAGACGACATTCCACCGAGAGGGCCCAGAGTATATCTATCCGTCATCGGGATGGACAAATCTCACTCTTGATCCATATTCCTCAACTCATACATTCCAAATACTTAATCCCATCTTTAAAACCACCCATTTATGCAATGGTGTTTGATGTAATCAAAGTACCCTTCCGGTGCAAGTGATTCACATGATCTCATGGTCGAAGGACTAGGTAACTATGTATCGAAAGCTTATAGCAAGTTGAACTTAATAATTTGATCTCATGCTATGCTTATATGGGTGTATGTCCATTATATCATTCACCCAATGACATAACCTTGTTATTAACAACATCCAATGTTCATGATCACGGAACCATGACCATCTATTAATCAACAAGCTAGTTATACAAGAGGCTTACTAGGGACTCCTTGTTGTTTACATAACACACATGTATCAATGTTTCGGTTAATACAAGTATAGCATCGGATATAAACATTTATCATAAACACTAAGATATAACAACAACTAATTTATTATTTCCTCTTGGGCATATCTCCAACAGTCTCCCACTTGCACTAGAGTCAATAATCTAGTTTACATTTGTAAAGATATAACACCTTGTAAGGGTATTTTACCCTTATCCATTATTTTGGTAACAATGACACCGTGCTAGTGTATTTGGACTAATACATGGCTACAAGATGATTCTCAGGTATTAGCCAAAGAGGTATAAAGGTGTATCAATGGAAGAAGAAGGCAATGGAGACCCCCCCCAATTCGACGAAAGAATCAACAGGATTTTCCTGTGTACGGCGATCCAGGCCCGGTCGGACCCGGCCACAGCACCGGCCAGCCCGGTCGAGGACCGGCTCCGGCGCTGTGCCATCCGGGCAGGATCCGATAAAGGGGCAAGCCCTCCGGTCGCCGCCCGGTCACCAGGCCGGTTAGGACCGGCCCGTCCGGTCACCTGGCCAGTTGGACCAAGACTCTGGCCGGCTGCCGGCGCCAACCGGATTGGCGCTTGTGCCATCCGGCGCATTCCGGTATGCCCGAAGCCCCTCCGGTCAAGCTCCGGTCCTGCTCCGGTTGAAACCGGCCCGGCCGGTCGAGGGCCCGATCGAGCCGGCTTTGTGCGCCGGCCGGCGCCAAACCCGGTCAACCGGATTCCTCGAAGAAAATCTGATGTGGCAAGTTGACCAACGGCCATTTTTCGAAGAACACTATAAATAGGCCTTCTCCTACCTCTGAACAGTTAGGCACTACACTACAAGCTGTTCTTGAGCTCTCTCTCTCTTACTCCATTGCTAGAAACACCAAAAGCCTCAGATCTCCCTCCTTCTCCACCCAAACTCAAATCCCTCCGGGGAATCATTAGAGGAGGACCCGATCTACCGTTCTACCAAGCCAAATCTCATTCCCCCTTGTATTCATTGAGAAGCTTGCTTCCTAGGGTTCCTTGGAAACCCTAGGTAGGCAAGAGGAGTCCGGAAGCATCCGAGTGTGGATTTGCTCCGGGCAAGATTGTGAAGGTTTGGAGGCTACCTCAAAGTCTACCACAAGTGAGTGAGCTATTCCTTCGTGGGATAGGCTCAGGAGAATAGGGTGAGCCTTCGTGGCGCGGGAATCCTTCGTGGGACCTCCACTCCTCCAAACGTGACGTACCTTGTTGCAAAGCAAGGGAACACGGGAATACATCCTCGTCTCCGCGTGCTATCGGTTATCTCTAACCGAACTCCTTACTTGTGATTTAATCGCTGTGAGAGCCTTCGTGCTCGAGTTAGTTGTATCCTCATATAGGTTGCTTCACCTAGTTTGCATTAGGCTCATCTTTATATTCCGCAAAGCCTAATATTGCAAAGAAAGAATCAAAATTTGTAGAAACCTATTCACCCCCCCTCTAGGTTTACCATCTCTATACTTTCAATTGGTATCAGAGCCTGGACTCTTATTAAGGGCTTCACCGCCTTAAGAGTGAGATGGATAAACTCTTCGAGGGTCTAGATGACGACTCTAACCTTTCGGTTAAAGAGATGAAATCTAGATTCTTGGCATATGATGCCGAGAAGAAGAAAAAGGAGGATGAGCTACAAAACCAAATGACAGAAATGACTGCCATGCTTAAGAACCTAACTGCGGGTGGAACTTCTAGTGGGGCTTCGGCCTCTAAGGAAACCTACCATGATGTTAACCATGACTATCCCAGAAACACTTCACCCATGCCTCATATAAACCATAGTGGGACCGTTCCCCATTACGATGGAACTCACTTTCCACATTGGAAATCTGCTATGGAATCTCATATTCGCAGGCTGCGGTGTGGAGCTATGGGAGCTCATTGTTCATGGACATCGGGAGCCACAAGATCCTACTCGGTTGACCTCCACCGAGTTCTACAACCGTCAACTCAATGCATCCGCACGTGACAAGATTAGAAGTGGCATCAACCGCAAGCTTCTTGATCAAGTCGATGACATTGTCTCCGCTAAAGAGTTGTGGGATCGGATCGTAGTACTCCAAGAGGGAACCGATTTGATCCAATCAGCTCTCTATGAGACCGCAAAGCAAGAGGCCCACCAGTTCATGATTCGAGATGGAGAATCCGTATCCGATGCCTATGCTAGGCTTGGTGCTCTGAAAGTAAGGGTCAAGGGACTTGGTGCTGAGAAGTACAATGACGGCTTCGAGATGAACGAAAGCCTTCATAAAATCCAAGGTCATTGCTATGATTGCCGTCAAACAAGAAGACACCAACCTTGCACTCAACTTGCAAATCATGACCAAGAGTGCCGATCTCAACTCCGATGATCTAGTCTCCTATGTGGCCGCCAATGAAAGCATGGCCAAAGCCGGAAAGAGGCTCAAGGCAATGAACCGTGTTGATGAAGCCTCACACAACCATGAAGCGTCACACAACCTTGCTCTCAAAGCTAGAGCCGACCATGAAAGCAAAGAAGACTATGAAATTGAAGAAGATGAAGAGATGACTTCAACTAGTGACATTGCTACCAACTTTCCTTTCTTTGCCAAGAAGTACAAGGCAAAGTTCCCAATGCTCCTCAATGACAAGAAGAAGAAGAGAACTTGCTACAATTGTGATGAAGATAACCACTTTGCAAATGAGTGCCCTTATGAGAAAAGGGTAGACAAGCCAAAGTTCATCAAAGGGGTCAAGCCAAGATTGAAGCCGAACCCAATCAATGATCGGTACAAGAAGAACAAGGGAAGAGCTTTTGTTGGGGCCGAGTACTTGTCCGATGAAGAAGAGGAAGATGAGGAGAAGGAGGCCGGAGTGGCCGGTTTAGCTTACTCTAAGCCCGGGTCACTCTTCACATATGACTACTCCAAAGATTACTCCACGGAGAATGATGTTGGCTCTTCCTTCATGGCAAGAACAACTCAAGATGATGACTCCGATGACTCTCCCTCCTCTCCAATCATTGGCTCTTGTCTTATGGCAAGGGAAACCAAGGTAATGGAACCTCCACCTTCCCTATCTAGTGTTCTTGATGATGAAAACGAAGATCAAGAAGAATTAATTATGCTTAAGGAACTCTATGATGTTAGATGCACCCTTCGTGGTGAAGCTCTTGTCAAGTTTGATTTCTTGATGGACTCACTCAAAGAAAAGGATGAGTCCATTGAGGAATTAGAATATCAATTGAATGAGAAGGAACGGAGATTCAATCTCCTAAGACAAGAGCTAAAAACCGAAAGGTGCATATCTCAAGGCCTTAAGCAACAAATTGAAACTTATGAACTTGATAAAGTTAAGGACCTAGAAACTATTGATAGGGCTCAATTATTGACCCAAGAGCTCAATGCCTCAAAGGAGGAACTTGAAGTTGCTCATGCTTCTCTCACTAGGGATCTTGACCACCTTGAAAGAGCTAACAAGCTTGTCAAGGATGAGCTCAAGAAACTTGGAGAGAATCATGATCTACTTCAAGAATCCTACAAAAGGGCTCTTGGATCAATGAAGGATCCCATTGATGTTGAAAAGCTTGCTTGTTCCTCCATTTCCTTTACTAGTGAGCATGCTAAACTTGTTGAGGAACATGTTCGTTTACAAGAGGAACTTTCTTTGTATGTTGAGACCAATGCATATCTTGAGTCCTTGGTGACCAAATATGGTCTTGACTATCATCCTAATGAATCTTCTTGTGAGCAAGCATCTATTCTTGAGGAAAATGTTAGGCTAACAAAGGAACTTGCAAAGTTCACCACCGCCAAGAACAAGATGGGATTGGATGACCTCTTGAGTAAGCAAAGGTCAAACAATCAAAAGTATGGACTTGGATATACTCCCAAGTCCCACAAGAAGAACAACTACAAGAAGGAGAAACCCGCTCAAGATAAGAACAAGAAGGTCACTAACAATGGCAAAGCCTCAAAGGGCAAAGCCACTAGTGGTGACCGCACGGGGCCAAACGATCACTATGCATTATTTGTTGATTATTATGGTGATGTCTATGCTAACTATGTTGGCCCTCCTAATGGCTATGCTTATAGAGAGTACTCAATTTGGGTACCAAAAGATATTGTTGCCATTGCAAAGGAACCCATTAATCGATGGGTTCCTAAATCCTCTACTTGATTTTGTAGGGGTATTCCTCAGGTGGTCCAAAATGGGTGTTTGATAGTGGATGCACCAATCATATGACCGGAGGAAAAGGTGTGCTTGATCAATTCATTGAAGATATCAACAAGAAGTCAAGCATTACCTTTGGTGACAACTCAAAGGGAAAGGTACTTGGGTATGGCAAGGTAGCAATCTCTAAGGACTTGTGCCTTGAGACGGTTATGCTTGTTGAACACCTTGGCTATAACTTACTTTCTATATATCATCTTGCCGATGCCGGTTACAATTCATATTTCACTAAATATTATGTGCAAGTCTTTAGGAGTGACAATCTCAAATTGGTCCTTGTTGGATATGTGGAGAACAACCTTTACGTGGTTGACCTCTCGAAAGAGAGCCCCTCCTTCTCCACATGTCTAATGGCGGCCAAGCATGACGAAGGATGGTTGTGGCATCGCCGCCTTGGTCATGTTAACATGAGGAATCTTAAACAACTCCTAAAGGGTGAGCATATTGTGGGACTAACCGGCGTTTCTTTTGAGAAAGATCGTGTTTGTAGTGCATGTGTAGCGGAAAGCAACTCAAGAAGAAGCATCCCATCAAGAGTATTGTTACCACATCTAGGCCTTTGGAGCTCCTTCATTTGGACCTCTTTGGGCCATCACATTATGATACTCTTGGTGGGAGCAAGTATGGACTTGTCATTGTTGATGATTACTCAAGATACTCTTGGGTCTTTCTCCTTAAGTCTAAGGACGAGACCCATAGAGAGTTCATCACCTTCGCCAAGAAAGCTCAACGTATGTATGAATCCGAGATCAAGGCAATTAGGACCGACAATGGCACCGAGTTCAAGAACTACACTATGCAAGAGTTTGTTGATGATGAGGGCATCAAGCATGAGTTTTCGGCGCCATACACTCCTCAACAAAACGGTGTTGTTGAAAGGAAGAACCGGACTATCATTGAGATGGCAAGAACCATGTTGAGTGAATTCAACTCACCCCACAACTTTTGGGGAGAAGCCATCTCTACGGCCGTCCACTACTCCAACCGGCTCTTCCTCCGTCCCCTCCACAACAAAACCCCATACGAGCTCCTTACCGGTAACAAGCCTAATGTCATGTATATTCGTGTCTTTGGATGCAAATGCCTTGTTAAGAACAACAAAGGAAAGCTCGGTAAATTTGAAACTAGAACCATAGAGGGTATATTTGTTGGATATGCGGAGAACTCTCACGCCTATAGATACTACAACCGGTCCTCCGGGACTATTGAAGTATCTTGTGACGTGGTGTTCTTGGAGGATAATGGCTCCCAAGTGGAGCAAGTTGTTCCATGTGTTGCAGGTAATGATGATGATCCATCTAGTGCCATCAAGCATATGGGCATTGGACACATCCGGCCCATGGAGGTTCATAATGATGATCAAGATGATGGAGTAGATGTTTCAAGCACGCCACAAGTGGAGCCTAGCTCAACTCAAGCCGAACCATCAAGTGCAACTCAAGAACCATCCTCTACTCAAGATGAGTCTCAATCCGAAGAACAAGAAGAAGATCCTCATTCCATGGAGCAAGATCATGATGACGATCAAGAAACATCCTCAACTCATGATCAAGCTCAAGTGGTCCCTCATGATCAAGTACTAGCAAGAGATGAATTCATTGATCATGAAGGAACCGTTCGGAAGATCAAGGCCGCTACAAGGGCAAGTGACATGAAAGTGGATCAAGTCCTTGGTAGCATCTCAAGAGGAGTGGTAACTCGTAGACACCATGCATTACTTATCACTTATTGTCAACATCATGCTTTTGTGTCTAGTTTTGAACCACTTAAGGTACATGAAGCCTTGGTCGATCCGGATTGGGTAATTGCCATACAAGAAGAATTGGAATGTTTCACTCGTAATGAAGTATGGTCTCTAGTTGAGAGACCCAAGGATCGTCGCATCAATGTCATTGGGACCAAATGGGTATTCAAGAACAAGCAAGATGAGAATGGCATTGTTATACGAAACAAAGCAAGGTTAGTGGCGCAAGGGTTTGCCCAAATAGCACGCTGTACAAGGAGATGAGGAGGAATTGCCAGACTTCAATGTTGGCGATGTCCATATTGGTGCATGGAAAAGGCTTCGAGAAACCAATCACTATCGCTTTGAGTCTCCCACTTACACCGGGGGCGACAAGTTCTTCTGGACCCAGAGTCAGCAGAGGATGTGGCATGAGTACTATGACTCCCGAGAGCACATGAAGAATGGCTGCATTGTTATGCCCAAGGCAGTCAAGGATGTTATTGAGATGCATGCAGCCACCACACATCGGTTTGTGGTTGAGACTTTGAAGAACATGGGGCTGTATGAGCTTGTATGTCTGACGCCTTCTGATGGATGCTATTGCCCACTCTTGGTAAGGCAATTCCACTGCACTGTGTACTTCCATGATGATCCAGCCCGTACCATGACATGGATGACAGGCAAAGAGAAGTACTCCTGCAACTATCTTGACTTGTGTGAAGCCCTTGGGTTTGGTGGAGGTCATGCTCACGGTTTCAAGCTTTACTCTCAGCAGAAGTTCAACAAAGGAGACATTGCTTTCTGCTATCCTCGGGAGCCCACCGCTCGTCCTCCCACCATATCTGGCATGTTCTACTCCTATCTCCTGCTTGCCAAGTTATTCAGAGAGTCTCTCATCAGCAAGTCCGGCGATACAAGTGAATGCCGAGGATATCACTTGAACTTGATGTATTACTGCAACCCTGAGCACCGGTGACGCATTGATGGATGTGATCTCATCTACTCTGAGCTGAGGAGATGTGTTCGCGACAGGATGACCCCGAACTATGCTCAATACATCCAGCTCCTCATCAACAAGGTTGTGCCTGCTCCTCTCAATACGCATGGTGAACGGGTCAAGATGGAAGCATTCAAGGTTCCTGTCCATGGTGATAGACCGGATGTCCCCGACATGACACCTCCTGAGCGCCGGTCCAAGGAACGCCATGACCCTACTAGCTCCAGCTTCACTCAGCGCCCGCAGCATGGTATCTCTAGGTTCTTCTCCTCCATGTGGCAGATGTGCAAGAATTCTAATGATGTTGCACATCAAAGCCTTGCTATGACCCAAGAGACGAGAAGGCGCCAGAATGAGTACATGGCCACTCGGAATATCACTTTTCCTCCTCCTGGCCCTGAGTTGGAGCCTGTTCATGCACCTAACTGGGAGATGCCTCCTCTCACTGATCAGATGTTCCAGAACTTTGATCCTGCATGTAACGGCTTTGGCGGTCCTCCTCCTCCTCAGCCTGCTCGTGTCCCTACTGATGATGATGATGAAGAAGGTGCTACTGATACGCGTGATGATGGCGAGAGCTCATACTCCGCTGGGCATGAGATCTTCTGATGGGTGCGCTAGCATCTCTCCTCTTTTTCTTCGCCTTTTTGGTGTTCCGATGCCAAAGGGGGAGAAGAGAGTAGAGTCTAGGATTCACGGGGTGTTTCTTTAATTGCCACAAGCCATGGGAGTTGCTTTATTTGGATTTTATATGGCTTGTGCTTGTTTACTTTGAGTATTTCAAGAACCATTTGCTATTTCCAATAATTCGTGTATGGATGTGTATGGACGACTATTATGTGTGCTACTCTATGTTAGGATGATTATGTGTGCTATGCTTATATATCTTGATATGCACATCTCCATACCATGCTTGTTTCCTAAAGATATTGGGGGAGCTTCTCATATTTCACAAATGGTGCACTTTGCATTCAAACGCAAATTCTCCAAGTGCACACATTATGGGGGAGCTTTCGTAATATCTTATATGGAATCAAGGTTTAGAGCTTATCATAATATCTATTTGTGACTCTAGCTCGGTTTGTCATCGTATACCAAAAAGGGGGAGATTGTAAGGGTATTTTACCCTTATCCATTATTTTGGTAACAATGACACCGTGCTAGTGTATTTGGACTAATACATGGCTACAAGATGATTCTCAGGTATTAGCCAAAGAGGTATAAAGGTGTATCAATGGAAGAAGAAGGCAATGGAGAACCCCCCAATTCGACGAAAGAATCAACAGGATTTTCACGTGTGCGGCGATCATCGGCCCGGTCGGACCGGCCTCGCAGCAGCCAGCCCGGTCAGGACCGGCTCCGCGCTTGTGCCATCCGGCAGGATCCAGTAAAGGGGCAAGCCCTCCGGTCGCCGCCCGGTCACCAGCCCGGTTAGGACCGGCCCGTCCGGTCACTGACCGGTTGGACCAAGACTCTGGCCGACTGCCCGGCGCCAACCGGATTTGGCGCTTGTGCCATCCGGCGCATTCCGGTATGCCCGAAGCCCCTCCGATCAAGCTCCGGTCCCTGCTCCGGTTGAAACCGGCGGCCCGGTCGAGGGCCAGTCGGCCGGCCTGTGCGCCAGCCGGCCCGGCGCCAAACCCGGTCAACCGGATTCCTCGAAGAAAATCTGATGTGGCAAGTTGACCAACGGCCATTTTTCGAAGAACACTATAAATAGGCCTTCTCCTACCTCTGAACAGTTAGGCACTACACTACAAGCTGTTCTTGAGCTCTCTCTCTCTTACTCCATTGCTAGAAACACCAAAAGCCTCAGATCTCCCTCCTTCTCCACCCAAACTCAAATCCCTCCGGGGAATCATTAGAGGAGGACCCGATCTACCGTTCTACCAAGCCAAATCTCATTCCCCCTTGTATTCATTGAGAAGCTTGCTTCCTAGGGTTCCTTCGAAACCCTAGGTAGGCAAGAGGAGTCCGGAAGCATCCGGGCTTTGGATTTGCTCCGGGCAAGATTGTGAAGGTTTGGAGGCTACCTCAAAGTCTACCACAAGTGAGTGAGCTATTCCTTCGTGGGATAGGCTCCGGAGAATAGGGTGAGCCTTCGTGGCGCGGGGAATCCTTCGTGGGACCTCCACTCCTCCAAACGTGACGTACCTTGTTGCAAAGCAAGGGAACACGGGAATACATCCTCGTCTCCACGTGCTATCGGTTATCTCTAACCGAACTCCTTACTTGTGATTTAACTGCCTGTGAGAGCCTTCGTGCTCGAGTTAGTTGTATCCTCATATAGGTTGCTTCACCTAGTTTGTATTAGGCTCATCTTTATATTCCGCAAAGCCTAATATTGCAAAGAAAGAATTAAAATTTGTAGAAACCTATTCACCCCCCCTCTAGGTTTACCATCTCTATACTTTCACACCTTGGCCTTCTGGTGTTTATCATGTTTTGCTCACGGGAGAGGTTTTAGTCAACAGATCTGACACGCTCAGAAACGTATGTATTTTGCAATTCATTTGCATCTCAACGCATCACTCATTTTCCAAATGAGTCGGTATTAATCATATATGTTCAGTCTTCTGGTGGAACCTTAATTTTGCGGTCTGAATATGCCACTAATATTGTCACACACAATATAGCCTCAAAGTTCTGACACTACCGGAACTACACCAAGTTCTCAAAGAACTCCTCGACTTAAACATCCTCAGTCATTGTCAAAACAATGACATACTCTGCCTTCGTTTGTAGAATCTGTCACAATATTTAGAACTTATCTAAATCTAGCATAACTTCTTCTAGCTCATTGTGCTACCTTTTAATCAACACTTAGCCTAATTGAGATTGAAATTTATTTTTATATGTGATCAAACTAATATCGGTGCAATGCATTACATCGATTTGTTTGTCATTACCTCATACAAAACTATATATATATATCCTTGACTCTTCCAAAGTACTCCCTCCATTCTGAAATAGTCTACATTCTAGCTTAAAATTTTGTTCTGAAATACTCTACATTCTAGCTTTTAGTCAACAACAACACTGAAAACGAAGTGCTTTTGCTCTCTTTATTGGTTGTTGTTATTTTCAATATAGCTTTGATTGGTTGTTCACATATCTAAGTAGTACTAATAAATGCAATACTAGTTTGTCTCATTTTTTCTAGAACGTAGACTAAATCAGAACGGAGGGAGTACTCAAGAATATTCTTACTGTCGTCCAATGATCATTACATGAATAATTCTGGTAAATGCTCGTAACACTTTAGAGCACAGGATATCTGATTTTGTACATATTATTCGTGATCTAAAATCACTCATGTGTTTTTACTCATTGAGTGTCAAATACACTCAAGACTTGTTAAACCTTCACATGGAAAAGAACACATTCTTAATATTTGAGTATTTAACTGTTTCAATATTCATTTTATGTACTTTGACTTAAACTTACTATGCGATTCAATCTATCTTCATAGATCTTGACGCTAAATATGTTTTAGTCAATATCCTTTCATTAAACTTAATTCTCAATGAAACCTTTTATTCACATCAAGTACATAATTACATCATTTATAATCAATGATATGTCATCCACATATAATATTATAACTATGTCTCAGCGCTCCCACTTAATTTCTTGCAAATGCAAGCATCTTCATCGTTTCTGATGAAATCAAAAACTCGTTGACAATTTCATCCGGTGAAGATTCCAACTCCGCGATACTCATTTCATCCAATTGAAGATTGTATATCTATCTAGTATTCCACGGACCAGCAAAACTCTTGGTTGTATCTAGTATACATCCTTAATACACACTTCTGAAAGGTATGTATTTCTTCCATCCTACTAACATATCTCATAAAAGAAATATGTAGTGGTTACTAGAATAATCCACATAGACTATAAGCATTGCTACGGAAGATCTAATCTTATCGTACTCAACTATTTGAACTTTGTCGTAAACAACTTTTCGACAAGTCGAGCTTCTTCAAGGATGGAAGACTATGTTTCCATTGGTTCCAGCACCTGAAACTTTGTCTGCTTTATTCAATCGATTCAAGACTCCGACTAGAATTCGTTCTTTGGTGCGCAAAGAACTTCTTGTTGGAGCCGAGCTTGCACTTGCTTTAGTTTTAGCATGCCACCAGACCATAGATTTGGAATCCATAGCGAATGCTAATGTAAGATTTGATCAATATTATCCCATAGCTAGACATCCCGCTTATATTATTGTCTCTAGGATGGAAGCAGGTACTGAAAGGGATGTGAAGAATCAGGAAGATCAGGAGACCTTGCCGTGATACATAATAAAGTTTTGTAGAGATCTTCTCCCTTTTATGATAACCTTGCATTGCAAGGAGTAATGCCGTATGTATTTGATGTTCTTTTTAGACATCATTATGAATTGTTGAACTTGTAAGTCCAACTCAAATATTTTGTCGAAGGCAACAAAGTGATCAAGTCAGCTTGCTCACTCGACGACCCTGTTGTAATCGCAATTTTTGCAGAGTCGTTTTTTAAGTTTTGTAAGAGCGACACCCTTCGAATAAATGAGGGATTTGAGCGCTTTTTGTTCGGCTTCGTAACGCGGTGCACCGGTATGAGCCTTTTTTGGTAAGTAGTATTGTTTCGATCAACTACAGCACTCGATAATTTATTTGAGGCTTGGATGGGTTTTAGTATGTCGATAACCATAGCTCCCGATGGGAGTATTAATTAATTATCGATATTGTAATAATTTCTTGCAGCCCCCGAGTATTATCGGGTAAGCTTATGACGTGTAATTTAGCTGAAGCTCCCGATGGGAGTAGTGGTCGATAAAAAGCCCGAACATTTGTTCGAATGAAGAGACAATAATGTAAACTGAATCGGAAGTTTTATTCTTAATATGTAGCAGGCTAAGAAGCCTCCATGTAGTGAAGAAAAAGATCGAATTCTATGCATAAGATCGTCGCAAGTGTGCAACGTTCCAAGGGTTCCCAACATCTTTTCCCGAAGCAGGATTCTTAAGGTGATAAGCTCCTCCTGGTATTACTTCGGTGATGATGAACGGTCCTTCCCATGGAGATTCGAGTTTTAAGGATCTTTCTTGCTTCAGCCGTAGTACTAGATCAGCAACACTAAAACTTCGAGTGCAAACTCTTCGACTGTGATAATTCTGTATTGCCTGCTGATATACTACTGTTCTAGCTAAGGAAATGTCTCGAGCCTCATCAAGAAGATCTACAACATCTTGTAATTCTTGAATAGAGGTTGTCTCTGTATATGCAGCTACCTGTGGTGCTTCAAAGCGAACATCGGCTGGCAAAACTGCTTCGGCTCTGTAGACAATGAAGAATGTAGTATATTGCGTTGACCTATTTGGTGTGGTGCACAAACTCCAGAGTATTGATGGTAATTCCTCGACCCAAGCTCCGGCTGCACCCGTGAGGCGCTTTTTAATGCCATCACATATTAGACCATTGATCCTTTCTACTTGCCCGTTAGTTTGAGGATGTGCAACCGAAGCAAATTTTAGCTTGATACCATTGCTGTCACAGAATTGGTGGAATTCCTTAGAATCAAAATTAGTTCCATTGTCAGAAATGATGCTATGAGGCACACCAAAATGAGAAGTTATTCCTCTGAAGAATTTGACAGCGGTTTTGGTTGTCTGATTCGTGACTGGTATAGCCTCGATCCATTTGGTGAATTTATCAACTGCTACCAGTTGATGAGTATGACCCCAGGCGACGATCTCGGTAGTGGACCAACTTGATCAAGCCCCCATTGTGTAAAGGGCCAGGCCAAAGGTATTGTCATTAAATCTGTGGCGGGTGCATGTGGTTTTGGCGCAAAACATTGATAAGAACCGCACTTCCGAACTAAGTCTCTTGCATCGGCTGCCGCTGTTGGCCAATAGAATCCAGCTCTGGAAGCTTTAGCCACAAGTGCTCTGCTACTGGCATGATGGACACATGTCCCCTCGTGTATTTCTCGCAATAGAGCCTTTCCATCGTCTATGGCGATGTACCGCTGAAAGATACCAGAGATACTTCATTTATCGAGGTCGCCATCGACCACAATAAATGCTTTAGACCATTGCACGATACGTTTTGCTTCTACTGGATCATCTAGCAACCTTTTCTCTATCAAGTATGCCAAAACAGGTTTAGTCCATAACGGTTCAAGAAGGACTTGCTGATTAGATCCATCAGTAACATCTTCGGCAGCTTCTTGGGGCGTGGCCCCCCTGTCAGTAGCCGATGTTCCTGGATGTGTCGAGTTTTTTACTTTAATAGACCTTTGAGTAATTATTTCATAGAAGACTCCATCTGGTATAGAAGAGCATGTAGAACCGATATTGGCCAGAGCATCGGCTTCCTCATTGCTGGCTCTGCCGATATGTTTCAACTCGCAGCCTTCAAATTTAGCTTCCATTGATTGGTACATCTGGCGATAAGCTATCATGTTGTCGCTAATAGCGTCACACAGATTCATCGACTGCTGTACTACGAGATTTGAATCTCCGTAGATATCCAAACGAGTAGCACCACATGCTTGGGCCATACGCATACCGTGTAATAATTGCTTCATACTCTGCTTCATTATTTGTTGGTAACGAGAAATTCATCCCTAAAACATATCTCATTTTGTCTCCTTGCGGCGAGATTAGCACTACTCCAGCTCCTGCACCTGAACTACGCTTAGACCCATCAAAATACATCCTCCATGAGCCCGGCATATCGGGTGCTGCCGGGATTTGCGACTGGATCCAATCAACCAAGAAATCGGGAAGGATATGGGATTTGATTCTTGTTCGATTAACATAAGAGATATCATGTGGTGCTAACTCGATAGCCCATTGAGATACTCTACCTGTCGCCACTGGATTGGTAAGTATGTTTTTCAATGGAGCTTCTGAGACGACAACAATTGGATGTTCTGCAAAGTAATGTCGTAATTTTCGTGCTACCCTCCATACTGCATACGCCAGCTTCTGATGGTGAGGATACCGTTGCTTTGCAGGTGTGAGTACCTCGTTGAGGCAATAAACGGGGCGTTGCATTCCATGTACTCTTCCTTCTTCTTCGCGTTCGACGACAAGGACAGAACTGGCGACTTGAACAGTTGCAGCTATGTAAAGTAGCATTGGCTCCTTATCCCTTGGGGTTACGAGAACTGGAGAGGTCGACAGAACCTTCTTCAGTTTGTCGAAGGCATCTTGCGCCTCTGCCGTCCACTCGAATGTTTTAGATTTTTTCATCAGTTGGTAGAATGGTAAGGCCATTTCTTTCTCATTGTTTTGCAATGAACCTACTAAGAGCTGCCAATCGTCCTGCCAACTGCTGCACCTGCTGTAGACTTCTAGGTGGCACCATATCAACAACAGCTTTAATTTTTAAGGGATTAGCTTCTATCCCTCTAGCTGAAATAAAGTACCCGAGTACTTGGCCTCCTGGCACCCCGAAGAAGCACTTCTTCGGGTTCAGCTTGATTTTGTATCTGTCGAGATTATCAAAGGTTTCCCTTAAATCTTCAATGAGCGTGGTCACGTTTCTGGTTTTGACGATGATGTCATCAATGTAAACTTCGATATTACGGCCAATCTGCTCTCCGAGGCAAGCTTGCATGCACCGTTGATAAGTTGCGCCTGCATTTTTTAATCCGAAGGTCATGACGTTGTAGCAGTAAACACCATGTGAAGTTATGAATGCAGTTAATTCCTGATCTTCTTTCTTGAGCTTGATCTGATTGTATCCCGAATAGGCATCGAGAACAGAGAGGCGATCGCAGCTTGCCGTAGAGTCGACTATTTGATCAATGCGAGGCAACGGGAAGTGATCCTTTGGGCAATGTTTGTTGAGACTTGTGTAGTCAATACACATACGAAGAGCTTTTGTATCCTTGTTTGGCACCATGACTGGATTGGCTACCCACGCAGCTTCCTTGAGCTCTCGAATAAAACCAGCCTTTTGGAGCTGATGAGGACATCCCAACCTCCGATTTGAAGGCATATTTTGGTGAAAAAGATGAGACTACGTCGAGGACGACTTCAATTAAAGAAGGGGAAGATGATGAGGACATCACTATGATAGATACAACCAATACTCCTACAACCACATCTCAGGTACCTTCGTTACTAGGAATCCTTCCTAATATATATGAGAATATGATGCTGCCTAAATCAAATGTATTTATATTATTTAGGAATGGATCTAGCATGGACGCCAAGTATTGGATTAGGAACGTGCATGCAGATGACAGCAGACCTGCAAGGATTCAGGATGGCGTTGCAAGCGAGGATTTCAGAACATTGAAGCCACCATAGTGAAGCAACGATGCTTGGATGAATTATACAAGTTACTCCATCATAAAATTTCGTCCAAAGAGTTATTTATGGTGCTGCGTCACCTTATTTAATGGGCCAGGCCCATGTATTTTCGGATTAGGTATTTTAGTGTATTTTAAGAGGCCATATAAGTGGAGGAAGGCCCATTTAGGGGTGTTTTTGGCCAACCCTAGCTGGTTGGACGAAAATCCCTTCACTTCCCCCATATATATCCCTCTATAACCGTCATTAGAACTTGGATTTTGATTAGATGAAAAGTTAGCCATTGCTGCAACTCTCGTGTACTTCTTTTGAGGCCAACGCCCAGAACAAGACCGACTATTAAGAATCCCACCTTTTTCAATAAAGATTTCATCTTTCATCCACAATATTCTGATTGCAATATTAGTTTTTACTTGTTCTCGATTTCAGGTAGGAATTAAGACCCTCGCTGGTCAGGCTGATCGTGCATCCGCAAGATCAGTAACTCCCGGAGATTGTCCTAGCGATTGCATTGGCGCACGAGCTTTGCACGTATAGTCGGATCATCAAGCACGAACTCCACCAACAAATCGATCTATCCACGTCTCATCGAAAGATTGGCCACCTTTGCCCTATCAGGAGCCGATTGACTTTTTCGCCGATGGCTTTTCTTTTTGGTTCTTAGAAACGACGTAGTGTCTTCTGCACCGATTTGACTTTGGGTCAACATTAAGGGCATGCTCAGCGAGTTCCCTGGGAATACCTGGCATGTCGGATGGTTCCCATGCAAATATTTCCCAGCGCTCACGGAGGAACTCGATGAGCGCGCTCTCCTATGCAGTAATACGGTCTGCCGATACATTGACCGTCTTCTTCGAGTCAGAGGGGTGCACTTGATGCTTCTTTGCTTCCTTCGTGACGTCGAACTCGTCAGGTCTGGTGTTTTGATTATCAGCAGGTGGTTGTGTATGATCGGTGATTGCATCAATTGCATTGAGTTCCTCCCTGACTCCGAACTTGGAGGTGATCTTCTGAAATTCTCTGTCGCAGTTATCAGAACGAGAAAAACTCCCGTGAACGGTTATTGTTGTCCCATTGTTTCCTGGCATCTTTAGCTTCAAATACGCGTAATGAGGAACCGCCATAAATTTCGCGAACGCTGGCGTGCCGAGGATGGCGTGGTACTGTGATTTCCAATCGACTACCTCGAACTCGAGCTTTTCCTTTCTGAAATTGCTAGGTGTGCCGAACATGACATCTAGTGAGATTTTACCAAGGGGATAAGCGGGTCGGGTTGGGATAATGCCATGGAAGCCTGTATCAGATTCTTTTAGCATACCGACCAATAATCCCATTGATTTCATTGTGCTTGCGAACAAAAGATTTAGACCGCTTCCTCCATCCATGAATACTTTGCTCATGTCATATCCTCCAATCTGTGCTTCAAGGACTAGGGCAGCATGACCGGGCCTAGGAACGTTTGTCGGGTGATCTGCTCTGCTAAACAGGATGCTCTGATCGAACCAATCAATGTAATCAGGTACCGCTGCCATAGCTACCTCTGCGAATTTTATTTCTCATAAAAACTTCTTGGCTTCTCTCTTCGAAAAGCTGGTTTTATGAATCATGTTCACTCGACCTCGATATGCAGGATAAACTTTGGTTGCTATGTAAATATCTTCGCCCGGTGTGTACTGATGCGGGCAGCTGTAAGCTATTGCTCTTTTTTCTGCCGAACAAGCTTTTGCCTCTGATTCAGACCTTAACTCGTCACAGAACTGTTGAATGTCGAGGAACTGCCGAAAATCTCTGAGTAAATGAGTGGCCTTCTCGACTCTAACCTTCAGGTCGATATAAGAGTGCAAATAGCATGGTGCGTCAAGCTATTCCGTAGCCGATAAATAAGGTGTACGGAGGCAGTTCTTACTGGATTGCGCATTGTAGCATCTCTTCTCGCACGGCGTAGATCCCTTCGCCTCTTCCGTTGCTCCTCTATGCTACCAAAGCGACTTCTGCTTTCGCCGCTGTTTCTGGGTAAACCTACTAAAGTTGTCATTGGACCAATGGTTTCTGGAGCCGAAGTCCTTAGGCTTGACGCGTTTGAACTGGGAAGTCGGAAAAATCCTTTGGAATCGATGATGAAGTGAACCCCTCCGAAGGTTGTATCCATATCGCCGCGTAACTCTGAAGAGATCGGATGCGAGGCCTCAACGCGCGGTGCGTATTCGAAATAACCACACCGAACCGAGTTTCTTGGACTTGAAGGTGTTGGTGAGCTCAACACAAACGCTGCTGATGTGACTGGAGATGCCGATGACGTGCCTTGTACCGATAGGTTTCCCACAGACTACGCCAATTGTCGAGGGTACTCCTCGGCAATGCCCACCTTTTGGGGCTTAGGGTTGACGGAATCCTGCAGGTTGACACGAAACATCGGATACCAAACAAACGGGGAGAGAGATTTACCCAGGTTCGGGGCCCTCGATGAGGTAAAACCCGTACTTCCTGCTTGTCTGATCTTGATTATCGGGAATATCGGGTTACAATGGGATAGCCGAAGGCTTCGACTATGAACTCGTCGAGAAGCAAAGATTTCGTATAACCTAGCTCTAGACTTATGGTGGTTATGGCTAAGTTGATTGTGTGTCCCCTGGCAGACCCTCTCCTGGCCCTTATATTGTGAGACAGGTCTCGAGAGGTCTGTTCGGGTACGACTAGGTTACAAAGAGTTCCATGTCTAAACTTTCCTTGTTTTCTTCGTTTTCTTGCCTTGTTCTTCAAGAATCCTTCTTCGGAACCAACATAACGGTCCACCTTGGTCGGTGGATGATCTTCATGGCCCCCTGGTTGGGCCGTAGGAGGTAGCGTAATACTAGTTACCCGAAGGATAAGGTCCACTTAGGTTGCGGGGCGGGCGAACTTTCTTTGTTTAACCGGTCAGCTGACAAATTTGAATGGCACGTTAGTTAACGGGTCGGCCCAACCCAATCTTCTTATCCATTCAACACGTTGAATGGTCCGGTGATGACCCACAAGTATAGGGGGTGTATCGTAGTATTTTCGATAAGTAAGAATGTCGATCCCAACGAGGAGCAGAAGGTGTTGACAAGAAGTTTCGATGAAGGATTCACTGTAAATGCTCACAGACAAGTATTCAGGGGGTTTTGATGTAGCAGTTGAATAAAGTACGAGTAAGTAAAGTGCGAGAGTAACAATTGCAGCGAGTGGCCCAATCCTTTTTAGCACAAAGGACAAGCCGGTTTGTTTACTTATAATGACCAAACGTTCTTGAGGACACACGGAATTTTAGTCTAGTGCTTTCGCTACATATGGCTAATTAATCTTCATTGTTTTGATAAGTGTTGTGTGGGTGAACCTATGCTAATGTACCGCCCTTCCTAGGACTAATACATACTTGTGATTATACCCCTTGCAAGCATCCGCAACTACAAGAAAGTAATTAAGATAAATCTAACCACAGCCTTAAACTCTGAGATCCTGCTATCCCTCCTGCATCGATATACCAACGGGGGTTCAGGTTTTTGTCACTCCGGCAACCCCACAATTGGCAAACGAGTACAAGATGCATTCCCCTAGGCCCATAAAGGTGAAGTGTCATGTAGTCGACGTTCACATGACACCACTAGAAGAATAACACCACAACTTAAATATCATAACATTGAATATTGCTCAACCATACTTCACTACTAACATTTAGACTTCACCCATGTCCTCAAGAACTAAACGAACTACTCACGAGACATCATATGGAACATGATCAGAGGTGATATGATGATGAATAATAATCTGAACATAAACCTTGGTTCAACGGTTTCACTCAATAGCATCAATAACAAGTAGAAATCAACACCGGGAGAGTTTCCCCTATCAAACAATCAAGATCAAACCCAAATTGTTACAGCGGTGACGATGTTCAGCGGTGGAGACGGCGGTGATGATGATGAAGATGATGATGATGGTGATGGAGATGATGTCCAGCTCGATGACGGTGACGATGGCGTCGATTTCCCCCTCCGGGAGGGAATTTCCCCGGCAGATCTCGGCTCTTGGGAGAGCTCTTTTCTCTCTGGTGTTATCCGCCCCGCAGAGGCGGCTGTAACTCTTCGCGATCGTGCCCTGGAGCTTAGGTTTTCGGACGAAGAAATACGCGCAGAGAGGGAGGCCGAGAGGGTCAGGGCCCCTCCTCACAGGGCGGCGCGGCCAGGGCAGGGCCCGCGCTGGCCTATGAGGGGGGGCCATGGTGGCCCTCCTCGGCTCCTCCTTCTGACTCTCGTCGTCTTCTGGAAAAATAGGATTTTTCATATAAATTCCGTCAATTGTTGATCTTCCGAAATATTGCATTCTGACGGCGCTTTTTCCAGCAGAGTCCTGACTCCGGTGCGCGATCCTCCAATAATGCCTCAAGCTCACCTTTTTTTCTTTTTTCTTTTTTCGGTTTTGTTTATATTTTTTCAGATTCGAAAATTTCAATTTTAAAAAAAATTTCAAATTGAAAAATGTTTAAATTCAAAAATGTTCAAAATTGAAAACCGTTCAAATCCGAAAATCGTTCAAATTTGAAAACCGTTCAAATTCGAAAACCGTTCAAATTCGAAAATTGTTCTAATATGAAAATCGTTCAGATTCGAAAATTGTTCAAATATAAATTTTGTTCAAATTCGGAAATTGTTCGTAGAGTAAACTACATTTTTGTTCAAATTTAAAAATGTTCAAATCTGAAAAAATGTTCAGATTTTTAAAAAGTTATTTCTTTTTAATTTGAATTTTTTTAATTTTGATTAATATTCATATTTAAAAAAATCTTTTAAAACAGAAAACAAACAACAGAAAACGAATTACCTGATGTTGGGCCGCGGCCCACCTAGCTACCAGGGAGCGCGAGGGTGTGCGGCATCGTCCCAGCGCCGACCAGGTCGGTGTCGAGGAGCTCCCTTGTTTCGGCGCTCGCTCCAGACGGGCCTTAAGTGGAGGGCTCTGGTTTGACAATCGTTTGCGTGTGTGAACAGCTCGGATCGATGGCCGGCGTTGTCACACGGATCCGGTGAAGGAATTCAGTGCGGCCAGGCGGCCAGGTAGAGCCGCGTGCAGGCGAACGTGGATAGGCTGGCCCCATGTTCAGTGTCCCGGGGCAGTTAAACGTGTCGGTGCCGTTTCCTTTCTTCCCCACCCCAAAACCACATCACACGCTGCACTGCTAATTACGGACATTATCGCCCTCACCACCGTCCGCTTCTCCCCCTACACTTCCACGCGATCCTTCACTGACATGTAGGGCCACGTAGACGTCGGCTCCACCGGTCAGTTGGGGTGGCTGGGTTGCGAGACAAGTTGTTGGGCTCCGGCCGCAGAAGGTGGCAGAGTGGTCAGCTTTAATACGAGCCCCACCTCACTTCCCGGGGTCACCTTGCTGTCCCGACGCTCGAGCTGAGCGAGAGAAGAGAATCCCCAAAGGTAAAAGAAAACAAAACAGAAGGTAGCAAGAAGGCGGCGCGCCGGGGAATGCGGCGGGGAGGACGGCCGCGGTGACCGTGCCTAGCTAGCTGCCGAGATCGGTGTGGGGGCGTGTACATTACAGAGAATGGGGGTGTGGAAGGAGGGCGCCGGGTGGTGCTTCTGCTCCGGCGGCGGCGGGGGCCGCTCCGAGCGGGTCAAGGCCGCCATCTTCTCCGCCAAGGCCGCCGCGCTCGCCGCCGTCTGCGCCCACGGCGGCACGGGCCTCCTCATCCACCGCAACCTGCTGCTCACCACGCACGGCAACCTGCCCTCCGCCGCCGCCGCCGAGGACGCCCACGCGCTGCTCGGCCACGCACGCGTCCCCGCCCGACTCGTGCCCCACAGGTCTGCGCGCGCGACTTCCTCCGCCACCTCCTGATCCTGCATTTCTGCCAGCCGCCGCATCTCTGAACTGAATCGCTGCATTTTCTATCCTTTCTTTTGCCCTGCGTCCCTGTTTGTGGATTTGTTCGTTTTATTAGTTCGGTGCTCCAGGTGATTATTGCAGACTGATTAGGCTAAGATCCGCCGCCCGCGTCGGCAACCGAGACCCACACCGCCCGATTTGTCGGTGGTGGTGGGGGAGCTGTTGCTGCCGGTGATGATTACCCATAATGCGCCTCATTAGGAGACGGGAATCTGCAACCAAGCTCGCCTCGCCTCGCCTCTAGTGTAGTGGGATTTCTGTTAGTAGTTGGGACTATGTGCTGTCTTGCTTACAATCATGGTGATCACGAGACAGTTAGTGCAGCTGGAAAGCACTACTATTACCAGCATTGTGCTGTTCAGGCAACAAAAGATGTGTCACAGGCAGGCAATAAGTGCTTCATGATAGAAAGCAGCAAGCTTGGGGTCATGAAAAGTTCAATGTGTTGTTTGAAAATACAATTAGGCCAGTTCAGGACATATGAACTTTGCTGCTGAGTAAAAAGAAAATGGTTTTTTCCGGACAAAACTTCATCTTTGGTTTTTAAAATGCGTGCCTTTTGTTCTATTTTGCCATTTCTAACTCTATGCCTACTTACATTTTTCTTCAAAATGTTGATGTGTGCAGATTCTTCATTACCAGCTCGATTCTTGACCTCACAATAGTTGGTGTTGATTCTGCCGAGAATGAGTCCACTTTGCAAGCTCAGCAGCCTCACTATTTGAAAACATGCTGCAAACCAAGCCTGGATCATGGCAGTGTTGTTTACCTGCTGGGGCATACTGGGAAGAAGGAACTGGTGATCGGCGACGGAAAGGTAGTGATCGGCACAGACAACCTCATAAAGCTCTCCACAGATGGGGTGACATGGTGCCCTGGCTCTGCCGGCTTCGACGCCCAAGGGAACCTAGCTTTCATGATCTGCGATCCAATGAAGCTGGCCTCCTCCCCGGCCGCAAGGTCTTCTTCAGCATCCTCATCGTCGTCGCATTCATCCAAGAAGGATCAGCCAATGCAATTCGGGATTCCCATATCTGTCGTCTGCGATTGGTTGTACCAGCATTGGCAGGGCAGCTTGGATGAGGTTACCAAGCCAAAGTTGCCTCTTGTTAGACTGATGTCCAGCAGGAGCGATCACTCGACCAGCTCCTTTACTCGCCGCAATGTGTTCAAGCCTGCAGATGACGAGAATGATGATGCGTCCGTTACTTCTAAAGTGACTTCCAAGCCTAAATATCAGCAGGGGTCAGGCAGCTCAGCCAATGCAAAAATCTCACATGATGCCAATCCTCTTGTTGATCTACGCAGAAACAGCGAGCAAGGGATTTCAACTCCAGAAATATATGAATCGCCGAGGGGTAGTTCTTGTCAGGGTCAGCAGGGTCCTGCGCCAATTCAACTCTTGGACATCAACTTCCCACCAAGGGTTCCCAAGACTATCTTTCTACCACTACCCCTGAAGCAAATGCTTTCTGACGAGAACAATGTGGAGACTTCCAAACCTAGGAATCCATCTAGAGAGAATTGCTTTCCATCAGGGCTGATATGGCACCGTAACGGCGAGGCAGATTCTCGGGATCCTCCGGTTGCTCGTCTGGAGGAGGATTGTAGCAGTGAGGGGCAGTCCAGCTCGTCACCTGCTGAACGAATGGAGTACAGAAATCATCGAGACCAGTATAGCAGCGAGGAGGAAACAATGTACTCAGCCGAAACCATGGAGAGCAGGAACATTCCAAGCCCCAGGGAGAAGCACGTCGGGAGGAGCCAGAGCTGTGTCAACTACAGCCGGTGGAACTCTCCAAGGAAACCGTCGGTGCAAAACGGGACCTTAAGGAAGCAACACACACTGATCCCTGTTCGGAAGACGCACTCGCAGAGCACGTCTCTGCCACAGAGGAGTCATGACTATTTGAGCCCGACGGTCTCCTCAGCTATGAAGAAGAGGAACTCCATGGAGCAGCAACAGCCTCCAAAGCCCCGTCGGATCATCGTCAATTCTTCTCCAAAATGGATGTTTTGATGTTTTTCTCCTTTTAGTTTTCCAAAAGCCCTGTTGATACGGCTGGAGATCTGCAGTTCCCTTGTTTTCTCCTAAGGCATTTCAGTAAGTCAGATGATCTTTTTTCTTTTCTTTCTCTCTAGAATGGTGTGCGGCAGTGCGTGTGCAGAATATGACAAATAAACAGTTACAAGAAGGAAAAAGTTCGACATAAAAGGGTACTTTCTGGATATGAATTGCTATATCTAGCAACTAGCTTGACTTTTTTAGTGAGAAAATCTAGCTTGATTCTTGATTGTACTTTGGCCAATATTTGTTTTTTGTTTCTCTAGAAAATGAACTTAGGCCAAGATATGCTTCCTCTGTACTATGTTACTTCTCATGTGGTTGATGCCTACTAGTACCATTTTGTTTGCCTCTACCTAAAACTACATCAAGGCATCAGGTACACTGAAGAACTGCCAGCAAAGTGTCAAAACCACATATTGTTACTGAGGCTTAAGATTATGCACTCTGCAAGTGCTTTCCCGGTGCGAAGTTATGCCAATGTGACGTGCCGAGTTTCTCAAACAACTGTGTTTGTGTTGTGATAATACATGTGTTCGTGTGTAAAAGCAGAGTTGTCTTTGGTAGAAATTTCCCTTATGTATATTTGATAGTCTACGTATGTGCCACCCTAGTACCCATAGCATTTCAGTATTTTCGTTCACAGATTTCTGGAAGAACCAGGCTCAGAAATGCCTGGCTGAAAGAAGCTTTGGGGCTTATCACACACCACTGGCTGGCGGCGCTTCTCGCTTCCAGTTCTGACTTCACGGGAGGATACAGCTCCCCTATGCAGCTATGCTCTGTTCATGACAGGCCTTGCCTACTCTTCCATAACTAAAACTAATCAGTACTACCAAACTAACCCGCTTCATTTTTATAAGCTGGGACCAGAATCTTAGCAACGACGGCTCACACATGGAAACAAGGGATCGAAGTCAAACTTGACGGATGATGAATCCCACTAAGCATATGCATTACTAATGATTAGGTTAACTCCCATCGTGATGCATTAGCACTGCCATCAGTGTTTTCTTCATGGATAATGATTTAGTGATCCCTTCGTCCACATGGAGAGGTCGCTGTGCTGCCACTCTGTCCCACGGGGAACAGCGGCATAATAGCATTGCTCAATAATTTTGCAGGAAACTAATATTTGTGGGTGTCAGATGGGATGGATTTTCCCACGTTCATTTCTGAATGATGCACCCCAGCGCAGCCGTATATTCCAGTTACCGTTTCACACAGAGCTATACAGATATACTGACCAAAGGCATGCTTTCATCACCGTCAATTTAGGTTACAACAGCTAAGTGGTGGATAACTGAACATAGATTGTCAATGGTTTACACTTCACGGTCTATTTCCAAGCAAAAGAAAAGGATGGATTCAAACCTGGATTGAGACATGAGCAAGAGGAAAAGGGGGAAATTCAAGCTGAGATCTAAGACAAACTCACCTGTTTTCCTCTTAAGAAGAAAATCCCCTTTTGCGTCCTACTTTTTCAGTATTATTACTCAAAGTCACTTCACAATCATGATCATTCTCTCTAGACCGAGACTTGCATGCAGGAGACGCAACACGGAGAGTGATGGCCTGATGATGGATGTTAACAACACGCAAGTTGATGCACTTCTACTCAATAGTCATAGATGGGGGAGAAAAGCTGCTACTGGAGCATTGGCACATGATCTACGTTTTGGTACCACCTATGAACAGCACAAGCAGTAAAGTAGGTTATTGGCATGTTCCTAACACCATTATTTATTATATAAATCAAATGCCCCATCAAATACCGTAAACCAATACAGAAATTGTGAGAAGGCGCAAACTTTAGATGGTATTACTGCAGCTAAACAGCAGAGTTGCCAAGTTCAGTTAGGAACAAGGACTGCCTATGATGCATGAGCATGTCCATTTGCTTTTACTTTGTACAGGAGTAAGTTGTATGTTCATTTGTTGAGGTATGGCGCTGAAAGGGCCAAGGGTAAAAAAAACAGAAACAAAAACAAGCAAATCAAATAAGTACTTGCTCGGGAATTATCATCGCAACACAGATTAATGCCTGAAACAGATATCAACCAAAGATAATACATTTTACGCAACTTTTGATGGTGTAAATACACAGTTGCCTTAAACAAGTAAACCGAATAATGTAGAGCATATGATTGATGATAAATAATCGTTGTTTCTTGTGAAGAAACCAATGCATGTGCATTGCTATTTAGCAGCCAACAAGATTCTGGTTATTGATTAAAAACAATGGACCACATATTAAAAGAGCAGTCAATAGGTTAGCTTGTAAATGGTAGCAGAATAAAAATTAAACCTAGGTTCCTGTAACAAATTTACAATAACCAGATTCTGGTTATTTGATTCAAAAAGAACCAACCACAGATAAAGAAATGAAGTTAAAAGAGCAGTCACTAGGTTAACTTGTAAATTGGCAGCAGAAAAAATTAAACCTAGGTTCCAGCAACAAATATACAAGAAACAGATTCAGGTTATTTGATTCAAAACATGGACCACAGGTAATAAAAGAAATAAAGTTAAAAGAGCAGTCAATATGTTAACTTGTAGTAAATTGGTAGCAGAACAAAAACAAAACCTAGGTTCCAGTAACAAATATACAGGAGCATGTGCCATGAATGATGGTTTTGGTCAGAAATCCTGAAGCAAGAAATCTTTTACAATAAACTTGTAAAGGTGGAGTAACAGAGAACCAATCACACATAAAACCCCAGTAACAACATATGTATGCATGCATACATTGATGATACAAAGAATGCAACCCTCGGACGGAGCTCAATTTTACCAAATCGGTGAAAATAGCATGGTCTCCAGAGCAGAGCATTCTAGTGTTGAGGCAGATTATACATATTTCATACTAGCGCTTTGTACTCACCATTCAACATACATACACATAAACAAGTCTGTTAAGAGCAAGATTGATATCTAACGAGAAGACAAGATGTGCAAAAAGAGATGAATGTGTGAGCTGTCAACCTTCCAGGACTTCAATTTGAGAACCAACAATGAAGAACGCATTAGGGAGAAAAAAAGTATTGTCCGGAAAATATAATGCATTGGAAAATACTTGGCCTGGCTTGACCTGTTTACGTATTCCATGACAAGGATCTGAGACGCAAGAGATAGCACCCACTAACATGGACTGAATCTCTGCACTAAAAACACTAATCTTCTATCCATAAAAGCAGGCTGGTAACACATCCATGAGAAAAAAGAAGACTGCAATGTTGCCACAACACAACCTTAGAACCGCCAACATCCGAATTGACACCCTCTCTGTTAACCAATTCAACCGTAGCAACAACTACTACACAATTATACTATAAATAACGAATTCGTAGCAAAATATAGCTAGAAACAATAACAAATACTCGGTAGCAGCTTAACCAAAGCGGCGGGGCGGGGGAATCGTATGTCCTGTTGCGACCCCCACCCACTCCTCACGCTGCTTCTCGCGGGATGGCGAATTCAGATGTTGCATCCGAAGCAGCTGCAGGCCTTGGGCGTGAAGGAGCAGAAGCCGAAGGGGCGGTTGGGGATGTTGCAGTTGATGGCGTAGCAGCACGGGGCGAGGACGCAGACGCCCCTGGGCCCGCCGCAGCAGGTGCAGGGCGCGCAGAGCTGGAAGCGGCCCAGCCGCCGCCGCGTCTCGTTGAGGACCACGCCGCTGTAGCCGGACCCGGCCGCCGTGGCCATCGGCACCATCTCCACCGCCTGCTGCGGCTCCGCGTCCGGGACCTGCGCGCGCGCGAGAGAGAGAGGGCGGCAATGGTTGTCAGTCAGGGTTCGTGGCCCCAAGATTCGCGGAATTGGGCGCGGCAAGAAGAGGAAGGAGGAAGTTGCTTACCTGTGACTGGGGCTGGGAGTGGGAGCAGGTAGAGGTGGCGGCGAGGGAGAGGAAGAGGAGCAGGAGGAAGAGCAGGGTGGGCATGGCGGCGGGCATCCTCTCTCGCTCGCCGCTGGAGCGGGGATTTGGACGGGCTTGGACTGGGCAGTGGGTGAAGAGGACTGAACTGAGGTGGGGAGTGAGGGAAAAGCGAGGCTCTGTGTCGGGGGGTGCCCGTGAGAGAAGGGGGCTTGGCTTGCGAGATCTCGTAGAAAAGCCTCGCCGCATGTCGTCACGTCCGGCGTCACTCACCGGCTGGGCTTAGAACATGTCTCCCCGAGAAGCCCCCACAAGCCCTTTTTTACATCCCTACGGCGAAATCCGGTCCAGTCGCGCCCCCGGTTTCTCGATTTCGTCATAATTTGGGCCTAAATTCATCCGGCGATCCCACGCCATCCCCGGCCCCCCGGGGAGCGCTCGGAGACTCCGGATGGAGCAAAACCAACCGCCCACGCCCACGTGTCTCCTCTTTCGTCCGGACTCCCCGGGCCATCCTCTTTTTTTCCGAGAAACGCCGCTTGGGGAGCACACGACTGGAAATATACTGCCCCCATGCCAAAAATTGATCCAATCCGGTCGAAAATTTCGCCGGATTTAAGCGTGGGGAGCGCCAACGAGTGGGGATGCTCTTACCAAAGTGGGCCTGGCCGGCCGCATGGGGTACTTGCTAGTAGAAATAGAAAAAGAAAGTAATACTCGCACATGATCTGATAGTCGGGAAATCTCGCCCCATCAACTTTCGTGCGTGATGTCCTACGATCCGGGATCCTCCTATGGATGATCCTGCTACAACCTAGGATCCCGATCTATGATCCTATGCGATGATGATGATGGAACACCGATTTTTAGGCTTTAGTTTTTTCCTTGGATGCACCACTTTGCACTCGGTTTTACAAGGAAGGAGGGTTTGTCTACGGCTCACTTAGAGCATCTTCACCGGTGCCCCCCAAATTGGCGCCGGCAGAGAGATCGACACTGCCGTATGGGGGCGTCCCACACCGGCGCCACCGAACAAGCTGCCCGATATGATTTTTTTAAGACAAACTAAACATTTGCTTGTAGTTTTATTTTCATGTCATTCAGAATCGAGGAATAAATAATGTTTTAGGCCAAATCCGAGTAAAACATTATTCACTCCTCAATCCCGGATGACATGTGAAACTTGCTACATCTCTAACCTACTACCTACTGGTCACCCGACTCTATGGAGGTGGACGATCGACCGCTGCTCTCTCCGATGCTCTCTCTGCTGCTCCGCCATCGTCGATCCCCTGCTGCTCTCTGCTCTCTCCGCTGGTCCACCGTCGCCCTAGCCATCCCTCTAATCCTCACCCCCTTCTTCTCCTTGCCTTCACCGGCTCCGGCTCAGCAAACATTCCCCCGCCTCCTCCCTCCTCCCGCTCGGTATGTGCAAGGTAGAAGACGACGCACGAATCTTGGCGTGATTTCAACAGCTGCAGATTCTACTGAGCTCTAAGGTTTTTTTTTCGAAATGGGGGTGATCCCCGGCCTCTGCATCGGTTGATGCACACAACCCTTTATTAAAGAATCTTAAGTTCAAAGTTTACAAATCAACGATCACAAAGGATCGAAACAAAAATCAACCATCGAAATAGACGTAGACAAACGAGCAAACTAGGCATGATGTAATCTCTTAACAGGCCGCCAAGTATCCTGGTAGAAAATATCCTGGGCAACCATTCGAAGGCGGTTGCATCCAGAAACCATGCACTCTCACTGGTCCTCCGGGAGTAAGAAGCGCCATAGCTGCATCTAGTGTACCATAGTGTGAATAACCTGCAAAAAATTAGTAGAGTCCTTTTTGTTAAAAAAATATCATTTCTGCAATTTCAAATTGACCAACATAAAGCCGAAACACCAATGCGAATCCTAGCTTTATCAGTTTTGTCAGTTCCATTAAGCCAATTCCCAAACATATTTGTGATATTGGATGGAGGTGGAATATTATATGCAGCAAAAACTACCCGCCAAATCAGCCTAGCAAAAGGACATGAAATAAACAAATGTTCCATTGATTCCTCTGCGTCACAGAAAGAACATTTCGTATTTCCATTCCAATTTCTTTTGGCTAAATTATCACGGGTCAAAAGGACTTTCTTACTGAGGAACCATATGAAAATTTTAATTTTAAGTGAGATTTTTATCTTCCAAAGATACTTACGGAGATATCTAGTATTTTCATTTAACAAGTCAGCATACATAGTTTTAACAGTGAATTTCCCTGTAGATGTTAGGCCCCAAACGAATTTATCTTGATTATCATTTAGATTTATATCCATGAGCCTTTGGCATAGGTGTACCCATTGATCCCACTTATCACCAATTAGCCTTCTCCTAAAACCGATGTTTAACGGAGTTGAGCTCATAACATTTTAAGGTAAACCTCATTTTACTGAGAATTAGCAAAATCGAAGGAGAAAAAAAATGCGCATACACATCTCTTTGTGTTCATATGGCTAACGAGCTTCAGTGTTCTTCCCATGGCCTATGCCGCGATCTAACAAAGTTTCTGTGTCGAGTTCATACCAGCACATGCGTTAACCCTGATGTTAGGCAACCGACATACCAGGCCCATCAGGCCAGATTGTGGCGGTTAGGGTTTAGTCTTATCTCTCAAGTTAACTTGTAACTCAAGTTGATCCATCTATATATATATGTGTATGTTGAGACGAGGAGAGCTATCAAGCCTCCCGCTATTCAATCTGTTTCATGGTATCAGAGCGGGTCACCCTTCCCCTCTCCTAGCCGCCGGCTCTCCCCAAAACCCTAAACCTACACCTCTTCTCCCTCCTCTCGCCTCCCCACCATGACACCTGATGAAATCGCCGCCAAGGAGCGCGAGCTCGCGGATCGCGCCGCTGCCCTCGACGCCCGCGAAGCCGCCCTCAATCAGCAGCTCACCGCTGCCAACCAACTCAACACCGCCAACCCACCCAACCCCGCTGCTGCACTCACCTCTCCCATCCAAAACCCTACCACCGCCCAGACCTCCAACCCCAACACTTACGCCACCACCATCAAACTGCATGTGCCCATCACCCTGAGCTTCGATGACGGCAACTACACGAGCTGGCGCGAGCTCTTCCTCGTCGCCCTCGGTCGCTACGGTCTCACCGCCCACGTCACGGGCGAGTCCACTCCATCCGACACCGGCCCCGACTCCCCCTGGGGCCGCGACGACTACACCGTCCTCTCCTGGATCTACGGCTCCGTCTCCGTCGACCTCCTCAACATCGTCATGCGTCCCGGCGCCACCGCCCGCACCATCTGGGGCGCCATCGAGGACCTCTTCCGCGACAACAAAAAGCACCGTGCCATTCAGTTGGAGGCTGACTTCCGCAACACACCCCGTGGACGGGCGCTCCCACTCGCGCCAACCTTCAGCAGCAGCCCCAGGCACCATGGCAGCAGCCACCCTGGTCCCCTCGGCCATGGTCTGCTCCTGCCCCTGGAGTACTTGGTCCGCGCCCGCCTTCTCGCGCCGCAGCCCATGCTGCATACGGGCAGCCCTCCACCAGCTACGGTCCTCAGCCGACACCGCCACCGAGCTACAACCAACCGGCCTTGGACCCTGCCCTCGTCAACGCCCTGAACAATATGCAACTCTCAGGAGGCGACTGGTACATGGATTCTGGAGCATCCTCCCACATGGCATCCGACCCCGGTAACCTATCCTCCCTCAAACCTTGCTCCTCCCAAACTGTCACTATTGGCAATGGCTCCTCTATCCCCATCACACATACCGGCTCCACAACCATCCATTCACCCTCCAAACCTCTCTATCTAAATAATATTCTTGTTGTTCCTAACATTATTAAAAATCTGATTTCTGTTCGGCAATTCACTATCGATAACCATTGTTCCATTCAATTTGACCCTTATGGTTTCTCTGTGAAGGATCTTCTCACCGGGACCGTGATGCTTCGATGCAATAGCTCTGGTCCGCTCTACTCCATGTGCCAAGCTCTCCATCATGTCGCCTTCGTCCTACACCAACACCCCGATCTTTGGCACCGTCGCCTCGGCCATCCTGGAAGCTCCACCATGTCGCGCCTTGCTCCACATACTTGCCATAATAAACCAAGCACCACCCTGTGTCATGCTTGCCAACTAGGGAAAAATGTTAGGAAACCCTTTTATTCTTCGGCATCTAGAACTTTTAGACCTTTCGAACGTTTGCATTGTGATTTGTGGACTTCACCTATCCCTAGCACTTCTGGATATTGCTACTATCTCATTATAGTCGATGATTTCACCCAATATTTCTGGAGTTTTCCCTTACGCAAAAAATCTGAAGTGTATGCTACCTTTGTCGCCTTTCATGCTCTCATCACTACCCAATTTCAACTGTCTATTTTATCCATCCAATGCGACAACGGAAAAGAATTTGATAACTCCAACCTACACACCTTCTGCACTACCCACGGCATCATCTATCGATTCTCATGTCCGTATACATCCCAACAAAATGGCAAGGCCGAGCGCGCCATTCGCACCACTAACGACGTCATTCGTACCCTCCTCTTCCAAGCATCGCTGCCACCATCCTTCTGGGCTGAGGCACTCCATACCGCCACCTATCTCATCAACATTCGTCCCACCTCCTCCCAACCACAAACTACACCCTATTTCTCCTTATACGGCCGCACACCGCGATACCAAGATCTCCGCGTTTTTGGCTGCCTCTATTATGTCAACACCTTCTCAACCGCCAAAAACAAACTTTCTCCTAGAGCCACCAAATGTATTTTCCTTGGATACCCCTCTCAGCATCGTGGCTATCGCTGTCTCGATCTCACTACTCGCAAAATAATCATATCTAGACACGTCACCTTCGACGAACACACATTTCCCTACTCTACCGAATCCACCGACTCCACCCCTCCAACTAATACCGACTTTCTTCACCATCACCTAGCATATCGTCAGCCCACCATTGATACAACGTCTCCACCAATAACCGCAGCCACCAATGCTCCGCCAAGCCCTTCTGTTGACACCGCCGACTCGTCTCCGGCTGCTCCTTCTCCGACCGCTCCTTCTCCTGCCCGGGCCAACACATACCATGCTGCGGACACCCATCCAAAACCCCTCCTCGTTTACACCCGACGTCCCAGCCAGCCCCGACCCACTGCTCCGCCTACCAACCCTCCAGTCTATCACCGCACACGCAGCTCCACCGGCAGCCTTCCTCCACCCATAGACAAACTAAACCTCTCTGCCATTCACTCCTCTCCCATTCCGCATAACTATCTCATTGCCCTACGTGATCATGCCTGGCGTCAGGCTATGCAGGACGAATACGATGCCCTCATGCACAACAACACATGGTCCCTAGTACCCCCTCCTCCAGGCGCCAACATCGTCTTCGGCAAATGGATCTTCCGTCACAAGCATAATGCGGATGGCTCTCTTGCTCGCCATAAAGCTCGCTGGGTTGTCCGAGGTTTCACCCAACAGCCCGGCGTCGATTTTGACGAGACTTTTAGCCCCGTAGTGAAACCCGCCACCATTCGTGTCGTTCTTTCTCTAGCTATCTCCCAACAATGGCAGTACATCAACTCGATGTCAAAAATGCCTTTCTTCATGGCGATCTTACCGAAGAAGTCTACAGCCAACAACCCTCTGGGTTTCTCAATCCAAATTTTCCAAACCATGTCTGTCGTCTTCAAAAATCACTATATGGCCTAAAGCAGGCTCCGCGTGCCTGGTTCCAGCGTTTTGCCTCCCATGCGCGCACAATCGGTTTTGTTGACTCAAAATCCGATGCCTCTCTCTTTACCTATCATCACACACACGGCACAGCCTATCTACTTCTATATGTCGCATTTTACATCATTCTCATGCCTTCTTCCACCCCTCTCCTTCGTCATATCATCGCCACTCTTGCCTCTGCCTTTGCCATGAAAGACCTCGGACCCCTACATCACTTCCTAGGCATTTCCGTCACTCGCACTCCCACCACCCTACATCTCTCCCAACGTCAATACATACTAGACATCTTATCTCGCGCCGGAATGCGTGATTGCCAACCCTCCACTACTCCCATAGACACTAAACCTAAACTCGCTGCCTCTTGCGGCCAACCCTTTTCCGATCCTTTTCTCTATCGCAGCCTTGCCGGGGCTCTTCAATATATTACTCTAACCCGACCCGAAATTTCCTATGCTGTCCAACAAATTTGCCTCCATATGCATGATCCCCGTGATTCTCACTTCCAACTAATTAAACGCATTCTTCGATACCTAAAGGGCACCATCGATCTTGGTCTTGTCCTTCACTCCACTTCCTCCCACCAAATGGTTGCCTACTCGGATGCCGATTGGGCTGGATGCCCGGATACAAGACGGTCCACTTGTGGTTACGTGTATATCCGGGTGATAACTTGGTGTCTTGGTCCTCTCGCCGGCAACCCACGGTTTCACGCTCGAGTGCCGAGGCGAATACCGTGGCGTCGCCTCTCGTCGTTGCTGAAACCTGTTGGCTGCGCCATCTTCTCCAGGAGCTTCGTCGTCCAGTGCACACTGCTACTATTGTTTATTGCGACAATGTCAGCGCAGTATATCTTTCCGCCAACCCGGTTCAGCATCGCAGGACAAAGCACATTGAGCTGGACATACACTTTGTACGGGAGAAGGTGGCCATTGGAGCTGTCCGTGTTCTTCATGTACCCTCCAGCTCTCAGTATGCCGATATATTTACCAAGGGGCTACCTACAGCATTGTTCCAGGAATTCAGATCCAGTATTCACGTCGACTACCCTCCTAGTTCAGACTGCGGGGGCGTGTTAGGCAACCGACATACCAGGCCCATCAGGCCAGATTGTGGCGGTTAGGGTTTAGTCTTATCTCTCAAGTTAACTTGTAACTCAAGTTGATCCATCTATATATGTGTATGTTGAGACGAGGAGAGCTATCAAGCCTCCCGCTATTCAATCTGTTTCACCTGACAGCATTGTGTTCTGTTGAATGAATCCGGTTCTTACAGGGAGATCTTGCGAGGATTCAGGCCGGCTGACACTGCCAGGCCAAGACCGCAAAAATTCGCAGATCAATCCTCAAACCTTGACAGAAAACAGGAGTCGCCATCGAGAGGAACCTTGTTTGTACCGTGGATTTGGGGCAAGCATTTATGCTCCCCACCTCGCAACGAGAAACGCGGTTGGACCAGGTTCCGCACCTTATCATGATGACCGCATTAACGCTGGTTGTTGGGCGGAGGCTGGTTACCTCACAAAACTTCCTCTGTGCGAGATCATGATGGCGACGCGGCAACCGAATGTAGGTGCCAGTTTTCTGCATCCTTCCAACATTTACCTCCACCCATGTGTGGCCGAGGTCTTTGTGCATGGACGAAGGGGCGATGTCCTTCGCAGCTAATCTCACAGCAGAATGAAAACCACACCAGGACATCTACTAAATGCAAACCACACCAGTAATACTAGTCAATGCATTGATGCAACAGGGTTTTGTAGGAGAGAAAATCACCTGTGCTTCCTCCACATCAATTTCCTAACAGTACCACCACCTTTTACTCTTAGGAACCTTTGATTGATACTCTCCAAAGTAGTAGATCAATACCAATGCTAAGCCTGAAAACTGGGTTATCTGCATTCAATTATTTCGGTTGCAATTGGCCTCTCCAATGATTCTGAATTGACAAAACAAAAAAAAAGAGAACTGTACATCTCTGGCAGCAACTCAATTTACAGAACTTGATTCCGGGGAGTTAGGGGGGAAACATTTCGCAGCGCCTCAGGCGGGGCGGCGATGCATTTTATACATCAAGGCAGGCAGCGGGTCAAATGCCAAGGGACCCTGACCTAGGATGGGTACGAGGCAGATCCAGAGGGGGACTCCAGGAGGCGCCGAGCAGTAGGCGCGTTAGGTGAAGCCGAGGCGGAGTAGCCATACGCATAGACGCCCACCGGAGTAGCCATCGGGTGGTCAAACTTGCAGTTTACGCCGAACTTGCAGATGCCATAACGGGAATAGAATTTGCAGAGCTCTTCCCCCTGAAAAACACAAAATATAATCATCATGGGTCCAATAGGTGTACTAGGAACAGAAAAGTAGAACTATATTGCAGTAACTGCAGTAATAATATCAGGCATTCCAATTTGAGAAGAACTAACAGATCTCAAATTAAGCCATATTCATTGAACAGCTAAATAGGTACAGTATGCTAGCAAAATAGTCACTACAGATAGGTACTTTATTGCTTCCCTGTCAGATTGACATCTTATAACAATGTGCTACACTGCAATCGACAGTATCCTTATTGTACCTACCACAGTAGATTTACCGGCTGTGACTTCAACATGAATTTGATGATTAAACAATGTGTAACCAATACAGGCATGGTTTAACAAATAGGCTATGAATCTACAGGATTTAGCTTCAGCAACGACAAGAAGATATTTTGTTGCTTTGGGAATTGGTCATCAATATCAGGAAATTTATCATTACATTTCAGAACCAATCATGTAACCGGACGATATGTGAAACATCTTTGGTTCTACAGTTCATCTCAATCTATACTCACAAACATTAACGCAAATCAACTATACTTAAGCCTCTCCCACAGACAGATGATAGGTGGTAAAGAGCTCAGAAAATGGACAGGCAAAACTATAAATCATATGGAATAAAACTATCATGGAGATAAAACATCAATAGAAGGTTTCCATATACTTACTGGGCGTAGTGGAAGACCCATTGGGCTCAACACACAGTCTGGGGAAGGTTGTGATCGCACCCGGGGATGATGGAACTTGCAAACTGCACCAAACTTACAATCTCCAGTCTTTATGTAGTATATGCATTCTGGTTGATCAGGTCTCTCGGGAAATACATTCTCTCTCTGAAGTGCATACTGAGGTACAGGAAACGAGCTGGATCTGTAGGGTGAGAGCATTCCCTGATTGCCAGCACTACCTTCACCTTGTCGAGAAGTTCCATAGTATTGTTGAGCTCCTGGAGACTGAAGTCGACTCTCGGAAGATGAAACAGGTAGTATTTGTCCCTTGAAAGATAAACAAAATAAGAAATATCAACCCTAAATAGAATCAAACAATTGATGTATTTAAGGGCGTGTTTTCATCTCACAGTTTTTGAAACATATTAGAGATTAACAAAGCCAAACAATATATTATAGACAAAAGCTCCATATCAGAGCTTTCCACGATGCATATAGAACAGACTCATTTGCGACTGAACTTAAATAATTAAGTCCTACTTGATGATTTGTATCTAGAAAACATCATGGCGATGCAAATTCAAATGGAAACATAATGCAAATATAGTCCGGCTATATAATCAGAGCCATGGCACAAAACAATGGAATTCCAGGGTAAGACTTGCAGAGATCCAAATAATGGGAAAAGGCAAGTTAAAAGTTAAGACTGGCATATTCCGTACTTTTTAACCCTGTTGGTATAGGAAATCAAAGCCCAAACAAGATAAATACACTAAACATATCACGACTAAGTGAAAACTCATTATGCTGCCTGACTATGAGATGAGATGATCTTACAGGATATGAATTCCAGCTTGGTACTTGAACAAGACCTTGTGGTACAATCATCGGTGCATAATTTGAAGCACCTTGCCATCGAGGGCTTGGAACGAAGGAACCTCTTGGATAAGCCCAGCTGGCCATAGTAGTTCCAGTATAGGAATGTGGACCAGTGCTTCCAGAGGTATGTACAGAAGGATAAATAGGGGAACCACGCGAGGAAGGCACCGCATTGAAAAGTTCTGGGTGGTTAAATTTACATGTATTCCCGTATTTACACTGTCCCGTTTTTAAGTAGTATGCACACTCCCTTTCATTCTACAACAGTAAATAAATTTCAGTCAGCCCAACAAACAGAAAAATAAACAAATGGATGGACAGAATAATACTATTCAGCTAACAGTAAACTACTAACCGGTCGAAGTGGGTATCCTAATGAGTTTAGCTGTGCCATTCCCTGGATCCCAGCCTTTTCTCTGGGATGATGGAATTTACATGTAGGCCCAAACTTGCATGTTCCAGTCTTCAGATAGTACTGAACAAAAAACGTTGAGAAATTCCATCAGTTCAACATTGTCCAGCATGGCATAAAAATGATAGAACTATACCGCTCCTACATTGCAAGATGTAGACTCTACATAAAAGTCAATTTTACAGCAACTCCAAGATTGTGATTATCATTCTGGCAAAAACTGAAGCTAATCACCTAGCGACTATTTTCTTGCCGTACAAGTACACTTCTACAAAATGTTGGTAACCGTTATCTGGTTTGGTTTTAAAATGATAATCAGTTTGTACAAACAAGCACCGAATAAAAAACCACAGTACTTTTCTCAGTGTTCATATGAGCCTCAATTTTTTTCTCAACATATAATCATATATGGAAGCAGCATTAACCACATTTAAGAGCCCCTTTTCTGCACACATCCCCCAAAGCATATGTTAACCAGGTAAGCAATTGCCCTAAAATATCGCATAAGAAGAAAACAAGCCACATGTTTTTTCTCAACATATAATCATATATGGAAGCAGCATTAACCAAATTTAAGAGCCCCTTTTTCCCCCAAAGCATGTGTTAACCAGGTAAGTAATAGCCCTAAAATATCACATAAGCAGAAAACAAGCCACATGTAACATTACTAAATATTGTTAACCAGCACAACATTGGCTGGATCCAAGTAAAATCTATGAATAAACAATACTTCTTAAAAAAACAAGCAGTTCGTAATCGTAAGTACCTGACATTCTGGTTGTCCCACCCTCTCAGGATATTCTCCTTTGATTCTAGCAGAGGCAATAGCCTAGCATTAAGAAGATGAGTTGAGAAGAAAAATATGAGATGAAGTAAAGAAACAGCAATTAGTAAGTACGGAAATGATTGTACAGAAAGTTGGGAGTTAGTACTGTAATGCCTCACTAACAGAAATGACATGCAGCCGGCGAGTGGCAATTATAAATTATCCAAAAGAAAGTGACATATTAGGGAATAGGGATAGTTACCCAATGAAAAGTGGCTTGTGTCTATTATAAACACATGAGTAACATGTATTACCTCCGTTCCAAAATAGAAGCCCTTTTTAGAAAGCTAGTTTAACTTTCTAAAAAGGCTCATATTTTGGAACAGAGGTAGTAGCAAACTACCCAATGCAAGGAAAAGTTCACAGGGATTAATAGCCGGCAATGGCACTTACCAAGCTAAAAACGTTTTACCAGCATGCTGGTGCTAACATCTGTGTCCCCTCCAAATGAGAAAGCATACATAAATATCTATAGGTGGTCATACAAAATCATGGAGCAGAGCATTTCATACACTGACTACCACATTTGATCTGCTCAAACTTTTGCATCTGATACGGTGCAATGGAAACAATCCACACATGATATTTCTCGTCCAATTGCATACTCACTTCAACAGTGCTGATTATGTGCACGAGGAAACACCGTATAGGCAAATGTGCAAAACGTGCTGATGATTGTAAATGTGTGATGCAGAGCAGTATAACAGCTGAGAGAGAGAGGGAGAGGTGGTTACTCACCATATTCCTATCAGGAGGGTGATTGAACCTGCAGCTCAAGCCGAACCTACACAATCCAGTCCTGAGGTAGTAAGTGCAGTCGGGTTCCCCCGGCCGCTCAGGATATGGGCCCTGTTGCATAGTGGCGCCGCTGCTCATGGCCATCTGGTGCCACATCCCCTCTGCAGCAAACATTGCACACGATGTTAGTTAGAACATAATAAGCAGAAGCCACTACAAGCTAACGAAAATCGAGATCAAATTTGTGCAAAATTTTACTGGCGACCGGTTTGAGCCATAAAACTATCCACATTCTACAGGAATCTGCATATAGAACATGGAAATCAAGAGCGCCACAGTTTGGCATGATCGAGCACCCGCAAAAACCCCAATTCCGCGTCCACACGGAGATACACAGAAGGGAAACTATAGCTTTAGTATAATAATAGTATCTATATAGGGATTGATGAGAACCCATAATCCATCGCAGTATACTGCGAGAACAGCCACTGATTATTAGGCAATAATAAATCGCGGGAAAAAAGAAAAGGTAAAACGAAGCGTCGGCGCATAACCTACGGGGGGCGGAATTGAGCGGCCGATAACCGAAATTCCCCAAAATCGGTCGGACGCTGGCGCGAGGAGACTGGGAGGCGCGGAAACCCTAACCTTGGTAGAGTGCATCGGGGTCGGGCGAGGGCGTGCCGGTGTCGGCGGTGGCGGTGGCGGGGGGCGGGGGAGGGGGAGCGGGAGGCGAGGGCGCGGCGGCGGAGGCCGTGACGGTCACCACCGCGGGAGCGGGGGCCCTTCCGGCTTCGTCCATGGGCAGCGAGCGGCTGCGCGGGCCATCACACGATCGCGGCGGCCATTGATTGGGAGCTCCGGCGAGTGATCGGTGCGGTGTGGAGGGCGGCCTGCCTGCCGCTGCCTGCCGCTCGTATTTATTTCCTCTCCCTTTCTCTCGCTCTCTTTTTCCGGTGCGCGGCCCTGCTACGTGCACCCAAAGCGTTTGCGGTCCCAACACGCGCCCTTCACGCGTAGCATCGGCTCAAAGTACTTGGGTTTTTTTTTTACCTTACCAAAATGTCTTGTTTGACTTTAAAATATTTGATCATGGCAAGGACATGGGAGATCAAACCGGAGATTTTTATTTTCCCTTCCTAATCTTGCTTGTGGACATGTTGGGCCTACAGGGTTATCTTTGTAATTTGTGTGTTTTACTTTGTTGCGTTTTTTTTAGATCACTTTGTTAGTTATCTTTGCTCCCCCTTCCACATCACCGCAGCCATGTCCAGTGAACGAAGTTTGACAATGAGAGAAACCATGTCACCGTTCTCAGTTGGGTTTACCATTTTGTCGCCTTTTACCTATGTAGAATAGCAACACCGTGAAGAGTGGGTAAAGAGGGACGAGACAATTTTCTGTTGGGCGGAGAAACCGAGATGGGTAGCCTTGAAAAAGAAGAGAACATAGACACTGGCACGCAATGGCATGGATCGCGAGGCGATATATGACAAGCGCCGAAAGGAGCAGTGACGTGAGAAGCGAGGAGGACAGTGATAGAAAGTGCTGGAAGGAGCACTGGCGTAAGAAGAGATGTGACAGATGGCATATGGCGTACAATTTAAGCGCCGAAAGGAGCATTGATGTGAGAAGCGAGGAGGCCGGTGATAGAAGGCGCCGAAAGGAGCACCGACGCAAGATAGAGTTGCGACAAAGGATAGAAGGCGTAAAGCTTAATCGGCGAAAGGAGCATTGACATAAGAAGAGATGTGCCAGATGGCATATGGCGTACAATTTAAGCGCCGAAAGGAGAATTGACGTGAGAAGCGAGGAGGCCGGTGATAGAAGGCGCCGAAAGGAGCACCGACGCAAGAAGAGACGCGACACAGGATAGAAGGCACCAAAAATGAGCATTGGCGTAAGAAAGAGATGCGACAAAGGATAGAAGGTGTAAAGTTTAATCGCCGAAAAGATCATTGGCGTAAGAAGAGATGTGCCAGATGGTATATGGCGTACAATTTAAGCGCCGAAAAGAGCATTGACGTAAGAAGAGATGTGCCAGATGGTATATGGCGTACAATTTAAGCGCCGAAAGGAGAATTGACGTGAGAAGCGAGGAGGCCGGTGATAGAAGGCGCCGAAAGGAGCACCGACGCAAGAAGAGACGCGACACAGGATAGAAGGCACCAAAAATGAGCATTGGCGTAAGAAAGAGATGCGACAAAGGATAGAAGGTGTAAAGTTTAATCGCCGAAAAGATCATTGGCGTAAGAAGAGATGTGCCAGATGGTATATGGCGTACAATTTAAGCGCCGAAAAGAGCATTGACGTAAGAAGAGATGTGCCAGATGGTATATGGCGTACAATTTAAGCGCCGAAAGGAGCATTGACGTGAGAAGCGAGGCGATCGACGATAGAAGGCGCCGAAAGGAGCACCGACGCAAGAAAGAGATGCGACAAGCTTAATTGGCGAAAGGAACACTGACGTAAGAAGATATGTTCTAGATGGTATATGGCGTACAATTTAAGCGCCGAAAGGAGCATTGGCGTGAGAAGCGAGGCGACCGGCGATAGAAGGCACCGAAAGGAGCACCGACGCAAGAAGAGACGCGACAAAGGATATAAGAAACCAAAAAATGAGCACTGACGCAAAAAGAGATGCGACAAAGGATAGAAGGTGTAAACCTTAATCGCCGAAAGGAGCACCGACGTAAGAACATATGTGACGGATGGTGTATGGAATACAATTTAAGCGCCGAAAGGAGTGTTGGCGTAATGAGATGTACAGTTGGCTTGGCCGCAACCCCTCGATTTATGGCGTGTATGTGTTCTTTTGTTCTTTTTATGAAAGTTAGTTAAACGAATGTCCGAGGCCGCTAAAATTTATTACTCCCTCTGATCCCATTTAATTAACTTGGATTTAGTTTCAAGTTGTATTAAATCTGAGTTAATTAAAGGTATCGGAAGGAGTAGATCGTTTAAGGTATGCCTAGGTTTGCACCGTTCACCCATGTCGGCTCTTGCCTTGACGATCTGAAAACACTTGTCCGAGCAAGCTAAAAAAAAAGGGGGAATCACCTTTGCGCCCGCCGCCAATTCCTCTTTTTTCTTCTTGCACCGCATTATATTTCTCACGGTTTTTATGCGGACGGATGGATTTTGCAAGTATTACGCAGCACACAATGTATACTGACTTTTATGAAAGTTAGTCGACAGATTTGCAATAAATAAAGTGGTTTAGACCTCGTCCAATTAGTACTATCCTCTATTAGTAGTAGTGCTTCTCCCACGTTGACACTTGTCTTAACAATCTGATGAAAAACACTTGTGTGGGGTGCCAAAGGGCATCATCTTTGGCCCTGCCGGGAATTGTTGGCACGGGGACGGGATGGTGGTGCACCTACCAATTTGGTCTTTGTCGCAGTGCGCGCGGGGCGCGCCAGTGTGCCTGCCCGGGGCGCTCGCCTCCTGTCCTTTTTCGTTTTCCCAACGCCTTTTAGCCTTTTTACGCGAGCGAAGCAAAGAAAGAAAGAATTCCTCCTTTTTGTTCGGGTGTGAATTGTGAGGAGAGGAGGTGCCCGAGTGACCTCATCCAGTCGTTCCGGCTGCCCTTTTCCTCTCTTTCTTTCCATTTTCATTTTCGTTTTCTCTTTCATAATATATAATAATCGCCTGGTAGCAATTTTTATTTTATTTCCTGAGCAGAGCTCCTCTCCGACGAGTCACGTCACGTCGCTTTTGTTTCCCGCTTGATTGATGCGCATCCTTCTTCTGCTATCTCGATTTTTATTTTCTTTCGCTGATGACTCATATGTGCTCACCGACCACTTGTTGTCACGTACTCCACTCCAGGAGGATCTGGCGGCGACTTTGGGCCTTGTGTTCCGATCCTGCTTCTCCGGCTTGGAGTTGGAGCTCAGGATCTGGGACTGGGAGAGCGTCCCTCCCGAGACCACGAGGTGATTGCAGGCAGCGGTGAATTTGGTTGTGTTGTGCGGCGTGGCGTGGTGGTCACCGGTACCATGGGCCTAGCTACGCCCCCTAGTTGCTGATGGGATGGGATGCCATGCCAATTCCCAATTCCGTAGTGGGCGCATCTCATCGACCAGCAACAGCAAACCAGCATATATATATGGCGTGGTTTGGGTTTGCATGTATCCCATCTCATATCTCTCTGTTCCTGGGGATATTCACTTTGGCTCATAGGAGCATTTGCTCCCATTATGTGAATCAACATTTCGAAGTGTCAAAAAATTCTAAAATAAAATTTTACATGTACATGTACATATTTTATGTTCGTACACAAGTTTACAAAAAAAACTAAAAAAATTTGTGGCTCCTGTAAAAAAGACAAATTTTGATGCTATAACATGACTACGTACAGGACATTTTTTGTCTTTTTTGTACACGCCACATAAAATGTTGTTTCTCCACGAAAACTTGTGCACTAACATAGAATGTCATGATGTACACCAAAAAAATTATGTCAGAATTTTTTGCCATTTTTAAAATTATTTTTTAATTATTTTGTATAATGGGAGCATTTGCTCCTATGAGCCAAAACGCCTCCTCCCTGTTCCTGGCTATACTATACATGCCGCAATCAACTTATTTTTTTTGTCCGCTGGCACGGCGTTTATGTTGTACTAAGCGCATCTCCAACGCCTACGCATTTCGGACATTCAAAATATCCGTTTGCGTCGGCCCGCGAACGTCATACGGCCCAGGGCGACCGTCGGGGGTATACCAGCGGTGCGGACATATTTTTTTTAGCGGAGACAACGTCAAGGTCGATAATGGCGGTTTAACGTCCCGTCGAGGCCTGCCGCCGGCGATTACCGTTTCCGCGCGACGATGGCCGTTCCCGCGCTTGCCCAACACATTGGCAAGTTTCGCCGGCATTTCGCACGCGCGGGAAATGACATGCGCGGCAACGCCGTTTCCCGCCCCGCCGTGGCTATATATGGTGGATACCAGCAGGGGCGACGGACACACCTCAAGCTAAACCCTAGCATCCATCCATGGCCAAGCACAACCTTAGTTGGGATCAGGTTATTCAGATGTGCCACCAAGCCCACCCGGAGGACGAGCAGCTAGTCGCCGACGCGTTTCAGGCCGAGCAACTGGACCTGGAGGTGGCGGAAGCGGAGGTTGCGGAAGCGGAGGCGGAAGAGCGCCTCGCGGTGGCCTGGGCGGAAATCGCTGACGCCAGGGCCGAGCTCGCCGAGGCCAGGGCCGAGCTCGCGGAGACGCGAGCGACAATGACGGCCCCTCTGGCAGCCCCACCCGCGAACACAGTCATCCATGACATCGCCGCTGCCGATGACATCATACCCAGCCACTTCGAGTGCGTTGGCGACCAACGGGTTATGTGCGCGTCCTTCGAGACCCTAGCTGGGGACGCCCTGCGCCGTCAGGCTTGGGCAGCGGAGGATGAAGCCCACAGCTATGCGGTCACCATGGCTCGGGGCTACTTGTGCTCCGACCTGGATTCACTCCAGCGGAGGGGCCCTTCTCCCGCGAGGGTCGAGCAGGAGAACCGGGAGCTGGCGGACGCCATCGCCGCCAGGGACGAAGCGGTAGCGGAGGCGGTAGGGACAGGGCCCGCTACCATGCCCAGATGGCAGCGTTGCAGGCGGCGGTGGCTGAGGCGGCGATGGCGGAGGAGGCCTCTGAAGGAGATATGCCCAAGAGGCAATAATAAAAGTGGTTATTATATATCTTTATGTTTATGATAAATGTTTATATACCATGCTATAATTGTATTAACCGAAACATTGATACATGTGTGATATGTAAACAACAAAGAGTCCCTAGTATGCCTCTTAACTAGCTTGTTGATTAATGGATGATTAGTTTCATAATCATGAACATTGGATGTTATTAATAACAAGGTTATATCATTGTATGAATGATATAATGGACACACCCAATTAAGCGTAGCATAAGATCACGTCATTAAGTTATTTGCTATAAGCTTTCGATACATAGTTACCTAGTCCTTATGACCATGAGATCATGTAAATCACTTATACCGGAAAGGTACTTTGATTACATCAAACGCCACTGCGTAAATGGGTGGTTATAAAGGTGGGATTAAGTATCCAGAAAGTATGAGTTGAGGCATATGGATCAACAGTGGGATTTGTCCATCCCGATGACGGATAGATATACTCTGGGCCCTCTCGGTGAAATGTTGTCTAATGTCTTGCAAGCATATGAATGAGTTCATAAGAGACCACATACCACGGTACGAGTAAAGAGTACTTGTCAGGAGACGAGGTTGAACAAGGTATAGAGTGATACCGATGATCAAACCTCGGACAAGTAAAATATCGCGTGACAAAGGGAATTGGTATCGTATGTGAATGGTTCATTCGATCACTAAAGTCATTGTTGAATATGTGGGAGCCATTATGGATCTCCAGATCCCGCTATTGGTTATTGGTCGGAGAGAGTACTCAACCATGTCCGCATAGTTCACGAACCGTAGGGTGACACACTTAAGGTTGGATGTTGAAATGGTAGAACTTGAATATGGAATGGAGTTCGAATATTTGTTCGGAGTCCCGGATGAGATCCCGGACATCACGAGGAGTTCCGGAATGGTCCGGAGAATAAGATTCATATATAGGAAGTCATTTTATAAGATTTAAAATGATCCGGAAGGTTCTACGGAAGGTTCTAGAAAAGTCCGGAAGAAACCACTATGGAAGGCGAAGTCCCAAAGGGACTCCACCACCATGGCCGGCCAACCCTAAAGGGGGAGGAGTCCCAAGTGGACTCCCCTAAGGGGGCCGGCCACCCCCCCACATGGAAGGAGGGAATCCCACCCCAAGTGGGATTCCCACCTTGGGTAGGTTTCCCTATCACATGAAAGGTTTTGGGTTCGGGTCTTATTCGGAGACTTGTAGTCCAACACTTGGGGCTTCCACCTATATAATGAGGGGCCAAGGGGAGGGGGCCGGCCACCCAAACACCACAAGGTGGCCGCACCACCTCAAGTGGCCGGCGCCCCCCTCTCCCAAACCCTAGCGGCCCTCTCTCCTCCACCACATCCCGCACGCTTAGCGAAGCTCCGCCGGGTTTCTCCACCACCACCAACACCACGCCGTCGTGCTGCCGGATTCAAGAGGAGCTACTACTTCCACTGCCCGCTGGAACGGGGAGGTGGACGTCGTCTTCATCAACAACCGAACGTGTGACCGAGTACGGAGGTGCTGCCCGTTCGTGGCGCCGTGATCAAGATCTTCTACGCGCTTTTGCAAGCGGCAAGTGAACGTCTACCGCAGCAACAAGAGCCTCATCTTGTAGGCTTTGGAATCTCTTCAAGGGTGAGACTCGATAATCCCCTCATTGCTACCGTCTTCTAGATTGCATCTTGGCTTGGATTGCGTGTTCGTGGTAGGAAATTTTTTGTTTTCTATGCAACGAATCCCTACAGTGGTATCAGAGCCGTGTCTATGCATAGATGGTTGCACGAGTAGAACACAATGGTTTTGTGGGCGTTGATGCTCTCGTTGTCTTTAGTTTGAGTACTTTGCATCTTTGTGGCATAGTGGGATGAAGCGGCTCGGACTAACTTTACATGACCGCGTTCATGAGACTTGTTCCTCGTTCGACATGCAACTTGTATTGCATAAGAGGCTTTGCGGGTGTCTGTCTCTCCTACTATAGTGAAGATTCAATTTACTCTTCTATTGACAACATTAGTATCAACGTTGTGGTTCATGTTCGTAGGTAGATTAGATCTCTCTCGAAAACCCTAAACCACGTAAAGTATGCAAACCAAATTAGAGACGTCTAACTTGTTTTTGCAGGGTTTGGTGATGTGATATGGCCATAATGTGATGATGAATATGTATGAGATAATCATTATTGTATTGTGGCAACCGGCAGGAGCCTTATGGTTGTCTTTAAATTTCATGTTGAGTAGTATTTCAAAGTAGTTGTAATAGTTGCTACATGGAGGACAATCATGAAGACGGCGTCATTGACCTTGACGCTACGCCGACGATGATGGAGATCATGCCCGAAGATGATGGAGATCATGTCCGTGCTTTGGAGATGAAGATCAAAGGCGCAAAGACAAAAGGGCCATATCATATCACATATGAACTGCATGTGATGTTAATCCTTTTATGCATCTTATTTTGCTTAGATCACGACGGTAGCATTATAAGATGATCCCTCACTAAAATCTTAAGATAATAAAGTGTTCATCCTTAGTAGCACCGTTGCCAAGACTTGTCGTTTCGAAGCATCTCGTGATGATCGGGTGTGATAGAATCAACAAGTGCATACAACGGGTGCAAGACAGTTTTGCACATGCGGATACTAAGGTGGCCTTGATGAGCCTAGCATGTACAGACATGGTCTCGGAACACGTGATACCGAAAGGTAGAGCATGAATCATATGGTTGATATGATGAACACTTTGAGTGTTCGCCATTAAAATTACACCTTGTCTCGTGATGATCGGACTTAGGTGTGGTGGATTTGGTTCGTGTGATCACTAAGACAATGCGAGGGATATTGTTTTGAGTGGGAGTTCACCTAGATTTTTAATTATGTTGAATTAAAATTTGAACTCAATTTTTCATAAACTTAGTCTAAACTTTTGCAAATATATGTTGTAGAGATGGCGTCCCCAATCATTTTTAACCAGTTCCTAGAGAAAGAAAAGCTTAAGAGCAACGGTAGCAACTTCACCGACTGGTTCCGTCATGTGAGGATCTTCCTCGCTGGCGGAAATCTGCAATTTGTGCTTGATGCACCGCTAGGTGACCCTCCTGCAGAAACTGAAACCGAGGAAGTAAAGAATGTTTACGCAACTCGGAAAACTCGGTACTCTCAAGTTCAGTGTGCCCTCCTGTGCGCCGGAAGCCGATCTTCAAAAACGTTTTGAGCACCACGATCCTCATGAGTTGGTCAATGAGCTGAAAGCTATATTTGAGACTCATGCGGCCGTGGAATGCTATGAAGCATCGAAACACTTCTTCAGCTGTATGATGAAAGAAGGCAGCTCCGTCAGTGAGCACATGCTCGTTATGATCGGGCATGCGAAGAAACTCAGTGACTTGGGAATAGTGATTTCTAACGGACTGGGGATTAATCGTGTCCTTCAATCACTGCCACCAAGTTACAAGAACTTTGTGATGAACTACAATATGCAGAACATGAACAAGGAGTTACCTGAACTCTTTGGCATGCTAAAAGCTGCTGAGATTGAGATCAAGAAAGAGCACTGATGACCCACAAGTATAGGGGATCGCAACAGTCTTCGAGGGAAGTAAAACCCAATTTATTGATTCGACACAAGGGGAGACAAAGAACACTTGGAAGCCTTAACAGCGGAGTTGTCAATTCAGCTGCACCTGGAAACAGACTTGCTCGCAAGAGTTTATCGCAATGTCAGTTTTATAGCAAGAGTAGTGAAATAACAGCAGCAGAGTAACAAAGACAGCAGTAGTGATTATAGTAAACAGCAGGATTAAAATACTGTAGGCACGGGGACGGATGACGGGCGTTGCATGGATGAGAGAAACTCATGTAACAATCATAGCAGGGCATTTGCAGATAATAATAAAACGGTGTCCAAGTACAAAGCAATCAATAGGCATGTGTTCCATATATAGTCGTGCGTGCTCGCAATGAGAAACTTGCACAACATCTTTTGTCCTACCAGCCGGTGGCAGCCGGGCCTCAAGGGAAACTACTGGATATTAAGGTACTCCTTTTAATAGAGTACCGGAGCAAAGCATTAACACTCCGTGAACACATGTGATCCTCACATCGCTACCATTCCCTCCGGTTGTCCCGATTTCTGTCACTTCGGGGCCATCGGTTCCGGACAGCGACATGTGTATACAACTTATAGGTAAGACCATAAACAATGAATATCTTGATGAAGCAATAACATGTTCAGATCTGAGATCATGGCACTCGGGCCCTAGTGACAAGCATTAAGCATAACAAGTTGCAACAATATCATCAAAGTACCAATTACGGACACTAGGCACTATGCCCTAACAATCTTATGCTATTACATGACCAATCTCATCCAATCCCTACCATCCCCTTCAGCCTACAGCGGGGGAATTACTCACACATGGATGGGGGAAACATGGCTGGTTGATGTAGAGGCGTTGGCGGTGATGGCGGTGATGATCTCCTCCAATTCCCCGTCCCGGCGGAGTGCCAGAACGGAGACTTCTGGCTCCCGCGACGGAGTTTTGCGATGTGGCGGCGTTCTGGAGGGTTTCTGGCGACTTCGACTTCTTCCCTGGCGTTTTTAGGTCGAGGCCGATAAGTAGTCCGAAGGAGGGCGTCGGAGGCCGGCCGAGGGGGCCACACCACTGGGCCGCGCCGCCCTATGGTGTGGGGCCCTCGGGCCTCCACTTCAATTGTCCTTCTGGCTCCGTTAGTTTCCTGGGAAAATAGGGCCTTCTGCATAAATTCCGAGGATTTTCCCGAAAGTTGGATTTCTGCACAAAAACGAGACACCAGAGCAGTTCTGCTGAAAACAGCGTTAGTCCGTGTTAGTTGCATCCAAAATACACAAATTAGAGGCAAAACAATAGCAAAAGTGTTCGGGAAAGTAGATACGTTTTGGACGTATCAACTCCCCCAAGCTTAGCTTATTGCTTGTCCTCAAGCAATTCAGTTAACAACTGAGCGATAAAAGAACTTTCACGAACACATTTGCTCATATGATGTATATATTCTCATGCTATGGCTAATACTTAAACAGTTCATAATGAAATACATGCAAATAAGATCATCTAACAGCTATGCCAAACATGGAGAGGTACCAACAATTAATAATAAGCATCATGAATCATGTATATAAGCAGGATTGCAATGTTCATAAGAGAGTATGATAAAGTGGTATCTCGCTTGCCTGTATTTGATTGGCAAAACATAAATGCCCGGGCACCTCTGGAGTTCATAGAAAGACTAGAAGTAGTGATTGTCAAAAGATAAATGCATCAAAGTTATACCACAATCAATCATATTTTGAGACAAGCATATTGTACTAAGAATGACAGTTGTGCTCTCAAGATAGTGCTCAAAGAAATAATGGAGACACAACATAAAAGTAAAAGATTGACCCTTCGCAGAGGGAAGCAGGGATTAACATGCGCTAGAGCTTTTTATTTTTATAAAGACAGGAGTAAAATTATTTTGAGAGGTGTTTGTTGTTGTCAACGAATGGTAATGGGTACACTAACTACCTTGCCAACCGGACTTTCAAGAGCGGCTCCCATGAATTATTGCATATTTATTTGGCACTCCTTCCAACCTTTCTTGCACAAACCATGGCTAACCGAATCCTCGGGTGCCTGCCAACAATCTCATACCATGAAGGAGTGCCTTTTTATTTTAGTTTTATTATGATGATGACACTCCCCCCAACCTTTGCTTACACAAGCCATGGCTAACCGAATCCTTCGGGTGCCGTCCAACAATCACAAACCATGGAGGAGTGTCTATTTAAGTTAATTAATTCGGGACTGGGAATCCCATTGCCAGCTCTTTTTTGCAAAATTATTGGATAAGTGGATGTGCCACTAGTCCATATGAGAGTCCGTCAAAAGTAAATGACAAGGTTGAAAGCTAAACACCACATACTTCCTCATGAGCTATGAAACATAAACACAAATTGAGAAGCATTTTGAAGGTTTTAAAGGTAGCGCACGAGAATTTACTTGGAATGGTTTGAAATGCCATGCATAGGTATTTATGGTGGACACTTTTGGAACAACTTGGTTTTCAGGTGTTTGGAAGCACGAGCAGCGTTCCCGCTCAGTACAAGTGAAGGCTAGCAATAGACTAGGGAGCGACAAATCAAGAGAGCAGTAACTGTCATAATCATGCTTGCGGCAAAATATATTAACGGAGGCATAAAAGTGATACAAGAACTCTGAAGCAATATAAATCATCGAGGCTTAATTGACTTTTTGTTCAGTCATATGCATGCGTGAGCATGTGCCAAGTCGATATAAATGAATTATTCAGAGGAGGATACCACAATGCCATACTTACTTATGAATAAAACAATGCAAGCAAACATCCATGACATGCTACTCATATTAATAGATTGGAGCTAAACATGAGAGATCATAAACCACTAGACTTTCTCAAATAACATATACCTCACATGAACCAACTAAGCATGTTCACATGGATGAGTATATGTACAAAAATGAAAACAAATAGAGTTCATACCAGCCTCTCACCACAATCAGATTGTCGTAGATCGTCATTATTGCCTTTTCACTTGTGTAGCTTGGATAATATGAAATGAAAACCACGCTCCAGCCACCGAAGACCATTGAACTCATAAAGAACTTTACAAACCAAAGAAGAACAGCAAATATTTTTGGTGTTTTCGAATTAGAAACAAGAACAAAAGGAAACAAACAAACAAAGTAAAATCTTTTTGGGTTTTCTTATAGCAAACTAGCAATAGCAAATAAAGCGAAACAAATGCAAGAAACCAAAGCAAACAAATGGTGAAGAGAAACAACAGAAATATTTTTGGTCTTTTTGTGTTTTGGGAAAGAAACAAAGCAAAAACAAGAAATAGCAAACTAAAAGAAACACATAACAACAGGATGACAGAAATCTGCCAAAACCTGACAGCAGTACAGAAATCGATTTTTACAAAAATCTTACGTTGCTCAGATCGAAAAGTGTTCAACTAATGAAAGTTAGATAACAACCTGGGGAACCTGCACAAAAATTGGCAGCTCAAAATGACGCTCTGGCTATTTTTGAGAATTTTTACGGTAACGTTCCAGAATCTGTTTTCAGGCAGCACTTCCCCAAATATCATCTTCCTCTCATTAGAAAACCACTCAAACGAACAAAACAAGTATGTGCAAGTATCCAGCAACCATAATATGCAAAGAATGAGTGATGCCGGTATACCTCCCCCCAAGCTTAGGCTTTTGGCCTAAGTGGAGTTCAACCCCAACGAGGGTCGTTGTTCCTCGCCGGTGGGTAGTCCATGGAGTAGTCATAGTAGAGCTCCTGTGCAGAAGAAAAGCGTGGAGGCTCCGCATATCCACCATGTTGATGCGAGGAACTTGCTGCATCGGATGATGAGTCGAGGTGCTCCTCGACCTCCGTGTCGCCTCTTGCATGTTGACCTCCTCTCTCTATATGTGCATCCAGTGCACCTTCTGTGACCGACCAATCTCCCCTGGAATCAAGGTTAGACAAAACAGGCGCAGGCAATCTTACTAGTTTCTCAGTTTTCTTAGTTATTCTCCAGACTTTCTTGTAAAATATCATCTTATAATACAGGTTACCCAAGTTGGAGGAATCTGAAACAAATTCATGTTTAATCATAGAGGCTATGTCAAGTTTTTCTATGGGGAACGGAATATCAAGATGATGAGGTTCTACATTATGAAAAGCTAGTAAACGAGAGGCGATGAGACCTCCACAAATTCCACCTTTCTCACGGTTAGTAGCAAGTCTATAAGCTATTAACGCTCCCAAATTATAAGCCCTACTATTTTGCAGTGCTGCAGCTAGAAAAGCCAAATCCGGGATAGAAAGTTTACCACCAATCCTTTTAGCAAGAACACATTTGGTAATAAAATAGGCAAAGTAGCGGATAGCCGGGAGCTGAATACTAGTGATTTTACCACTATCACCTGAGAAACTCCTTCCATCGCAGATCATCTTGTAGAGATCCGAGAGTTCTTGCGGCGATCCCTTTATCTTCTCACATGATCCCCATTGCGGTACTCTAATTGCTGCACAAAAAGCACTAAATGGCAAGTTGACAGCTTTATTGTAAATTTTATACTGGACCGTGGGGTTAGATCGCGACCAATTGAACTTGAAGTCCTGCACAAAAGACATAGTTAATTTCACATATTGTCTTGGCTCTCCTTCAACAAAGTCGCTCAGCCCTGCACGAGAAATTAGAGTTTGAACATCTTCGAATATCCCCGCGCTTCTCATGAAATCCGCGCACGGGTAGTAAGAGGGGTATACTCCCTCTTCACGATTGACTATCATAACTTGTTGGACTTCCATTCTTGCTGGTTCAAGTGATATCTATTCCACTCCATTTTCTGAAATTTCAACAACCAATATAAAAAATTTGATTTGGTGACATATAATTGAGGGAAACTACCATAGGAACTTGCTAGAGTACTAATCATGCATCAAAACTAGTTTCTACCACTTAGAACAAGCATGCAAGCTCACTAAACATGTTACCTACAGCAGCAGAATATTCAAGATATACTCAACCAAACGAAATTCTACTTGGATGGGTGGAGGAGTCACATACCGAAGAGCAAATGTGCCAAATTTCGATGAAATCTGGGCTGAGCAAAGAGATCGAGAAATCTGAGCTACGGAGCAAAAACGCGAGAGAGATGAACTTGGTACGAGTTTTTCGGGAGAGAGAAGGTGCGGGAGAAAGTGATGACAAAGTGGGGCGAGAGGGGGCCCACACCACATGGTGGCGCGGCCACCTCCTTGGCCGCGCCGGCTTTGTGGTTTGGCGCCCTCCGGTGCCCCACAGGTCATCCTCTGGTGCTCCCAGGTGCCTCGTCGAAAAATAAGACCAACGGTATAATTTTTGTGAATTTTTGAAAACTTTGAAAAACGCACATTTCTGGGTATTTAGTTTATAATTACTGGCCAGGAAAAATTTCGAAATCTTCAAATAACTAAAGAACTTTGCAAATTAAAAAGGCTACAGCAACTAGAGCAAATGGAGGAAGAAAGATATGTTGTTTACCTCCTCTATGCATATAAAAAGTATCCGTTAACAAGGTTGATCAAGTCTTGTCACCAAATAACTTTTTCATAGCATAAGAAGAAATAAACCTCAAATCAATCATGTTACCTTGAATTGTATTGATATGGATCCAATCACGAGAGTTTGATATTCTTCCTTAGGCTCATATATAGGACAATCAATAGTTCCCACTTTGATAGTTCTCACATTAGAAATAGTATTAACTCCACATGCTTTCTCAATCCTCTTGGGAAAATAAACGGTATGTTCCCTATCATCAACATTGAAAGTAACCTTCCCTTTGTTGCAATCAATAACAGCCCCTGCGGTGTTAAGAAAGGGTCTCCCAAGAATAATAGACATATTATCATCTTCAGGCATTTCCAACACAACAAAATCAGTTAATATCAAGCAGTTAGTAGTAACTTGAACAGGAACATTCTCACATATACCAACAGGAATAGCAGTAGATTTATCAGCCATTTGCAAAGATATATCAGTAGGTATCAACTTATCTAAATAAAGTCTCTTATAAAGAGAAAAAGGCATAACACTAACACCGGCTCCCAAGTCACATAGAGCAGTTTTAACATAATTATTCTTAATAGAACAAGGAATAGTAGGTATACCTGGGTCGCCCAACTTCTTTGGAATTTTGCCATTGAAAGAGTAATTAGCAAGCAAAGTGGAAATTTCCTCATTGGGGATTTTCCTTTTGTTAGTAACAATATCTTTCATATACTTTGAATAAGGAGGCAATTTAATAGCATCAGTCAAAGGGATTTGCAAGAATAAAGGTTTCATCCAATCGCAAAATTTATTATAGTGTTCTTCTTCCTTTGATTTTAGTTTCTTAGCAGGAAAAGGCATTTGCTTTTGTACCCAAGGTTCTCTTTCATTACCATGTTTCTCAGCAATAAAATCTTCTTTAGTGTACTTTTTATTTTTAGCATGCTTTTGTGTTCTTCTTCTACCTCTTCTTTATCGGAGTATCATTCTTATCATTATCTTTATCATGTTCATTACCACTTTCGGTTTCAAAGCATCGAAATAGAGATACTATTAGGATCATTAACAAGTTCAGAGGATTCTACAACATTTTTATGTTTCATCTTCTTTTTCTTCCTAGAATGAGCACTAGGTTCAATGCGTTGAGAATCTTGTTCAATTCTTTTGGGGTGCCCTTCAGGATATAGAGGATCCTGGGTAGAGACACCACCTCTAGTTGTTACTTCATAAGCATGTTTCTCTTTAGAATTATTCCCTAACAAGTCATTTTGCACTTTAGTGAGTTGATCAATTTGAGTTTGAATCATATGAAAATGTTTAACAAGCATCTTAACATCATTGGAGGTTCTCTCCACAATACCATGCAATTCACTAATAGCTCGAGAATTTTCCATTAAATGATTCTCTACTCTCATATTAAAATTTTCTTGCTTAACAATATAATTATCAAACTCATCTAAGCATTGTGCAGAGGTTTGAATACGGAATATCTTCCCTAGTAAAGCGTTGAAGGGAGTTTACCTCAATCATGGATGAAGGGGGAATTATCTCACATATATCTTCTATAGGAGGTAGATTCTTCACATCTTCAGATTTAATACCTTTCTCCTTGAGAGACTTCTTGGCTTCCCTCATATCTTCATCATTCAATTTAATTAAACCCCTCTTCTTCAATATTGGAGTTGGAGTTGGTTCAGGCGTAGTCCAATCATCATGATTCCGGCTTATTTTAGCCAATAGTTCTTCAAATCATTGCCCTGGAGTTCTTTTCCTGAAAACACAACCAGCACAACTATCCAGGTATGCCCTAGACTCAATGGTTAGTCCACTATAAAATATATCAAGTAAATCATGCTTTTCCAGATCATGCTCAGGCCGAGCTCTAATAAGAGAGCAAAATCTCGCCCAAGCCTCAGGTAATTTCTCTTCATCTCCCTGGTCAAAATTATAAATTCTCTGCAAAGCAATATGTTGAGCACTAGCAGGAAAATATTTGCGGAAGAAAACATCAAGCAATTCTTTTGGACTTTTAATAGAATTAGGTGGCAAATTATTATACCAAGTTTTAGCGTCATCCTTTAATGAGAATGGAAAGATTTTAGCAACAAAGTAAGTACGCATCTTGACATCATCAGAAAACAAGCTACTTAGAGTAGATAACTCAGTCATGTGTTCAACAGCACTTTCTTTTTCAGTACCACAAAAGGGTGTTTTCTCAACAATAGCTATATGAGATAGATCAAGAGAAAAATCATAATCTTTATCCCTAATGTTTATAGGAGATGTGGCAAATTTAGGATCAGGAGACAGTTTATATCTAACAACATGTTCTGCAAGCAACTTTTAATTTTTCTTGCATCAGTAGTAGCTTTGCATTTTTCAATAAAATCATCATTAAGCTCCACATAATCTTCATCAGGATCATCACTAAAATAATCAAGTTCAGGTGAATTAACAGGTGTAGTAGCATTAGGAGTTTCAGTATTTTCAATTTGTCTAGACCTAGCAATTGTAGCATCTAGAAAAGATCCCAATGAACCACTATCATCAAGCACAGCAGAAATATTATCAATATTATGAGAGTTTTCAGATTCAGCAGAAGTACCCGCATTTGAAGCATGCGGCGGTGAAACAAGTTTATCAATCACAGATGGCGAATCAAGAGCAGCAGAGGTACTCAGAATTGTACCTTTTCTTGTAGTGGATGGTAATATGGCGATCTTAGTATCGCGAGGTCTACCCATGATGGATAATTTGCAGCGAACAATATTAATCCAAGTGAACTTCCAAATAAAGCTATGCTCCCCGGCAACGGCGCCAGAAAATAGTCTTGATGACCCACAAGTATAGGGGATCGCAACAGTCTTCGAGGGAAGTAAAACCCAATTTATTGATTCGACACAAGGGGAGACAAAGAACACTTGGAAGCCTTAACAATGGAGTTGTCAATTCAGCTGCACTGAAACAGACTTGCTCGCAAGAGTTTATCAAGAGTAACAGCTTTATAGCAGTAGCAGTAGTGAAATAACAGCAGCAGAGTAACAAAGACAGCAGTAGTGATTATAGTAAACAGCAGGATTAAAATACTGTAGGCACGGGGACGGATGACGGGCGTTGCATGGATGAGAGAAACTCATGTAACAATCATAGCAGGGCATTTGCAGATAATAATAAAACGGTGTCCAAGTACAAAGCAATCAATAGGCATGTGTTCCATATATAGTCGTGCGTGCTCGCAATGAGAAACTTGCACAACATCTTTTGTCCTACCAGCGGTGGCAGGCCGGGCCTCAAGGGAAACTACTCGGATATTAAGGTACTCCTTTTAATAGAGTACCGGAGCAAAGCATTAACACTCCGTGAACACATGTGATCCTCACATCGCTACCATTCCCTCCGGTTGTCCCGATTTCTGTCACTTCGGGGCCATCGGTTCCGGACAGCGACATGTGTATACAACTTATAGGTAAGACCATAAACAATGAATATCTTGATGAAGCAATAACATGTTCAGATCTGAGATCATGGCACTCGGGCCCTAGTGACAAGCATTAAGCATAACAAGTTGCAACAATATCATCAAAGTACCAATTACGGACACTAGGCACTATGCCCTAACAATCTTATGCTATTACATGACCAATCTCATCCAATCCCTACCATCCCCTTCAGCCTACAGCGGGGGAATTACTCACACATGGATGGGGGAAACATGGCTGGTTGATGTAGAGGCGTTGGCGGTGATGGCGGTGATGATCTCCTCCAATTCCCCGTCCCGGCGGAGTGCCAGAACGGAGACTTCTGGCTCCCGCGACGGAGTTTTGCGATGTGGCGGCGTTCTGGAGGGTTTCTGGCGACTTCGACTTCTTCCCTGGCGTTTTTAGGTCGAGGCCGATAAGTAGTCCGAAGGAGGGCGTCGGAGGCCGGCCGAGGGGGCCACACCACAGGGCCGCGCGGGCCCCCCCTGGGCCGCACCGCCCTATGGTGTGGGGCCCTCGGGCCTCCACTTCAATTGTCCTTCTGGCTCCGTTAGTTTCCTGGGAAAATAGGGCCTTCTGCATAAATTCCGAGGATTTTCCCGAAAGTTGGATTTCTGCACAAAAACGAGACACCAGAGCAGTTCTGCTGAAAACAGCGTTAGTCCGTGTTAGTTGCATCCAAAATACACAAATTAGAGGCAAAACAATAGCAAAAGTGTTCGGGAAAGTAGATACGTTTTGGACGTATCAAGCACCAAGTGTTGATGGTCAACAAGACCACCAGTTTCAAGAAACAGGGCAAGTCTAAGGGAAAATTCAAGAAGGGTGGCAAGAAAGCTACCACGCCTCCTATGAAACCTAAGAACGGCCCTAAGCCTGATGCTGAGTGTTATTACTGCAAGGAGAAGGGACACTGGAAGCGTAATTGCTCCAAGTATCTGGCTGATCTGAAGAGCGGCCTTGTCAAGAAAAAGAAAGAAGGTATATATGATATACATGTTATAGATGTTTATCTCACTGGTTCTCGTTCTAGTACCTGGGTATTTGATACTGGTTCGGTTGCTCATATTTGTAACTCGAAACAGGAACTAAAGAATAAACGAAGACTACTGAAAGATGAAGTGACGATGCGCGTTGGAAACGGATCCAAAGTCGATGTGATCGATGTCGGCACACTTCCTCTACATCTACCTTCGGGATTAGTTTTAAGCCTAAATAATTGTTATTTTGTACCCGCGTTGAGCATGAACATTATATCTGGATCTTGTTCAATGCAAGACGGTTATTCATTCAAGTCTGAGAATAATGGTTGTTCTATTTTTATGAATAATATCTTTTATGGTCGAGCACCTGAAAAGAATGGCTTATTTCTGTTAGATCTCGATAGTAGTGATACGCATATACATAAAATTGATGCTAAGCGAATTAAATTGAATGATAATTCTACTTATATGTGGCACTGTCGTCTTGGTCATATTGGAGTGAAACGCATGAAGAAACTCCATACCGATGGATTACTTGAATCACTTGACTTTGAGTCACTTGATAGATGCGAAGCATGTCTAATGGGAAAAATGACTAAGACTCCATTTTCTGGTATGATGGAGCGAGCTACTGACTTATTGGAAATTATACATACCAATGTGTGTGGACCAATGAGTGTAGCATCGCGCGGTGGTTATCGTTATGTTCTAACCTTCACAGATGATCTGAGTAGATATGGGTATATCTATTTCATGAAACATAAATCCGAAACTTTCGAGAAGTTTAAGGAATTCCAAAGTGAAGTAGAAAATCAACGTAACAAGAAGATTAAATTTCTACGATCTGATCGCGGAGGTGAATATCTGAGTTATGAGTTTGGCATGCATTTAAAGAAATGCGGAATACTTTCACAATTGACACCGCCGGGAACACCACAACGAAACGGTGTATCCGAACGTCGTAATCGAACTCTCTTAGATATGGTTCGTTCTATGATGTCTCTTACTGATTTGACGTTATCATTTTGGAGTTATACATTAGAGACAGCCGCATTCACTTTAAATAGAGCACCATCAAAATCCGTAGAAACGACACCGTATGAATTATGGTTTAATAAGAAACCTAAGGTGTCGTTCCTTAAAGTTTGGGGTTGCGAAGCCTATGTAAAGAAGTTACAACCGGACAAGCTAGAACCCAAAGCGGAGAAATGCGTCTTCATAGGATACCCTTGTTAGAGTATATATCTGTATATTGTAGTTTCCCCATATGTTAGGGGGCTTCCTGCATATTTGCACATGTACATGTACTATATATTGTGGCCTTTGGCCCCCTGATAATACAACAAGCATATTGACCTAACATGGTATCAGAGCCCCAGGTCTCAAGTTCAAATCCTGGCTTTCACATGGTTTTCGCAATTAAGCCTAAAAATTACTGTTACCCGCTCTTTAGCCACCACTGTTTCGGTGTGCTCTTCTTCTTTCACGTGTTGACTTTCTCTTCTCCCGTCACACGCGAGTGGGGGTGTTGTGAAGTGTACAAGTAGATTGCCTAGCCCTTTCCATCAGTTCGGACTTTTGGTTCAAGTGGCTAGTGCATGAAGCTTAACATGGTATCAGAGCCCCCGATCCAGATCAAGAAAACAACTCCGCAATCCTCCGCCAAGATGCAGATCTTCGTGAAAACTCTGACCGGCAAGACCATCACCCTCGAGGTTGAGTCGTCTGACACCATCGACAATGTCAAGGCGAAGATCCAAGACAAGGAGGGCATCCCACCGGACCAGCAGCGCCTTATCTTTGCTGGCAAGCAGCTCGAGGATGGCCGCACCCTTGCAGATTACAACATCCAGAAGGAGTCCACACTCCACCTGGTGCTCCGCCTTCGTGGTGGCCAGTGATTTTCTTTGGAATTTAGGTTCACAAGTCTGCTGTGCCTTTTGGCTTCACTCTGAAGCTATTGCCTACTATTAATTTGGTTATTGGCTGCTGGTGCTGATGTGTCCATGATTGGTCAGTTTGGTGTTGGGAAGGAGTTCATGGAGGCATTGGCTGCTGGTGCTGATGTGTCCATGATTGGTCAGTTTGGTGTTGGGATTGAGGTTTCCTCCACTTCTGATGGCTTTTCTATCTCTCAGGAGAAGTACATTCAGGATCTTCTTGCTCGTGCTGCTCTTGGGGATGAGCGCACGGTTGATACTCCTATGGAGCTTAATGTTAAGCTTCGTCCTACTGATGGTGATCCTCTTCCTGATCCCACACGTTATCGTCATCTTGTTGGGAGTCTTGTTTATCTTGCTGTCACTCGTCCGGATATTTCTTATCCTGTTCATATTCTGAGTCAGTTTGTCTCAGCTCCTACCACTGTTCACTACAGCCATCTCCTCCGTGTTCTTCGTTACCTTCGTGGCACGATCACTCGTCGCCTTTTCTTTCCTCGTTCTAGCTCTCTCCAGCTCCAGTGCTACTCGGATGCTACATGGGCGAGTGATCCTACGGATCGTCGTTCACTTTCTGCTTACTGTGTGTTTCTTGGTGGTTCGCTTGTTGCTTGGAAGACGAAGAAACAGGTAGCGGTTTCTCGTTCGAGTGTTGAGGCTGAGCTGCGGGCTATGGCTTTGTTGATTGCTGAGGTGACCTGGTTACGGTGGTTGCTTGCAGATTTTGGGGTCTCTGTTACGACACCCACTCCACTTTTGTCTGACAAAGACAGTGCTATCAAGATTGCACGTGATCCGGTCAAGCATGAGCTGACCAAGCATATTGGTGTTGATGCTTTTTATACACGTGCTCAGGTGCAGGATGAGGTTGTTGCGGTTCATTATGTGCCTTCAGATTTGCAGTTGGCGGATTTCTTTACAAAGGCACAAACTCGAGCGCAACATGACTTTTTACTCTCCAAACTCAGTGTTGTGGATCCACCATGAGTTTGCGGGGGGGTGTTAGAGTATATATCTGTATATTGTAGTTTCCCCATATATTAGGGGGCTTCCTGCATATTTGCACCTGTACATGTACTATATATTGTGGCCTTTGGCCCCCTGATAACACAACAAGCATATTGACCTAACAACCCTAAGGAAACTATAGGGTACACTTTCTATCACAGATCCGAAGGCAAAATCTTTGTTGCTAAGAACGGAACCTTTCTTGAGAAAGAATTTCTCACTAAAGAAGTGACTGGAAGAAAAGTAGAACTCGATGAGATTGATGAATCTATACTCGTTGATCAGAGTAGCGCAGTACCGAAAGTTGTACCTGTACCGCCTACACCGGCAACAGAGGAAGCTAATGATAATGATCATGAAACTTCGAACAAGGAAACTACTGAACCTCGCAGATCGACAAGGGAACGTGCCACTCCTGATTGGTATGATCCTTGTCTAAATGTCATGATTGTGGATAACAATGATGAGGACCCTGCGACGTATGAAGAAGCGATGATGAGCCCAGATTCCAACAAATGGCAAGAAGCCATGAAATCCGAAATGGGATCCATGTATGATAACAAAGTATGGACTTTGGTAGACTTACCTGATAGCCGCAAGGCTGTCGAGAATAAATGGATCTTCAAGAGAAAAACAGATGCTGATGGTAATATTACTGTCTATAAAACTCGACTTGTCGCAAAGGGTGACAAATTCAAGGAGTTGACTACGATGAGACTTTCTCACCTGTAGCGAAGCTAAAATCTGTGAGGATTTTGTTAGCAATAGCTGCATTTTTCGATTATGAGATTTGGCAGATGGATGTCAAAACAGCGTTCCTTAATGGAGACATTGAGGAAGAGTTGTATATGGTACAACCCAAAGGTTTTGTCGATCCTAAAAATGCTGACAAAGTATGCAAACTTCAGCGTTCAATCTATGGACTGAAGCAAGCATCAAGAAGTTGGAACCGACGCTTTGATAAGGTGATCAAATACTTCGGGTTTATACAGTGTCATGGAGAGGCCTGTATTTACAAGAAAGTGAGTGGGAGCTCTGTAGGAATGGAACACTGGACAGCGGTCAAGAATATCCTGAAGTACTTGAAAAGAACTAAGGATATGTTTCTTTGTTATGGAGGTGACCAAGAGCTCGTTGTAAGTGGTTACACCGATGCAAGTTGGAACACTGATCCTGATGACTCTAAGTCACAATCTGGGTACGTGTTTATATTGAATGGTGCTGCGATGGCTGGGCAAGCTCGAAGCGGTTGCACGGTGGCGAAGTCTTCAACGTAATCGAGTACATAGCGGCTTCAGAGGCTTCATCAGAAGCGGTATGGATGAAGAGGTTCATTGTAGAGCTCGGTGTGGTTCCTAGTGCATTGGACCCACTAGTCATCTACTGTGACAACATGGGTGCCATCGCCAATGCACAAGAACCAAGGTCACACAAGAGGCTGAAGCATATCAAGCTGCGTTACCACTCGATTCGCGAGTACATCGAAGATGGAGAAGTAAAGATTTGCAAAGTACACACTGATCTGAATGTAGCAGATCCGTTGACTAAAGCTCTCCCTAGGGAAAAGCATGACCAACACCAGAATGCCATGGGTGTTAGGTACATTACAATGTAATCTAGATTATTGACTCTAGTGCAAGTGGGAGACTGAAGGAGATATGCCCAAGAGGCAATAATAAAAGTGGTTATTATATATCTTAATGTTTATGATAAATGTTTATATACCATGCTATAATTGTATTAACCGAAACATTGATACATGTGTGATATGTAAACAACAAAGAGTCCCTAGTATGCCTCTTAACTAGCTTGTTAATTAATGGATGATTAGTTTCATAATCATGAACATTGGATGTTATTAATAACAAGGTTATATCATTGTATGAATGATATAATGGACACACCCAATTAAGCGTAGCATAAGATCACGTCATTAAGTTATTTGCTATAAGCTTTCGATACATAGTTACCTAGTCCTTATGACCATGAGATCATGTAAATCACTTATACCGGAAAGGTACTTTGATTACATCAAACGCCACTGCGTAAATGGGTGGTTATAAAGGTGGGATTAAGTATCCAGAAAGTATGAGTTGAGGCATATGGATCAATAGTGGGATTTGTCCATCCCGATGACGGATAGATATACTCTGGGCCCTCTCGGTGAAATGTCGTCTAATGTCTTGCAAGCATATGAATGAGTTCATAAGAGACCACATACCACGGTACGAGTAAAGAGTACTTGTCAGGAGACGAGGTTGAACAAGGTATAGAGTGATACCGATGATCAAACCTCGGACAAGTAAAATATCGCGTGACAAAGGGAATTGGTATCGTATGTGAATGGTTCATTCGATCACTAAAGTCATCGTTGAATATGTGGGAGCCATTATGGATCTCCAGATCCCGCTATTGGTTATTGGTCGGAGAGAGTACTCAACCATGTCCGCATAGTTCACGAACCGTAGGGTGACACACTTAAGGTTGGATGTTGAAATGGTAGAACTTGAATATGGAATGGAGTTCGAATATTTGTTCGGAGTCCCGGATGAGATCCCGGACATCACGAGGAGTTCCGGAATGGTCCGGAGAATAAGATTCATATATAGGAAGTCATTTTATAAGATTTAAAATGATCCGGAAGGTTGTAAGGAAGGTTCTAGAAAAGTTCGGAAGAAACCACTATGGAAGGCGGAGTCCCAAAGGGACTCCACCACCATGGCCGGCCAACCCTAAAGGGGGAGGAGTCCCAAGTGGACTCCCCTAAGGGGGCCGGCCACCCCCCCACATGGAAGGGGGGATTCCCACCTTGGGTAGGTTTCCCTATCACATGAAAGGTTTTGGGTTCGGGTCTTATTCGGAGACTTGTAGTCCAACACTTGGGGCTTCCACCTATATAATGAGGGGCCAAGGGGAGGGGGCCGGCCACCCAAACACCACAAGGTGGCCGCACCACCTCAAGTGGTCGGCGCCCCCCTCTCCCAAACCCTAGCGGCCCTCTCTCCTCCACCACATCCCGCACGCTTAGCGAAGCTCCGCCGGGTTTCTCCACCACCACCGACACCACGCCGTCGTGCTGCCGGATTCAAGAGGAGCTACTACTTCCGCTGCCCACTGGAACGGAGAGGTGGACGTCGTCTTCATCAACAACCGAACGTGTGACCGAGTACGGAGGTGCTGCCCGTTCGTGGCGCCGTGATCAAGATCTTCTACGCGCTTTTGCAAGCGGCGAGTGAACGTCTACCGCAGCAACAAGAGCCTCATCTTGTAGGCTTTGGAATCTCTTCAAGGGTGAGACTCGATAATCCCCTCGTTGCTACCGTCTTCTAGATTGCATCTTGGCTTGGATTGCGTGTTCGCGGTAGGAATTTTTTTTTTTATGCAACGAATCCCTACAGCCTCCTCTCTGGCCAGGAGAGTCCTGTGGGACTCCTCTCTGGCCGAGGCCCTCGAACGCCGCAGACGGCAGGACGAGGTGTCGGATCGCCAGCGTGCGCGGCGCGCGGTGTGCGTGAAGCGCTCGTGCTTCGACAACGGCGCCGGCCCCTCCATCGGCCAGTAGTAGGCTGCGCGACTGCAAGTAACCCCGGCCGTGGTAGGCCGCGCGACCGTGAGTAGGTACGGCCGTTGTAGTTTTAAGTTAACTCGACTAACCATCTCTGTAAAGATGGTCCTTTTAGCCAATAAATAATAATGAAGAAATATTTTGGTTATCTAGTCACTGCCGACCGGGCCCGGATGCAACCAACGAGGTCACTTTCCGGCACACTAAGCATCGTTATATTGTAGAAATTGATTTGTCTCTTCTTACTAATGCATCATGCTACTAAAATTCTATAATGAAGCTTTGCCACAGTTCATATAAATCTACTCCCATGTAAGGTCACCAATTTTCGCGTACATTTGCTGGCACATAAGTTTTTGAGGAAAGGGGAACATTTTATATAGCCGTTGTAAAAATTCAAAAAAAGAAGTCCCGTAAATAGACATGTTGGAGTACCAATTTTTTCCATTTTACACATGACACAAAAGATGGTTCTTTTCCCGAGAACTTGTGTGCGGACATAGAATATCTAGATGTATATGTAGAATTTTATTTCACATGTTTTTTGATATTTCAAAATGTTTTTTCGCACAATAGATTTATATGCACCTATGAGTCAAATTGAATTTTCGCACTCGCGTCTTGGTATTATATCGAGTGGACATTACTGCGTCACGGCTCCCGGAGTCAAGTTCTTTTAGAATATAAAATCAAAAATCATATTCCTATTTTTTAAGAAAAATCTGAAAATTATGGATGTAGACAACCACATATCCCGCAAATGTGCAAAATATAAACTTAAAATAATTAACATTCTGAGCTGCACAAAATAATAAAGTGTGAATCTCAGAACAGTACAGTGCAATTTTTCGAATCTCAAATAGTTAACAGATTTTGTTATATTTGTATAGCACATAATACAAATAATTTAACATGCCATTAGGACATATGAGTGACGCCATTAATTAGTTATTTCCCTAGTACATGTAACTAGTTGGCGTGTACTCCATCCATTGGAGATTATAAGCATGGGAGATTTTTTAAATTGTTAGAAATTATAAGGTTTATCTCATTTGTTGTTCACTCTCCTCCAATGTCTGCTCTCTTTTCTTTCTCTTCTCTCATGCACGTGAGATTATTAATTTATGCACTAATTAATAAGGGGAGTTGTGAATTTTCTTGGTCTTAGCGAATTGACCATCTAGCCTTATAATCCCAAACGGAAGGAGTATTGACATAGAAAAGACGACTAGTAGTACTTTCTGTGTTTGGAATAAAAAATTGTGAGTGATGAGTAGAGTAGAAAAAAAAAGAATCGGGCAATCCTCCGCTCGGGATCGTGTCGAAAAATCCTATTTAACGCTTCATGCATCGATTATCCTCCCGGCGCTCACGCGGGAATGTGGTGGGCTTCGGCCAATGAGGCAGCGGTTACTGATCAAGGAGGAAGAAGGCCACCAAGAAGGAAGATGGAAACCATGTGGCACCCTTGCCGGAGATCGCGCCGTCTCTGGTGAGGCGAGACCTAGACCTCACCTAAGACGGGGACGACACAGTTGGTTGCGACACCGCAGGTGGAGGAGAGAAGTAAAACTTAGGGTTTTAGGGTGCGGGGAGCTCGTCGGTGACAAGATCTTAGGGTTGGGGTGCGGGGAACTCGTCGGTGATGAGAGCTTAGGGTTTGGGGTGTGGAGAGCTCATCGGTGACGAGATCTTAGGGTTTGGGGTGCTGGGAGGGCTCTCCTGGCACCAAAGACAGGGGTAGGGGATGTTAGAGGGAGGATGGGGGTGGAGGTTGGCTACGATCCAGGAGGGGCAGGGCGATCATGCACCACAGAAAGACATCTAATCATGTTCTTCAACATCGACTGCATGGGGCGTGTGGGCGTCCACACCATGAGTGGTCATGTACAAGTTGATATAGAACCTTGTGTATTTTTAGTTTGTTAGCATAAAATTCAGGGTTAAACATAATTAGAATCTTACCCTCGTGATTAGAATACCTCTTGATAAAGGAGATCAGGCATTAAGAAGAATCACTACATGCCATTAGGGGGATAGCCCATGGCCGGTCACGGAAGATGGGGCCCATAATATATATGGAAGTAATCTTGCATCACCGCCTTTGCAATTAGTGAAGAAGATATAGATATAATTACGGGGATGCACCGTGGTGCCAAAGAAGCCAAATACATTCTTTTAGGGCTAGCACATATGGTGAAAAATCAGTATTTTACAAAAACAAAAATCACGGGTATCATGTGCACCCACCCTTCAGGTTGCACTTGCATCCGCCACTATTTGTGGCAGGTAGAGCGAGCTTGTCGATCTTTTGATCCCCTATAGTTCCTTTAGATCACCTTCACTAGAGTACTAAAAAGGACTCTGGAAAACAATTTTGTAAGTGAGGAGAGAAATATTTTGGGAGGAAAATCTATTCTTCTCTACAAGAGTTGCTAAAATGGCTTGCTACAACTTCTTTGTAACGGCCCATGGTAATACCCCTATTAGATTCGCCGTTGTTTTTGTTCCGTGCATCATCATGGAATCATGCATGCATATCATCCATGTTTTTAGCAAAATAAAATTATTTTATAAACCCTTGCCTCCCTTCTCTTATCTTTATATATAAACCAGATACAAAATTTTGTTAAAAGGAAAAAAGGGTGGGAGCCTTTTCTTCCCAAGCTTTCCTCTGCTTTCCCTCTCCCCGGTGACCCAGACCATCTCTTCTCTCTTCCCCGCAGCCCAGCCCACCTTCCTCGGCCCATACCCCTTCAGAAATCTTTCTCCCCTTGTTGTTTTCCTTCCACAGCTAGCACGCACTAGACGTGCTCCTCTCTGTGGTGCTTCCCCACAACCACCCCGCACCACCACCTGCTCCCTCCCATTTTTATTCCACATCTGAGTCCCTCTTGAGACCATAGGAGGCCCTCTCTTCCTCCCTCACGGGCCGCAACCCTTTTCCTCTCGTTACCTTCTCGTTTTCTTCAGCCACTGAGGGCACCAACAACACACAACCATGGCGCCGCCACTCCAGGTTGTCCCTCGCCGAGACTACCGGGAGATGCGCCTCGCCGTCCTCATCATCTTCCCCAAAGGAATCGTCCCTACACGCTCCAAATCAACCGCAAAGTCACCGATTCCTTCTCCAAGTCCGGCGGGAAAATCGTCAATTTCGGCCACTCCGGTCCTCCTCCGCCCCTGCTGAGCACATGTACGTCTTCCTGGTGGTCTACTTGTTCTCCCGAGCCTCTCTTCTTCCTCTATTCCGCTCTCTAACGAGCTGCCGACGGCAGCCATCGTTTTTCCCGCTGGAACCTCACCGCCGGCGATGCTCCGGTGAGTCCCTAGACTCCGCACCGCCACCATCGGGTTCTCCATGTTCAGGTGCATCCCCGACGCCATCTTCTTGGTCCTGGTTTGCCCTGAATCATCAGATTCGTGCTTGACCGGATCTCCCTCCGACATGGCTGCAACCTACCAAGCTCGACCCCGCCCTTGCTTGGTTCAAGTTGCTGCGTGCCCTGTAATTGACACAGTAACCGGCGCAGGCAAACAGGTTTGTTCCTTTGGCCTAGATCAATTGATCCAGCGTTCGAATCCTCAATCTTGCAGAAAAACACCATCCTTTTTTGATATATTCCCTGCCTGACAGGTGGCCCCCGCCGTCAGCCTCCACCGGCGCCACCTCAGCTTCCCTGCCTTATCAGCGCCCAGTCAGCACATCCTGGCCCCGCGCATCAGGCCTGAGACTGGCTCTTCCTGGGTATAAAATGTTTCCCTCTTTTCTCTGTTATCTGAAAATTACAGAAAATGTTTAAATCTTGCTAAAATTGTATCTTTTAATCTGTAACTCAAAATAAAAAGTGTTATATATGAAATTTGCTCAGAAAAATGAGAGGAACAATAATATGCCATCCATATACCTGTTTGCATCTTGCATCATGTCGCGATGTGATAGTTTGTGCATTTCACCTCACATATATGTGGAGTATTTCGGACACAGACTAGGGTACTTTGAAGTAGCGCACCCCTGCCATGTTTTGCCATGCTAATCAACACTTAACTTTGACGGTAGAAAATGCAACTCCAACCTAATTTGTTTGTCCGGGGATCCCTACTCCGATTAATATGGTTAAGTTGCACCGCATCATCTTCATCATGCCGGTTCTTCATCCGTAGTAGTAAGTTTTGCATCCGTTGTTTGTTCCAGCATTTTCTTCCCGGATAGGATCGCGAAGTGGTGTTGTGAGATACAACAAGTTCTCCGAATGATCTTCGACAATCTTAAATAGGCAAGCATTTCCTAAACTCCTGTCTTTGCAGGAGTTGCTCACCTTTTATTTTGCCTTCTCCCTTATGCTATCCTTGAGTTGCGTTCTTGTCACGTGTTCCATCCACTTGTTACCTCAAGCAGCCCATATTGCCTCCACCTCCCTCCTACATCTATGATTTGGTTATCGGGTCTGCCTTGCGAGTCGTAGTGCATGCTAGTGTTGTTTTATCTCGTTACCGTTATCGTTACCTTATCGGGTTATCGGTTGAGGGTATCATGGTTACTTGTTAATAATTGCTAAGAGGAGGCATCGGTGGGTCAACTGCTTGTTTTGTGACGGCTCACTTGTGTTTCCTAAATAACTTAGGACCCGAGTTCTTGTTATCTGTTCCGATACTGAGCGCTCTAACCACACATGGGTATGCTTACCGGGTCTCCCCTCGACCACTGTCAGAATCTACAGCTTTGTCTAGTGGCTACAATTAGTTTGAACGTTTTGTTTCCCCCGAACGTGCAAGCTTGTTTCTTTATGGTGAGATGATATGATGCTACTTTTGGGGCCTTGTACCCCGTTGTCTCTTGCACGTTCGTAGGTTGCGGAGCCGCTGCGAAGTGGTCATCCCGCTGGGTACTGATCACCTAGTACGCTGATGCAATAGCTGAGTCCGCTTTGGAGCACGGTCGGACTTTGATACGGGTTTAAATTAGTTAGGTGGCTTTCTGTACATTGTTGTCGTGAAGGAGAGTGCGAGACGTGATGCTCCACCTTTTTGCCTTTTGCCATGGGAGTTGATCGTGCGTGTGGGCACATTTGGGCACCCCTGCAGGGTTAAATCTTTTCGAAAAGCCGTGTCCGCGGTTATGGACGACTTGGAGCTGTATGACTCGACCATAGACAACTTACACATGTTGTTCATTAATAATAACTTGCATATTAAGTTAGCGTAACCTCAATAATAAATGGTTAAAACTTGTCAACCGTGTGAGTGCTTTTGTATGTACTTCCTTTCCGAATGGGAAACACATCGGCTGGGTTATGTTTGCAGAGTATATAAATGTTAGTTTATGCGCTCTCTCACCTTCTCTGATAGACGTCTGTTGTAGAGTGTCTCTATAGATTTTTAGTTCCTGCGCGCTGCCGCTTAACCCTGATACGCGTACAGCACGCGTCCGTTGGGAACCCCAAGAGGAAGATGTGATGCGTACAGCGGCAAGTTTTCCCTCAGTATGAAACCAAGGTTTAATGAACCAGTAGGAGCCAAGAAGCACGTTGAAGGTTGATGGCGGCGAGATGTAGTGCGGCGCAACACCAGGGATTCCGGCGCCAACGTGGAACCTGCACAACACAAACCAAGTACTTTGCCCCAACGAAACAGCGAGGTTGTCAATCTCACCGGCTTGCTGTAACAAAGGATTAGATGTATAGTGTGGATGATGATTGTTTGCAGAAAACAGTAGAACAAGTATTGCAGTAGATTGTATTTCAGTATAGAGAATTGGACCGGGGTCCACAGTTCACTAGAGGTGTCTCTCCCATAAGATAAACAGCATGTTGGGTGAACAAATTACAGTTGGGCAATTGACAAATAAAGAGGGCATGACCATGCACATACATATTATGATGAGTATTGTGAGATTTAATTGGGCATTACGACAAAGTACATAGACCGCTATCCAGCATGCATCTATGCCTAAAAAGTCCACCTTCAGGTTATCATCCGAACCCCCTCCAGTATTAAGTTGCAAACAACAGACAATTGCATTAAGTATTGCGCGTAATGAAATCAGTGACTACATCCTCGAACATAGCACCAATGTTTTATCCCTAGTGGCAACAGCACATCCATGATCTTAGAGGTTTCTCTCACTCCCCCAGATTCACGGAGACATGAACCCACTATCGAGCATAAATACTCCCTCTTGGAGTTACTAGCATCAACTTGGCCAGAGCATCTACTAATAACGGAGAGCATGCAAGATCATAAACAACACATAGACATAAATTGATAATCAACATAACATAGTATTCTCTATTCATCGGATCCCAACAAATACAACATATAGAATTACAGATAGATGATCTTGATCATGTTCGGCAGCTCACAAGACCCGACAATTAAGCACAATGGGGAGAAGACAACCATCTAGCTACTGCTATGGACCCATAGTCCAGGGGTAGACTACTCACACATCACTCCGGAGGCGACCATGGCGGCGTAGAGTCCTCCGGGAGATGATTCCACTCTCCGGCAGGGTGCCGGAGGCGATCTCCTGAATCCCCCGAGATGGGATTGGCGGCGGCAGCGTCTCTGGAAGGTTTTCCGTATCGTGGCTCTCGGTACTGGGGGTTTCGCGACGAAGGCTATTTGTAGGCGGAAGGGCAGGTCGAGGGGCGTCACGAGGGGCCCACACCACAGGTCGGCGCGGCCAGGGCTTGGGCCGCGCCGCCCTATGGTTTGGCCACCTCGTGGCCCCACTTCGTTGACTCTTCGGTCTTCTGGAAGCTTCGTGGCAAAATAGGACCCTGGGCGTTGATTTCGTCCAATTCCGAGAATATTTCCTTACTAGGATTTCTGAAACCAAAAACAGCAGAAAACAGCAACTGACACTTCGGCATCTTGTTAATAGGTTAGTTCCAGAAAATGCACGAATATGACATAAAGTGTGCATAAAACATGTAGATATCATCAATAATGTGGCATGGAACATAAGAAATTATCGATACGTCGGAGACGTATCAGCATCCCCAAGCTTAGTTCCTGCTCGTCCCGAGCAGGTAAACGATAAACAAAGATAATTTCTGGAGTGACATGCCATCATAACCTTGATCATACTATTTGTAAACATATGTAGTGAATGCAGCGATCAAAACAATGTATATGACATGAGTAAACAACTGAATCATATAGCAAAGACTTTTCATGAATAGTACTTCAAGACAAGCATCAATAAGTCTTGCATAAGAGTTAACTCATAAAGCAATAATTCAAAGTAAAGGCATTGAAGCAACACAAAGGAAGATGAAGTTTCAGCGGTTGCTTTCAACTTATAACATGTATATCTCATGGATATTGTCAATGTAAAGTAATATAATAAGTGCAATATGCAAGTATGTAGGAATCAATGCACAGTTCACACAAGTGTTTGTTTCTTGAGGTGGAGAGAGATAGGTGAACTGACTCAACATAAAAGTAAAAGAATGGTCCTTCAAAGAGGAAAGCATCGATTGCTATATTTGTGCTAGAGCTTTGATTTTGAAAAGAAGAAACAATTTTGTCAACGGTAGTAATAAAGCATATGTATCATGTAAATTATATCTTACAAGTTGCAAGCCTCATGCATAGTATACTACTAATAGTGCCCGCACCTTGTCCTAATTAGCTTGGACTACCGGGATCATCGCAATGCACATGTTTTGACCAAGTGTCACAAAGGGGTACCTCTATGCCGCCTGTACAAAGGTCTAAGGAGAAAGCTCGCATTGGATTTCTCGCTATTGATTATTCTCAACTTAGACATCCATACCGGGACAACATAGACAACAGATAATGGACTCCTCTTTTATGCATAAGCATGTAGCAACAATTAATTTTCTCATTTGAGATTGAGGATATATGTCCAAAACTGAAACTTCCACCATGGATCATGGCTTTAGTTAGCGGCCCAATGTTCTTCTCTAACAATATGCACGCTCTAACCATAAGGTGGTAGATCTCCCTTACTTCAGACAAGACGAACATGCATAGCAACTCACATGATATTCAACAAAGAGTAGTTGATGGCGTCCCCAGGAACATGGTTATCGCACAACGAGCAACTTAATAAGAGATAAAGTGCATAAGTACATATTCAATACCACAATAGTTTTTAAGCTATTTGTCCCATGAGCTATATATTGTAAAGGTGAAGAATGGAAATTTAAAGGTAGCACTCAAGCAATTTACTTTGGAATGGCGGAGAAATACCATGTAGTAGGTAGGTATGGTGGACACAAATGGCATAGTGGTTGGCTCAAGTATTTTGGATGCATGAGAAGTATTCCCTCTCGATACAAGGTTTAGGCTAGCAAGGCTATTTGAAACAAACACAAGGATGAAGCGGTGCAGCAAAACTTACATAAAATACATATGAAAACATTATAAGACTCTACATCGTCTTCCTTGTTGTTCAAACTCAATACTAGAAATTATCTAGACTTTAGAGAGACCAAATATGCAAACCAAATTTTAGCATGCTCTATGTATTTCTTCATTAATGGGTGCAAAGTATATGATGCAAGAGCTTAAACATGAGCACAACAATTGCCAAGTATCACATTATCCAAGACATTTTAGCAATTACTACATGTATCATTTTCCAATTCCAACCATATAACAATTTAACGAAGAAGAACTTCGCCATGAATACTATGAGTAAAGCCTAAGGACATATTTGTCCATATGCAACAGCGGAGCGTGTCTCTCTCCCACACAAAGAATGCTAGGATCCATTTTATTCAAACAAAACAAAAAAACAAAAACAAACCGACGCTCCAAGCAAAGCACATAAGATGTGATGGAATAAAAATATAGTTTCAGGGGAGGAACCTGATAATGTTGTCGATGAAGAAGGGGATGCCTTGGGCATCCCCAAGCTTAGACGCTTGAGTCTTCTTGATATATGCAGGGGTGAACCACCGGGGCATCCCCAAGCTTAGAGCTTTCACTCTCCTTGATCATGTTGTATCATCTCCCTCTCTTGATCCTTGAAAACTTCCTCCACACCAAACTTAGAACAACTTATTAGAGGGTTAGTGCACAATCAAAATATACATGTTCAGAGGTGACATAATCATTCTTAACACTTCTGGACATTGCACAAAGCTACTGAAAGTCAATGGAATCGAAATATCCATCGAACATAACAAAACAGGCAATGCGAAATAAAAGGCAGAATCTGTCAAAACAGAACAATTCGTATTGACGAATTTTATTGAGGCACCAGACTTGCTCAAATGAAAATTCTCAAATTGAATGAAAGTTGCGTACATATCTGAGGATCACTCACGTAAATTGGCATAATTTTCTGAGTTACCTACAGAGAATTTTGCCCAGATTCGTGACAGCAAAGAAATCTGTTTCTGCGCAGTAATCCAAATCTAGTATGAACTTTTCTCTCAACGACTTTACCTGGCACAACAAAACACTAAACTAAGATAAGGAGAGGTTGCTACAGTAGTAAACAACTTCCAAGACACAAATATAAAACAAAGTACTGTAGTAAAAACATGGGTTGTCTCCCATAAGCGCTTTTCTTTAACGCCTTTCAGCTAGGCGCAGAAAGTGTGTATCAAGTATTGTCGAGAGATGGTGCGTTGGCATTCTTACCAGGGGTGTTCCTCTTACCTTTCTTACTCTTATTCCTACTCTTTGGTCTAGGGAATACATGACCGCATCCGGGTGTAGAGGTAAAATTTAGAGTGCCTTTCCCAACATCTATGACTGCTCCCATGAGTTTCAGCAGGGATCTTCCAAGCGTGATTTGTCCTGTCCCTACACATTCAATAACTAGATAATTAGTGGATACCGTCCTTCCAAGAAAGGTTGTGAAAACGCCTTCAGCTATACCCTTAGGAATTACAACAGAGTTATCCGCAAGAGTTATTTCTTCTCCCCCTTCAGTAAGTCCCCAAAGTGTCAAAGATTTATAATTTTTTTCAGGCATGAGGCAAAACTCAGACATAATATCACAACGAGCAGGAAAAGTTTCACCACCAATAGTAGCTTTAACGGTAGGCACCCACATTGAAGGTTTGAAGCTTAATGGAACATAATCATAGTATTCGCGAATTTGGTTATACACTTCTTTTAAACAGGATATATTTGTTTCAATAGTGTTTAATCTATTATGCATGCTAGCATGAGATGGATCAAAATTATTATCGGAGCTAAATGATGTAATCAATTTCCTTATAGCATTAAAAGCTTGATCCCCATCACAATGAAGGAAATCTCCTCCCACTACAGCATCTAAGGCATATCTATAGCGAAGAATAAGTCCAAAATAGAAATTACTAAGAAGCAAACTCAAGGTCATTTTAGGTTCAGTTTTACTATAAGAATCAAAAATTCTAGACCATGCTTCTTAAAAATTCTCTTCACCTCTTGTTTAAAAGTGAAGATTGATTCCTCAGGTGATAGAGTAACAACTACGGGACTAGACATGATAATAAAGTAAAAGCGAGTAACTAATTTTTTTTTTGTGTTTTTGATATAGAGTGCAAGATAGTAAATAGAGTAAAACTAGCAACTAATTTTTTTTGTATTATGATTTAGTGCAGCAAACAAAATAGTAAATAAAACTAAGCAAGACAAAAACAAAGTAAAGAGATTGGGATGTGGAGACTCCCCTTGCAGCGTGTCTTGATCTCCCCGGCAACGGCGCCAGAAAAAGTGCTTGATACGCGTACAACACGCGTCCGTTGGGAACCCCAAGAGGAAGGTGTGATGCGTACAGCGGCAAGTTTTCCTCGCATGAAACCAAGGTTTATCGAACCAGTAGGAGCCAAGAAGCACGTTGAAGGTTGATGGCGGCGAGATGTAGTGCGGCGCAACACCAGGGATTCCGGCGCCAACGTGGAACCTGCACAACACAAACCAAGTACTTTGCCCCAACGAAACAGCGAGGTTGTCAATCTCACCGGCTTGCTGTAACAAAGGATTAGATGTATAGTGTGGATGATGATTGTTTGCAGAAAACAGTAGAACAAGTATTGCAGTAGATTGTATTTCAGTATAGAGAATTGGACCGGGGTCCACAGTTCACTAGAGGTGTCTCTCCCATAAGATAAACAGCATGTTGGGTGAACAAATTACAGTTGGGCAATTGACAAATAAAGAGGGCATGACCATGCACATACATATTATGATGAGTATTGTGAGATTTAATTGGGCATTACGACAAAGTACATAGACCGCTATCCAGCATGCATCTATGCCTAAAAAGTCCACCTTCAGGTTATCATCCGAACCCCCTCCAGTATTAAGTTGCTAACAACAGACAATTGCATTAAGTATTGCGCGTAATGTAATCAGTGACTACATCCTCGAACATAGCACCAATGTTTTATCCCTAGTGGCAACAGCACATCCATAATCTTAGAGGTTTCTCTCACTCCCCCAGATTCACGGAGACATGAACCCACTATCGAGCATAAATACTCCCTCTTGGAGTTACTAGCATCAACTTGGCCAGAGCATCTACTAATAACGGAGAGCATGCAAGATCATAAACAACACATAGACATAAATTGATAATCAACATAACATAGTATTCTCTATTCATCGAATCCCAACAAACACAACATATAGAATTATAGATAGATGATCTTGATCATGTTCGGCAGCTCACAAGACCCGACAATTAAGCACAATGGGGAGAAGACAACCATCTAGCTACTGCTATGGACCCATAGTCCAGGGGTAGACTACTCACACATCACTCCGGAGGCGACCATAGCGGCGTAGAGTCCTCCGGGAGATGATTCCCCTCTCCGGCAGGGTGCCGGAGGCGATCTCCTGAATCCCTCGAGATGGGATTGGCGGCGGCGGCGTCTCTGGAAGGTTTTCCGTATCGTGGCTCTCAGTACTGGGGGTTTCGCGACGAAGGCTATTTGTAGGCGGAAGGGCAGGTCGAGGGGCGTCACGAGGGGCCCACACCACAGGTCGGCGCGGCCAGGGCTTGGGCCGCGCCGCCCTATGGTTTGGCCACCTCGTGGCCCCACTTCGTTGACTCTTCGGTCTTCTGGAAGCTTCGTGGCAAAATAGGACCCTGGGCGTTGATTTCGTCCAATTCCGAGAATATTTCCTTACTCGGATTTCTGAAACCAAAAACAGCGTAAAAACAAAGAATCGGCACTTCGGCATCTTGTTAATAGGTTAGTTCCAGAAAATGCACGAATATGACATAAAGTGTGCATAAAACATGTAGATATCATCAATAATGTGGCATGGAACATAAGAAATTATCGATACGTCGGAGACGTATCAAACCCCACTATATTGCCTATGACGTTCCTATTGCGTCCTCTAAGTCCCATGCGTCCCTCAAGTACAAAGGACGACTGGTTGACGAATGCATATACGTCTTGAACTCTTGTTAAGTATGAACTCATACTTATTGCTGCTTTTGGACATAACCGGGCAGGTATGAAGACATGTTCGATGAAGACGACATTAGCAAGGTTACCCTTCCGGCTTGGTCTGGGCAGGGTTATGGACGCCACTGGTTATCTTCAGGACTCTTAGTCCAATTTGTATCTTGTCCGTACTCGGATGTATTTGATCTTCTGTATGATTCGGATCTTTGACTTGTATATTCATATCTTGACTCGTTGGAGTCGTTGTTGTAATATATGTTTCTTGTGGGCTCTATTGTAATCATGTGGTAATATTACTGCTCGTGGTAATTCCTCGGGCATCACGTGTGTGATACATCGCGCACGTCGTGTCGGGGGTGTCTCTGAATCGATATCGTGAGATTTCGGTGGGATCGCTGGAATCCTCATGGTACCGGTTACGGGGCTTCACAAGTTAGTATCAGAGCCCAGGTTGATGATACCCCACTGGTCCCCTTTGCCTGTAAGATAACCTTGCCAACGGACGTTGTTATGTCTAGTGTCAAAACTATTTATTAAAATTCATTTGATAGATCTGATTAGCTCTGGTTTTTCTCCTTACCTATATTCTTTCGCCTCTTACCTTTGCGAGTTTTGAGTCTTCTTTCTTATCTGAGTTTTCTGAGTTTAGGTTTCGACGTGGGTTGGACGAGCTTTGCTTTTAACCTAATAGGTTCAATCATCGAGGAATCCCGACTGAAACGCATCATCATCGACGGAACAACGACTTCTTGTTAGTGGTGTCGACCGATCAGCATGGAGCAATAATTCTTGTTAGTAGTGTCAAGGAGATCGACACGTCGCCAGAAGATCCGCTAGTTCACCTCTCTCCCCCGTACCTTGAGGTGGAACCTCGAGGCGAGGTTCCTTGTTAGTGCTGTCGATTGTAACGGCACAGGGTAATACCCCTATTAGATTCGCTGTTGTTTTTGTTCCGTGCATCATCATGGCATCATGCGTGCATATCATCCATGTTTTTAGCAAAATAAAATTATTTTATAAACCCTTGCCTCCCTTCTCTTATCTTTATCTATAAACCAGATACAAAATTTTGTTAAAAAGAAAAAAAAGGGGCGGAGCCTTTTCTTCACAAGCTTTCCTCTGCTTTCGCTCTCCCCGGCAACCCAGACCATCTCTTCTCTCTTTCCCTAGGGCAGCCCACCTTCCCCGCAGCCCATCCCACCTTCCTCGTCCCATACCCCTTCAGAAATCCTTCTCCCCTCGTTTTCTTCCTTCAACAGCTAGCACGCACGAGACGTGTGAGACGTCTCAAACGTATCTATAATTTCTTATGTTCCATGCTAGTTTTATGACAATACTCACATGTTTTATATACACTTTATATCATTTTTATGCATTTTCCGGCACTAACCTATTAACAAGATGTCGAAGCGCCAGTTCCTGTTTTCTGCTGTTTTTGGTTTCAGAAATCCTACACAGGAAATATTCTCGGAATTGGACGAAACAAAATCCCACGGTCTTATTTTCCACGGAGTCTTCCAGAACACCGAAGAGGAGACGAAGAGGGGCCACGAGGCGGCCACACCATAGGGGGGCGCGGCCCCACCCCTGGCCGCACCGCCATATGGGGTGGGCCCCTCGGGCGTCCCCCCACTCTGCCCCTTCGCCTATATAATCCTTCCGTCGCGAAAACCCTAGTACCGAGAGCCACGATACGAGAAAAGTTACTGAGATGCCGTCGCCGTCAATCCCATCTTGGGGGATTCTGAAGATCGCCTCCGGCACCCTGCCGGAGAGGGGAATCATCACCGGAGGGCTCTACATCACCATGCCCGCCTCCGGACTGATGCGTGAGTAGTTCATCCTTGGACTATGGGTCCATAGCAGTAGCTAGATGGTTGTCTTCTCCTCTTGTGCTATCATGTTTAGATCTTGTGAGCTGCTTATCATGATCAAGATCATCTATTTGTAATGCTACATGTTGTGTTTGTTGGGATCCGATGAATATGGAATACTATGTCAAGTTGATTATTGATCTATCATATATGTGTTGTTTATGATCTTGCATGCTCTCCGTTGCTAGTAGAGGCTCTGGCCAAGTTGATACTTGTAACTCCAAGAGGGAGTATTTATGCTCGATAGTGGGTTCATGCCTCCATTGAATCTGGGGCAGTGACAGAAAGTTCTAAGGTTATGGATGTGTTGTTGCCACTAGGGATAAAACATCAATGCTTTGTCTAAGGATATTTGTATTGTTTACATTACGCACAGTACTTAATGCAATTGTCTGTTGTTTGCAACTTAATACTGGAAGGGGTGTGGATGCTAACCCGAAGGTGGACTTTTTAGGCATAGATGCATGCTGGATGGCGGTCTATGTTCTTTGTCATAATGCCCTAAGTAAATCTCATAGTAGTCATCATGATATGTATGTGCATTGTTATGTCCTCTCTATTTGTCAATTGCCCAAATGTAATTTGTTCACCCAACATGTTATTTATCTTATTGGAGAGACACCACTAGTGAACTGTGGACCCCGGTCCATTCTTTTACATCTGAAATACAACCTACTGCAATCATTGTTCTCTGTTGATCTTTGCAAGCAAACATTATTCTCCACACCATACGTTTAATCCTTTGTTTACAGCAAGCCGGTGAGATTGACAACCTCACTATTAAGTTGGGCCAAAGTATCTTGATTATGTTGTGCAGGTTCCACGTTGGCACCGGAATCCCTGGTGTTGCGCCGCATGATACATCACAAACGTATCTATAATTTTTGATGTTCCATGTTTGTTTTACACCAATTACTATATGTTTTAAGGGATTAACCTATTAATAGTTGCAAAAGTGCACAAGTTCTTGGTTTCAACTTTTTTGTGCAGGAAGTAGGAAAATATGGAAGGAAATAGCTCATTATGGTGAAATCTGGAATTTCCCGGAATCTGTCCCTGCTAAACACTTTTCAAAGATCGCTTCGAAACTCCATCAAAACGACGTCCAATGGAAAAGTCGTAAACTACAAAGTTGTAGAGAATTTCAAACCGAACAATTTGGACATCTTATTTGTCTAGAACGGACAACGGATAGTTACTGCGAAGGTTCGTGCAGTCTCGGGACTCCGAAAGTTGGTGACGTATTTGACACAAACTCTTTCCATACCTGGATATTTCGGCCCAGCCACGAGTTGTGAGGCTCATGAAAAACAGAGGAGAGTTCTAGGAAAGTTCTAGAGGTGCCAAAGAGCCCTTGGATCAAAGGGGCATCCATACCATGGCCTAGATTGCATCTCCAACACTATATATTGATGGGAAACCCTATTTTTGGAGGCCCCCAAGCATTGTCACGAAAATCCTCCTCCTTGGCAGCAGCCAAGGAGGGGGAAACACTCATCTACACCAGCACCAACTCAAGGAAGAAGAAGGCTAAGGGTGAAAGTGCATGGAGCCCCCATGTGTGGTTTTGGTAATTAATGACAATCCCTATGGACTAATGTTTGCATTTGAGTTATATTTGTAGGAGTTGTCCATAGGCAATTCTTGAACCATATGCTGGCTTCAAGGTTGCAATAAGAAGAATTTGATGAAGGATATCAAGTGTCAAGTATGTCTTGAAGATGAAGATGAAGTGAGCCCTCAAGTTACTTCAAGACATCAACATGTTTGTATTAGGTTGCAATAAGAAAAAATTGATGACGGATATCAAGTGTCAAGTATGTCTTGAAGATGAAGATGAAGTGAGCCCTCAAGTTACTTCAAGACATCAACATGATGAAGAATGAAGAAATGAAGTGCAACTTCAAGATGAGACAACTCGAAGAGTTCATAAGCTTGAAGCTTGCCATGGAGAAATGAAGTGCAAGTTCAAGATGAGCCATCTTGAAGAGATCCTTTGCTTGAGTCTTGGTTTCCATATGGTGATCATGGATATGTGAAGATGTGCCGAAGAAGAAGCTCTCCCATGGTGGATTATGGGGGAGAAATCCACATGGTGGTCATGGTTATGTGAAGATGCGCCGAAGAAGAAGCTCTCCCATGGTGGATATGGGGGAGCAATCCTCAAGACTTCGTCAAGCAAGCACAAGCAAGAAAGGCGTTCCATCTTGTTGAGGTCAAGATCGTCGTCATCGAGCTCAAGTGGAATGCGCAAGTATAAGGTTTGCTCTTGATAGGGTTTCTTTCTCACCGGTCTCATAGTGTAGTTGGAGACCGATTTATAGTTTGCCGTACTATCAAGAGGGCTCTCGAGTGAGTAACTCGATCGTATCGTTCGGAGAGAGCTCAAACCTTTGCATCCTTGCATCATATTTCTTGGTTGTTATTTGGACCTTATTCATGTGATGTTTTAGAGCTTGTGCTTATTCTCATGACAAACTCTAGTTCATCGAAAACGGATTTCGCATAGATCACTTGTTGCGTTTTTGAGTTTGGTTCATCATCTTTCTTGGTTTTATTTGGATCTTATCCATGTGATGTTTTAGAGCTTGTGCTTATTCTCATGACAAGCTCTAGTTCATTGAGAATGGTTTTTGCATGGGCAACTTGTTGCATTTTCGAGATTGGAGGTTTTACCGGTATGTCTTTTTTAGATAGGTCAAACCTTTCATCATTTGTTTCTATCCTACCTTGTTGGACTATGATGGTTTCCTGCATGATCTTGTAGAGCTTGTTCCTAGCTTCAAAACAAGCCCAAGATCATCAAAATCGGAGTCCGGATGCTAATGTTATGCCCGTTTTAGTTTTGGTGTTTCTGCAGTTTTCTGGGGGGGGGGGGGCAGATAATCCGGCCCGAATGACCAATTCTGGGCAAATATCCGGCCAAATATCCGGCCCAGTCCAGGGGAGATTTTCTAGGGGCGGATAATCCGGCCCGGGGGCGGATTTCCGGGCCTGGGAGGTCCCAAACGGTCATATTTCGTTGGGAGGGGGTAGATAAGACCCCCTTCTTCCTCCTTGGGCTGGTTGGTTCACTTTCTCTCTCTCCCCTCCATTGTTGTACTTCAAAGCTTGCCCTAGTTCTTGATTCCTCCCATGATTCTTTCATATTCTTGAGGGAAAAGAGAGAGGAGATCTAGATCTACATCTTGACCAATCAAATCCCTCTCTTTGTGAGGGGAATCCACTAGATCTAGATCTTGGAGAAATTTGGTGTTCCTCCTCTTATTTTGTTCTTCCTCTCTTATTCCCCCAATAGCTTTTGTAGCTTTGTTGGAATTTGAGATAGAAGTACTTGAGCATCTTTGTGGTGTTCTTGCCATTGCATTTGGTGCATCGGTTTGAGTTCTCCACGGTGATTTGTGGAAGTGAAAGCAAGAAGGTTGTTACTCTTGGGTTCTTGGAACCCTAGACGGATTCTAGGCCTTTGTGGCATCTTTGTGGTGTTCTTGGGGACTCCAATTAAGTTGTGGAGAATCTTCAAGGGCAGGGCCTTTGTGGCATCTTAGTGGTGTTCTTGGGGACTCCAATTAAGTTGTGGAGATTCTTCAAGGGCAAGGCCTTTGTGGCAATTTGTTGGGAGCCTCCAATTAAGTTGTGGAGATAGCCCCAAGCTTTGTGTGGGTTCGGTAACCTCCCTAAGGTTACATAGTGGTTCGAGGACATCCCTCTTGGTGGGAATTCTCGAGGAGAATACGGTGGCCCTCGTGCTTTTGGAGTGACTTGTCCTCCACACCGCTCCAACGGAGAGTAGCACTCGCAAGAGTGTGAACTTCGGGCTACATCATCGTCTCCCGCGTGCCTCGGTTATCTCTATACCCGAGCTCCTTACTTATGCACTTTACTTTGTGATAGCCATCGTGCTTGAAGTTATATATCTTGCTATCACATAAGTTGCTTGTATTGCTTAGCATAAGTTGTTGGTGCACATAGGTGAACCATAGTATATAGGCTTTGGGCTTGACAAAGTAAACGATAGTTTTATTCCGCATTTGTTAAGCCCATCTCGTAAAAGTTTTAAACCGCCTATTCACCCCCCCTCTAGGCGACATCTGTGTCCTTTCAATTGGTATCAGAGCAAGATCTCTCATTCTTAGGCTTCGCCGCCTTGAGAGTAAAGATGTCGGTTAGGGGATTAGCGCACAATAACTTGTTTATATTTGATGGCACAAATTATGATCTATGGAAAATTTATGTGCTTAAAATCTTACGGGGAATGTCCCCGGACATGGAGCGATATCTTGGCATGGGTTTTTCTTGTCCTAAGGATCCTCAAAATTTATCTCTTGAGGAGGAGAAAAACTCTTGCCTCGATGCTCTTGCTTCTCATGTGTTTTCCATTGTTGTGAGCAATGTAGTTACTTAAATCAATCATGCCTTTTGGGAGCTCTCATGAATTATGGACAAAGCTTCAAGAAAAATATGATGTGTCCAATATTATTAAGGATGATTGTATTGCTTCCACTTCCGGCCGTGATGAGTTCTCATCTTCATCCACTTCACCAATGTGTGGCAAGACACAAAGTAATGATGTGGTGAGTGGTGATGGAAATTGCAATGTTGGTATTGACCTTACTATTGATGATTCTTCATCTCTATCTCATTGCAATGCTTCATCTACGGACTCAAACACATCTAGCACTAGAAATGATTTACATGCTTGTGTTGATAGTCCTTGCATATCATGTGTAAGTTGCTTGAATAAATCTAATGATGATATGCTTGCATTGTCTTGTGGCCATGATAAAAATGCTTCCATTTTCTCTAGTTGTTGTGTGTCTAACAATGTAGAGGAAACCAAAGATTCTATTGGTCAAGACAATATCTTGAAAGGAGCCTCAAGTAACTCCTCATCTTTATCTCACGGTCCTCATATATGCCTTATGGCCAAGGGTTCCACGGTACCTCCTACCATGGAACCTAATATGTCTCGTGGTGATAAGGATGATGATGAATATGAAGAAGAGGATTGGGTTGTCTCTCTACGCGATAAGGGTAAGAGTGTTTTCAAGGTTATTTGCAAAGATAAAATTGCTTGCTCTCACTTCTTTGAAATCTTGACTACCGCTATTGAGAGCCAAAAACTTATTTTTATGCATGAGAACACCATTGATAAAATGGGTGCTCTTGAACGAGAGTATGCCGATGATGTGGCATCTCTAAAGGATGAACTTGAAGAAGAACAAACCACCAAGGAAGCTCTTGAGGAAACCTTTGCTCTAGAATTGTCTAGAGAAAAGGAAAACCATGATAGAGCTCTTGAGGTGGCAAATGAACTAAAGCTAAAAAATGATAAGCTTGTGTTTGTTAATGCTAAACTCCTTGAGGATTTTGAGCAACTCAAAAAGGGCTCAAGGGCTATTGAGAGTGCGCTCACCAAATTCACCGAGTCGCATGAGCAACTTAAAGCTTCCTATCTAAAAGAGCATGACAACTTGCCTTCTCCCATTTCTATTAATAATGATGCTTGTGCTACTAACTCTACTTCTTGTGAAGCATCTATCTTGAAGGAGAATGTTGAGCTAAGGGCTCAACTTAAATTGCTAACTAGCAAATATGGGAAATTAGAAGAAAATCATGGAAAGCTTTCTAGCTCCTATGAGGATCTTCTAGCCTCTCATGATAGGCTAAAGTTAGCTCATGAGGCTATAATATCTAAGGCAACACCTTATGAGCCTCATGTGGGTACTAGCACTACTACTCAAAATGTTATATTGCCATGTGCTAGTCCTAGTAATTCATCCACTCATAATATTGCTAAATCTTGTGATGAATTATCTTCCTTGCCTTGTTTCTCTAACAATGAAGGTTCTACTTCCTCTAGTACTTGTGTTGTTACTAACCATGTAGAGGAAATCAAAGAGCTCAAGGCCCAAGTCTCTTCTTTGAAGAACGACTTGGTAAAGAGTCATGAAGGGAAATGCAAACTTGACAAGATGTTAAGTGTGCAACAATACCCCAATGACAAGAGTGGACTTGGATTCAACTCCAACAACAAGAACAAGTCCAAGAACAACAAGATTAAGAAGGGCCAATTACAAGTCAAAGACCCGGCCAAGATTGTTTGCTTCAAGTGCAAAATTGAAGGGCATCATGTTAGATCTTGCCCTTTGAAGAAGAAGCAAAAAGGGAAGCGGCCTCAAGCTCAAACTCATATTCAATCTCAAGTTGAAGAAATGCCACTTCCCAAGAAGAATCAAGCCAATGCTCCCATTGTGGAGAAATATATTAAGAAGAAGGAGAAGAAAAGAACTTGTTACATATGCCGTGAGAAGGGTCACATCTCCTCCTTTTGCACTATTGGTACCTCATCCAACTCTATCACCATTGATGATGTTTATTCTCTTCGTAAGGATGAGGGTGGCAATGTGTTTGCCAAATTTGTTGGTGCTCAAAGTGGTGTTAAGAAAAGAACCATTTGGGTTGCCAAGCCTATTGTGACTAACCTCTTAGGACCCAACCTAGTTGGGGACCAACAATCCAAAACTTGATCAATAGGTGCTTGTTGGAGGGCATTGGAGACTTGGCTACATCATGAAGAATTAAGGGATCTTCATCATTTATATTATATCAAGCCAAGTCTTTTGATTATCTTGCTACTATCATATATCCAATGTTCCTCCTTGCGGTAACATGTTCTCAACTCATTTATATTGAAAGTTACTCACCCCTTTGCATGTGTTAGTTTTTTTCCTAACATGTGTTTGTATATGTTGTGCTTCCTAATTGTTTTGCTTGAGAAATCAAGTCTATGCATGTTGGGTTGCACACCATGTATTTGTGTTTGTGTTGGAGCCTCTTTGCATCTTGTTGTATCTTATATGGCTCTTATGAGCGATTAATGGACAATCCCATTTTGGGGGAGTGATATTCCTTTGGGAATTTCATGATCCTAAACAATGTGTGTACATGAGGAATATCACTTAGAATTGATATTGCGAGATTATCTAGTCGCTATGTGGTATGTCATCTTCATGAGAAATTCAAATTCTAATGTCCACTAATATCTCTACTTGGATCTTATTTGCCTCTTGTGAAAATAAATTCCTTATCACATTATGGGGGAGTAATAAGCTTTGTGAATATTACAAGCCTAGAAAATGTGAACATTTGAGGTTGTGTCACATAGAATTGATACCGTAATTTATCTCTCTCCTATGTGGCATGTTTGCTCAAACAAGCTCCAATTTGCTTAAATGGCTTCATTGCTAATATCCTTGTGGATATTATTTGTGAAAGTTTTTCTTGGCATGGTTTTTCACAACATGTCCCTCAATACATTTTTGGAAAACCATGTGCTTCAAGTCATACTATTAATTTCTTTGCATGTTGGTATGACTAAATGAAGCTATCAAGAAACTATCTTTGCATGATGGTTAACTCTTATCTTTTACCATATGCTTTATTCGTTGTAAATATGATCTTATGTATACTTACAAACTACCACCGGGAAATATTTCCTAATACCTCTTGTCCTAGGACAATTGGTAATCATTATGAGGTAGATATTTATTGATCATATCTACATCGGCTCTTGTGTTTAAATTGCCTTATTTATTACCATGAATTTGTTGTGCTTTGACTCCCATGTGTCTTCCTTGCATATTATGGATCTAAGTTGTCTATTCAAACTTTCTTAGCATTTTTAGAAGATATAGGTAGCGTGATGATCTGATGTCTACGGGTGCTTCTATTCTTGTAGACAGTGTTGGGCCTCCAAGAGCAGAGGTTTGTAGAACAGCAGCAAGTTTCCCTTAAGTGGATCACCCAAGGTTTATCGAACTCAGGGAGGAAGAGGTCAAAGATATCCCTCTCATGCAACCCTGCAACCACAAAGCAAGAAGTCTCTTGTGTCCCCAACACACCTAATAGGTGCACTAGTTCGGCGAAGAGATAGTGAAATACAGGTGGTATGAATAAGTATGAGCAGTAGCAACAGCGCCAGAAAAGTGCATTGCTGTCCAGGACTGGCGTGTGGTTGATGGTGGTAATATTACGGACAGTACAGATGCAGTAGAACAGTAAACAAGCAGCGATAGCAGTATTTAGGAACAAGGCCTAGGGATCATACTTTCACTAGTGGACACTCTCAACATTGATCACATAACAGAATAAATAGATAGATGCTAGACTCTACACCCTCTTGTTGGATGATGAACACCACTAACTGTGTAGGATTACACGAACCCTCAATGCCGGAGTTAACAAGCTCCACAATATTCAATGTTCATATTTAAATAACCTTAGAGTGCATGACAGATCAACATAACCAATCCAAGTACTAACATAGCATGCACACTGTCACCTTCACGCTACGAAAGGAGGCATAGATCACATCAATACCATCATAGCAATAGTTAACTTCATAATCTACAAGAGATCACAATCATAGCCTACGCCAAGTACTACACGATGCACACACTGTCACCATTACACCGTGCAGGAGGAATAAACTACTTTAATAACATCACTAGAGTAGCACACAGATAAATTGTGATACAAAACACATTGCAATCATAAAGAGATATAAATAAGCACTTCACTATGCCATTCATAACAGTGAATAAGTATTCTGTGAAATATAGCCTAAGAGACCCACACGGTGCACACACTGTCACCTTTACACACGTGGGACAAGGAGTCTCCGGAGATCACATAAGTAAAATCCACTTGACTAGCATAATGACATCTAGATTACAAGCATCATCATATGAATCTCAATCATGTAAGGCAGCTCATGAGATTATTGTATTAAAGTACATAGGAGAGAGATGAACCACATAGCTACCGGTACAGCCCTTAGCCTCGATGGAGAACTACTCCCTCCTCATGGGAGACAGCAGCGGTGATGAAGATGGCGGTGGAGATGGCAGCGGTGTCGATGGAGAAGCCTTCCGGGGGCACTTCCCCGTCCCGGCGGCGTGCCGGAACAGAGACTCCTGTCCCCCAGATCTTGGCTTCGCGATGGCGGCGGCTCTGGAAGGTTTCTCGTACCGTGGCTTTTTTGTATCGAAGATTTAGGTCAGGGACCTTTAAATAGGAGAAGAGGCGGAGTCGGAAGGTCGACGAGGCGGTGACACACTAGGGGGGCGCGACCAAGGCCTGGGCCGCGCCACCCTGGCGTCTGGTGGCCCAGTGGCCCCCCTCTGGCCTCTCTCGGGTGTTCTGGAAGCTTCACGTGATTCTAAGATGCTGGGCGTTGATTTCGTCCGATTCCGAGAATATTTCCTTACTAGGATTTCTGAAACCAAAAACAGCAAAAAACAGGAACTGGCCCTTCGGCATCTCGTCAATAGGTTAATTCCGGAAAACGCATAAATATGACATAAAGTATGCATAAAACATGTAGATATCATCAATAATGTGGCATGGAACATAAGAAATTATCGATACGTCGGAGACGTATCAGCATCCCCAAGCTTAGTTTCTGCTCGTCCCGAGCAGGTAAACGATAACAAAGATAATTTCTGGAGTGACATGCCATCATAACCTTGATCATACTATTGTAAGCATATGTAATGAATGCAGCGATCAAAAACAATGGTGAATGACATGAGTAAACAACTGAATCATAAAGCAAAGACTTTTCATGAATAGTACTTCAAGACAAGCATCAATAAGTCTTGCATAAGAGTTGACTCATAAAGCAATAATTCAAAGTAAAGGTATTGAAGCAACATAAAGGAAGATTAAGTTTCAGCGGTTGCTTTCAACTTGTAACATGTATATCTCATGGATATTGTCAACATAGAGTAATATAATAAGTGCAATATGCAAGTATGTAGGAATCAATGCACAGTTCACACAAGTGTTTGCTTCTTGAGATGGAGAGAAATAGGTGCACTGACTCAACATAAAAGTAAAAGAAAGGCCCTTCGCAGAGGGAAGCATTGATTGCTATATTTGTGCTAGAGCTTTGGTTTTGAAAACAAGAAACAATTTTGTCAACGGTAGTAATAAAGCATATGTGTTATGTAAATTATATCCTACAAGTTGCAAGCCTCATGCATAGTATACTAATAGTGCCCGCACCTTGTCCTAATTAGCTCGGATTACCTGGATTATCATAGCAATACATATGTTTTAACCAAGTGTCACAAAGGGGTACCTCTATGCCGCCTGTACAAAGGTCTAAGGAGAAAGCTCGCATCGGATTTCTCGCTATTGATTATTCTCAACTTAGACATCCATACCGGGACAACATAGACAACAGATAATGGACTCCTCTTTTATGCATAAGCATTCAACAATTATTAATTTTCTCATATGAGATTGAGGATGTTTGTCCAAAACTGAAACTTCCACCATGGATCATGGCTTTAGTTAGCGGTCCAATGTTCTTCTCTAACATTATGCATGCTCTAACCATTCTAGCGGTAAATCTCCCTTACTTCAGACAAGACAGACATGCATAGCAACTCACATGATATTCAACAAAGAGTAGTTGATGGCGTCCCCAGGAACATGGTTATCGCTCAACAAGCAACTTAATAAGAGATAAAGTGCATAAGTACATATTCAATACCACAATAGTTTTTAAGCTATTTGTCCCATGAACTATATATTGTAAAGGTAAAGGGTAGAAATTTAAAGGTAGCACTCAAGCAATTTACTTTGGAATGGCGGAGAAATACCATGTAGTAGGTAGGTATGGTGGACACAAATGGCATAGTGGTTGGCTCAAGGATTTGGATGCATGAGAAGTATTCCCTCTCGATACAAGGCTTAGGCTAGCAAGGTTATTTGAAACAAACACAAGGATGAACCGGTGCAGCAAAACTCACATAAAAGACATATTGTAAACATTATAAGACTCTACACCATCTTCCTTGTTGTTCAAACTCTTTACTAGAAATTATCTAGACCTTAGAGAGACCAATTATGCAAACCAAATTTTAGCAAGCTCTATGTATTTCTTCATTAATAGATGCAAAGTATATGATGCAAGAGCTTAAACATGAGCACAACAATTGCCAAGTATCACATTATCCAAGACATTTTACCAATTACTACATGTATCATTTTCCGTTTCAAACCATATAACAATGAACGAAGCAGTTTCAACCTTCGCCATGAACATTAAAAGCTAAGAACATATGTGTTCATATGAACCAGCGGAGCGTGTCTCTCTCCCACACAAGCATTTATTCAAACAAAAACAAAAACAAAAACAAACAGACGCTCCAAGTAAAGTACATAAGATGTGACCGAATAAAAATATAGTTTCAAGGGAGGAACCTGATAATTTGTCGATGAAGAAGGGGATGCCTTGGGCATCCCCAAGCTTAGACGCTTGAGTCTTCTTGAAATATGCAGGGATGAACCACCGGGGCATCCCCAAGCTTAGACTTTTCACCCTTCTTGATCGTATTGTATCATCCTCCTCTCCTGACCCTTGAAAACTTCCTCCACACCAAACTCGAAACAAACTCATTAGAGGGTTAGTGCATAATCAAAAATTCACATGTTCAGAGGTGACACAATCATTCTTAACACTTCTGTACATTGCCCAAAGCTACTGGAAGTCAATGGAACAAAGAAATCCATCCAACATAGCAAAAGAAGCAATGCGAAATAAAAGGCAGAATCTGTCAAAACAAAACAGTCCGTAGAGACGAATTTTATTGAGGCACCAGACTTTCTCAAAAGAAAATGCTCAAATTGAATGAAAGTTGCGTACATATCTGAGGATCACTCACGTAAATTGGCAGAATTTTCTGAGTTACCTACAGAGAATTAGGCCCAGATTCGTTACAGACAGAAATCTGTTTCTGCGCAGTAATCCAAATCTAGTATGAACCTTACTATCAAAGACTTTACTTGGCACAACAATGCAACAAAATTAAGATAAGGAGAGGTTGCTACAGTAGTAACAACTTCCAAGACACAAATATAAAATAAAAGTACTGTAGTAAAAAAAACACATGGGTTATCTCCCAAGAAGTTCTTTTCTTTATAGCCATTAAGATGAGCTCAGCAAATTAAATGATGCACTCATAAAGATGAGAGTTGAAGCAAAAGAGAGCATCAAGAAGCAAATTAAAAACACATTTAAGTCTAACATGCTTCCTATGCATAGGAATCTTGTAAATAAACAAGTTCATGAAGAGTAAAGCGACAAGCATAGGAAGATAAAACAAGTGTAGTTTCAAAAATTTCAGCACATAGAGAGGTGTTTTAGTAACATGAAAATTTCTACAACCATATTTTCCTCTCTCATAATAACTTTCAGTAGCATCATGAGCAAACTCAACAATATAACTATCAAATGAAACATTCTTATCATGAGTCTCATGCATAAAATTATTACTCTCCGCATAAGCATAATCAATTTTATTAGTAATAGTGGGAGCAATTTCAACAAAGTAGCTATCATCATATATAGGAGGCATATTGTAATCATAATCAAATTTATCCTCCATAACAGGCGGTACCGAAAGACTACTATCATTATAATCATCATAAATAGGAGGCATATCATAATCAACATAAACTTTCTCCTCAATACCCGGAGGGCTAAAGAGATCAATTTTCATCAAAACCGACCTCCCCAAGCTTAGAATTTTCCATAGCATTAGCAACAATGGTGTTCAAAGTGTTCATACTAATATGTTCCATGGGTTTTTTAATTTTCGGATCAAACCATCCATGTCTTAAATCAGGAAATAGAGTAAGAAGCTCATTGTTGTCCATTATGCCTTACTAGTGTAAACAAGAAAAAAAAAGATGCAATTACAGGATCTAAAGGAAATAACTTCGAGCACACACACAATAGCGCCAGAAAAGTACTTAGTTACCTGGAACCAGAGTATGAGTGCCTTTTACCTTTCCTCCCCGGCAACGGCGCCAGAAAAGTGCTTGATGTCTACGGGTGCTTCTATTCTTGTAGACAGTGTTGGGCCTCCAAGAGCAGAGGTTTGTAGAACAGCAGCAAGTTTCCCTTAAGTGGATCACCCAAGGTTTATCGAACTCAGGGAGGAAGAGGTCAAAGATATCCCTCTCATGCAACCCTGCAACCACAAAGCAAGAAGTCTCTTGTGTCCCCAACACACCTAATAGGTGCACTAGTTCGGCGAAGAGATAGTGAAATACAGGTGGTATGAATAAGTATGAGCAGTAGCAACAGCGCCAGAAAAGTGCTTTGCTGTCCAGGACTGGCGTGTGGTTGATGGTGGTAATATTATGGACAGTACAGATGCAGTAGAACAATAAACAAGCAGCGATAGCAGTATTTAGGAACAAGGCCTAGGGATCATACTTTCACTAGTGGACACTCTCAACATTGATCACATAACAGAATAAATAGATAGATGCTAGACTCTACACCCTCTTGTTGGATGATGAACACCACTAACTGTGTAGGATTACACGAACCCTCAATGCCGGAGTTAACAAGCTCCACAATATTCAATGTTCATATTTAAATAACCTTAGAGTGCATGACAGATCAACATAACCAAACCAAGTACTAACATAGCATGCACACTGTCACCTTCACGCTACGAAAGGAGGCATAGATCACATCAATACCATCATAGCAATAGTTAACTTCATAATCTACAAGAGATCACAATCATAGCCTACGCCAAGTACTACACGATGCACACACTGTCACCATTACACCGTGCAGGAGGAATAAACTACTTTAATAACATCACTAGAGTAGCACACAGATAAATTGTGATACAAAACACATTGCAATCATAAAGAGATATAAATAAGCACTTCACTATGCCATTCATAACAGTGAATAAGTATTCTGTGAAATATAGCCTAAGAGACCCACACGGTGCACACACTGTCACCTTTACACACGTGGGACAAGGAGTCTCCGGAGATCACATAAGTAAAATCCACTTGACTAGCATAATGACATCTAGATTACAAGCATCATCATATGAATCTCAATCATGTAAGGCAGCTCATGAGATTATTGTATTAAAGTACATAGGAGAGAGATGAACCACATAGCTACCGGTACAGCCCTTAGCCTCGATGGAGAACTACTCCCTCCTCATGGGAGACAGCAGCGGTGATGAAGATGGCGGTGGAGATGGCAGCGGTGTCGATGGAGAAGCCTTCCGGAGGCACTTTCCCGTCCCGGCGGCGTGCCGGAACAGAGACTCCTGTCCCCCAGATCTTGGCTTCGCGATGGCGGCGGCTCTGGAAGTTTTCCCGTACCGTGGCTTTTTCGTATCGAAGATTTAGGTCAGGAACCTTTAAATAGGCGAAGAGGCGGAGTCGGAAGGTCGACGAGGCGGTGACACACTAGGGGGGCGCGGCCAAGGCCTGGGCCGCGCCACCCTGGCGTCTGGTGGCCCAGTGGCCCCCCTGTGGCCTCTCTCGGGTGTTCTGGAAGCTTCACGTGATTCTAAGATGCTGGGCGTTGATTTCGTCCGATTCCGAGAATATTTCCTTACTAGGATTTCTGAAACCAAAAACAGCAGAAAACAGGAACTGGCCCTTCGGCATCTCGTCAATAGGTTAGTTCCGGAAAACGCATAAATATGACATAAAGTATGCATAAAACATGTAGATATCATCAATAATGTGGCATGGAACATAAGAAATTATCGATACGTCGGAGACGTATCATGATCCTAGTTTTGTGCATTTTGTATTCATATAAAAAATCCTAGATAATGCACCAATCTTGGGGGAGCTCTTCTATATTTATTAGAATGCTTAACATCTCTTGATCTTTATCAAAAAATTGTTTTGGGAGACATACAATTTTCTTTTTGGTACTTTGTGCCATCATAAAAAGTTTCGAGGGTTTGGTTTATTTGTTGGAACCTTGCTCTCTTGGGAGTTGGTTATCTCATTCCTTTGTGTTTAGGTTTAATTAGCTTCTTATAATGAGATAAGTCTTTGAAGTCAATCTTGTGTTGATTTGATTCTTTGATATAATTTGGACAACCATTGTCTCTTGGTTTATTTGGTGTTTTGTCCAAATTGTATCTTCCTTTGGTTCTTGAAAGTATTGTGCATGCATATTTAGTATATGTATATCTTATGGCATGTGTTACTTTCTTTGATCCAATATATAGGGTAAACTCCATCAAATCCTAATTTTATTAAGATATGCATGCAATTATTTTTTATATCTATATGCACATAGAATTGTGGAGTTTGTCCTATATGTTGTAGTGTGTCTAACTACTTCGGACCCAATTAGTTTGGGGACCATTTTGTATTTACCTTTGTGTTAGGTACAATGGATATGCATTGGATGCTTGTCTCACTCTTGGAAAGAAGTGGTGACTCAATGGTAACTTGAGGCAAGCTAGGATGGTCAACGAACACATATCTACTACATCCACACCAATGCTATCTTGGTAACAAGTATCTTCTTATGCATACTTTTGTTGTATCCAACCTTATGGTTGCATCTTGGCATGAATCTCTTGATTTGCAAATAGTGTGCTTCTTGCAAAAGTCTTAATGAAACCTCTTTATTGTGAATGTGAGTAATTTGAGATGAGTGCATTTGTTGGGAAGTATATTAAATCATGCTCATGATTCATCCATCCCAACTATGCCTATCTAGCAATTTTATTGCATATCAATTCCTCAAGGCTCTCACATGTGCAATATAGATGAAAGTGCAAATTTAGTTATTTCTTTTGGTATCCTCGTTTGTGATACTTGTTGACTTTCTCAATGCATCCCAACTATCTTCTTTCCCTTGTTGATATTTGTGATGTATTTTAGATGTTTGTGGTTGAAGTTCATGAATGTACAATAAGATAAAATTGAGCCTTTGGCCATGCTATTAAGCAAAAATTCGTATTGGTATATTGCATGACTTCGTCTTGGATATCATGCTATATTTGTTGCGTATCTATTTTGTGTGTGCATGTTTCTTTGTGGATAAATATCTTTGTGATATTGCCCACTTAGAGAAACTTATACACATAAGAGATGATACATCTCCTTTTGATATCTTATTTATTTATTGCGTGTTTATTGGTCATGCTAAGCAATATAATTCATTGAAGACTATGATGATGCTTTTTGCTCATCCTTGTAATAGTCTTATAATATGCTTTATCATGCCTTTCACATATCCTCTTGGTTGAGCCTTTTTATTATGGTGCCTCTTACTTGTTGCTCAACTATTTGTTTGTTGCAAGTGTTAAGCTTATTTTTCTATCTATGATCTATTGCAAATGTTTGTGTTTTAAATGGTAATGAGGGAGTGAGGATTCCATGTTATGCATATTGTATTCAAATACAACATTTTAATTTATGCATGTACCTTGGGGAGCTTCGTCATTTGATTTAGAGCACTATCTTTTGGTGATCATTAGAGTTTGATTCACTTGGTATCTTTTGTTTTTTTAATGATATTATGGGAGTGATAATTCCATGTTTGTGCACTTTATACTCCAATGCAAGTTTTCTAGTTTTGTGCACAAACCTTGGGGAGCTTCCTCATATTGTTTAGAGTAATCTTCTTGATCTTATCATAATATCTATCTTTCTTTTGGTATCTTCTTTTTGGTTCATTTGGTTGCTTGCTTCATTTGTTGAAGCTTCTAGACTTTGTTATACTTTTGCAATCTTTGATCCTATCTATAGTGTGATTCCTTCCGAATATTCGTCATTGGATACGTGCATTTGATTCCACTCAAATTATGAGAAATGCACACGCTATGGAGGAACTCTCACTATATTGACCTTCTAAATTTTTCACCCATTTCGGCAATTGGTGCCAATGGGGGAGAAGTTTGGAGGGTTTAAGGTAATTTGGTTATGTCTTTGCTTTGTGCTTAAGCATGTGCCTTTATTGCATCACATCTTGTTGCTTTGCATAGTTGAATAGTTAGAGGAAACTCCACTAGGCTTTGAATGCCAATATATGCAATGAAAGTCAAGATCATTCACACACACATATATTATGGGGAGTTTGCTCTATATATTCAACTTGTTTGCTACTTCAATTCCTTATATAAACCCCCTCAAAGAGATTGTCATCAATTACCAAAATGGGGGAGATTGAAAGTGCATGGAGCCCCCATGTGTGGTTTTGGTAATTAATGACAATCCCTATGGACTAATGTTTGCATTTGAGTTATATTTGTAGGAGTTGTCCATAGGCAATTCTTGAACCATATGTTGGCTTCAAGGTTGTAATAAGAAGAATTTGATGAAGGATATCAAGTGTCAAGTATGTCTTGAAGATGAAGATGAAGTGAGCCCTCAAGTTACTTCAAGACATCAACATGTTTGTATTAGGTTGCAATAGGAAGAAATTGATGACGGATATCAAGTGTCAAGTATGTCTTGAAGATGAAGATGAAGTGAGCCCTCAAGTTACTTCAAGACATCAACATGATGAAGAATGAAGAAATGAAGTGCAACTTCAAGATGAGCCAACTCGAAGAGTTCATAAGCTTGAAGCTTGCCATGGAGAAATGAAGTGCAAGTTCAAGATGAGCCATCTCGAAGAGATCCTTTGCTTGAGTCTTGGTTTCCATATGGTGATCATGGATATGTGAAGATGTGCCGAAGAAGAAGCTCTCCCATGGTGGATTATGGGGGAGCAATCCACATGGTGGTCATGGTTATGTGAAGATGCGCCGAAGAAGAAGCTCTCTGATACGTCTCCGACGTATCGATAATTTCTTATGTTCCATGCCACATTATTGATGTTATCTACATGTTTTATGCACACTTTATGTCATATTCGTGCATTTTCTGGAACTAACCTATTAACAAGATGCCGAAGTGCCGATTCTTTGTTTTCTGCTGTTTTTGGTTTCAGAAATCCTAGTAACGAAATATTCTCGGAATTGGACGAAATCAAAGCCCAGGGGCCTATTTTCTCACGAAGCTTCCAGAAGTCCGAAGGAGAGACGAAGAGGGGCCACGGAGGGGCCACACCCTAGGGCGGCGCGGCCCCCCTTGGCCGCGCGGCCTGTGGTGTGGGGCCCCCGTGCCGCCTCTTGACCTGCCCTTCCGCCTACAAATAGCCTCCGTGACGAAACCCCCGATGCCGAGAGCCACGATACGGAAAACCTTCCAGAGACGCCGCCGCCGCCGATCCCATCTCGGGGGATCCAGGAGATCGCCTCCGGCACCCTGCCGGAGAGGGGAATCATCTCCCGGAGGACTCTACACCGCCATGGTCGCCTCCGGAGTGATGAGTGAGTAGTCTACCCCTGGACTATGGGTCCATAGCAGTAGCTAGATGGTTGTCTTCTCCCCATTGTGCTATCATTGTCGGATCTTGTGAGCTGCCTAACATGATCAAGATCATCTATCTGTAATTCTATATGTTGCGTTTGTTGGGACCCGATGAATAGAGAATACTTGTTATGTTGATTATCAAAGTTATATCTATGTGTTGTTTATGATCTTGCATGCTCTCCGTTACTAGTAGATGCTCTGGCCAAGTAGATGCTTGTAACTCCAAGAGGGAGTACTTATGCTCGATAGTGGGTTCATGCCTGAATTGACACCTAGGACAAAGGATGAGAAAGTTCTAAGGTTGTGTTGTGCTGTTGCCACTAGGGATAAAACATTAGTGCTATGTTCAAGGATGTAGTCACTAGTTACATTACGCGCCATACTTAATGCAATTGTCTGTTGTTAGCAACATAATCTTTGGAGGGGTTCGGATGATAACTTTGAAGGTGGACTTTTTAGGCATAGATGCAGTTGGATGACGGTCTATGTACTTTGTCGTAATGCCCAATTAAATCTCACTATACTCATCATGATATGTATGTGCATGGTCATGCCCTCTTTATTTGTCAATTGCCCAACTGTAATTTGTTCACCCAACATGCTGTTTGTCTTATGGGAGAGACACCTCTAGTGAACTGTGGACCCCGGTCCAATTCTCTTTACTGAAATACAATCTACTGCAATACTTGTTCTACTGTTTTCTGCAAACAATCATCTTCCACACAATACGGTTAATCCTTTGTTACAGCAAGCCGGTGAGATTGACAACCTCACTGTTTCGTTGGGGCAAAGTACTTTGGTTGTGTTGTGCAGGTTCCACGTTGGCGCCGGAATCCCTGGTGTTGCGCCGCACTACATCCCGCCGCCATCAACCTTCAACGTGCTTCTTGGCTCCTCCTGTTTCGATAAACCTTGGTTTCTTTCTGAGGGAAAACTTGCTGCTGTGCGCATCATACCTTCCTCTTGGGGTTCCCAACGAACGTGTGAGTTACACGCCATCAAGCATATTTTCTGGCGCCGTTGCCGGGGAGTTCAAGACACGCTGCAAGGGGAGTCTCCACTTCTCAATCTCTTTACTTTGTTTTTGTCTTGCTTAGTTTTATTTACTACTTTGTTTGCTGCACTTAATCAAAATACAAAAAAATTAGTTGCTAGTTTTACTTTATTTGCTATCTTGTTTGCTATATCAAAAACACAAAAAAATTAGTTTACTTGCATTTACTTTATCTAGTTTGCTTTATTTACTGTTGCTAAAATGGCCAACGCTGAAAATACTAAGTTGTGTGACTTCACAACCACAAATAATAATGATTTCTTATGCACACCTATTGCTCCACCTGCTACTACAGCAGAATTCTTTGAAATTAAACCTGCTTTACTGAATCTTGTTATGCGAGAGCAATTTTCTGGTGTTAGTTCTGATGATGCTGCTGCCCATCTTAATAATTTTGTTGAACTATGTGAAATGCAAAAATATAAAGATGTAGATGGTGATATTATTAAACTAAAATTGTTCCCTTTCTCATTAAGAGGAAGAGCTAAAGATTGGTTGCTATCTCTGCCTAAAAATAGTATTGATTCATGGACTAAATGCAAGGATGCTTTTATTGGTAGATATTATCCCCCTGCTAAAATTATATCTTTGAGGAGTAGCATAATGAATTTTAAACAATTAGATACTGAACATGTTGCTCAAGCTTGGGAAAGAATGAAATCTCTGGTTAAAAATTGCCCAACCCATGGACTGACTACTTGGATGATCATCCAAACCTTCTATGCAGGACTAAATTTTTCTTCACGGAATTTATTGGATTCAGCTGCTGGAGGTACTTTTATGTCCATCACTCTTGGTGAAGCAACAAAGCTTCTTGATAATATGATGATCAACTACTCTGAATGGCACACGGAAAGAGCTCCACAAGGTAAGAAGGTAAATTCTGTCGAAGAAACCTCTTCCTTGAGTGATAAGATTGATGCTATTATGTCTATGCTTGTGAATGGTAGGCCTAATGTTAATTCTAATAATGTTCCGTTAGCGTCATTAGTTGCTCAAAAAGAATATGTTGATGTGAATTTCATTAAAAATAACAATCACAATGATTCTAGGCCATACCCTGCTAATGGTAATTCTTATGGTAGATATGCTTCACCTAATGAAGAAAAGATGCTAGAAATTGAAAGATCCACCAAGAGCTTTATGCAATCACAATATGAGCAAAATAAATTGTTTACTAAAACTATGAATGAGCAATCTACCTTGTTGAAGAATATAGGGAATCAACTTGAAAATATGAATAGGGAGATCTCGGGGTTGCAAACTAAACTTGCTAATGCTGAAACCCGAATCTCATACATGTCTGCATCACAATCTTCTTTAATTAATAAAATGGCTGCTAAACCTGAGGATTTAGATGATAAAATTACTACTACAGCAAATGCCATTCAAGTTAGAATTAATGAGAATATAAGATTAATGGCTGAACTGCGTGCTAGGTGGGATAGAGAAGAAAATGAAAAACTAGCTAAAGAGAAGAATATAGCTAAAGTTTGGACTATTACCACCACTATTAATGCTAATGCTACACATGTTGCTGCACCTCCTACTCATACTAATAAAAGAATTGGTGTTAGCAATGTTTCCACTTCTAATGCAAAGCACGAAAAACTGCACGAAGCGCTAAAACTGCTTTGAAACTGCACTGTGATAAAGCTGCTGAAATTCTTTCCAACATTGGGGATGATGATCCCATTGCTTTAGATTATAATGGTTTGAATTTTGATGATTGCCACATCTCTGAAGTTATAAAGTTCTTGCAAAAACTTGCTAAAAGTCCTAATGCTAGTGCTATAAATTTGGCTTTCACGCATCATATTACAAATGCTCTCATAAAAGCTAGAGAAGAGAAACTAGAGCGTGAAGCCTCTATTCCTAAAAAGCTAGAAGATGGTTGGGAGCCCATCATTAAGATGAAGGTTAAAGATTTTGATTGTAATGCTTTATGTGATCTTGGTGCAAGTATTTCTGTTATGCCTAAGAAAATTTATAATATGCTTGACTTGCCACCACTGAAAAATTGTTATTTGGATGTTAATCTTGCTGATCATTCTACAAAGAAACCTTTGGGTAAAGATGATAATGTTCGCATTACCGTTAACAATAACCTTGTCCCCGTTGATTTTGTTGTCTTGGATATTGAATGCAATGCATCTTGTCCCATTATATTGGGAAGACCTTTTCTTCGAACTGTTGGTGCTATTATTGATATGAAGGAAGGTAATATAAAATATCAATTTCCTCTCAAGAAAGGTATGGAACACTTCCCTAGAAAGAGAATGAAGGTACCTTTTGATTCTATTATGAGAACAAATTATGATGTTGACACTTCGTCTCTTGATAATACTTGATACACACTTTCTGCGCCTAGCTGAAAGGCGTTAAAGAAAAGCGCTTATGGGAGACAACCCATGTTTTTACCTACAGTACTTTGTTTTTTATTTTGTGTCTTGGAAGTTGTTTACTACTGTAGCAACCTCTCCTTATCTTAGTTTTGTGTTTTGTTGTGCCAAGTTAAGCCGTTGATAGAAAAGTAAGTACTAGATTTGGATTACTGCACAGTTCCAGATTTCTTTGCTGTCACGAATCTGGGTCCACCTCCCTGTAGGTAGCTCAGAAAATTAAGCCAATTTACGTGCATGATCCTCAGATATGTACGCAACTTTCATTCAATTTGAGCATTTTCATTTGAGCAAGTCTGGTGCCATTTTAAAATTCGTCAATACGAACTGTTCTGTTTTGACAGATTCTGCCTTTTATTTCGCATTGCCTCTTTTGCTATGTTGGATGAATTTCTTTGATCCACTAATGTCCAGTAGCATTATGAAATGTCCAGAAGTGTTAAGAATGATTGTGTCACCTCTGAATATGTTAATTTATATTGTGCACTAACCCTCTAATGAGTTGTTTCGAGTTTGGTGTGGAGGAAGTTTTCAAGGATCAAGAGAGGAGTATGATGCAACATGATCAAGGAGAGTGAAAGCTCTAAGCTTGGGGATGCCCGGTGGTTCACCCCTGCATATTCTAAGAAGACTCAAGCGTCTAAGCTTGGGGATGCCCAAGGCATCCCCTTCTTCATCGACAACATTATCAGGTTCCTCCCCGAAACTATATTTTTATTCCATCACATCTTATGTGCTTTTTCTTGGAGCGTCGGTTTGTTTTTGTTTTTTGTTTTGTTTGAATAAAATGGATCCTAGCATTCACTTTATGGGAGAGAGACACGCTCCGCTGTAGCATATGGACAAGTATGTCCTTGGTTTCTACTCATAGTATTCATGGCGAAGTTTCTCCTTCGTTAAATTGTTATATGGTTGGAATTGGAAAATGATACATGTAGTAATTGCTATAAATGTCTTGGGTAATGTGATACTTGGCAATTGTTGTGCTCATGTTTAAGCTCTTGCATCATATGCTTTGCACCCATTAATGAAGAAATACATAGAGCATGCTAAAATTTGGTTTGCATATTTGGTTTCTCTAAGGTCTAGATAATTTCTAGTATTGAGTTTGAACAACAAGGAAGACGGTGTAGAGTCTTATAATGTTTTCAATATGTCTTTTATGTGAGTTTTGCTGCACCGGTTCATCCTTGTGTTTGTTTCAAATAAGCCTTGCTAGCCTAAACCTTGTATCGAGAGGGAATACTTCTCATGCATCCAAAATACTTGAGCCAACCACTATGCCATTTGTGTCCACCATACCTACCTACTACATGGTATTTTCCCGCCATTCCAAAGTAAATTGCTTGAGTGCTACCTTTAAAATTCCATCATTCACCTTTGCAATATATAGCTCATGGGACAAATAGCTTAAAAACTATTGTGGTATTGAATATGTAATTATGCACTTTATCTCTTATTAAGTTGCTTGTTGCGCGATAACCATGTTCACGGGGGACGCCATCAATTATTCATTGTTGAATTTCATGTGAGTTGCTATGCATGTCCGTCTTGTCTGAAGTAAGAGAGATCTACCACCTTATGGTTAAGCATGCATATGTTAGAGAAGAACATTGGGCCGCTAACTAAAGCCATGATCCATGGTGGAAGTTTCAGTTTTGGACATATATCCTCAAATCTCAAATGAGAAAATTATTAATTGTTGTTATATGCTTATGCATAAAAGAGGAGTCCATTATCTCTGTTGTCTATGTTGTCCCGGTATGGATGTCTAAGTTGAAGAATAATCAATAGCGAGAAATCCAATGCGAGCTTTCTCCTTAGACCTTTGTACAGGCGACATAGAGGTACCCCTTTGTGACACTTGGTAAAAACAATGCATTGTGATGATCCGGTAGTCCAAGCTAATTAGGACAAGGTGCGGGCACTATTAGTACACTATGCATGAGGCTTGCAACTTATAAGATATAATTTACATGATGCATATGCTTTATTACTACCGTTGACAAAATTGTTTCATGTTTTCAAAATCAAAGCTCTAGCACAAATATAGCAATCGATGCTTTTCCTCTATGGAGGACCATTCTTTTACTTTCAATGTTGAGTCAGTTCACCTATTTCTCTCCACCTCAAGAAGCAAACACTTGTGTGAACTGTGCATTGATTCCTACATACTTGCTTATTGCATTTATTATATTACTCTATGTTGACAATATCCATGAGATATACATGTTACAAGTTGAAAGCAACCGCTGAAACTTAATCTTCTTTTGTGTTGTTTCAATGCCTTTACTTTGAATTATTGCTTTATGAGTTAACTCTTATGCAAGACTTATTGATGCTTGTCTTGAAGTGCTATTCATGAAAAGTCTTTGCTTTATGATTCACTTGTTTACTCATGTCATATACATTGTTTTGATCGCTGCATTCACTACATATGCTTTACAAATAGTATGATCAAGATTATGATGGCATGTCACTCCAGAAATTATCTGTGTTATCGTTTTACCTGCTCGGGACGAGCAGAACTAAGCTTGGGGATGCTGATACGTCTCCGACGTATCGATAATTTCTTATGTTCCATGCCACATTATTGATGTTATCTACATGTTTTATGCACACTTTATGTCATATTCGTGCATTTTACGGAACTAACCTATTAACAAGATGCCGAAGTGCCGATTCTTGTTTTCTGCTGTTTTTGGTTTCAGAAATCCTAGTAAGGAAATATTCTCGGAATTGGACGAAATCAAAGCCCGGGGGCCTATTTTCTCACGAAGCTTCCCGGAAGTCCGAAGGAGAGACGAAGAGGGGCCACGGAGGGGCCACACCCTAGGGCGGCGCGGCCCCCCCCTTGGCCGCGCGGCCCTGTGGTGTGGGGCCCCCGTGCCGCCTCTTGACCTGCCCTTCCGCCTACAAATAGCCTCCGTGACGAAACCCCCAGTACCGAGAGCCACGATACGGAAAACCTTCCCGAGACGCCGCCGCCGCCGATCCCATCTCGGGGGATCCGGGGAGCTCGCCTCCGGCACCTGCCCGGAGAGGGGAATCATCTCCCGGAGGACTCTACACCGCCATGGTCGCCTCCGGAGTGATGAGTGAGTAGTCTACCCCTGGACTATGGGTCCATAGCAGTAGCTAGATGGTTGTCTTCTCCCCATTGTGCTATCATTGTCGGATCTTGTGAGCTGCCTAACATGATCAAGATCATCTATCTGTAATTCTATATGTTGCGTTTGTTGGGACCCGATGAATAGAGAATACTTGTTATGTTGATTATCAAAGTTATATCTATGTGTTGTTTATGATCTTGCATGCTCTCCGTTACTAGTAGATGCTCTGGCCAAGTAGATGCTTGTAACTCCAAGAGGGAGTACTTATGCTCGATAGTGGGTTCATGCCTGCATTGACACTTGGGACGATGTGCATGAAAGTTCTAAGGTTGTGTTGTGCTGTTGCCACTAGGGATAAAACATTAGTGCTATGTTCAAGGATGTAGTCACTAGTTACATTACGCGCCATACTTAATGCAATTGTCTGTTGTTAGCAACTTAATACTGGAGGGGGTTCGGATGATAACCTGAAGGTGGACTTTTTAGGCATAGATGCAGTTGGATGACGGTCTATGTACTTTGTCGTAATGCCCAATTAAATCTCACTATACTCATCATGATATGTATGTGCATGGTCATGCCCTCTTTATTTGTCAATTGCCCAACTGTAATTTGTTCACCCAACATGCTGTTTGTCTTATGGGAGAGACACCTCTAGTGAACTGTGGACCCCGGTCCAATTCTCTTTACTGAAATACAATCTACTGCAATACTTGTTCTACTGTTTTCTGCAAACAATCATCTTCCACACAATACGGTTAATCCTTTGTTACAGCAAGCCGGTGAGATTGACAACCTCACTGTTTCGTTGGGGCAAAGTACTTTGGTTGTGTTGTGCAGGTTCCACGTTGGCGCCGGAATCCCTGGTGTTGCGCCGCACTACATCCCGCCGCCATCAACCTTCAACGTGCTTCTTGGCTCCTCCTGGTTCGATAAACCTTGGTTTCTTTCTGAGGGAAAACTTGCTGCTGTGCGCATCATACCTTCCTCTTGGGGTTCCCAACGAACGTGTGAGTTACACGCCATCACTCTCCCATGGTGGATATGGGGGAGCAATCCTCAAGACTTCGTCAAGCAAGCACAAGCAAGAAAGGCGTTCCATCTTGTTGAGGTCAAGATCGTCGTCATCGAGCTCAAGTGGAATGCGCAAGTATAAGGTTTGCTCTTGATAGGGTTTCTTTCTCACCGGTCTCATAGTGTAGTTGGAGACCGGTTTATAGTTTAGTTGCCGTACTATCAAGAGGGCTCTCGAGTGAGTAACTCGATCGTATCGTTCGGAGAGAGCTCAAACCTTTGCATCCTTGCATCATCTTTCTTGGTTGTTATTTGGACCTTATTCATGTGATGTTTTAGAGCTTGTGCTTATTCTCATGACAAACTCTAGTTCATCGAAAACGGATTTCGCATAGATCACTTGTTGTGTTTTCGAGTTTGGTTCATCATCTTTCTTGGTTTTATTTGGATCTTATCCATGTGATGTTTTAGAGCTTGTGCTTATTCTCATGACAAGCTCTAGTTCATTGAGAATGGTTTTTGCATGGGCAACTTGTTGCATTTTTGAGATTGGAGGTTTTACCGGTATGTCTTTTTTAGATAGGTCAAACCTTTCATCATTTGTTTCTATCCTACCTTATTGAACTATGATGGTTTCCTGCATGATCTTCTAGAGCTTGTTCCTAGCTTCAAAACAAGCCCAAGATCATCAAAATCGGAGTCCGGATGCTAAAGTTATGCCCGTTTTAGTTTTGGTGTTTCTGCAGTTTTCTGGGGGGGGGGGGGGGCGGATAATCCGGCCCGAATGACCAATTCTGGGCAAATATCCGGCCAAATATCTGGCCCAGTCCAGGGGCGATTTTCTGGGGGCGGATAATCCGGCCCGGGGGCGGATTTCCGGGTCTGGGAGGTCCCAAACGGTCATATTTCGTTGGGAGGGGGTATATAAGACCCCCTTCTTCCTCCTTGGGCTGGTTGGTTCACTTTCTCTCTCTCCCCTCCATTGTTGTACTTCAAAGCTTGCCCTAGTTCTTGATTTCTCCCATGATTCTTGCATATTCTTGAGGGAAAAGAGAGAGGAGATCTAGATCTACATCTTGACCAATCAAATCCCTCTCTTTGTGAGGGGAATCCACTAGATCTAGATCTTGGAGAAATTTGGTGTTCCTCCTCTTATTTTGTTTCTTCCTCTCTTATTCCCCCAATAGCTTTTGTAGCTTTGTTGGAATTTGATAGAGAAGTACTTGAGCATCTTTGTGGTGTTCTTGCCATTGCATTTGGTGCATCGGTTTGAGTTCTCCACGGTGATTCGTGGAAGTGAAAGCAAGAAGGTTGTTACTCTTGGGTTCTTGGAACCCTAGACGGATTCTAGGCCTTTGTGGCATCTTTGTGGTGTTCTTGGGGACTCCAATTAAGTTGTGGAGAATCTTCAAGGGCAAGGCCTTTGTGGCATCTTAGTGGTGTTCTTGGGGACTCCAATTAAGTTGTGGAGATTCTTCAAGGGCAAGGCCTTTGTGGCAATTTGTTGGGAGCCTCCAATTAAGTTGTGGAGATAGCCCCAAGCTTTGTGCGGGTTCGGTAACCTCCCTAAGGTTACATAGTGGTTCGAGGACATCCCTCTTGGTGGGAATTCTCGAGGAGAATACGGTGGCCCTCGTGCTTTTGGAGTGACTTGTCCTCCACACCGCTCCAACGGAGAGTAGCACTCGCAAGAGTGTGAACTTCAGGCTACATCATCGTCTCCCGCGTGCCTCGGTTATCTCTATACCCGAGCTCCTTACTTATGCACTTTACTTTGTGATAGCCATCGTGCTTGAAGTTATATATCTTGCTATCACATAAGTTGCTTGTATTGCTTAGCATAAGTTGTTGGTGCACATAGGTGAACCATAGTATATAGGCTTTGGGCTTGACAAAGTAAACGATAATTTTATTCCGCATTTGTTAAGCCCATTGATACGTCTCCGACGTATCGATAATTTCTTATGTTCCATGCCACATTATTGATGTTATCTACATGTTTTATGCACACTTTATGTCATATTCGTGCATTTTCTGGAACTAACCTATTAACAAGATGCCGAAGTGCCGATTCTTTGTCTGCTGTTTTTGGTTTCAGAAATCCTAGTAAGGAAATATTCTCGGAATTGGACGAAATCAAAGCCTGTGGGCCTATTTTCTCACGAAGCTTCCAGAAGTCCGAAGGAGAGACGAAGAGGGGCCACGGAGGGCCACACCCTAGGCGGCGCGGCCCCCTCTTGGCCGCGCGGCCCGTGGTGTGGGGCCCCGTGCCGCCTCTTGACCTGCCCTTCCGCCTACAAATAGCCTCCGTGACGAAACCCCGGTCATCGAGAGCCACGATATGGAAAACCTTCCCGAGACGCCGCCGCCGCCGATCCCATCTCGGGGATCCAGGAGATCGCCTCCGGCACCTGCCGGAGAGGGGAATCATCTCCGGAGGACTCTACGCCGCCATGGTCGCCTCCGGTGTGATGAGTGAGTAGTCTACCCCTGGACTATGGGTCCATAGCAGTAGCTAGATGGTTGTCTTCTCCCCATTGTGCTATCATTGTCGGATCTTGTGAGCTGCCTAACATGATCAAGATCATCTATCTGTAATTCTATATGTTGCGTTTGTTGGGATCCGATGAATAGAGAATACTTGTTATGTTGATTATCAAAGTTATATCTATGTGTTGTTTATGATCTTGCATGCTCTCCGTTACTAGTAGATGCTCTGGCCAAGTAGATGCTTGTAACTCCAAGAGGGAGTACTTATGCTCGATAGTGGGTTCATGCCTGCATTGACACAGGACAAAGGATGAAAGTTCTAAGGTTGTGTTGTGCTGTTGCCATTAGGGATAAAACATTAGTGCTATGTTCAAGGATGTAGTCACTAGTTACATTACGCACCATACTTAATGCAATTGTCTGTTGCTTTGCAACTTAATACTGGAAGGGGTTCGGATGATAACCTGAAGGTGGACTTTTTAGGCATAGATGCAGTTGGATGACGGTCTATGTACTTTGTCGTAATGCCCAATTAAATCTCACTATACTCATCATGATATGTATGTGCATGGTCATGCTCTCTTTATTTGTCAATTGCCCAACTGTAATTTGTTCACCCAACATGCTGTTTGTCTTATGGGAGAGACACCTCTAGTGAGCTGTGGACCCCGGTCCAATTCTCTTTCTTGAAATACAATCTCTTGCAATACTTGTTCTACTGTTTTCTGCAAACAATCATCTTCCACACAATACGGTTAATCCTTTGTTACAGCAAGCCGGTGAGATTGACAACCTCACTGTTTCGTTGGGGCAAAGTACTTTGGTTGTGTTGTGCAGGTTCCACGTTGGCGCCGGAATCCCTGGTGTTGCGCCGCACTACATCCCGCCGCCATCAACCTTCAACGTGCTTCTTGGCTCCTCCTGGTTCGATAAACCTTGGTTTCTTTCTGAGGGAAAACTTGCTGCTGTGCGCATCATACCTTCCTCTTGGGGTTCCCAACGAACGTGTGAATTACACGCCATCAAGCATATTTTCTGGCGCCGTTGCCGGGAGATCAAGACACGCTGCAAGGGAGTCTCCACTTCTCAATCTCTTTACTTTGTTTTTGTCTTGCTTAGTTTTATTTACTACTTTGTTTGCTGCACTAAATCAAAATACAAAAAAATTAGTTGCTAGTTTTACTTTATTTGCTATCTTGTTTGCTATATCAAAAACACAAAAAAATTAGTTTACTTGCATTTACTTTATCTAGTTTGCTTTATTTACTGTTGCTAAAATGGCCAACGCTGAAAATACTAAGTTGTGTGACTTCACAACCACAAATAATAATGATTTCTTATGCACACCTATTGCTCCACCTGCTACTACAGCAGAATTCTTTGAAATTAAACCTGCTTTACTTGAATCTTGTTATGCGAGAGCAATTTTCAGTGTTAGTTCTGATGATGCTGCTGCCCATCTTAATAATTTTGTTGAACTATGTGAAATGCAAAAATATAAAGATGTAGATGGTGATATTATTAAACTAAAATTGTTCCCTTTCTCATTAAGAGGAAGAGCTAAAGATTGGTTGCTATCTCTGCCTAAAAATAGTATTGATTCATGGACTAAATGCAAGGATGCTTTTATTGGTAGATATTATCCCCCTGCTAAAATTATATCTTTGAGGAGTAGCATAATGAATTTTAAACAATTAGATACTGAACATGTTGCTCAAGCTTGGGAAAGAATGAAATCTCTTGTTAAAAATTGCCCAACTCATGGACTGACTACTTGGATGATCATCCAAACCTTCTATGCAGGACTAAATTTTTCTTCACGGAATTTATTGGATTCAGCTGCTGGAGGTACTTTTATGTCCATCACTCTTGGTGAAGCAACAAAGCTTCTTGATAATATGATGATCAACTACTCTGAATGGCACACGGAAAGAGCTCCACAAGGTAAGAAGGTAAATTCTGTCGAAGAAACCTCTTCCTTGAGTGATAAGATCGATGCTATTATGTCTATGCTTGTGAATGATAGGACTAATATTGATCCTAATAATGTTCCATTAGCTTCATTGGTTGCACAAGAAGAACATGTTGATGTAAACTTCATTAAAAATAATAATTTCAACAACAATGCTTACCGGAACAATTCTAGTAACAACTATAGGCCATATCCTTATAATAATGGCAACGGCTATGGTAATTCTTATGGGAATTCTTACAACAATAATAGGAATTCACCCCTGGACTTGAAGCCATGCTTAAGGAATTTATTAGTACACAAACTGCTTTTAACAAATCTGTTGAAGAAAAGCTTGGGAAAATTGATATACTTGCTTCTAAAGTTGATAGTCTTGCTGCTGATGTTGATCTTTTGAAATCGAAAGTTATGAATAATGAGAATCATCATAATAAAATTACTACTACAGCAAATGCCATTCAAGTTAGAATTAATGAGAATATAAGATTAATGGCTGAACTGCGTGCTAGGTGGGATAGAGAAGAAAATGAAAAACTAGCTAAAGAGAAGAATATAGCTAAAGTTTGGACTATTACCACCACTAGTAATGCTAATGCTACACATGTTGCTGCACCTCCTACTCATACTAATAAAATAATTGGTGTTAGCAATGTTTCCACTTCTAATGCAAAGCGCGAAAAACTGCACGAGCGCTAAAGCTGCTGAAACTGCTCGTGATAAAGCTGCTGAAATTCTTTCCAACATTGGGGATGATGATCCCATTGCTTTAGATTATAATGGTTTGAATTTTGATGATTGCCACATCTCTGAAGTTATAAAGTTCTTGCAAAAACTTGCTAAAAGTCCTAATGCTAGTGCTATAAATTTGGCTTTCACGCATCATATTACAAATGCTCTCATAAAAGCTAGAGAAGAGAAACTAGAGCGTGAAGCCTCTATTCCTAAAAAGCTAGAAGATGGTTGGGAGCCCATCATTAAGATGAAGGTTAAAGATTTTGATTGTAATGCTTTATGTGATCTTGGTGCAAGTATTTACATTATGCCTAAGAAAATTTATAATATGCTTGACTTGCCACCACTGAAAAATTGTTATTTGGATGTTAATCTTGCTGATCATTCTACAAAGAAACCTTTGGGTAAAGTTGATAATGTTCGCATTACCGTTAACAATAACCTTGTCCCCGTTGATTTTGTTGTCTTGGATATTGAATGCAATGCATCTTGTCCCATTATATTGGGAAGACCTTTTCTTCGAACTGTTGGTGCTATTATTGATATGAAGGAAGGTAATATAAAATATCAATTTCCTCTCAAGAAAGGTATGGAACACTTCCCTAGAAAGAGAATGAAGGTACCTTTTGATTCTATTATGAGAACAAATTATGATGTTGACACTTCGTCTCTTGATAATACTTGATACACACTTTCTGCGCCTAGCTGAAAGGCGTTAAAGAAAAGCGCTTATGGGAGACAACCCATGTTTTACCTACAGTACTTTGTTTTTATTTTGTGTCTTGGAAGTTGTTTACTACTGTAGCAACCTCTCCTTATCTTAGTTTTGTGTTTTGTTATGCCAAGTTAAGCCGTTGATAGAAAAGTAAGTACTAGATTTGGATTACTGCACAGTTCCAGATTTCTTTGCTGTCACGAATCTGGGTCCACCTCCCTGTAGGTAGCTCAGAAAATTAAGACAATTTACGTGCATGATCCTCAGATATGTACGCAACTTTCATTCAATTTGAGCATTTTCATTTGAGCAAGTCTGGTGCCATTTTAAAATTCGTCAATACGAACTGTTCTGTTTTGACAGATTCTGCCTTTTATTTCGCATTGCCTCTTTTGCTATGTTGGATGAATTTCTTTGATCCACTAATGTCCAGTAGCATTATGCAATGTCCAGAAGTGTTAAGAATGATTGTGTCACCTCTGAATATGTCAATTTATATTGTGCACTAACCCTCTAATGAGTTGTTTCGAGTTTGGTGTGGAGGAAGTTTTCAAGGATCAAGAGAGGAGTATGATGCAACATGATCAAGGAGAGTGAAAGCTCTAAGCTTGGGGATGCCCCGGTGGTTCACCCCTGCATATTCTAAGAAGACTCAAGCGTCTAAGCTTGGGGATGCCCAAGGCATCCCCTTCTTCATCGACAACATTATCAGGTTCCTCCCCTGAAACTATATTTTTATTCCATCACATCTTATGTGCTTTTTCTTGGAGCGTCGGTTTGTTTTTGTTTTTGTTTTGTTTGAATAAAATGGATCCTAGCATTCACTTTATGGGAGAGAGACACGCTCCGCTGTAGCATATGGACAAGTATGTCCTTGGTTTCTACTCATAGTATTCATGGCGAAGTTTCTCCTTCGTTAAATTGTTATATGGTTGGAATTGGAAAATGATACATGTAGTAATTGCTATAAATGTCTTGGGTAATGTGATACTTGGCAATTGTTGTGCTCATGTTTAAGCTCTTGCATCATATGCTTTGCACCCATTAATGAAGAAATACATAGAGCATGCTAAAATTTGGTTTGCATATTTGGTTTCTCTAAGGTCTAGATAATTTCTAGTATTGAGTTTGAACAACAAGGAAGACGGTGTAGAGTCTTATAATGTTTTCAATATGTCTTTTATGTGAGTTTTGCTGCACCGGTTCATCCTTGTGTTTGTTTCAAATAAGCCTTGCTAGCCTAAACCTTGTATCGAGAGGGAATACTTCTCATGCATCCAAAATACTTGAGCCAACCACTATGCCATTTGTGTCCACCATACCTACCTACTACATGGTATTTTCCCGCCATTCCAAAGTAAATTGCTTGAGTGCTACCTTTAAAATTCCATCATTCACCTTTGCAATATATAGCTCATGGGACAAATAGCTTAAAAACTATTGTGGTATTGAATATGTAATTATGCACTTTATCTCTTATTAAGTTGCTTGTTGCGCGATAACCATGTTCACTGGGGACGCCATCAATTATTCATTGTTGAATTTCATGTGAGTTGCTATGCATGTCCGTCTTGTCTGAAGTAAGAGAGATCTACCACCTTATGGTTAAGCATGCATATGTTAGAGAAGAACATTGGGCCGCTAACTAAAGCCATGATCCATGGTGGAAGTTTCAGTTTTGGACATATATCCTCAAATCTCAAATGAGAAAATTATTAATTGTTGTTATATGCTTATGCATAAAAGAGGAGTCCATTATCTGTTGTCTATGTTGTCCCGGTATGGATGTCTAAGTTGAAGAATAATCAATAGCGAGAAATCCAATGCGAGCTTTCTCCTTAGACCTTTGTACAGGCGACATAGAGGTACCCCTTTGTGACACTTGGTAAAAACAATGCATTGTGATGATCCGGTAGTCCAAGCTAATTAGGACAAGGTGCGGGCACTATTAGTATACTATGCATGAGGCTTGCAACTTATAAGATATAATTTACATGATGCATATGCTTTATTACTACCGTTGACAAAAAAATTTCATGTTTTCAAAATCAAAGCTCTAGCACAAATATAGCAATCGATGCTTTTCCTCTATGGAGGACCATTCTTTTACTTTCAATGTTGAGTCAGTTCACCTATTTCTTTCCACCTCAAGAAGCAAACACTTGTGTGAACTGTGCATTGATTCCTACATACTTGCTTATTGCATTTATTATATTACTCTATGTTGACAATATCCATGAGATATACATGTTACAAGTTGAAAGCAACCGCTGAAACTTAATCTTCTTTTGTGTTGTTTCAATGCCTTTACTTTGAATTATTGCTTTATGAGTTAACTCTTATGCAAGACTTATTGATGCTTGTCTTGAAGTGCTATTCATGAAAAGTCTTTGCTTTATGATTCACTTGTTTACTCATGTCATATACATTGTTTTGATCGCTGCATTCACTACATATGCTTTACAAATAGTATGATCAAGATTATGATGGCATGTCACTCCGAAATTATACGTGTTATCGTTTTACCTGCTGGGACGAGCAAAAATAAGCTTGGGGATTCTGATAAGTCTCCGACGTATCGTTAATTTCTTATGTTCAATGCCACATTATTGATTTTATATACATGTTTTATGCACACTTTATGTCATATTCGTGCATTTTCCGGAACTAACCTATTAACAAGATGCCGAAGTGCCGATTCTTTGTTTTCTGCTGTTTTTGGTTTCAGAAATCCTAGTAAGGAAATATTCTCGGAATTGGACGAAATCAAAGCCCAGGGGCCTATTTTCTCACGAAGCTTCCAGAAGTCCGAAGGAGAGACGAAGAGGGTCCACGGAGGGGCCACACCCTAGGGCGGCGCGGCCCCCCTCTTGGCCGCGTGGCCCTGTGGTGTGGGGCCCCCGTGCCGCCTCTTGACCTGCCCTTCCGCCTACAAATAGCCTCCGTGACGAAACCCCCATGCATCGAGAGCCACGATACGGAAAACCTTCCGGAGAGACGCCGCCGCCGCCGATCCCATCTCGGGGGATCCAGGAGATCGCCTCGGCACCTGCCGGAGAGGGGAATCATCTCCCGGAGGACTCTACGCCGCCATGGTCGCCTCCGGTGTGATGAGTGAGTAGTCTACCCCTGGACTATGGGTCCATAGCAGTAGCTAGATGGTTGTCTTCTCCCCATTGTGCTATCATTGTCGGATCTTGTGAGCTGCCTAACATGATCAAGATCATCTATCTGTAATTCTATATGTTGCGTTTGTTGGGATCCGATGAATAGAGAATACTTGTTATGTTGATTATCAAAGTTATATCTATGTGTTGTTTATGATCTTGCATGCTCTCCGTTACTAGTAGATGCTCTGGCCAAGTAGATGCTTGTAACTCCAAGAGGGAGTACTTATGCTCGATAGTGGGTTCATGCCTGCATTGACACAGGACGATGTGAGAAAGTTCTAAGGTTGTGTTGTGCTGTTGCCACTAGGGATAAAACATTAGTGCTATGTTCAAGGATGTAGTCACTAGTTACATTACGCACCATACTTAATGCAATTGTCTGTTGCTTTGCAACTTAATACTGGAAGGGGTTCGGATGATAACCTGAAGGTGGACTTTTTAGGCATAGATGCAGTTGGATGACGGTCTATGTACTTTGTCGTAATGCCCAATTAAATCTCACTATACTCATCATGATATGTATGTGCATGGTCATGCTCTCTTTATTTGTCAATTGCCCAACTGTAATTTGTTCACCCAACATGCTGTTTGTCTTATGGGAGAGACACCTCTAGTGAACTGTGGACCCCGGTCCAATTCTCTTTACTGAAATACAATCTACTGCAATACTTGTTCTACTGTTTTCTGCAAACAATCATCTTCCACACAATACGGTTAATCCTTTGTTACAGCAAGCCGGTGAGATTGACAACCTCACTGTTTCGTTGGGGCAAAGTACTTTGGTTGTGTTGTGCAGGTTCCACGTTGGCGCCGGAATCCCTGGTGTTGCGCCGCACTACATCCCGCCGCCATCAACCTTCAACGTGCTTCTTGGCTCCTCCTGGTTCGATAAACCTTGGTTTCTTTCTGAGGGAAAACTTGCTGCTGTGCGCATCATACCTTCCTCTTGGGGTTCCCAACGAACGTGTGAATTACACGCCATCACCCATCTCGTAAAAGTTTTAAACCGCCTATTCACCCCCCCCTCTAGGCGACATCCGTATCCTTTCAAAGGGATGGCGCTCCCCCATGATGCCAGCGGCGGGGAAGGAGTCCCCCGCACCGCCGCCGCCCACGCCTCCGCCTCCCGGCGCTCCTCGCTGAGCCCCTCTCCGACGTCTTCACCGCCATCTCCATCACCAAATCCTCATTGTATTCAGTGGTCCATCCTCTCACAAACCTCTGTACCGCCCTATGTAAACATGGTGTTTGATGCTATAAGTTATAATCCTATGATCCATGTCATGTTGCCATAGTTTATTTGTTCATTGATTGATTGGTTGTTTCTCTTTGGTTCATTAGAGTTGTATGTTGATATGTTACCGTCCTTGGTGCCCATTATATTTGTGCGCGCATGGATCAAGCACCATAGGGTTGGTAGTACTTGTATACTAGAAGGGGGAAGTTCTACCGGAGTGACAGAAACCTGAGGACGCGAACCGGATAGTTGCATGTATGGGAGTAAGAGGACCATTTACTTAAGGCTATGGTTGGGAAAACCTTAATGCTTGCTAATATTTACGGATGTTTGCTAGCAAGCCAATCATATAGTACTTGTAATCCCGGAGGGAGAGCATGTATATTTAGCCTCTCTTACATAGAAAGCTGCATCGAAGACATTGAACCCAAGATCCTCACTAATTGATCTTGGAAAAAGCCACCACTATTACCACCGCCTTTCCACACTCACGGTACTGTTAGTTTAGTTTGTTTTATTGCTGCAGCATTAACATTTATTCCGTGTATTTTATTGTTCTGCAAAGTCACCTCTCATACCCGTTATCGCTCTAGTTTTATTTCCTAGATATTGCAAACGCTTAGTGTGCGTAGAGTTGTATCAGTGGTTGATAGAACCCGAGAGAATGTTTATCCTACCTTTAGATGCTCGTTGGGTTCGACACTCTTACTTATCGAAAAGGCTACAAACGATCCCCTATACTTGTGGGATATCACCGCACTACACTCCTTCACCAACAACCTTCACGTGGCCTTCATCTCTTACTGGTTCGATAAACCTTGGTTTCTTACTGAGGGAAAACTTGCTGCTGTACGCATCACACCTGCCTCTTGGGGTTCCCAACGGACGTGTGCTTTACCATCACAAGAAGCTACTTTCTGGCACCGTTGCAAGCCCTGTCACGTGACAGCAGCTACTTTTCTGGCGCCGTTGCCAGGGATCGGAAGGAAAATTACACCACAGAGATTTCTAACTCCCACGTCAACTGCACGCCAGCAAATACTTTTCTGGCGCCGTTGCCGGGGAGATCAAGACACGCTGCAAGGGGAGTCTCTCACACCCAATCTCTTTACTTTATTTATTGTCTTGCTTTATTTTATTTTCTGTCTTGTTTGCTTTCTTTATATCAAAAACACAAAAAAATTAGTTACTTGTTTTACTCAAAAAATTAGTTTCTTGTACAAAAGTATTTCCGCTTTACTTAATTTGGTTTGCTTTACTTATTTTTATTATTGTTAAAATGAATACTCCTGAGAACACTAAGTTGAGTGATTTCACTAGCACCAATAATACTGATTTCATATGCACACCTATTGCTCCACCTGCTACTACAACAACATTTTATGAAATTAAACCTGCTTTACTAAATCTTGTTATGAGAGAGCAATTTTCTGGTATTAATACTGATGATGCTGCTGCCCATCTTAATAATTTTGTTGAACTTTGTGAAATGCAAAAGTATAAGGATGTAGATGGGGACATTATAAAACTGAAATTGTTTCCTTTCTCCTTAAGAGGAAGAGCTAAAGATTGGTTGCTATCTTTGCCTAAGAATAGTATTGATTCATGGACTAAATGTAAAGATGCTTTCATTGGAAGATATTATCCTCCTGCTAAAATTATATCTTTGAGAAGTAGCATTATGAATTTTAAGCAATTGGATAATGAACATGTTGCCCAAGCATGGGAAAGAATGAAATCTTTGGTAAAGAATTTCCCTACCCATGGACTAAATACTTGGATGATCATCCAAACCTTTTATGCAGGATTAAATTTTTATTCAAGAAACCTATTGGATTCAGCTGCTGGAGGTACTTTTATGTCCAACACTTTGGGTGCTGCAACAAAGCTTCTTGATGATATGATGATCAACTACTCTGAGTGGCACACTGAAAGGACTCCTCAAGGTAAGAAGGTAAATTCTGTTGAAGAAACCTCCTCCTTGAGTGATAAGATTGATGTTATTATGTCTATGCTTGTCAATGGTAGATCTCATGTTGATCCTAATAATGTTCCTTTAGCTTCATTGGTTGCTCAAGAAGAGCATGTTGATGTGAACTTCATTAAAAATAATAATTTCAACAACAATGCTTATAGGAATAATTTTGGTAACAACAACTATATATGCCATATCCTTCTAATAATAGTAATGGTTATGGTAATTCTTATGGTAATTCTTACAGCAATAGTAGGAGTGTACCCTCTGGTCTTGAAGTCACGCTTAAAGAATTTATTAGTACACAAACTGCTTTCAACAAATCTGGTGAGGAAAAGCTTGGTAAAATTGATGTTCTTGCTTCTAAGGTTGATAGTCTTGTTGCTGATGTTGATCTTTTAAAACTGAAAGTTATGCCTAATGAAACTAAAGATATTAAGTCATTTGCTACAGCAAACGCTATCCAAGTTCGAATTAATGACAATATTAGAATGATGGCTGAATTGCATGCTAGGTGGAAAACAGAAGAAAAACTTGCTAAAGAGAATAATGTAGCTAAAGTTTGGACTATTAGTACCACTAGTAATGTTGATGCTTCACATGTTGCTAAACCTCCTACTATCAATGGTAAAATAATTGGTGTTAGCAATGTTTCTACTTCTAATACAAAGCATGCAAAATTGCCTGAAACTGCTGAAACTGTTTGTGATAAAAGTGCTGAAATTTTTCAGAGTATTGGGGACAATGATCCCATTGCTTTAGATCATAATGGTTTTGATTTTTATAATTGTCATATCTATGAAGTTATTAAGTTCTTGTAAAAACTTGCTAGAAATCCTAATGCTAGTGCTATAAACTTGGCCTTTACAAAACATATTACAAATGCTCTCATAAAAGCTAGAGAAGAGGAATTAAAACTTAAAGCTTCTATTCCTAGGAAGTTGGAAGATGGTTGGGAGCCCATAATTAAAATGAAGGTCAATGATTTTGATTGTAATGCTTTATGTGATCTTGGTGCAAGTATTTCTGTTATGCCTAAGAAACTTTATGATATGCTTGACTTGCCACCATTGAAATATTGTTATTTGGATGTTAATCTTGCTGATAATTATATAAAGAAACCTTTGGGGAGAATTGACAATGTTCACATTACGGTTAAAAATAATCTTTTCCCCGTTGATTTTGTTGTCTTGGATATTGAATGCAATGCATCTTGTCCTATTATTTTGGGAAGACCCTTTCTTCGAACTGTTGGTGCTATTATTGATATGAAAGAAGGAAATATTAAATATCAATTCCCTCTTAAGAAAGGTATGGAACACTTCCCTAGAAAGAGAATGAAGATTCCTTTTGATTCTATTATTAGAACAAATTATGATGTTGATGCTTCTTCTCTTGATCTTACTTGATTTACACTTTCTGCGCCTAGCTGAAAGGCGTTAAAGAAAAGCGCTTATGGGAGACAACCCATTATTTTATTTCTGAAATTTTTGTTTTATATTTGAGTCAAGGTGCTTGTTACTACTGTAGCAATACCTTTGTATCTTTACTTTATTGCATTGTTGTGCCAAGTAAAGTCTTTGATAGAGAGTTGATACTAGATTTGGATTTCTGCGCAGAAACAGATTTTTAGCTGTCACGAATTTGAGCTGTTCTCTCTGTAGGAGAATCTAAAAATTCTGTAAAAATTCATGAGTAATCCTCAGATATGTATGCAAATTTCATTCAATTTGAGCTTATTCATCTGAGCATGTTAAGTGCCCCGAAAAAATTCGTCTTTACGGACTGTTCTGTTTTGACAGATTCTGCCTTTTATTTCACATTGCCTCTTTTACTGTGTTTGAGTGGATTTCTTTGCTCTATTAAATTTCAGTAGCCTTGGGTAATGTCCAGAAGTGTTGGGAATGATTGTGTCCTCGCTGAACATGTGATTTTTTGATTATGCACTAACCCTCTAATGAGATTGTTTTGAGTTTGGTGTGAAGGAAGTTTTCAAGGATCAAGAGAGGAGGATGATATAATATGATCAAGAAGAGTGAAAAGTCTAAGCTTGGGGATGCCCCCGTGGTTCATCCCTGCATATTTCAAGAATACTCAAGCATCTAAGCTTGGGGATGCCCAAGGCATCCCCTTCTTCATCAACCACTTATCAGGTCACCTCTAGTGAAACTATATTTTTATTCCGTCACATCTTATGTACTTTATTTGGAGCGTCTGTGTGCTTTTATTTTTGTTTGTGTTTGAATAAATTTTGATCCTAGCATTGCTTGTGTGGGAGAGATACACGCTCCGCTTTTTCATATGAACACTGGTGTTCTTACTTTTACTTTTAATGTTCATGGCGAAAGTTGAAAGCTACTGCATTTATTGCTATTTGGTTGGAAACAGAAAATGCTTCATGTGGTAATTGGTATGTTGTCTTGAATAATTTGATACTTGGCAATTGTTTTGAGCTCTCAAGTAGATCATGTTTAAGCTCTTGCATCATGTGGTTTAAACCTATTAGTGGAGAACTACCGTAGAGCTTGTTGAAATTTGGTTTGCATGATTGGTCTCTCTAAAGTCTAGATATTTTCTGGTAAAAGTGTTTGAGCAACAAGGAAGACAGTGTAGAGTCTTATAATGCTTGCAATATGTTCTTATGTAAGTTTTGCTGTACCGGTTCATACTTGTGTTTGCTTCAAACAACCTTGCTAGCGAAAGCCTTGTACTGAGAGGGAATGCTTCTCGTGCATCCAAAACCTTGAGCCAAAACCTATGCCATTTGTGTCCACCATAACTACCTACTATGTGGTATTTTTCAGCCATTCCAAAGTAAATTGCTTGCGTGCTACCTTTAAAAAATTCATTCCTTGTCTTTGCAATACATAGCTCATGGGAAAGTAGCCTAAAAAACTATTGTAGTAAAGAATATGTCGCTTATGTATCTTAGTTCTTATAAGTTGCTTGTTGAGCGGTAACCATGTTTCTGGGGACGCCATCAACCTGTCACACCTTTGTTGAATATCATGTGAGTTGCTATGCATGTTCATCTTGTGTGAAGTAAGGGAGATTTGCCATGAGTTAAATGGTTTGAGTATGCATATTGTTAGAGAAGAAATTTGGGCCGCCAACCAAAGCCATGTATCATGGTGGAAGTTTCAGCTTGGACATTAATCCTCAAATCTCTTATGAGAATATTATCTGTTGTTGAATGCTTAAAGCATAAAAGAGGAGTCCATTATCTGTTTTCTATGTTGTCCCGGTATGGATGTACTCAAGTTGAGATCTATCAAAATTGAGAGATCAAATGCGATCTATCTCCTTGGACCTTTGTACAGGTGGCATAGAGGTACCCCTTTGTGACACTTGGTTGAAACATATGTAATGCAATGATAATCCATGGAAATCCGAGCTAATTAGGACAAGGAGCGGGCACTATTAGTATTCGATGCATGAGGCTTGCAACTTATAGGAGGTTTTATGCATAACACATATGAATTATTACTACCGTTGACAAAACTGTTTCCATGTTTTCAAAATAAAAAGCTCTAGCACATGAGTAATCCCTGCTTCCCTCTGCGAAGGGCCTTTCTTTTACTTTATGTTGAGTCAGTTTACCTACTTCTTTCTATCTTAGAAGCAAACACTTGTGTCAACTGTGTGCATTGATTCTTACATACTTGCTTATTTGCACTCATCATATTACTTTGTGTTGACAATTATCCATGAGATATACATGTTGAAAGTTGAAAGCAACTGCTGAAACTTAAATCTTCCTTTGTGTTGCTTCAAAACCTTCTATTAAGAATCTATTGCTTTATGAGTTAACTCTTATGCAAGACCTTGTTGACGCTCGTCTTGAAAGTACTATTCATGAAAAGTCTTTGCTATATGATTCAGTTGTTTAGTCATTATCTATTTGTTAACAAACTATAGACCATTGCTTTGAATCACTTCATTCATCTCATATGCTTTACAATAGTATTGATCAAGATTATGATGGTAGCATGTCACTTCAGAAATTATCCTTTTTATCGTTTACCTACTCGAGGGCGAGTAGGAACTAAGCTTGGGGATGCTTGATACGTCTCAAACGTATCTATAATTTCTTATGTTCCATGCTAGTTTTATGACAATACTCACATGTTTTATATACACTTTATATCATTTTTATGCATTTTCCGGCACTAACCTATTAACAAGATGCCGAAGCGTCAGTTCCTGTTTTCTGCTGTTTTTGGTTTCAGAAATCCTACACAGGAAATATTCTCGGAATTGGACGAAACAAAAGCCCACTATCTTATTTTCCACGGAGTCTTCCAGAACACCAAAGAGGAGACGAAGAGGGGCCACGAGGCGGCCACACCATAGGGGGGCGCGGCCCCACCCCTAGCCGCGCCGCCATATGGGGTGGGCCCCTCGGGCGTCCCCCGACTCTGCCCCTTCGCCTATATAATCCTTCCGTCGCGAAAACCCTAGTACCAAGAGCCACGATACGAGAAATGTTACTGAGACGCCGCCGTCGTCAATCCTATCTCGGGGGATTCTGAAGATCGCCTCCGGCACCCTGCCGGAGAGGGGAATCATCACCGGAGGGCTCTACATCACCATGCCCACCTCCGGACTGATGCGTGAGTAGTTCATCCTTGGACTATGGGTCCATAGCAGTAGCTAGATGGTTGTCTTCTCCTCTTGTGCTATCATGTTTAGATCTTGTGAGCTGCTTATCATGATCAAGATCATCTATTTGTAATGCTACATGTTGTGTTTGTTGGGATCCGATGAATATGGAATACTATGTCAAGTTGATTATCGATCAATCATATATGTGTTGTTTATGATCTTGCATGCTCTCCGTTTCTAGTAGAGGCTCTGGCCAAGTTGATACTTGTAACTCCAAGAGGGAGTATTTATGCTCGATAGTGGGTTCATGCCTCCATTGAATCTGGAACAGTGACAGAAAGTTCTAAGGTTATGGATGTGCTGTTGCCACTAGGGATAAAACATCAATGCTTTGTCTAAGGATATTTGTATTGTTTACATTACGCACATTACTTAATGCAATTGTCTGTTGTTTGCAACTTAATACTGGAAGGGGTGCGGATGCTAACCCGAAGGTGGACTTTTTAGGCATAGATGCATGCTGGATGGCGGTCTATGTTCTTTGTCGTAATGCCCTAAGTAAATCTCATAGTAGTCATCATGATATGTATGTGCATTGTTATGCCCTCTCTATTTGTCAATTGCCCAACTGTAATTTGTTCACCCAACATGTTATTTATCTTATTGGAGAGACACCACTAGTAAATTGTGGACCCCGGTCCATTCTTTTACATCTGAAATACAACCTACTGCAATCATTGTTCTCTGTTGATCTTTGCAAGCAAACATTATTCTCCACACCATACGTTTAATCCTTTGTTTACAGCAAGCCGGTGAGATTGACAACCTCACTGTTAAGTTGGGGCAAAGTATCTTGATTGTGTTGTGCAGGTTCCACGTTGGCACCGGAATCCTTGGTGTTGCGCCGCACTACACTCCTTCACCAACAATCTTCACGTGGCCTTCATCTCCTACTGGTTCGATAAACCTTGGTTTCTTACTGAGGGAAAACTTGTTGTTGTACGTATCACACCTTCCTCTTGGGGTTCCCAACGGACGTGTGCTTTACCGTCACAAGAAGCTACTTTCTGGCATCGTTGCAAGCCCTGTCACGCGCCAACAACGTGCTCCTCTATGTGGTCCTTTCCCACAACCACCCCGCACCACCACCTGCTCCCTCCCATTTTTATTCCACATCTGAGTCCCTCTTGAAACCCTAGGAGGCCCTCTCTTCCTCCCTCAGGCGCCGCAACCCTTTTCCTCTCGTTACCTTCTCGTTTTCTTCAACCATCGAGGGCAATGATACGTCTCCAACGTATCGATAATTTCTTATGTTCCATGCTTGTTTTATGACATTACCTACATATTTTATACACACTTTATGATGATTTTATGCGTTTTCCGGAACTAACCTATTGACGAGATGCCGAAGTGCCAGTTCCTGTTTTCTGCTGTTTTTGGTTTCAGAAATCTTAGTAAGGAAATATTCTCGGAATTGGACGAAATCAACGCCCAGCATCTTAGAATCACACGAAGCTTCCAGAACACCCGAGAGCCGCCAGAGGAGGGCCCTGTGGGCCCCAGACGATAGGGTGGCGCGGCCCAGGCCTTGGCCGCGCCCCCCTAGTGTGTTGTCGCCTCATCAACCTTCCGACTCCGCCTCTTCGCCTATATAAAGGTCCCTGACCTAAATCTTCGAGACGAAAAAAGCCACGGTACGAGAAACTTTCCAGAGCCGCCGCCATCGCGAAGCCAATATCTGGGGGACAGGAGTCTCTGTTCCGGCACGCCGCCGGGACGGGGAAGTGCCCCCGGAAGGCTTCTCCATCGACACCGCTGCCATCTCCACCGCCATCTTCATCAACGCTGCTATCTCCCATGAGGAGGGAGTAGTTCTCCATCGAGGCTAAGGGCTGTACCGGTAGCTATGTGGTTAATCTCTCCTATGTACTTCAATACAATGATCTCATGAGCTGCCTTACATGATTGAGATTCATATGAGTTTTGTATCACTACTATTCTATGTGCTACTCTAGTGATGTTATTAAAGTACTCTATTCCTCCTGCACGGTGTAAAGGTGACAGTGTGTGCATCGTGTAGTACTTGGAGTAGGTTATGATTGTAATCTCTTGTAGATTATGAAGTTAATTATTGCTATGATAGTATTGATGTGATCTATGCCTCCTTCATAGTGTGATGGTGACAGTGTGCATGCTATGTTAGTACTTGGTGTAGTTGTGTTGATCTATCATGCACTCTAAGGTTATTTAAACATGAATATCGAATATTGTGGAGCTTGTTAACTCCGGCATTGAGGGTTCGTGTAATCCTACACAATTAGTGGTGTTCATCATCCAACAAGAGAGTGTAGAGTATAGCATTTATTTATTCTGTTATGTGATCAATGTTGAGAGTGTCCACTAGTGAAAGTATAATCCCTAGGCCTTGTTCCCAAATACTGCAATCATCGCTGCTTGTTTACTGTTTTGCTGCATCTGTACTTCCTGCAATATTACCACCATCAACCACACGCCAGTTGTAGCAGCAAGCTATTTTCTGGTGCCGTTACTACTGCTCATATACATTCATACCACCTGTATTTCACTATCTCTTCGCCGAACTAGTGCACCTATACATCTGACAAGTGTATTAGGTGTGTTGGGGACACAAGAGACTTCTTGCTTTGTGGTTGCAGGGTTGCATGAGAGGGATATCTTTGACCTCTTCCTCCCTGAGTTCGATAAACCTTGGGTGATCCACTTAAGGGAAACTTGCTGCTGTTCTACAAACCTCTGCTCTTGGAGGCCCAACACTGTCTACAAGAATAGAAGCACCCGTAGACATTAGGCACTTTTCTGGCGCCGTTGCCGGGGAACGAAGGAAAGCTACACCATTTCCTCCCTCGTCAACCATGCGCCAGTCCTGGGCAGCAAGCACTTTTCTGGCGCCGTTGCCGGGGAGGAAAGGTAAAAGGTACTCACACTCCGGATCTCGGCTACTAAGTTATTTTCCGGCGCCGTTGTAAGTACTCGAAGCTATTTTCTTTAGATCCTGCAATTGCATCTTTTTGTTTCTTGTTTTACACTAGTTTGGCATAATGGAAAGCAACATGGAGCTTTTTATTCTTTTTCCTGAGTTAAGACATGGATGGTTTGATGCGGAAATTAAAAAACCCATGGAACATATTAGTATGAACACTTTGAACACCATTGTTGCTAATGATATGGAAAATTCTAAGCTTGGGGAAGCTGGTTTTGATGAGCATGATATTTTTAGTCCCCCAAGCATTGAGGAGAAAATTTTATTTGATGATACTTTGCCTCCTATTTATGATGATTATAATGATAGTAATCTTTTGGTGCCGCCTGTTATGGAGGATAAATTTGATTATGATTACAATATGCCTCCTATATTTGATGATGAGAACAATAATGATAGCTACTTTGTTGAATTTGCTCCCACTACAACTACTAAAATTGATTATGCTTATGTGGAGAGTAATAATTTTATGCATATAGTTCATGATAAAAATGTTTCATTTGATAGTTATATTGTTGAATTTGCTCATGATGTTACTGGATATTATTATGAGAGAGGAAAATATGGTTGTGGAAATTTTCATGTTACTAAAACACCTCTCTATGTGCTGAAATTTTTGAAGCTACACTTGTTCTATCTTCCTATGCTTGTTAGTTTGCTCTTCATGAACTTGTTTATTTACAAGATTCCTATGCATAGGAAGCATGTTAGGCTTAAATGTATTTTGAATTTGCTTCTTGATGCTCTCTTTTGCTTCAACTCTCATCTTTATGAGTGCATCATTGAAATTACTGAGCCCATCTTAATGGCTATAAAGAAAGAACTTCTTGGGAGATAACCCACGTGTTTGTTTTACTACAGTAATTTTGTTTTATATTTGTGTCTTGGAAGTTGTTACTACTGTAGCAACCTCTCCTTATCTTAGTTTTGTTGCATTTTTGTGCCAAGTAAAGTCTTTGATAGTAAGGTTCATACTAGATTTGGATTACTGCGCAGAAACAGATTTCTTGCTGTCACGAATCTGGGGCTAATTCTCTGTAGGTAACTCAGAAAATTATGCCAATTTACGTGAGTGATCCTCAGATATGTACGCAACTTTCATTCAATTTGAGAATTTTCATTTGAGCAAGTATGGTGCCTCTTTAAAATTCGTATTTACGGACTGTTCTGTTTTGACAGATTCTGCCTTTTATTTCGCATTGCCACTTTTGCTATGTGGGATGGATTTCTTTGTTCCATTAACTTTCAGAAGCTTTAGGCAATGTCCAGAAGTGTTAAGAATGATTGTGTCACCTCTGAACATGTGAGTTTTTAATTACGCACTAACCCTCTAATGAGTTTGTTTCGAGTTTGGTGTGGAAAAAGTTTTCAAGGGTCAAGAGAGGAGGATGATATACTATGATCAAGGAGAGTGAAAGCTCTAAGCTTGGGGATGCCCCGGTGGTTCATCCCTGCATATTTCAAGAAGACTCAAGCATCTAAGCTTGGGGATGCCCAAGGCATCCCCTTCTTCATCAACAATTTATCAGGTTTCTTCTCTTGAAACTATATTTTTATTCGGTCACATCTTATGTGCTTTACTTGGAGCGTCCGTGTGCTTTTATTTTCGTTTTGTTATTTTCATTCTCTGAATAAATGCTTGTGTGGGAGAGAGACACGCTCCGCTGGTTCATATGAACACATGTGTTCTTAGCTTTTAATTTTCATGGCGAAGGTTGAAACTGCTTCGTTAATTGCTATATGGTTGGAAATGGGAAATGCTATATGTAGTAATTGGTATGATGTCTTGAATAACTTGATACTTGGCAATTGTTGTGCTCATGATTAAGCTCTTGCATCATATACTTTGCACCTATTAGTGAAGAAATACATAGAGCTTGCTAAAATTTGGTTTGCATGATTGGTCTCTCTAAGGTCTAGATATTTTCTAGTAAGGGTCGAACAACAAGGAAGACGGTGTAGAGTCTTATAATGCTTGCAATATGTCTTTTATGTGAGTTTTGCTGTACCGGTTCATACTTGTGTTTGTTTCAAACAACCTTGCTAGCCTAAGCCTTGTTTTGAGAGGGATTACTTCTCATGCATCCAAAATCATTGAGCCAAACACTATGCCATTTGTGTCCACCATACCTACCTACTACATGGTATTTCTCCGCCATTCCAAAGTAAATTGCTTGAGCGCTACCTTTAAATTTCCATTCTTTGTCTTTGCAATATATAGCTCATGGGACAAATAGCCTAAAAACTATTGCGGTATTGAATATGTACTTATGCATTTTATCTCTTATTAAGTTGCTTGTTGAGCGATAACCATGTTCCTGGGGAAGCCATCAACTACTCTTTGTTGAATATCATGTGAGTTGCTATGCATGTTCGTCTTGTCTGAAGTAAGGGCGATTTACCAAGAGTTGAATGGTTTGAGCATGCATACTGTTAGAGAAGAACATTGGGCCGCTAACTAAAGCCATGATCCATGGTGGAAGTTTCAGTTTTGGACAAATATCCTCAATCTCATATGAGAAAATTAATTGTTGTTGAATGCTTATGCATTAAAGAGGAGTCCATTATCTGTTGTCTATGTTGTCCCGGTATGGATGTCTAAGTTGAGAATAATCAAAAGCGAGAAATCCAATGCGAGCTTTCTCCTTAGACCTTTGTACAGGCGGCATAGAGGTACCCCTTTGTGACACTTGGTTAAAACATATGTATTGCGGTGATAATCCAGGTAATCCGAGCTAATTAGGACAAGGTGCGGGCACTATTAGTATACTATGCATGAGACTTGCAACTTGTAGGATATAATTTACATGATGCATATGCTTTATTACTACCGTTGACAAAATTGTTTCTTGTTTTCAAAACCAAAGCTCTAGCACAAATATAGCAATCGATGCTTCCCTCTGCGAAGGGCCTTTCTTCTACTTTTATGTTGAGTCAGTTCACCTATTTCTCTCCATCTCAAGAAGCAAACACTTGTGTGAACCGTGCATTGATTCTTACATACTTGCATATTGCACTTGTTATATTACTTTATGTTGACAATATCCATGAGATATACATGTTACAAGTTGAAAGCGACCGCTGAAACTTAATCTTCCTTTGTGTTGCTTCAATACCTCTACTATGAATTTATTGCTTTATGAGTTAACTCTTATGCAAGACTTATTGATGCTTGTCTCGAAAGTACTATTCATGAAAAGTCTTTGCTATATGATTCAATTGTTTAACCATTGTATTTACCATTGCTTTGAATCGCTGCATTCATCTCATATGCTTTACAATAGTATGATTAAGATTATGTTGGTAGCATGTCACTTCAGAAATTATCCTTGTTATCGTTTACCTACTCGGGACGAGTAGGAACTAAGCTTGGGGATGCTGATACGTCTCCAACGTATCGATAATTTCTTATGTTCCATGCTTGTTTTATGACATTACCTACATATTTTATACACACTTTATGATGATTTTATGCGTTTTCCGGAACTAACCTATTGACGAGATGCCGAAGTGCCAGTTCCTGTTTTCTGCTGTTTTTGGTTTCAGAAATCCTAGTAAGGAAATATTCTCGGAATTGGACGAAATCAACGCCCAGCATCTTAGAATCACACGAAGCTTCCAGAACACCCGAGAGCCGCAAGAGGAGGGCCCTGTGGGCCCCAGACGACAGGGTGGCGCGGCCTAGGCCTTGGCCGCGCCCCCCTAGTGTGCGTCGCCTCGTCAACCTTCCGACTCCGCCTCTTCGCCTATATAAAGGTCCCTGACCTAAATCTTCGAGACGAAAAAAGCCACGGTACGAGAAACCTTCCAGAGTCGCCGCCATCGCGAAGCCAAGATCTGGGGGGCATGAGTCTCTGTTCCGGCACGCCGCCGGGACGGGGAAGTGCCCCCGGAAGGCTTCTCCATCGACACCGCTGCCATCTCCACCGCCATCTTCATCAACGCTGCTGTCTCCCATGAGGAGGGAGTAGTTCTCCATCGAGGCTAAGGGCTGTACCGGTAGCTATGTGGTTAATCTCTCCTATGTACTTCAATACAATGATCTCATGAGCTGCCTTACATGATTGAGATTCATATGAGTTTTGTATCACTACTATTCTATGTGCTACTCTAGTGATGTTATTAAAGTACTCTATTCCTCCTGCACGGTGTAAAGGTGATAGTGTGTGCATCGTGTAGTACTTGGCGTAGGTTATGATTGTAATCTCTTGTAGATTATGAAGTTAATTATTGCTATGATAGTATTGATGTGATCTATGCCTCCTTCATAGTGTGATGGTGACAGTGTGCATGCTATGTTAGTACTTGGTGTAGTTGTGTTGATCTATCATGCACTCTAAGGTTATTTAAACATGAATATCGAATATTGTGGAGCTTGTTAACTCCGGCATTGAGTGTTCGTGTAATCCTACACAATTAGTGGTGTTCATCATCCAACAAGAGAGTGTAGAGTATAGCATTTATTTATTCTGTTATGTGATCAATGTTGAGAGTGTCCACTAGTGAAAGTATAATCCCTAGGCCTTGTTCCCAAATACTGCAATCATCGCTGCTTGTTTACTGTTTTACTGCATCTGTACTTCCTGCAATATTACCACCATCAACCACACGCCAGTTGTAGTAGCAAGCTATTTTCTGGTGCCGTTACTACTGCTCATATACATTCATACCACATGTATTTCACTATCTCTTCGCCGAACTAGTGCACCTATACATCTGACAAGTGTATTAGGTGTGTTGGGGACACAAGAGACTTCTTGCTTTGTGGTTGCAGGGTTGCATGAGAGGGATATCTTTGACCTCTTCCTCCCTGAGTTCGATAAACCTTGGGTGATCCACTTAACGGAAACTTGCTGCTGTTCTACAAACCTCTGCTCTTGGAGGCCCAACACTGTCTACAACAATAGAAGCACCCGTAGACATCAGGCAACAACACACAACCATGGCGCCGCCACTCCAGGTTGTCCCTCGCCGAGTCAAGACTACCGGGAGATGTGCCTCGCCGTCCTCATCATCCTCCCCAAAGGAATCGTCCCCACACGCTCCAAATCAGCCGCAAAGTCGCCGATTCCTTCTCCAAGTCTGGCAGGAAAATCATCGATTTCGGCCACTCCGGTCCTCCTCTGCCCTTGCTGAGCACATGTACGTCTTCCTGGTGTTCTACTTGTTCTCTCGAGCCTCTCCTCTTCCACTATTCTGCTCTCTAACGAGCTGCCGACGGTGACCATCGTTTATGCCCGCTGGAACCTCACCGTCGGCGATGCTCCGGTGAGTCCCTAGACTCCGCACCGCCACCATCGGGTTCTCCATGTTCAGGTGCATCCCCGATGCCATCTTCTCGGTCCTGGTTCGCCCTGAATCATCGGATTCATGCTTGACCGGATCTCCCTCCGACATGGCTACCACGCTCGACCCCGCCCTTGCTTGGTTCAAGTTGCTGCGTGCCCTGTAATTGACACAGTAACTGGTGCAGGCGAACTGGTTTGTTCCTTTGGCCTGGATCAATTGATCCGGCGTTCGAATCCTCAATCTTGCAGAAAAACACCATCCTTTTTTTGATATATTCCCTGCCTGACAGGTGGCCCTCGCCGTCAGCCTCCAGCGGCGCCACCTCAGCTTCCCTGCCTTATCAGCGCCCAGTCAGCACATCCTGGCCCCGCGCATCAGGCCCTGCGACTGGCTCTTCCTGGGTATAAAATGTTTCCCTCTTTTCTCTGTTATCTGAAAATTAAAGAAAATGTTTAAATCTTGGTAAATCGTATCTTTTAATCTGTAACTCAAAATAAAAAGTGTTATTTATGAAAGTTGCTCAGAAAAATGAGAGGAACAATAATACGCCATTCATATACTTGTTTGCATCTCGCATCATGTCGCGCTGTGATAGTTTGTGCATTTCACCTCACATATATGTGGAGTATTTCGGACACAGACTAGGGTTTCCCCGCTCCGTTTAACTTTGAAGTAGCGCACCCCTGCCATGTTTTGCCATGCTAATCAACACTTAACTTTGACGGTAGAAAATGCAACTCCAACCTAATTTGTTTGTCCGGGGATTCCTACTCCGATTAATATGGTTAAGTTGCACCGCATCATCGTTGCCATGCCATGCATATCATCTTTATCATGCCGGTTCTTCATCCGTAGTAGTAAGTTTTGCATCCGTTGTTTGTTCCAGCATTTTCTTCTTCCCGGATAGGATCGCGAAGTGGTGTTGTGAGATACGACAAGTTCTCCGGATGATCTTCGACAATCTTAAACAGGCAAGCATTTCCTAAACTCCTGTCTCTGCAGGAGTTGCTCACCTATTTTATTTTGCCTTCTCATTTATGCTATCCTTGAGTTGCGTTCTTTTCACGTGTTCCATCCACTTGTTACCTCAAGCAGCCCATATTTCCTCCACCTCCCTCCTACAACTATGATTTGGTTATCGGGTCTGCCTTACGAGTCGTAGTGCATGCTAGTGTTGTTTTCTCTCGTTACCGTTATGGTTACCTTATCGGGTTATCGGTTGAGGTATCATGGTTACTTGTTAATAAATTGCTAAGAGGAGACATCGGTGGGTCAACTGCTTGTTTTGTGATGGCTCACTTGTGTTTCCTGAATAACTTAGGACCCGGGTTTTTGTTATCTGTTCCGTGACTGAGCGCTCTAACCACACGTGGGTATGCTTACCAGGTCTCCCCTCGACCACTGTCGGAATCTACAGCTTTGTCCAGTGGCTACAATTAGTTTGAACGTTTTGTTTCTCCTGAACGTGCAAGCTTGTTTCTTTATGGTCAGATGATATGGTGCTACTTTTGGGGCCTTGTACCCCATTGTCTCTTGCACGTTCATAGGTTGCAGAGCCGCTGCGAAGTGATCATCCCGCTGGGCACTGATCACCTGGTACTCTGATGCAATAGCTGAGTCCGCTTCGGAGCACGGCCGGACTTCCTTAGTTTGGTGGCTTTCTGGACATTGTTGTCGTGAAGGAGAGTGCGAGACGTGATGCTCCACCTTTTTGCCTTTTGCTTTTGGAGTTGATCGTGCGTGTGGGCACATTTGGGCACCCCTACAGGGTTAAATCTTTTCGAAAAGTCGTGTCCGCGGTTATGGACGACTTGGAGCTGTATGACTCGACCATAGACAAGTTACGCATGTTGTTCATTAATAATAACTTGCGTAGTAAGTTAGCGCAACCTCAATAATAAATGGTTAAAACTTGTCAACCGTGTGAGTGCTTTGTAAGTACTTCCTTTGCAAAGGGGAAACACATCGGATGGGTTATGTTTGCAGAATATATAACTGTTAGTTTATGCGCTCTCTCACCTTCTCTGATAGACGTCTGTTGTAAAATGTCTCTATAGGTTTTTAGTATTTGCGCGCTGCCGCTTAACCCCACTATATTGCCTATGACGTTCCTATTGCGTCCTCTAAGTCCCCTGCGTGCCTCAAGTACAAAGGACGACTGGTTGACGAATGCATATACGTCTTGAAATCTTGTTAAGTACGAACCCGTACTTATTGCTTCTTTGGGACATAACCGGACAGGTATGAAGACATGTTCGATGAAGACGACGTTAGCAAGGTTACCCTTCCGGCTTGGTCTGGGCAGGGTTATGGACGCCACTGGTTATCTTCAGGACTCTTAGTCCAATTTGTATCTTGTCCGTACTCGGATGTATTTGATCTTCTGTATGATTCGGATCTTTGACTTGTATATTCGTATCATGACTCGTTGGAGTCGTTGTTGTAATATATGTTTCTTGTGGGCTCTATTGTAATCATGTGGTAATGTTACTGCTCGTGGTAATTTCTCGGGGATCACGTGTGTGATACGTCGCGCACGTCGTGTCGAAGAGCGTCTATAAATTGATATCGTGGTGATTTCTACGGGATTGGTGGAATCCTCATGGTACCGGTTCCAGGGCCTCACATTCTTGTGCTCTCACGCCTTCATACAAATTATATGGTGTCGGTGGCCCGCCGCATGGCAGGGGACACAGGCAACTAGGAGATCATCACGGCAATGCTTGTGTATCCCGAGAGGGGTGCTCTATCCGTCTGGATCGCGTCGCTGGGCCATGCCCCCTGTCTGCGTGGACACATTCAGCTAGCCTCACTACATTTACGTCGGTCCGCTAGGGATGCCCTAACTTCAAGGACATGAATACATGATATGGGTCAAGCAGTCAAGCTCACAAGCATGAACGAGCAAATAATCTGTATAATTAAGTACAGGTGCAATGTAGGAAATGCGCGTAGAACTTATGTGTTCAGGTCCCTTAGGCCTGTTCTTAACAATGATGTTTGAGCAAATAGAAATGTTGCCAAAAAATTAACCACCACCAATGAATGGGTAGATTAGATCACCATTAAGCCTCGGTGGCAATAATTAAGGAAAAATGTATGTACATGCTTCTTTAGTTTGAGTCACAAATAATTAGTTACAACAGCAAAACAGTCCAACATGGTCCCTTAAAAAAACAGTCCAAAATGGTATATAGGAAGAAACTGTTTATCTCATCAGTCCAACAACACAACAGTCAACAGGCCGCAGTGTAATACAATGAATGCATAGCACACAACAAAAACACCGTCCTGCTAAAGCCCACAAAGGCCCCATCGCGGCAGGGCTAAAATGCTACCGATTATTTAGAAACTTCCTCGTGCCCAGTGAAGAATAAACAGCATTTGTTAGACAATCAGAGTGCAGATGCTCTGGTCAAGAAAACATTCAAAGACTCAGTTGAGGAGTGGTGTTGCCGTGCGACCCTACCTGAAGCTTTCGCCTCCTTGACCAGGCCACCACCATGACCATTTACCAGTGACCACCAATTGAAGATGACCCGTAAATATTATCTGGAGCTCGGCCACTGGACGACGGTAGAGTTCTTCAGACATCAGATCACTCTTTTCGCAGCTCCCAACTTCACCAACTTCTGCAGGTCCTACTCGTACAATTTTGGCAGTGCAGTTAAACGAGACAACCTGAACAAGCAATCCCTCCTGCAGAACCAAAGACCAATGTAAGAGCATCTCTAACAGAGCCCGTAAAAACGCGAACCGAAAAACTACGGGCCGGAAAATGGCAGGCGCAGAAAAAGCAGGGTTTTTCATATGCAACACATAGAACAATGTATCTTAATTAATGAAATAATCATCCAAATTATTACAACACATAACTAATTGTCTGAACCAAATTATTACAACAGTTCTGGGAAAATTGAACAAATGTAAAATGTCTCAACCAAATTACAACAACTTCGGGAAAATTGGACAAATGCACAAATGTCTCAACAATGATACATGTGACAAGCAAATGAATGGAATGGTAGGATCAAAGGCGACGGCCATGTCGCTGCCAGTGGTGCATCTTCAGATCATACACGAGCTGGGCATGGGTAGTGGAATTCTCAATCTGCCGATGTGCCTCAAGGAAAGCTTCAATGCGATCCGGATTGCGTTGGGGTTCCACTCGGGTGCCAACATTGTCATAGAAGCAGGGCAAGCTCAAGTCTCTTTCATCCTCGATGATCATGTTGTGAAGAATCACACAACATGTCATGATGTTGACAAGGGTTTTCTTGTCCCAAAATCTGGCTGGGCCACGAACAATGGCAAACCTTGCTTGCAAAACACCAAAAGCTCTCTCAATGTCCTTGCGAGCTGCTTCTTGAGCCTTGACAAATTCAGCTTCTATTCTATCTTGGGGATCCTTGACAAACTTAACAAAAGTTGCCCAGTCCGGATAGATGCCATCGGCTAAGTAATAGCCCATTGTGTACTCATTGTTCATGACCTTGTAGTTGCAAGTGGGTGCTTCCCCATTTGCTAATTTAGCAAACAAAGGAGACCTTTGCAGGACGTTGATGTCATTGAGTGTCCCCGGCAAACCAAAAAAACAGTGCCAAATCCACAAATCTTGTGATGCTACGGCCTCAAGGACAATGGTTGCATCTTTGCTCTTGCCACAGTACTGTCCATGCCATGCTTTTGGACAATTCTTCCATGTCCAATGCATACAATCGAGACTACCAAGCATTCCAGGCCAACCTCTTTTCTCATTTATCTCCATCAACCGTTTGGTGTCATCCTCGTTGGGAGCTCGGAGATACGTTGGCCCGTACAACTTGATAATCATGCGAGCAAACCTGCGGACTGACTCCGTGGTAGTATCTTCGCCAATTCGAAGATACTCGTCGGTGTAATCCGCAGGGATGCCATACGCAATTACCCTCATGGCAGCAGAGATCTTTTGGAAAGCGCTGAAACCCATCACCCCGGCGGCATTCCTACGTTGCTTGAAGTAATTCGAATGCAATTCGCAGGCTTTGACGATTCGGACGAACAAGCTACGCCGCATGCGATACCTCCTACGGAACAGATGGGCAGGATAGGTAGGTACCTCGGCGAAGTAGTCCTCCATCAGCTGCTGGTGGCCGAGGAGGCGATTCCGCTGGATGTGGTTCCGGCCGAACACGGAGCCGCGCCTCCGATTCAGCAGCTTCGCCGGTCCTCCAGGTCCTTGACGGCGAGGAGGAGCATGGTGGCCTCCAAGTCGTCGTCCTGGAGCAGCTCGTCGAGGTCGGAATCGTCGGAGCTCGACGAATCCGACAGATTGAAATCATCGCCCGAGCTCATCCTCGATTCCGACGGAGCGGCGGCGGCGGCGGTGGGGGCGGCAGCCGGAGTTGGGCGAGGAACAGCGGACGGGGTGCGGGGCGACCGTCGCTACCTCCGGGTTGCGGGGCTCGGGCGAATTGGGCGGGGCGGCGGCGGCGGAGTGTGGTGGCGGCGCGGGGAGCGTGGGGGAAGGAGCGAGTGAGCGGTTGCGTCAGCTGAACCTTCAGCGCGCGCCCTAGATAGGGATCGAGTGTTCGGTTCGCTCGATCGACCCCTACAAATACAGGCCATTTTGAGTTTTCGGTCTCGGCCGAAAAAAGTTTTTCGGTTTTGGCCCTTTTACGGTCACTGATCGGCGCCGTTTTTCGCCCCGAACCCGTAAAACGGTGGTTATTTTTCGGTTTTGGCCCGTTTACGGGCTCTGTTAGAGTTGCTCTAAGTTCACAACTCATTTGGTGGCTGAGGAGGTACCCTATCCACACACAAAAAACACCATCACTATCAGCTCAGCACTCATAAGTTCTGTAACTTTTTTGTGATATAGTAGTGATCATTCCACTTAATCTATGACCATGTCACTACTTACTACATTTGAATTTCACGCATGTTGTTATCCACTAACTAGAGAATGTAAGTGGGCATCATTTTCCAGTTGTGATCTCGTAAAGTCGTAAGTGACAAGTCTAATCACAGACCTAGCTAGCTAACAGGTGCTCTTATAATCACCTTGCCCTTCTTGACTAGCAACGGCAATGTCATGGAGCGTATGTATGAGACAGGTGATGCAATCAAGAAGGCGAGCTTTTCTTCTAAAACCAGCAGAAGGATATGAGGAGGGTATGTAATTCTTACCTTGTTGCCCTTTCAGATTTCCGTAGGCAAACAACCTCTTTGGAGGAAGGGATATGCAATCTTGTAGATGTTGGATATTGTAGCGTTTGCATATTAACAAAGAACAGTTTCTCTGCATCATAGTTACCATCGACCCAAAGACCTAGTAGAACAAGAAAACAAATAAACAAGGACGTTCTGAACAAATAAAATAAAAACAAGGATACATATAAGTAAAACTTAGGACAAGCGTTTAGTTGTGAGATGGGTCTGTTTCAGATATGGAAGTTGGTCCAACAGACACAATTTGGCTTTTTCCTAACCAAAAAATCATCTACAACAGCTTATAAATTGAGAGTAGATAAACCAGTTGTCTTAAAATATATATCTGTTCCACAGGAAATTAGTGAAACTGGCAGATTAATTACCATACAATATGTTCAGTACATACATTACTCTATGACATTTGGAATTAATTAAAGCTTATATTTCTTGTACAGTTCCCAGTGTCATCGATATTCTGGGTTCTGTTGCTGCCTCTTTTGCCCTATGTACTCCATTCGGCATCAGCCAGAACACTCAGCAATAGGTCTGACGTGGATACATTGTTGGCATTCAGGGCAAGCCTAAGCAACCAGCCAGATGTCCTAGCTGCGTGGAACACAACTACTGATTTCTGCTCGTGGCCAGGCATCAGTTGTAGCCATAAGCATAAGCACAGAGTTACAGTGCTTAACTTCACTTCAGAGGGCCTTGCTGGCACAATCACACCATCCACTGGAAACCTCACGCTCTTGAAAATTCTAGACCTCAGCCAAAACAATTTCCATGGTCAAATACCCTCATCAATTGGTCGACTTTCTCGGTTACAATATCTTCACTTGCCCAAGAACTTACTTCATGGTGAAGTAAACGATAACTTGAAGAACTGCACCAATCTTAAAGGCATCAACCTTTCCTCAAATCAGCTCAGGGAGAAATCCCTGCTTGGCTTGGAGGCTTGTCCAGTTTGAAGTCCATAATGCTGATGAAGAACAACTTCACTGGAATCATTCCGCCATCACTTAACAACCTCTCAGCACTGCAGGAGACCGCTTTGCCCTTCAACCAACTTGAGGGTTCCATCCCTGAGGGCCTTGGCAAGATTACTAGTCTCAAGTTGATTGAACTGGGTGCAAACCACCTCTCAGGCATTATCCCTACAACTTTCTTTAACCTCTCCTCTCTTATCACCTTCAGTGTTGCGCAAAATAAGTTGCACGGTACATTGCCCTATGACTTCGGAAATCAGCTCCCAAATCTCAAGAACCTACTCCTTGACTCGAACAGCTTTACTGGAAGCCTTCCAGCTTCTATTGTAAATGCAACTGAGATGTATGAACTAGACCTTGGCTCAAACAACTTCACCGGAAGATTGCCCCCAGAGATTGGAATGCTCTGCCCGGGCATTTTGGTTCTTGGAACAAATCAGCTAATGGCAGCTACTGCTCAGGACTGGGAGTTCATGACGTTCTTGACAAACTGCACTGATCTCCGTGTACTTGACCTCCGGCGCAACATGTTTGGTGGCGCACTGCCAAGCTCTGTTGCCAACCTATCAACACAACTTCAATTGCTTTGGCTTGGATATAATGAGATCTCCGGAAGAATACCATTTGGCATATGCAATCTTGTAGGGCTAAGTGAGTTGCAACTCTATATAAACCAATTTACTGGTGCCTTACCTGACTGCATCGGAAGGCTAAATTTGTTAGAAGCCTTGCATTTGAATGATAATCTATTGACAGGGTTCCTGCCATCCTCCCTTGGGAACTTGACACGGTTACTAGGTCTTTTCACATACAGCAACAAATTTGAGGGGCCTCTTCCAACAAGCCTAAGGAACCTTCAGGAGATAACTGTAGCAAGCTTTAGTGACAATAAGTTAACGGGGCCCTTACCTAAAGAGATCTTTAACCTATCGTCCTTGTCATATATACTGGATTTGTCAGACAATTTTTTTGTTGGCTCTCTTCCATCTGAAGTTGGCAGCCTGACAAAACTTGCAAACCTGTACATCTCTCAGAACAACTTATCCGGGATGCTGCCAAGTGAACTCAGAAATTGTCAAAGCATGAGAGCACTCTGGTTGGATCATAATTCCTTCACTGGTAGCATACCCTCATCTATCAGCAAAATGCGAGGCTTAGAAGAGCTAAATCTTGCCAAGAACACACTCTCGGGTGTGATCCCTCAGGAGTTTGGACTCATGGGTGGCATTAAAGCAATAAATCTTTCACACAACAACTTGTCTGGTCATATCCCAGAAAGCTTTCAAAACATATCATTACTATTCCTGCTGGATCTGTCCTTCAACCATCTGGATGGAAAAGTTCCATCGCAGGGCGTGTTCAGTAACATGTCTGAAATCTTTTTTGATGGGAATCTGGGGCTTTGTGGTGGTATCTCAGAGTTGCATTTGCCACCATGCCTGCCCGAAGCCATGGGGAATGGCTATAGAAAACACCATTTAGTTATGACAATAGCTGCCGCAGTTGCTGGCGTCATTCTGTGCTTGTGTTTGACGCTTGCTTTCTACAGAATGAGAAAGAAAACAAAAGCTCAATCTATAGCCACAAGGGGATTTCAATTGATGGGTGAAAACTATCCCAGAATTTCTTATGCTGAATTGGTCCAAGGAACAAGTGGCTTTGCAATAGACAATTTGATTGGCAGGGGAAGGTATGGATCTGTACAAGTGTGTTTTGCTGCTCAATAATATGACGACCACAGTAGCTGTGAAGGTTTTTGATCTTCAACAGTCTGGCTCTTCCAAAAGCTTTGAAGCTGAGTGTGAGGCGCTTAGTAAGATTCGCCATCGTAATTTGATTAGTGTCATAACTTGCTGCTCAAGCTCTGACACGAATCGACGAGACTTCAAAGCCCTTGTGTTCGAGTTCATGCCTAACGGGAGCCTAGATATGTGGTTACACCTGGATGTACATGCATCACAGCAACTACATGGTTTGACATTGATGCAGAGATTAATATTGCAGTTGATATTGCTGATGGACTAGATTATTTGCACAACAACTGTGAACCACCAATAGTTCACTGTGACTTGAAGCCAAGCAACATTCTTCTCAATGAGGATCTAGTTGCTCACATTGGGGACTTCAGCCTTGCAAAGATTCTTCATGAATCATCAATAGAGCAACAGATCTCTTCCAGGAGTTCTATTGGAATAAGAGGAACAATTGGATATGTCGCTCCAGGTAGCTCGAATTTTATCTAATCTCGTTACCTACTCCACGAACATAAATATTTTTTTGATAACTCAACGGTGGGAAGCAAAAGCCCCCACCTGAAGTCCTTTTCTCACTCTTTATTCCAACGCGAAAACGGCCAGGCCGCTGGGAGGTACAGAGAGGTACAGGGGGAGGTAGGGGTGAGAAGAGAAGTCCAACTCGAAACAGAAACACACACTCATCACAGGGCATTCTCCCGCAGCTGCAGCAGCCACGCATCTACTGAGTGTCGCGAGGCAATGTAAACTCACTACTTTTGGTCTATGCAATGTAGAATATGGACAAGGCGGTCAAGTTTCTTCATGTGGAGATGTATAAAGCTTCGGAAGTGTCATCCTCGAGTTATTTACAGGCATGGCGCCGACTCATGAGATGTTCAGAGAAGGGTTGACCTTGCAGAAGCATGTAGAGAATGCATTTCCAGGGATGCTAATGCAGATTGTAGATCCAGTCCTACTGCCCATTGAAGAAGCTAATGCGAGTAGTGTGCAGGATGGAAGCAACCAAATGGAACATGGCAGCAATGCCATATTCTCTGTCATGCAGGTTGGGCTATCATGCAGCAAGCATGCTCCAACAGAGAGAATGTGCATGAGAGATGCAACTGCAGCGATTCACAGGATAAGGGATAGACATGTTAAGATAACACAAAATGAGGAAGCCCTTATAACTGCGCATAACGCAAGGCCTTTTGCTGAAACAAGTTATGCAGCAGAAACATCCAGGCCTGCCCCCTAAAGTGGAGTCACGCTTAATTAGCTCTGTAGTGGTTATATTTTGCATTAGGCATGCTTTAATTTCTGGCTGGGAATGTTTGCTTAGGATCTTAGGTCATAAAATAAGGCACAGTACAGCAACCACACGTCGTGCCACAAGGATATGCACCTTTTGTACTATTGTCAGGCTACGGTTGTATACATTTTTGAAATCACGAGCACTCGGTGCAGTACACGATAGACTCTTAATAATCCAATTCTATTTGGAGACGTTTTCATTTCTTTGTTCAAAAATCACACATAAGGAGAGGAAGACATTCATGTACAGCTGGGAGGATGATCATGCAAAACAAGCACACTGGCCTGGAAATGCAAAATGGTAATTCAAGTATGCCTACAACATATCGTTGAAGTATTGAGCTGTGAAGCACATTCATGGCGGATTGACAACATGATTTCTCAAACCTACAAACAAGGGAAGCAAAACATAATGTGCACAAAAGCTGTGAAATATGCAGAGAGGTTTTGCAATCCGTTCTCAGCACAGAATTTTTTAGATAGCTGATATATCATATTATCCAGTATCACATGTCGCATTAATAAGTTTTGATACAAAGGTCAGTAGCAACAGTTTGGTATAGTTGTCAAGATATGTTTTTACAACACTGAAATATAGATGACAATCAAGGGGAAGCAACAGTACATCTGGTTTGTATAAAGCATAGCTTGCAAATGTAACAATTAAATCTCGGCAGATTAGATACCACACTAAACCGAGGGTACATAATCTAAGTTCTAACCATTTGATGGGCACAAATCATGATACAACAACATAGCTTTAGTAATACTTGTTACCTTGCTGGACCTTTTCTTTTCACCAAACGCATATGAGACTGTCCCATTCACAAAATACCTACACATAAAAAGAAGCTCTAGTAAGAGCATTTCTGTAGAAGAAATGCTCTAGTGAGACTATAAGACCAACAGAGAGGAGAAAACAAATATAAGTCAAAGAAGGAAATAATCATCAAATATCTAGTAGCTTTGAATTCTACATTTGCTTGCTTACATGCCATAAATATGAATAGAAATGAACAGAGTATGTTTGTTGTGGTTCATTCTGAACCCCAAGAATAAATTTGAAGACATGCTTGGTTGACTCAATAAAATTGTACGGAGTAGATGTTAAGATGACAAGACATGCAAGAAAAGCAGTACCTAGTCAAAGGATGATTACTCGCGATGAGAAATTGTAGGTGCATGCATATAGATTCCAAAAATCCTGCCGTTTAAGAGAATGGTAATATAGCAAGGAGGACGATCTTGCAAGACAACCACAGTGCCAGGTGACACGAAATGTATGATAATTCAACTATGCCCACAACATTTCCCTTGAAGTAAGACTCCTAATTGAAATCTCAACAGTGCAACTGCATGATTAACTATTCATAGTGGACCTAAAGGTCTTGGGCATTATAGTGGATCAATGGACTATCATATATGAAGACACTGGATTTTGCAGAAAGTATTGAGTTCTGAAGCATATTCATGCATAGATGAAAACAGGAGTTCTGAAGCCTACAAACCAGGGAAGCAAAACATAATGTGCACAAAAGAAAATGTTGAATACGCGGACAGGTTTTGCAATCTGTTCATGGGAAAGTAAAATTCTGGATTGCTGATAGTTCACATCATCGACTATCAGATCCGGCATTACCAAGTTTTAGTACAAAGGCTAGCAGTAAAAGCTCCATATAGTTGTGAAGGTATATTTTTACAACACTAAATAGTAGATGCAATCTAGTGGAAGCCAGCTCGCATCTGTTAATTCCTAACTCTATTTTGCATAAGATTCAAACTGTTCTTGCCCAACTAAATGTCTCAGTCACAGGGCACACCTACCTCATAGGCACTAGCCAAAATCACCCAGAATGAATTAAAAAATCAAAATAGAAATTTCAATGAATTGTGTAACGGCCCGTTCTCATGCTTTCTTAGTTCCAACTGTTAAATAGCATGGCACGAGGATGAACAAGTTCATAAGCAAGGCATGGTTTCTTCTCTACTAAATGATAACATTACATATCAGGATTCAGGAATCAAATTATCAGTTTCAGCAGGCGTGGGCAACGACCATACCAGAATCTAATGGAGCAGACAACCAACATCTAGTTAGCCAAAAAAAAAACACTGAAATAGGAATTACCAGCTAAGCAGAGTCAAGAATTTGTTGTGCCATGCACAATTTACCAATCTTCATAGCCTTTTCTTGGTTCAAGCATATCCGATTCTAGTCGGCACTTCACCTCTGCAAGTTGTTGCATAGTCTTCAGCAAGGTGCGGTGCAGGCTGCAGCTTTCTTGTGAGGGCATATGTACTTCTCCACAAATACCTTCTCGGTGAGCTTGGCAACTGTATTGTAGCTTGGGTCACGCTTGACCAATCCATTTCCCTGGAGATACTTCACGGCATAATAGCGTGGTCCGAGCCAGCCCTCCAAGCTATAAGTGAGCAACACCGACCGATAAGCAATGTAGGTTGGGTTCCAATCCCACCTCAGAGATGGGGAAATCTGACTAGCGCTGCAGCATGTCCTTGGGCATTGTTAGCACGTCCGGAGCCTTAGACACAGCAATGCCGGGCTCAGCCTCCGACCACCTGAACGTGTTTTCCAAGTTCTGCACTTTCACAGCAATCTTCTCCTCCCTGAAGAATGCGACAACCTTCAGCGCACGCCTGAATACCCAGAGCCACGGGGCACACCTACGGCTTCTGCACGCACTGCCACACGTTCTGGCTTGCAGGCAAGTATCCGTGGCACAGCGAGGCACAATGAAGCAATACGACAAGCATCTATCCCGCATTTCCCGCAGAATTGGGCTTTACTACCCTATCGAGTCTGCAACTGAGCTGGTGGTAAGACATGATTTGCAGCGGAAGCTTTTGGGGCGAGCGAGAGTGCGATACAAGGCGTTCGATCTCAGAACGCGATATACTGAGACCTGGTGAGCCCGACGACGTTAGGGGCCAGGATTCACTCCACGCCAGCGCAGAGGGTCAACGGGTCCTTGGCGACAAGGGCGGCGGCGTCGGCGCTGGAGAGGCCGATACCGGCGAGGAAGGCGATTAGGCATCGGGATTGGTAGGTGACTGGCGAGGCGGGAGAGAGGAGACAGTTTACTTGGCGTGAGAGGCGGCGAGACACGAGAGGATATGGGTGAGGACGAAGATTCACAGGCGGAGCATGGCGCCGGCGACGGCGTGGCGGCACCGGCGGCGAGTGAGACAGTAGCCGCCGGCTGTTGGTTTCTCACAGCGCAGCGACGCAGCATAAAAGAAGGCCCAGGAAGGAAGTCTCCAGGAGGCCAACTTGTGGGCCTTGAAGCCTTGTCAAACTCTATGCGCTGCAGAGAGCCCATATTAGGTTTGCCCCCAAAAAAGTTGCTTACAGATAGAGATGCCGTAGCATTCTAAAAAAACAAAAGGGTACATAGATACCGTAGGAGTACAAGAACCATGTCAAAAAAGGGTGCATCATTTACTTGGCAAAGCATCATGGCAGGGGTGCAATGTGACAAGGTATCAACTTGTCAATGCCTATGGATTGTAGGCTAGGGTTTAGTTGGAAGTAGAGGGTAAGTAGATCTCGAAGGTTTCAGCCGAAAAGTACTCGACGATTATGAAAACTAGGGTTTGCAGACAATGATTCGATTGATTCTTCGTCCCTCGACTCCCCCTTTATATAGGAGGTGGAGCGAGGGATTCGTGCTATACAAGTTTACAGAGTCCGGGACGGTTTCTAACTCATCCCGCCAGATTACAAACAACACTTCCTATTACAACTCTATCTTTCCTTAGTAAATCTTGGGCTCCCGAATCTTCTTATTCTTCGGGTATTGGGCCTCCAGTAAACCCCGGGTACCATCTTCGGCAGGCCCATTTGGGATGCCTATGTCAGTAGCCCCCGAGATTTTGCTTGAATCGTAGAGTCAGGGAAAATCTCCACTGTTTATTTTTATTCGGAAGCTTTAACTTTTTTATACTTCTTCACATAAAATTCTATATTGTACAGGGATAATGGTAGTTGGGGCTAGTTCATCTGACGGATCAGGTACTAGTTAACTGCTCTAGTGGCAATCCGCAAAAACCTACTTCAAAATCACGTCCCTGGACATGATCTCGGGATACTGGTGTAAACTTCGACAGGTGCCGCTTAAGGTCTTACCATTCTGTCGAGTCCAGTCAAATTTATCGGGTACCTAACGCGTCCGTTAGGATTTTTCTTCGTATCTCGCGATACGGATAAAGGTAACGAGCGCAGTCTTTAGCGATGCCACGCCCAGCAGAACGGATCTGGGGTCTTACCTTCGCAGATTTGCGGCATTCAGAAATTGATCGCAACTTCGGCGTTCTGAGAATATATTGTCGAGTGCTTTTCCGGCTGTTGGAATGGCACATTTTATCGAGTCACATATGACTTATGTTACTCTCCCGATGGGAGTATATGTAGAGTTAACTATAACTCGAAATATACTCTCTTGCTTGTCTATTTTTCCTTTGTTAACTTCATCGGGCACGCGAACAGCGTTCCCGATGGGAGTAACTCTGAGTCTACAACCAAGAACTTGTGCTTGGTTGTAGGCGCAACAGTTTAGGCCTCCTTGTCGCTATATTGTCATTATTTCCCAATATGATCTCTTTCTTCTTCTTCTTTTTTTTAATCTCTCGGGTGCGCGAACAGCGCTCCCGATGGGAGTAGCCCCCGAGGCTACAGCCAAGGACTTGTGCTTGGTTGTAGGCTCCCACAATTTCTATATTGTCATACTCGAAATTTTACTTTTTTCCAAAGTAGCCCCCGAGCATTTGGGCAAAAACTTGTATTTGGTCAAAGGCTCCCGAAGTATTGAATAATTCTTTCTGTCGCCAATCTTCTTTTATTTTTCTTGTCGACATGCTTCCCTTAATCAAATTTACTTCATCCTTCTCGAATAGTCGTAATTTTTCTGCTCTGTGTGTCCATTGTTTCTACCATGTTGACACGTCGTGCAAGTGGGGGACACACGTCCTCCGCTTTTCCTGGCGCACGTACGGTAACGCCTATCTCAGTAAAAATACTGTTTTGCCCTTGTATCTAGAAGATCCATTCTCACCACACGATTTCTTCATCCAACGGCACACTGCCTCACCCGAGTCTTATATAAACCTTTCTTCAACCTCCGTTCATCCCCTCGCTTGCGCCGCTCACCTGTTCCTCTTCGCAAAACTCCCTGCGCCCAACTCTCTCCAATCTTCCGCACGCACACACATTGCTCTGCCCATTGCCGTTGATGCCACCGCGCGCGCGTCTGACTCGCCACAGCACCCCGGAATCCAAGATGGCCGCCGAGGATCTTGAGTGGGAGAGATCCAAAATCTCCAACCAAGACACCAACACGCTGAAGAGGCTTGGCCTCATGAAGAAAGAAGGCGCCATCCGCTTCCCTAGCGAAGAAAGCTACCCCAATCCTCCAATGGAGTACCGGGTTAGTTTTGTTGATCATCTAATCCGCGGCCTTTCGACCCCAATCCACGATTTCCTCCGCGGCCTTCTTTTTGTTTATGGGATTCAACTGCACCAGTTGACCCCCAACTCAATCCTTCATATTTCTATTTTCATTACGCTTTGCGAATGTTTCCTCGGAATCCCTCCCAATTGGGCTCTGTGGAAACGCATTTTCTGCCTCCGCCGCAATGGCTCCCACAACGCCACTTATAACATAGGTGGCGTTGTTATCTCGTGTCCGTACCTTGATGTCGACTACTTCGACGTCAAGTTTCCCGATTCTGTCCAAGGATGGCGCAAAAAGTGGCTCTACATTCACGAAGAAAGTGCCAATTCCGTTGAGCACAACATAATCCCCTTCGACGGAAGTGCCAAAATCCAGCGCCGCCGCTCCTGGGATGCCGAGGCTTCTGAGGAAGAGAAAAAGGCGACAGAGGCACTCATGTCTCGTATTCATCAACTTCAAAACACTCGAGGCAAGGAGCTGTCTGGTGTTCAAATCACTGCCTACTTCCTTAAGATTAGAGTGCAGCCTCTTGTGCTCGCAAAAATCCCCTTTGGACGTACTCTGGTAAAAATGACGCCAACAGAATCTCCGATGATCTGTCCACCAAGGACTTCGAGAAGTTGCTTCGAAGACTTTCTCGTCTGGGCAAAGACCCAATTCCTTCCCCAAGTCGCGTGGAACCGTACAGCTCCACCAATCCACTCCCCGAGGTATTTTGTCTTCCCGAGTTTTTATCTTGTTCTGCATCTCATTGTATTGTCTTCTCTTTAATTTCCTTTTTGTCACTATTTTTACAGAACCATCCTACTATGACTTCCCTTCCTCCTCTTCCTGAGGGTGGAGAAGTCGAAGAAATGGCCATCGTTGCCGAAGATACTCAAGGCTCTTCTGTTCCTGAAAGTGAAGTCGCGGGTTCTCACAAATCTGCGGCTTCTCATGAAAAAGAAGTTGAGTCGAAGCCATGAGTCAACGCAGTCCCTTCCTCCTCGCTGTTTCTCCAAGGAACAAAAGGAAAAGAACTGATGCCGAGGATTCTGGCACCTCTAAGGCTAAAGAAGTTGTTCCTTCCCATCCGAAGGCAGCTTACGATCCTTATGTTGAATCCCTCGTCAGCTCGTAAGTCGTCTTTATCTCTCTCTATTCTTGTACTCGAAATATTTATCTTGTCTTGCTTTTTATACTGCCGATTTTTTGATCAACAGTGATGAGGAGGAAGAAGTACCAGTTACTGACGTGGCTCCTCGGACAAGCACGTCACGTACTGTACTTGCCTCAGACACGCTAGTTGAAGGAGAAGAAACGTCGCCTCCTCAACAAAACGTCGTCACCACTACTCCGCCATCAAGCCCCCGTGCCCCTTCACTAAAAAGGGCAAGGGTGGAAAAGATTGTTGATACTGCCCCTCAGTTGGGCAGTTCGTCGACTCTGCTCTTAGATGATGTAAGTTTGTCGACATCTATATTTTTCTTATTTTGTTTTGTCACACCTTTTCTCTTTTTCATGCCGATGTTTCTCTTACTGTGTTCACGTTGAACAGCCTATGATCAAGGATCTTCTCCGCATCGGTTCCCAATTTATTGGGTACCGTGAATGTGCTAACAGAGCCGAAGGTAACGACTTTCATACTTGCTGTTTTTCCTTAATTTGTCACTCCTGTTGCTCGCCGCGATTTTTGATCTTTCTTCTCTCTATTTTCCATATCTTGACAGAGAAACTTGCAGAGGCCAACGAACGCGCCGACGCACTTGCTCAAAAACTTGAGCAAAGTGAGGCGGCTCGCAAGAAGGCCGAACTCGCCGCTAGCAAAGCCAAGGTCGAAGCCGATGAAGCTAAGGCGAAAGCTGGCAGTGTCGAGGAACCGCAGAAGAAACTTGAGGATGCGACACTGCCTTCGATGAGCACAAAGCTGCACAAGCTTCTCGTGAAGAAGGAATCCTCAAGCGTCTGAAGTCGCAAAGTCGACGTACTCTGAGTAATATTATCAATCCCTTTTATTTTATTGCACTTCCTGTTTCTTGGTTGTTGACTAATGTCTTGTCTTGTGTGGCAGCCCAAACAAACCAGGATTTTGATCTGGATAATCCCGTCAACGATCCTCTCCTTGACGCACTTTCTCTTCTGGAGTTTCACGGGCGCGAAATTCGTGAAGGCGTGGCGAATGCTAGTGCAGGATTGTCGGCGTTGTTCCCTTACTTCTTCCCGAAGAAAGAAGAACCCGCAACTTTCCTTAACCTCGCCAAGATGTTCAATACTTCGGAAGACCTTGGACTGAAGGTGCGCCAAGAAAATATGAAGGTCGCCGTTGAGAACACTCTGTCGCGTTGGTTGTGACGGTCGACAGACTATTGACTGGATAAAAGTTGGCGACACCGAGCAAATAGAGCAGTCAAGGTGGAAGTCACTGATTAAGGCGGCCAAGCCCAACACCAAGAAGATCTTGGCGTATCTCGGGATTAAGCCATCGTCGACTCCTAGCTCGTCAAGGCCGGAGGTCTAGTTGCATGCCTCTGTTTTTCTTTCTATTTCTTTTGCTCCTGTCGCCAAAGTAGTCATTTGGCGACACGTACTTCCTTAGCTCCACTGTAATGCCCTTGTAATTATTCCAAGAAATTAATGAAAACTTCTATCTTTGTTTGGTTGTTTGATGTTGTCTTGTTTAAATTTCAGTTGATATTTGACAATTATACTCCATCTGCCGCTCCTTCCAATGTTTCGCCTTCTTCTTCCCACGCGAGGAGAGCTTTTGCTGATACCGCTCCTGTCGACGATACCTTGTCGCAAGAACTGGATGAACTTCGGCAACAACTTCAGTATGCGAAGAAGCAAACACTTGTGATGATGGAGCAATCTCGTAAGTCATCTGAAGCCGAAAAAATTGCTCTTCAGCAAGCTCACGAGGCCGTGGCTGCTAAAGAAATTGCTGCTTCCGAAGCTGAAAAGGCGACTACTCGAGAAAATTTCATGCTCGAATTAATGAATGAAGCTCTGCGATATGTCGGGTATGCCTGTTTCATCCTCTCGATATCTTCCATCTTCATGCTACCGTCTTTTTAAAGGTTTCCACTTCTTTGTTTTGATAGGTGCCTTTACTGATGCTGCTGCCGAGGAAGAGAGGGTAAATGCTAGGACAACCCTCCTTGTTAATCTTTCCCTGGACCATGGTTCTTTGTTTTGGGCTACCCCAGAAAGGACCCACCAAATTGTCAGATTTCAAGATCGCGCCTCTCAAACTCGTGATTTCCTTGACTTCTGTACCAAGACCTTGTCCATGGTTTACAACTCCATGTTTCCTCGGAACGTCCAGCCAAAAACTCTTCGACTTGATGGAAAGGTTCAGGGATGCTCGCGATATCCATGATTTTGTCAAAGCTCAACTGGTAGCTGGCGCCAGATTTGCTCTTATCATGCTCCAGATCTGCCACTCGAAACTTGACCTTACCCAGGTTGTCGAGAAAGTTCACCAAAAGGTAAAACGTCGGAGAGTTGGTGTTGATAGGATTAACACGAAGGTTACGCCTATAGCCGAAGAAATGATTGAGGACACTGCTTCGGATGGATGCCGAGCTTTTTGCCGATGGCCATTATGCCGATTTTCTTGGTGCTGCTCTGAAGAAAACAGAGTTACTCTTGATGACATATTGAATCAAGATTAGTTATTTTCTTCTTGTAGATATTTTTTGTTTGTAATCCATGACTATATTGTAAAGCAATCATTATATTTCTCTGTTTGTCTAGCCCCCGAGTGTTTCGGTGTGTATTTGCGAGGTTTTGAACCAAGGCATTTATATATTTATGGCGGAGATGAGCCCCCGAGCTTTTTATTGAGTACTATTTTGTATTTCTATTGTCTCACGAGGTATTTGAATACCAAAGCAAGACTTTTCTTTTGTCGATGAGCTATATTTGAAATTCGTCGGAGCAAAGACTTTGATCATGTCGATAAAGAAGAAAAGTTATACTGTCACTATCTTTATTATATTGCAGCACCGCGAGCCCGCCTCATTAAAAACCTTCTCCGGCCCCACTCGGTGCCCCGAAAAAGGAAAAGAGTGCGTCTGAAAACTCGCGGGCGTTTCAGTACATTGAAGTTTTACAAAGACTATATTTCGACTCTAGGCGTAGAACCGCCTAAGTTGCGCCACGTTCCAGGGGTTTGGCTCCTCCACCCCTGTCTTCTTGTCCTTTATCCTGTATGCTCCTCCTCCGATTACCTCCGTGACAATGTAAGGACCAAGCCATGGTGACTCGAGTTTTTCATGACTTTTTTGCGTGAGCCGAAGAACTAGGTCTCCCACCTGGAAAGATCTTGGCCGTAAACGTCGACTGTGGTAATTCTTCAAGTCCTGTTGATATTTGGTTACCCGAGATAATACTTCATCTCGAGCTTCATCAAGTGCGTCAACGTCATCTTCTAACGCTTTTCTCGACGTTTCTTTATCATATTCAGCGACACGTGGAGAGTTATGCTCTATCTCTATTGGTAGTACCGCTTCTGCTCCATGAACCAGGAAAAACGGAGTTTCTGCGTTGTTGTGTTTGGTGTTGTTCGGATGCTCCACAACACGCTTGGTAGTTCTTCTGGCCAGGTATGTCGAGCTTTTTCCAGTGGTCCTAATAAGCGCTTCTTGATGCCATTGCAGATGATGCCATTGGCTTTCTCGACTTGCCCATTGGTTTGAGGATGTGCAACTGACGCAAAGTTCAGCTTGATACCCACCTCTTCGCAATAATCTTTGAATTCATGGGATGTGAAGTTACTGCCGTTGTACGTGACGATGCCGTGTGGCACTCCAAATCTGAAGACGAGGCCTTTGACAAATTTTACTGCGGATGCTCCGTCCTGGTGAATTTATCGGCTTCGCTTCTATCCACTTTGTAAACTTATCGACAGCCTACCAAAGCATGTACTCTTTTCCTCCTGGCCAGGATTTGTGTAACTTGCCCACCATATCAAGTCCCCATTGAGCAAAGGGCCATGATAATGGTATTGGTGCTAGCTCTGCTGGAGAATGAGGATTTGCGGCAAACCTTTGACACGCGTCGCAAGTACTTAATATGTCCTATTAGTCCTCGATTGCTGTCAACCAGTAGAATCCTGCCCGAAAGACCTTGGCTGCGATAGCTCGACTACTTGCGTGGTGGCCACATATTCCTTCGTGTACATCCTTCAGGATTATTCTTCCTTCTTCGGGTGTGACGCACCTTTGCAAGACGCCTGAAATACTTCGCTTATACAATTCTCCCTTGACCACCGTGAAAGCTTTAGAGCGTCGAATTACTCGCCTTGCCTCAACTGGATCGTCGGGTATTTCTTTCCTTAGGATGTATGATATGTACGGTTGCATCCATGGTATTTGTATCACCATGACCAGGTCCTGATCTTCTTCTTCGTCCTCTTGCTTGTCCTTGGTAGCCCCCGAGGGTTTCTTCTCCTTCTTTTTTGATTTTGTCGACTTAGTGGATCTCTCTGTTATCTCTTCCCAGAATACACCTGGTGGGACCGCAAGGCATTGCGACCCGATGTTTGCAAGAACGTCGGCTTCGTCGTTGCTCAATCTACTAACATGGTTTACTTCGCATCCATCGAACAACTTCTCGAGCTCGTTGTACACCTCCTTGTATGCCATCATGCTATCATTGATTGCGTCACATTGGTTCATAACTTGCTGTGCCACCAACTGTGAATCGCCAAAGATTTTCAGTCGAGTTGCTCCGCAGGCTTTCGCCATCTTCATCCCGTGTATTAGAGCCTCATATTCTGCTTCATTGTTAGATGCGTTAGGGAACGTCATCCGAAGGATGTACTTCAATTTGTCGCCTTCAGGTGATATGAGTACTACTCCTGCGCCACTCTCCTCCTTCTAGTCTTTTGGACCCGTCAAATTCATGGTCCAAGTTCTCGACAAATCTGGAGGTCCTGTATTTTGCAACTCCATCCACTCTGCGATGAAGTCCGGCAGAACTTGCGACTTGATTGCTTTTCTTTTTTCATACGTGATGTCCCGAGGGGAAAGTTCTATTCCCCAAAGGGAGACACGACCCGTAGCTTCTGGGTTGTTCAATATATTTGACAAAGGAGCTTCATTGACCACTATGATCGGATGTGCCGAAAAATAGTGACGCAATTTTCGTGCTGTCGTGAACACTCCGTATGCTATCTTTTGGTACTGCGGATACCTTTGTTTTGAGGGCGATAAAACTTCGCTAACGAAGTATACTGGCCTCTGCACGCCGTGGAGCTTTCCTTCTTCTTCCCTTTCGACAACTAGCGCCGTGCTCACTACTTGGGGCGTGGCTGCGATATACAACAGGAGAGGTTCCCTTTCTTTTGGCGCCACCAAGATTGGTGGTGTCGAGATTGTACACTTCAAATCCTCGAAAGCTCGTCGGCTTCTTCGTTCCACTGAAATTTATCTCCTTGTTTTATCAAAGCGTAGAACGGCAACGCTTTTTCTCCCAACCTTGCGACGAATCTGCTCAAAGCTGCGACTCGCCCAGTTAGCTGTTGTATTTCTTTCAACTTTGTTGGCTTCCTCATTGTTACGACAGCTTGTATTTTATCGGGATTTGCTTCAATCCCTCTTGCTGAGACTAGGAAACCCAGAAGTTCTCCTGCTGGGACGCCGAAAGAACACTTCGTTGGGTTCAGTTTGAGGCAGAACTTATCGAGGTTGTCGAAGGTTTCCTTGAGATCCTCAATCAGCGTTGCCCCCTTTTTTGATGTTATGACGACATCATCGATGTATACTTGCACGTTCTTCCCAATCTGTGTCGCCAAACACTTCTGCATCATCCTCTGATATGTTGCTCCCGCATTTTTTAGACCAAAGGGCATTGTTCTGTAGCAAAACACGCCGTAAGGTGTAATAAACGCAGTTTTTACTTCATCTTCTTCTTTCAATCTGATCTGGTTATAACCAGAGTATGCATCCAGGAAGGAAAGACGTTCACATCCAGCCGTGGAGTCGATAATTTGATCGATCCTCGGGAGGGGAAAGTGATCCTTTGGACAATGTTTATTGAGACACGTAAAGTCGACGCACATGCGAAGGACCTTAGTGTTTTTCTTCGGCACCGACACGGGATTTGCTACCCATGTGGCTTACGTAGAATATCTCTTTTATAAATCCAGCTTCTTGTAGTCGATTGATTTCTGATAGCATAGCTTTGCGGTTTGGTTCCGAAAAACGCCGCAAAGGTTGTTTGATTGGTCTCGCTAGTGGATCCAAGTTTAGGTGGTGCTCGGCAAGTTCCCTGGGTACTCCTGGCATGTCAGCTGGACACCATGCGAAGATTTTCCAGTTCTCACGGAGGAACTCGACGAGCGCGCTTTCCTATGCGATATCCATGTCGTTTGCGATAGATGTCGTCTTTTTGGGTCCTGTCGGGTGAATCTGCACCTCTTTTGAATTTTTCTCGCATCGAAAGTTGATTCTTTGTTTGGCCTCCCAACGTCCGGCAAGACGTCGTAATCGGTCATGCTTTTTGACGCCAAGTACTCAGCTTGCATCCCGAAAGTTTCTGACAACCGGTGGAAATCCTTGTCGCACTTATCGGCTAAGGCAAAACTTCCTTTGACTGTGATTGGTCCCTTTGGTCCAGGCAACCTCCACAACAAGTATGTATAGTGCGGCACCGCCATAAATCTAGCATATGCTGGTCGTCCCAACAGAGCGTGATATTGCGACGGGAAATCCACGACTTCGAACTCAAGCCTCTCGATTCTGTAATTTTCTCGGGTCCCAAACTGAACGTCGAGATTGATCTTTCCCAATGGATAACTTGGTTTCTCTGGTGTGATGCCGTGGAACCTTGTGTCTGTTGGTTTCAAGTTTGCTAAGGATATGTTCATCTTCCTCAAGGTGTCGGCATACATAAGGTGTAAGCTGCTGCCGCCGTATATGAACACTCGACAAACATCAACTCCCGCGATAATCGCCGGCAAAATAAGTGCTGATTGCCCTGGTCGAGGAACTTGCTGCGGATGATCCGCTATTGTGAAGCCGATGTCTTGTCCCGACCAATTAAGGTACTCAACCGTTGGTGGAGGCATTTTCTCTGCCATAAACACCGTCGTGAGATTACTTTCGAGCTCTATTGGACGGCCTTCCCTTCGAATCATCGACACCGCTCCGTTGGAGTTAGGATCAACATAGGGTGGTGGTGCAGGTGCTGCCGCTATTCTCGAGCCGATGCCGATTGTCATCGGTAATCGCAGGAGGAGGCGGCAAGTGGATCTCACTCCTGGGTTCCCGAGGATTTCTCCGTGCTGCTCGCGCATTGGCGTTCTCGCATACCGCAACATTGCTCGAAAATTTCGACAGTCCTTCCGCAAGTGCCCCGACCGTCTTTTGCCGTTCTTGTCGAGGAAAAAATGCATCCGGCACGGTCCGTTCATCATCTCTTCAGTGGGACACGAAAGGTCTTGGGAACCTAGGCCCGCTATTTTGCCTGTTGCGTGAATCATCCCCGCGTTATCACCTCGCTGTTCATCGCTTCTCCGGTAATCATCTCTGTTGCTTCCTCCCGTATTTGTCCGAAAACCTGCCGAAATTTGTCCCGGAGCGTCGTAGTTCGGTACGTCCGAGGAAATCTTCGCCTTGGTTGATAGTTTCGACCGCGGTCCTCCTCTCGGCGACTGTGTCGTTTGTTGTGGACAGCGTCTTCTCCATCTGCCCATTTATTTGCTATCTCCATTAACGCGGATCTTGTCTTTGGATTGGTCCTTCCCAAGTCCTCGACAAAATCTCCACGCCCGACTCCTGCAACAAACGCATCTATTGCTCTCTCGTCGGATATATTTTCTGCCGAGTTTTTGATGATATTCCACCTCTCGGATGTACTTCCTCATTGGCTCATCTGGCTTTTGTCGACACGCTCTCAACTCCTCTAACGACGCGGGTTTTTTGTACGTGGATCTGAAGTTCTTGACGAACACATCCTCGAAACTTTTCCAGCTGTCGATGGATCCTGGGGCGAGTTTCTTTATCCAAGATCGTGCGGCTCCACTCAAGTGCACCTGGATGCTTTGCATGGCTGTTGCCCTAGTTCCTCCCGTGAGCTTCACCGTTTCAGCATAGTCGACTAGCCAATCCTCTGGATCTTGGAGGCCGTCGAACTTCTTGAAGTTATCGGGTAACTTGAATCCCGAGGGGACTCGAGTTTTCGGACTCTCCTCGTAAAGCATGGCAAGCCACACATATCTTCGTCGTTCAACTCCGGAGATTGCCGATGATCCCTTCTGCTCTGCCGCGCTCCGTCGACTCTTGCTTGTGCGGTTGTGTCTCTTGCTCCACTTGGCCCTTCGAGTCTTGCCGCTGTTGCTGCTGCAGGTCGTGGACTATTTTGTCTTGCTGCTCCTTCGGGAGGCGTTGATACAAACGCTGTCCCCATAGCTCCAACTCCTGCTACCGCCATATTGTACAGTGTTTCCCTTGGATCACCTGGAGGTGGTTTAGATGCAAGGATAAAAGCATGTGTCGCCATATACCCAGCCTCTGGTGTCTTAGGGATGATGTTTCCTCTTGTATCTATCGACATAAAGGACATGTCGAGGTTTTGGACCAAGTGCTCTCTTTCTGCTTCGGGTATGTGTTGCAGCCTTGATCTTGCTCTGTTTCGCGCCTCCCGATGGCTATCACCCGTGGTTCTAGATTGTCGACTTAGATCTGCCTTTCTCCTGCTGGATGCAGAGGCTGCCTCCTTTCTCCTGTCCAACTCAGCTGTCTATTTTTCCAATTCCCTGGCAGCTCGTGCGAGCCTATATTGATATGCTTGCAGTTCTTCTGGTGTGGCCGTGGTAGCCATTGGTTCTGTGCCGTTCATAGCTCTCGTGGCTCTGTCCCACGCTGCTTGTGACAGTTGAACTCTATCTCGCGGCTCTGGCCCGACGTATTTGTTGCCCAGGCCTTGTCGCAGATTGGAGGGATCAACGTATGGGTTTCCCAGACTGTCGAAAGCCTCAGATGTCTCCTCTTGATCTTCAATGGCATAAATCTGATGATATTTTGTACTCAGATCTACGTTGGGTTTGGTGACATCATCGTTGAGATTGATGAAGACCTTGCCCACTGTGAGAGATTTGTCGATGAAGTTGCCCAGTCCGCAGATGACTCAAACGACATGTCGTTGAAGATCTTGGCGAGTTTCTCTCTTGCTCTGGTGCTGACGTAGCATGTCGCCGAGGTTTCTTCTTCTCCTGACTCGGTTGACGATGCATAGTTTGAGAAATCGGAATCGACCGCCGACGATCCCGACGAAATCGGAATCTCGACACGATACGATCCTTCCTTCTCGACGCGAAAGTGGAACCTTCCGAACGTCATCTCCATGGGCTCCGCCAGATACGCATATGCATCCAAACGGGAGGGTGGGTGAGGAACAAAATCGACAAGACCAGCAGCGATCTGTTTACCTCGATCCATTGTGTTGCTTGCGGTTGACGATGTCGAAGATCTTGAGCGTGCCATCGAGATCAGCTCCTTACGCCTCTAGTTCCCACAGACGGCGCCAATTGACAAGGTATCAACTTGTCAATGCCTATGGATTGTAGGCTAGGGTTTAGTTGGAAGTAGAGGGTAAGTAGATCTCGAAGGTTTCAGCCGAAAAGTACTCGACGATTATGAAAACTAGGGTTTGCAGACAATGATTCGATTGATTCTTCGTCCCTCGACTCCCCCTTTATATAGGAGGTGGAGCGAGGGATTCGTGCTATACAAGTTTACAGAGTCCGGGACGGTTTCTAACTCATCCCGCCAGATTACAAACAACACTTCCTATTACAACTCTATCTTTCCTTAGTAAATCTTGGGCTCCCGAATCTTCTTATTCTTCGGGTATTGGGCCTCCAGTAAACCCCGGGTACCATCTTCGGCAGGCCCATTTGGGATGCCTATGTCACAATGTTTGAAGAAAGGAGCAATTTGGAGAATTGGAGATGGACAGAGGGTCAGTATATGGGACGACCCTTGGATACCAAACAATAGTTCAAGAAAGATACTCACGCCTAGAGGAAACTGTCTCTTATCTCATGTCCATGAACTTATTAACCAGATCATTTTGCAGTGGGATGAAGAACTTACACGTGATAATTTCTGGGTGGTTGATGCAAACAGGATTCTTTGGATTACACTTACAGAGGGGATGGATGATTTTGTTGCTTGGCACTATTCAAAACTTGGCTTATTCTCAGTAAAATCTGCATATTATGTTGAATGGGAGCACCAGCATGGACGGAAATTGCAACGAACATCTGGGATGGGATCATCGGAGATAAATCCTATTTGGAGGAAATTATGGAATCTAAATATTCCGGCAAAGATTAAAATCTTTAACTGGAAGGCATTACATAGCACTCTTCCCTGCAGATCAATATTGGCTAACCGGCATATAAAAGTTTCAGCTCAATGTCCAATTTGTTCGCAGGGAGCAGAGGATATTCGACACGCCTTATTTACCTGTAGGCGTGCGGCGGAAGTATGGCAAGCAATTGGGCTAGACAATTTCATAAATGATGCCCTGGCTATTGATAGGTCAGGGTCTGCCTCACTTGAGCATTTGATCGGGTTGGCCGGGTTGGCAAGGAAGAAGTCACCGGTGGTAGGGCAACCTGAGCTAGAGACAATGTTCACAGTGGCTGCCTGGTACATCTGGTGGGAACGAAGGCAAGCAGTTAAGGGAGAAAATATTCAATCTCCACAAAGAACAGCAATGTCTATCACGGTTCTGGCATCTAACTTCTCAGCTGCAGCTAAATCAAAAGGTGAGAGTTGTATTAGAAGACACGGCTGGGAAAGACCATCCAAAGGTTTAATCAAATTAAATGTGGATGCGTCATTTGATGAGAACACAAAGACAGGTGCTAGTGGTGCGATACTTCAAGATTCCAAGGGCTTCTTCTTAGCAGCAAGCAATCGTTTTATTGCTTATGCGGATGGTGTGGACTCAGCGGAGGCGATAGCTTTGAAGCAGGGCTTGGAATTGGCGCAATACTGGGGCTGCAATAAGATCATTGTCAACTCTGACAGTTTGACAATTGTGGAAGCCATGAAGAGCGAAGATCAGTTCCTAGGTCCGTCAGCTGCAACTTTAAACGATTGTGTGAATTTAGTGAAGGACTTTGTAATGGTAACATTTCAACACTGTCCCCGGGAGGCAAACGGGGCTGCTGATGAATTAGCTAGGCATGCTGTTTGCTCCACTCCGGGGCTTTGGCAAGATGAACCACCTGATTTTCTTATGCCTCAGCTTGTAAAAGACCTCACTATTATTGAGTAATAAAGGTTACTATTCTGTCAAAAAAAAAGAACCATGTCAAAAAACTAAATCCAACTATATCCGTCAGGTAGAACACGAGTCTCGATAGTAAAATCATAAAAGTATGGAGAAGATGGAAGTGATACGTCTCCGACGTATCGATAATTTCTTGTGTTCCATGCCACATTATTGATGTTATCTACATGTTTTATGCACACTTTATGTCATATTCGTGCATTTTCTGGAACTAACCTATTAACAAGATGCCGAAGTGCCAGTTGCTGTTTTCTGCTGTTTTTGGTTTCAGAAATCCTAGTAACGAAATATTCTCGGAATTGGACGAAATAAACGCCCAGGGTCCTATTTTGCCACGAAGCTTCCAGAAGACCGAAGAGGAGACGAAGTGGGGCCACGAGGTGGCCACACCATAGGGCGGCGCGGCCCAGCCCTTGGCCGCGCCGACCTATAGTGTGGGGCCCTCGTGTGGCCCCCTGACCTGCCCTTCCGCCTACTTAAAGCCTCCGTCGCGAAACCCCCAGTACCGAGAGCCACGATACGGAAAACCTTCCAGAGACGCCGCCGCCGCTAATCCCATCTCGGGGGATTCAGGAGATCGCCTCCGGCACCCTGCCGGAGAGGGGAATCATCTCCCGGAGGACTCTACGCCGCCATGGTCGCCTCCGGAGTGATGTGTGAGTAGTCTACCCCTAGACTATGGGTCCATAGCAGTAGCTAGATGGTTGTCTTCTCCCCATTGTGCTTAATTGTCGGGTCTTGTGAGCTGCCTAACATGATCAAGATCATCTATCTGTAATTCTATATGTTGCGTTTGTTGGGATCCGATGAATAGAGAATATTTGTTATGTTGATTATCAAAGTTATGTCTATGTGTTGTTTATGATCTTGCATGCTCTCCGTTATTAGTAGATGCTCTGGCCAAGTTGATGCTAGTAACTCCAAGAGGGAGTATTTATGCTCGATAGTGGGTTCATGTCTCCGTGAATCTGGAGGAGTGACAAGAACCTCTAAGGTTATGGATGTGCTGTTGCCACTAGGGATAAAACATTGGTGCTATGTTCGAGGATGTAGTCACTGATTACATTACGCGCAATACTTAATGCAATTGTCTGTTGTTAGCAACTTAATACTGGAGGGGGTTCGGATGATAACCTGAAGGTGGACTTTTTAGGCATAGATGCATGCTGGATAGCGGTCTATGTACTTTGTCGTAATGCCCAATTAAATCTCACTATACTCATCATAATATGTATGTGCATGGTCATGCCCTCTTTATTTGTCAATTGCCCAACTGTAATTTGTTCACCCAACATGCTGTTTATCTTATGGGAGAGACACCTCTAGTGAACTGTGGACCCCGGTCCAATTCTCTATACTTGAAATACAATCTACTGCACATCTTGTTCTCTTTGTTTTACGCAAACAATCATCATCCACACTATACATCTAATCCTTTGTTACAGCAAGCCGGTGAGATTGACAACCTCACTGTTTCGTTGGGGCAAAGTACTTTGGTTGTGTTGTGCAGGTTCCACGTTGGCGCCGGAATCTCTGGTGTTGCGCCGCACTACATCCCGCCGCCATCAACCTTCAACGTGCTTCTTGACTCCTACTGGTTCGATTAAACCTTGGTTTCTTACTGAGGGAAACTTGCCGCTGTGCGCATCACACCTTCCTCTTGGGGTTCCCAACGGACGTGTCAACCACACGCATCAAGCAAATTTCTCGGCGCCGTTGTCGGGAGATCAAGACACGCTGCAAGGGGAGTCTCCACTTCCCAATCTCTTTACTTTGTTTTTGTCTTGCTTAGTTTTATTTACTACTTTGTTTGCTGCACTAAATCAAAATACAAAAAAAAAATTAGTTGCTAGTTTTACTTTATTTGCTATCTTGTTTACTATATCAAAAACACAAAAAAAATTAGTTACTTGCATTTACTTTATCTAGTTTGCTTTATTTACTACTGCTAAAATGGGTACTCCTGAAAATACTAAGTTGTGTGACTTCACAACCACAAATAATAATGATTTCTTATGCACACCTATTGCTCCACCTGCTACTACAGCAGAATTCTTTGAAATTAAACACTGCTTTCTTGAATCTTGTTATGCGAGAGCAATTTTCTGGTGTTAGTTCTGATGATGCTGCTGCCCATCTTAATAATTTTGTTGAACTATGTGAAATGCAAAAGTATAAGGATGTAGATGGTAATATTATTAAATTGAAATTGTTTCCTTTCTCATTAAGAGGAAGAGCTAAAGATTGGTTGCTATCTCTGCCTAAGAATAGTATTGATTCCTGGACTAAATGCAAGGATGCTTTTATTGGTAGATATTATCCCCCTGCTAAAATTATATCTTTGAGGAGTAGCATAATGAATTTTAAACAATTAGATACTGAGCATGTTGCACAAGCATGGGAAAGAATGAAATCTTTGGTTAAAAATTGCCCAACACATGGACTGACTACTTGGATGATCATCCAAACCTTCTATGCAGGACTAAATTTTTCTTCGTGGAATTTATTGGATTCAGCTGCTGGAGGTACCTTTATGTCCATCACTTTGGGGGCGGCTACAAAGCTTCTTGATGATATGATGATTAATTACTCTGAATGGCACACGGAAAGAGCTCCACAAGGTAAGAAGGTAAATTCTGTCGAAGAAACCTCTTCCTTGAGTGATAAGATTGATGCTATTATGTCTATGCTTGTGAATGGTAGGACTAATGTTGATCCTAATAATGTTCCGTTAGCTTCGTTGGCTGCTCAAAAAGATTATGTTGATGTGAATTTCATTAAGAATAACAATTACAATAACTCTATGCCATATCCTGCTAATGGTAACTCTTATGGTAGATACGCTTCACCTAATGAGGAAAAGATGTTAGAAATTGAAAGATCCACCAAGAACTTTATGCAATCACAATATGAGCAAAATAAATTGTTTACTAAAACTATGAATGAGCAATCTACCTTGTTGAAGAATATAGGAAATCAATTTGAAAATCTGAATATGGAAATCTCTGGGTTGCAAACTAAACTTGCGAATGCTGAAAACCGAATCTCATATATGTCTGCGTCACAATCTTCTTTAATTAATAAAATGGCTGCTAAACCTGAGGATATAGATAATAAAATTACTACTACAGCAAATGCCATCCAAGTTAGAATTAATGAGAATATAAGATTGATGGCCGAATTGCGTGCTAGGTGGGATAGAGAAGAAAATGAAAAACTAGCTAAAGAGAAAAATGTAGCTAAAGTTTGGACTATTACCACCACAAGTAATGTTGATTCTTCACATGTTGCTGCACCTCCTACTATTAATAATAAAAGAATTGGTGTTAGCAATGTTTCCACTTCTAATGCAAAGCGCGAGAAATTGCCTGAAACTGCCAAAACTGCTGAAACTGCCTGTGATAAAACTGCTGAAATTTTTTCCAACATTGGGGATGATAATCCCATTGATTTAGATTATAATGGTTTGAATTTTGATGATTGCCACATCTCTGAAGTTATAAAGTTCTTACAAAAACTTGCTAAAAGTCCTAATGCTAGTGCTATAAATTTGGCTTTCACGCAACATATTACAAATGCTCTCATAAAAGCTAGAGAAGAGAAACTAGAGCGCGAAGCCTCTATTCCTAGAAAGCTAGAGGATGGTTGGGAGCCCATCATTAAGATGAAGGTTAAAGGTTTTGATTGTAATGCTTTATGTGATCTTGGTGCAAGTATTTCTGTTATGCCTAAGAAAATCTATAATATGCTTGACTTGCCACCGCTGAAAAATTGTTATTTGGATGTTAATCTTGCTGATCATTCTACAAAGAAACCTTTGGGGAAAGTTGATAATGTTCGCATTACCGTTAACAATAACCTTGTCCCCGTTGATTTTGTTGTCTTGGATATTGAATGCAATGCATCTTGTCCCATCATATTGGGAAGACCTTTTCTTCGAACTGTTGGTGCTATCATTGATATGAAGGAAGGTAATATTAAATATCAATTTCCTCTCAAGAAAGGTATGGAACACTTCCCTAGAAAGAGAATGAAGTTACCTTTTGATTCTATTATTAGAACAAATTATGATGTTGACACTTCGTCTCTTGATAATACTTGATACACACTTTCTGCGCCTAGCTGAAAGACGTTAAAGAAAAGCGCTTATGGGAGACAACCCATGTTTTTACTACAGTACTTGGTTTTTATTTTGTGTCTTGGAAGTTGTTTACTACTGTAGCAACCTCTCCTTATCTTAGTTTAGTGTTTTGTTGTGCCAAGTAAAGTCGTTGATAGTAAAGTTCATACTAGATTTGGAATACTGCGCAGAAACAGATTTCTTTGCTATCACGAATCTGGGCTGTTTTCTCTGTAGGTAACTCAGAAAATTATGCCAATTTACGTGAGTGATCCTCAGATATGTACGCAACTTTCATTCAATTTGAGCATTTTCATTTGAGCAAGTCTGGTGCCCCGATAAAATTCATCAATACGAACTGTTCTGTTTTGACAGATTCTGCCTTTTATTTCGCATTGCCTCTTTTGCTATGTTGGATGAATTTCTTTGATCCATTAATGTCCAGTAGCTTTATGCAATGTCCAGAAGTGTTAAGAATGATTGTGTCACCTCTGAACATGTTAATTTTTATTGTTCACTAATCCTCTAATGAGTTGTTCTAAGTTTGGTGTGGAGGAAGTTTTCAAGGATCAAGAGAGGGAGATGATACAATATGATCAAGGAGAGTGAAAGCTCTAAGCTTGGGGATGCCCCGGTGGTTCATCCCTGCATATTCTAAGAAGACTCAAGCGTCTAAGCTTGGGGATGCCCAAGGCATCCCCTTCTTCATCGACAATATTATCAGGTTCCTCCCCTGAAACTATATTTTTATTCCATCACATCTTATGTGCTTTTCTTGGAGCGTCGGTTTGTTTTTGTTTTTTATTTTGTTTGAATAAAATGGATCCTAGCATTCACTGTATGGGAGAGAGACACGCTCCGCTGTAGCATATGGACAAGTATGTCCTTAGTTTCTACTCATAGTATTCATGGCAAAGTTTCTTCTTCGTTAAATTGTTATATGGTTGGAATTGGAAAATGATACATGTAGTAAATTGCTATAATGTCTTGGATAATGTGATACTTGGCAATTGTTGTGCTCATGTTTAAGCTCTTGCATCATGTACTTTGCACCCATTAATGAAGAAATACATAGAGCATGCTAAAATTTGGTTTGCATATTTGGTCTCTCTAAGGTCTAGATAATTTCTAGTATTGAGTTTGAACAACAAGGAAGACGGTGTAGATTCTTATAATGTTTACAATATGCCTTTTATGTGAGTTTTGCTGCACCGGTTCATCCTTGTGTTTGTTTCAAAAAACCTTGCTAGCCTAAACCTTGTATCGAGAGGGAATACTTCTCATGCATCCAAAATCCTTGAGCCAACCACTATGCCATTTGTGTCCACCATATCTACCTACTACATGGTATTTCTCCGCCATTCCAAAGTAAATTGCTTGAGTGCTACCTTTAAAATTCCATCATTCACCTTTGCAATATATAGCTCATGGGACAAATAGCTTAAAAACTATTGTGGTATTGAATATGTACTTATGCACTTTATCTCTTATTAAGTTGCTTGTTGTGCGATAACCATGTTTCTGGGGACGCCATCAACTATTCTTTGTTGAATATCATGTGAGTTGCTATGCATGTTCGTCTTGTCTGAAGTAAGGGAGATCTACCACCTTATGGTTAAGCATGCATATTGTTAGAGAAGAACATTGGGCCGCTAACTAAAGCCATGATCCATGGTGGAAATTTCAGTTTTGGACAATATCCTCAATCTCAAATGAGAAAATTAATTGTTGCCACATGCTTATGCATAAAAGAGGAGTCCATTATCTGTTGTCTATGTTGTCCCGGTATGGATGTCTAAGTTGAGAATAATCAATAGCGAGAAATCCAATGCGAGCTTTCTCCTTAGACCTTTGTACAAAGCGGCATAGAGGTACCCCATTGTGACACTTGGTTAAAACATGTGTATTGCGATGATCCGGTAGTCCAAGCTAATTAGGACAAGGTGCGGGCACTATTAGTATACTATGCATGAGGCTTGCAACTTGTAAGATATAATTTACATGATACATATGCTTTATTACTACCGTTGACAAAATTGTTTCATGTTTTCAAAATCAAAGCTCTAGCACAAATATAGCAATCGATGCTTTTCCTCTATGGAGGACCATTCTTTTACTTTCAATGTTGAGTCAGTTCACCTATTTCTCTCCACCTCAAGAAGCAAACACTTGTGTGAACTGTGCATTGATTTCTACATACTTGCATATTGCACTTATTATATTACTCTATGTTGACAATATCCATGAGATATACATGTTACAAGTTGAAAGCAACCGCTGAAACTTAATCTTCCTTTGTGTTGCTTCAATGCTTTTACTTTGAATTATTGCTTTATGAGTTAACTCTTATGCAAGACTTATTGATGCTTGTCTTGAAGTACTATTCATGAAAAGTCTTTGCTTTATGATTCACTTGTTTACTCATGTCATATACATTGTTTTGATCGCTGCATTCACTACATATGCTTTACAAATAGTATGATCAAGGTTATGATGGCATGTCACTCCGTAAATTATCTTTGTTATCGTTTTACCCGCTCTGGGACGAGCAGAACTAAGCTTGGGGATGCTGATACGTCTCCGACGTATCGATAATTTCTTGTGTTCCATGCCACATTATTGATGTTATCTACATGTTTTATGCACACTTTATGTCATATTCGTGTATTTTCTGGAACTAACCTATTAACAAGATGCCGAAGTGCCGATTCTTTGTTTCTGCTGTTTTTGGTTTCAGAAATCCTAGTAACGAAATATTCTCGGAATTGGACGAAATCAACGCCCGTGGTCCTATTTTGCCACGAAGCTTCCGTAAGACCGAAGAGGAGACGAAGTGGGGCCACGAGGTGGCCACACCATAGGGCGGCGCGGCCCAGCCCTTGGCCGCGCCGACCTATAGTGTGGGGCCCTCGTGTGGCCCCCTGACCTGCCCTTCCGCCTACTTAAAGCCTCCGTCGCGAAACCCCCAGTACCGAGAGCCACGATACGGAAAACCTTCCAGAGACGCCGCCGCCGCCAATCCCATCTCGGGGGATTCAGGAGATCGCCTCCGCACCTGCCGGAGAGGGGAATCATCTCCGGAGGACTCTACGCCGCCATGGTCGCCTGCGGAGTGATGTGTGAGTAGTCTACCCCTGGACTATGGGTCCATAGCAGTAGCTAGATGGTTGTCTTCTCCCCATTGTGCTTAATTGTCGGGTCTTGTGAGCTGCCTAACATGATCAAGATCATCTATCTGTATTTCTATATGTTGCGTTTGTTGGGATCCGATGAATAGAGAATACTTGTTATGTTGATTATCAAAGTTATGTCTATGTGTTGTTTATGATCTTGCATGCTCTCCGTTATTAGTAGATGCTCTGGCCAAGTTGATGCTAGTAACTCCAAGAGGGAGTATTTATGCTCGATAGTGGGTTCATGTCTCCGTGAACTGAGGAGTGACAAGAACCTCTAAGGTTATGGATGTGCTGTTGCCACTAGGGATAAAACATTGGTGCTATGTTCGAGGATGTAGTCACTGATTACATTACGCGCAATACTTAATGCAATTATCTGTTGTTAGCAACTTAATACTGGAGGGGGTTCGGATGATAACCTGAAGGTGGACTTTTTAGGCATAGATGCATGCTGGATAGCGGTCTATGTACTTTGTCGTAATGCCCAATTAAATCTCACTATACTCATCATAATATGTATGTGCATGGTCATGCCCTCTTTATTTGTCAATTGCCCAACTGTAATTTGTTCACCCAACATGCTGTTTATCTTATGGGAGAGACACCTCTAGTGAACTGTGGACCCCGGTCCAATTCTCTATACTGAAATACAATCCCACGTAATATCTGTTATATCGTTTTCTGCAAACAATCATCATCCACACTATACATCTAATCCTTTGTTACGCAAGCCGGTGAGATTGACAACCTCACTGTTTCGTTGGGGCAAAAGTACTTTGGTTGTGTTGTGCAGGTTCCACGTTGGCGCCGGAATCTCTGGTGTTGCGCCGCACTACATCCCGCCGCCATCAACCTTCAACGTGCTTCTTGACTCCTACTGGTTCGATTAAACCTTGGTTTCTTACTGAGGGAAACTTGCCGCTGTGCGCATCACACCTTCCTCTTGGGGTTCCCAACGGACGTGTCAACCACACGCATCAGGAAGCAACTGTCTTTATTTCCTCACTGAACCAAATTCATTCTTTTAAATAGCCGACTTAGACATAAGAAAACTCGGTTGATTTATTTATATCTAGCAAAAAAAATTGAAACAAGGCAAAATATTTTGCCATTTTCATTGATTAAGGACAAGGGGTTTTAGAGGTCTTACAAACCAAGCTTGACCATAGCCAAGCCGATACATAAAAGCCTACTCTCGGGCATAACACTACTCAACGCTTTTGCCCCGGTTAGGCACCACATTGTCACCTCGTCTTTAATTTTCATAACTAGCATATTAGACGTTATGAAAGTGTTGCGGAAGACGTGGGTGTTTTTTTCTTTCCAAATTTCCCATGAAACCAACATGGCAAGCAAAGCCATTGCCCTTCTCGCTTGCCCTCTCTTGTGGATTCCATCAAGCCACCATGTTTTCACCGTGCTCATTACTTGCCAATCCCTTGGTTCAACATCATGTAGGCCAAGCCAAACTTATAAAGATGACCAAACTCTAACTGTGAACCGGCACTTGAAGAGAATGTGGTCGACCGACTCTTGCACTTGATTACAAAGCTTGCATAGCCCACAATTAAGCCAACCTCCTTTTTGAAGCCTATCCTCCGTCCACCCCCTATTTTGTAGAATCAACCAAGCAAAAAAAAAATTGCACTTTGGCGGCGCCAACGGCTTCCAAACAGTAGTGGGGAAAGGGGATATGGCGAGATTCTCAAATTGCATGTTGTAAGCAGTCTTGGTCGAGTAACACCCATCATTGGAAGGCTTCCACGTGATCTTGTCGATGTTGTCATTTTCCAAATGAACATTTTGAAGCATTTCCCGTAGCTTGGAAAATTGGAAAATGTGCTCCACGGAGAGGCCACTTTGCATATTGATTTGCGAGACCCAATTTTTTTTTCTCCAAAGCTTTCTTGACCGAACATTTCCTCTTTTTTGAGAGGTCGACGATGAGTGGAGCAATGTCTTTTGGGGCCAATCCTTGGAGCCAAGACACATCCCAAAAGGAAGCCCTTTCCCCATTTCCTATTGTGACAGTCGTTGCCTTCCCAAATAGGTCCATATCTAGCAAAATCATCCATAATGAGCTTGCAACATTAATGGTACTTTCGTTCAAAAAAATAGATGTCGCACATTTGTCTAAATTTTAATGTAGACCCAAGCATCTAAATTTAAATAAACCTAGAAACTTTTGAGTTGTTAAATTTCATAACCTGATTTGAAATGTACTCGTAGCACAATGAAAAAAAAGAAGAGGACAAGTTCAGCGTTGGTACTGTTGATAGGCCAAATCTAGAGCTGAACTTGAGGTAGCTACCATGCACAGCTGAATCGGTTTCTGTTTCCCTACAGCCGTGTTTCGAATTTGTTGGATGGGATTAGGCGGTAGACAGTGTTTGCGGTTTGCGTGGTACTGTACCTGCGAACTTGTTGATGCATCACATTTGCGCCCATGAGGCATCGCAACAGCCCCCTTCTTCTGACACCGGAGACGGGCGCGCAGAGAGAGATAACAAGCGACACCGCAGCAGATTCGATTCCGTCTACGATTCAACTGATCAACTCATCCTCCACGCAATGGATGGGCCATGCTCCGGGGCCTCTGCCCCTTTCCCGTGATCGCAGTTGCACAAAGAGGGCCCCTGTCTGTCGAAGCTTACCGTGCACCCTGCACAAAGCCATTATCCGTGGAACTGGAACAGCTTTCTTCACTTGCTTCCAGCTTAAGGCCTGCGCGCCGCATCTTTCAGACAAACAAAGATACTCCATTTGATCCATCAGCTCTCTGCTGCTGCTGCTGCTGCCTCTTGTCCAGTAGCAGATCCACCAGCTGCAGCTCTTTAACCAGCCCATTTGATCTTCGCACGCATGCAGCTCGCTGTAAAAAATGGGTTTACGTTTAAACGATGGTGTTTGCCATTGGATGGGGAACGAAATCACAAGTGCAAGCGCACTTCCATTCATCATTGGATAAATAAAAGCAGATCGATCGATTGTGTATACTATCTAGCTAGCCCCCATGGGTCAGGGCATCTCTAACCGCGCGACCCAAACGGACGCGCTGGGTCGTTCGGTCTGGGCCGTTTGGGTGGCCGAGCGGATACGCGGACAGCGGCCCGCGTCCGCGTGTCCGTTTGGGTCGCGCGCTGTGCCCAACGCGCGGACGCAACGCATAACCGTAGAAACAGGAAAACAAACAAAAAAAATGTGAATTTAAACGAAATTATATTGAACATATGCCCTATTTTGGGCAAATTTATACATAGCCCTATTTTGGGCAAATAAAACTAACAAAAGAAGCCCCTATATGGGCTTTTAAATTTAAACTAATATTTAAAAACCCTCTATTAGGGTTTGGTCGGCGGCGCGGTGGCCGCCGGTGCGCCGCCTAGCCCCTGTGGGCGTCGTCGGCGACGTCGTCGACGTCCCCGGCGGCGAGGCGCTGTTGTGGCTCGACCGCGCCGGGGACTCCGGCCACGGAGACCACAGGGCCTCCTCCCACGGCGAGTGGGGGTCCGGAGCCACCCGAGGCTGCGGCGGCGCACGGAGCGCCGCCTCCTCCCCGAGGAGGCGCCGTCGCCCTCTCTCGCCGGCGCGGCGCCCGGCCTCCCGCCGCCGCCGCCGGTCCGTGCGGCGCTGTCCTCTCGCCGCCGCTGCTCGGCGGCGCTCCTCGTCGGCGCGGCGCCTGGCCTCCTCCCGCCGCGCCGCCTCCTCCTCATCCTCTCGTCGCGCCTGGATGGCCTGGGCGTAGAGCTCCCAGCCCTCCGCCTCCTCCACCTCCCGCCGCGCCGCCTCCTCCATTTCGGAGGTGCGAATGGCCGCATGGAGGTGCGGCCATTTCGCCTCCTCCTCCGCCGCCGAGATCATCAGGGCGGCGCGGAGGTCCGGGTCCTCCTCCGAGGACTCCGGCTTCGGCTCGAGGAGGAGAGGCGGCGGTTGCGGCAATGCCGCACCGCCGCGGGCGGCCTCTCCGATGTGGAGGCCGCGTTGGTTTCCTCCCGACGGCCGCAACGCCGGCGGACGACGGCGGCTACTGCTCGCCTCATCGTCGTTCGCTCCGGGAGCGAACCGTCGCTTCGGGGCCATGGCGGCGGTTTTGCTCGGGGAGTGGAGTGGGGACTGGAGTGGAGGGCCGCATCCTCCGGTCCCCATTTAATAGTCTCCCGGTCACCGACAGGTGGGCCCAAGGGAGACGAGGCGACCAGGGGCCGGGACGCGAGCGGACGGCGCGTGCCATCCGCGGCCACGCAAACCTAGCCCAGATTTGGCTCGGGTTTGCGTCGTTCCGGACGCCGCGGCCGTCCGCTTTTGCGGTGCGTCCCCGCGCTGGGCCGCGTTTCTATCCGACTCGAACTAAACGGACGCGCGAACGCGGTTTGGGTCGCGCGGTTGGAGATGCCCTCAGCCATCCGTCCCACCACGGGTCTACGGCTCTACGCATGCCTAAGCTACCCGCCTGCCCGCCTGCTGCGTAAATGGAGGCCAAGGCATCCGATCAGGCATGGAAAGTCGATACGTGAACAGTGTCCAGATGTCCAATGCTATTATGTACGCACGCGTCGTGCGGTGTCGCACCGTAAGAAAAGTACACTCCTCAGTTTCAGTTTAATAGTCCTATGTGTATCCTAGGTCGTTAATTTGACCAACTTAATATAAGATATATATTAAAAAATATTAAAAAAATTAATATATATTTTTAATGGTATATTTTTGTGTTATATAATTTATATTATATAGATCAAATTAACGATCTAGGTACACGCATGCTTAGTAAACTGAGATAGAGGGAGTATTTCGAATCCATCCAAATTAATTTTGAACAATTGAATCCAGGTCTAAATTAAAGTTCAGGGCTGTTTGGTGAACCGTCGCCTAGAATTATCCATGGCCATGGGCAGCCGCCCCGAAATTCCCGGGCCTAGGCCTAAAAAAGTTGGCCCGATGGCTGGGCCGAGCCTGGGTAGCCCAAAAAGTTTAAATAAGGAAGAGGTCCGGACAATGGCCCTCTAGCTCGGCAGGGTTTTCGGTCTTTTCGACCTGGACTGGGTCTGGATTTTGTGCATAAAGCTCTTCTCAGCCTGGCCCCGACAGATGCCTAGGTATACATGAAATACCCATTGTCTCGTTGACTAGACGAGCCCGCATGTTAGATACCCTGCTATCTAAAACCATCTCTATTCCCATTTGGAAAATATGGGAAGGGGCATGATTGTGTCGTACAATGGCGGGGATGTGCAGCAACATGGACATTACGAATTTAGGACTCGTCTGTCCTTCCCCTCTTGGCCGCGACCGATGAGGAAGAAGTGCGTGGCAACGACTCCAAATTCCGAGGCTCTAGGTGACGCGTGCTAGACATGAAAAAAGAACGTGGGGCTTCCCACAAACATGCAGATGACGACGCATTCTAGCACCACCGCAGGGCCACGGTCGATGCTTTCGTGCTCCTCGCCGTCCCCGTGAACCCGCACGTCAAGCTACTACACTGCTCGACGGTGGCACACCCATGGGCTGAGTCCATAGATAGAACAACCTCAGAGAGCTAGGGACCCCACAGTTTGAAAAAAAAAACTGCCACTCGACATCTGTCAACTTGGTCAAACAGGTCCACGGCTCGATTTAGATAGGGATACAATTGTCCAGACACAAATTTAAAGCTTGCAGCTTATGTCGTCGAACCTTAAAATAAAGATTTTATTCCCGGATGTGGCGTTTTCGAGGCTGAGCTACATGCATGTACAATAGCTCTTTATTTCCAAACACTCTATTATATTTAAAGTTTCAAAAAAAATCTGTAACAGCTAGCCAATGATGTATACCGCAATAGTGTAAAATCTCAATGCAAACTAATTTATATTCTAGGCACACGAAAATAACAAAATATAACAAATTTTATAGTATTGAAATGTGCATTATTCACTATAAAATTTGTCAGAAACTGTTTACAAATAAAGGGCTACATGCCTCCGTTTGAAGTGTTCATTTTATTCCCGCATTACATATCTAGGTTAACACCAAAGTGCAATCGATGTGGGCAATGTCGAGTCGCGTCGACAAGTCGACATGTGTTCTCCGCCGTCGCTAATCATCATCGCGTTGAAGGGGGAGATGGGGAGCAAGGGAAGGAGAACAATCATGCAGGGCAGAGGTGGTACGTACCTGATCCATGCAAATTTGGCAGTCAAAGAAGCAAAAGGTGGCTAGCTTTGATCCGTCTGTTCAAAAAAGAGAACCAAGAAAAGGTGGTCGCGTTTTCTGTTGCGCCCGTATGATTTGCTCGTGTCATCTCGTCCGTGCCATCATGAGATGCGAAACAGGAGAGATCATCAGCCAAGCCACCACTGCGCGCTAAACGTACGTACTGAGATGTGGACCAATGGTACGTGATCTGATTCCACTTTGAGCTGGACCGTACCACGACGCGTGGCGTGCGCCCCTATCCCCTAGCTACTGTTGGATCGACTCGTCCCTCTGAGTACCGACCGGCCGGAAGTCCGGGTCTGACCTGAAGCGACACGACACTCGACTTGACCTGGCTAGCGGATGCACGGCACGGCAGCGGTACGCCATCGTGTCCGTCCGTCGGGACAACGGACGGCCGGATCTTTTCTTCCCGTGATCGTAGATCGGCGCTAGCTGAATGCAGCATGGAACTCCGGCAGGTCGCGATCGCCGCTCCATCCGGCCGGCGGGTACGTGGTCCCGGACCCTAGCCCGGCACGTCGCTGCTACTGCACGGGTTCAAACTCTCAAAGTGGTGGAGGTTTAAGGGCATCTCCAACCGCGCGACCCATCCCGCGCCCGCGCGTCCGGATGGGTCGAAACGGACAAAAACCCGGCCCAACGCGGGGACGCACCGCAAAAGCGGACGGCCGCGGCGTCCGGAACGACGCAAACCCGGCCCAAATCTGGGCTAGGTTTGCGTGGCCGCGGATGGCACGCGCCGTCCGCTCGCGTCCGCGTCACGGTCGCCTCGTCTCCCTTGGGCCCACTGTCGGTGACCAGGGAGTCTAATAAATGGGGACCGGAGGGGATCCGGCCCTCCACCCGGGCCCCCACTCCACTCCTCGAGCAAAACCGCCGCCATGGCCCCGAAGCGACGGTTCGCTCCCGGAGCCAATGACGACGAGGCCGCCAGCTAGCCGGCGTCCGCCGCCGGCGCTGCGGGGCGGAGGAACCGCGGCGGCCTCCACATCGAGAGGCCGCCCGCGGCGGTGCGGCATTGCCGCAACCGCCGCCTCTCCTCATCGAGCCCAAGCCGAGTCCTCGGAGGAGGACCCGGACCTCCGCGCCGCCCGATCGTCTCGGCGGCGGAGGAGGAGGCGAAATGGCCGCACCCTCCATGCGGCCATTCGCACCTCCGAGATGGAGGAGGCGGCCCGGCAGAGGTCGAGGAGGCGGAGGGCCGGGAGCTCTACGCCCAGTGCCCGCCAGGCGCGACGGGAGGAGGAGGAGGAGGCGGCGCGGCGGGAGGAGGCCGAGGCGCCGCGCCGACGAGCCGGCGCCGCCAGAGGAGTGCCGCCGGCTGGAGGAGGCGGCGCCAGAGGCTGTGCGCGCCGCCGGGCAGCGAGAGAGGCGGCGGCGCCTCCGGGAGGAGGCGGCGCGGGTGGCTCCGGACCCCCACTCGCCGTGGGAGGAGGCCCCGTGGTCTCCGTGGCCGCGATCCCCGGCGCGGTCGAGCCACAACAGCGCCTCGCCGCCCGGGACGTCATCCACGACGACGACGTCGCCGACGACGCCCACAGGGGCTAGGCGGCGCACCGGCGGCCACCGCGCCGCCGACCAAACCCTAATAGAGGGTTTTTAAATTAGTTTAAATTGAAAAGCCCATATAGGGGCTTCTTTTGTTAGTTTTATTTGCCCAAAATAGGGCTATGTACTAAATTTGCCCAAAATAGGGCATATGTTTAATATAATTTCGTTTAAATTCGATTTTTTTTTGGTTTTCGTTTTTCTCCGGTTTATGCGATGCGTCCGCGCGTTGGGCGCAGCGCGCGACCCAAACGGACACGCGGACGCGGGGCGCTGTCCGCGTGTCCGGGCGGCGACCCAAACGGCCCAAAACGGACGGTCCAGCGCGTCCGTTTGGGTCGCGCGGTTGGAGATGCCCTAAATGCCTGGCAATGGCTATCTTCGGCTGCCCACTCCCTGCCTGCGCTCGAGCTCGTGATCGATCGTCCAGACTCACAGTTGACTTGGGCTTCGTGAACGTGTGCACGCACGGCGGCGTCGCAGCTAGCCATCTGTGCGGCCTATCAGTAGCAGGCAGGCGACGAGAATGGGAGGTTGGATCGTACCGCCCACTCGTGAATCGGGATAGGCTGCTCACCAAGAAATAATACTCCGTAACTAGGTTCCACCCGATTCTTATTACTTGTGATTTATCCCCGTATATATCTAGATATATTTTAGTTTATGTTGTTCATTTGTTCTGGCTCCGGCGACAATTAAACTTGGTACCCTCTTACATGCCGTTTCCCACCAAGTTACTACCTCTAGACGCAAATAATCAACGCGCTCACCCGCTGATGACATGCGCATGCAGCCCTCGCTCCGCGTCGATTAAATCCAACCGGAGAAAGTACTTAGGTCATTAAGGGTTATTCTAAAGTAATTCGCAAAAAAAGGGTTATTCTAAAGTAGATGCTTTATTTTTGGTAACCTTCTAATACATGTAGTGTACGGAGTACCTAATTAAAACACCACGTTTCTTAGTATAGTTAAAATTGGTTTTGGGCCAATGATGAAAAAAAATCATTCCAATATGTTGATACGGTTGTAGGTCAAAATTAACATAGACCAATTTGGATTTGGCATGTATTTATATATTGATGCTTGTGTTGCTAAGTTAAGAATCACAGGTAACTAGTTCACGGTCATTTTGTGTAGACAATGTCGGTTTTGTGTAAATACTTTGAGCTAATAGCAGGTCATGTTTGAATCCTACTTTCTCGTTGCCAAGTCAGAAGGTTCTTTAAAAACACGACATTATTTTGGTGACACTCTACAAGAGCGTTTGGTATGAGCCATCCTCTCGTTTTGTTCATGCATCTTTGCCCCTTTGTTCGCATTCTATCCTCTCGGTTTGTTTCGTATTTATCACCAAGCTAATATTTATCTTTTTTTTTGGCTCATCATCATGTTCCTGTTACTAGTTGGATTTACAGTATGGTTTGCATGTTCCCTCAAAAAAAAAAAAAAGTATGGTTTGCATGCTTTTTTTTTTTGCTATATAGCTAGCGACCAATTATTATTTCATATGAGGTCTACGTATTATTGTGTCCCTCATTCCTTTGCTCGTCACTTATTATGTTAAAACAAGTATGCCATGGTACTAAGACCTAAATCTTTTTAAAGCATGATTGTCTTTGAGTGACGCCCTACAAGAAGGGTTATGTTTTTGACGGACATAAACTTGACTATAACGATGAGGATGAGGCAAGGAAAGTGACCGCTTAGAACACGCTAAAAAAATGTGAGATACAAAACGAGATTTAGTAACTCACTACTACAACCTGCAAAACCTTACCACATATGGAACAAACAAGGCATATTATTGATCTTGAATTGTTTGTTTGTTTTTAGCAATAAAACCGTTCGGTTCTAGCAAAATAGTGTCGATTTTTTATGGACGGTGTTTGTAGAGAACACTTGAGATGCAATCATTCCTACTAAAAATGATACTACTAAACTAATATTAAGACAAAAATAAGAAGAAGGTATTAGCTGACACTTACAACCCCCAATCTTCTCACATACACAAACAAATACGTGGGTTGTGCATGTACCACGTTCGGATGAAAATACACACCCTTGAAGACAAGTGGATTTTCTTTGCGAGAAGGATATCAATCTGGATTGGTGGACATGAAAAGAGGAATAGTACCACACTGCCCATCATAGCCAAAATACAAAAATAACTACTAATTATAAATCGACTTTTTCAGAAGTATATGAGACCACAAAAGGATATGATAGCAACTCAGCACAACAAAATCTTATCACCCATAGACAAACAATGCACATTATTGAGTCTGGAACACTTTTATTTTTCGAATGGTCACCGAGGGACAAGCCCCACCTGAATTTTTATTAAAAAGGCTTAGACTAACCCGGGGAAGGAGAGCGCCAAGATAGTTTTTTACTGAGATTTGTTACAATGACAACTGCAAACCCCCCACACATTGAGCAGAACAAGATGCTACCGTAAAACGTCAAGCGGATATTATGAAGGCGTCGCGAGCCAAACACCGACGTTGCTCCTTTTGCCGGGAGGGAGGCGGACGCTACAAAGGTTAACTTGAACTAGAAGAAAAATATTTTTGATGGGACAATGGTAACCATGGCTTAAAAGCTACTAATTGCAAATTGCATCTTTTTGCAGAAATGTTGTATACTCCCTCCGCCTCAATTTAACATGCGCGTGTGTAGTTTAGGACAAAGTTTGACCATTTATTTGGTCAACAAAATATAAATTATACGTCTGCAAATCTATACCATTAGATTCGTATTCAAAAAAGTATGAAATACTATAACTTTTTAACGTATATTTCATGTTTAATTGACCAAAATAATGGTCAAACTATATTTTTTAAAACGACGTACGCGCCTGTTAAACTGAGACGGAGGAAGTATAGAGCATCCGTAACACAAATACTGCACTAAAACAGAAGGTAAGACAGAACAGGAAAGCAGTAACTCACAAAACTAGAAACCCAAATTATATACTCCTATGGAAACAAACACATGCCACGGTAGGAAAAGAGAAAACGCGCCCTTGAACACCGGTGTCTTCTTGTTGCGAGAAGAAAGTCGCGGACGCCAAGAAAGCAGGGCCGAGGGGAGAGTGGAGAGAGAGACAAGAAGAAGACACGCACGCCACCTTTCTTTGGCTTTTCTCCCCACCCAAAACCGCCTCGCTCGTCCTTCTCTCCAAACCCCCAGCGCAGACGCAGCGCAGTGCGTGACTGCTCCTCCCACTCGCTGCCCCGCCGCCGCCGCTCACCACCCACCCACGCCTCTCTCCTGCTCCGCTCCGCCCTCCCGGACCGGACCCCCGCAGGAGCACCGCGCCGACATTGCGGGAGACCCAGGTGCGTTGCCGTTGCCGCTCCGTCGCGTGCGTACGTCGGCGCGAGCTCCTGATCGTCCTCGATCTCCGCGTCGAATTTCCCGTTCGCCGACCTCTTCACCCCCGCCCTCCTTTCTGACGCATCTCCCTTGCGCAGTCCCTGCAGGAGCACGCTGCGGCGGCGCGCGCGGCCCGCTCTCCGTCCCTCCGCTCGCCCGCCCACCCCGCGTCGTCGTCGTCTCGCAAGCCCCGCCCCCCCCGCTGGAGCACGGCGCCATCCGCGCGCGCCGCCGCCGCCGGTGAGCCAGCCACCGCGCGCGCCGACATTGGGAGACCGCCAGGGTGAGTCGATCGATCACCGCGCCCGTCCCCCAACCCTGTTCGCAGCGTTCTCGTTTTGCTCCTTGTGTGCGGCCGGCCCGCGCGGCACGTCGTGCGACGCGACGCGGCGCGATCGATTCGCCGCTGCATTTACTGATTTTCCTGCGGCGAGGGGGGTTTAGGAAAAAGTATTATCCAACGGGAAGAGTAATTACGGACTTCCACTTATTCGAGCAGAAAGCCTTAATCCACTTCCATTTTTACATGTTTTTTGTTTGTGATTTCCCCCTCACCTACACTACTCCATCCTTATCGTGTTAAAAATCCCGTTCGTTCTCCCTAGTACCTTTTTTTCCCTACCTTGAAAAAGTTTTTACACAGCTTTCTGTTCCTCCAGATTCCGCCCCCGGTTAACATTAAGGCTAGAGTGGAGGTCTCCCTTTCCCCTCCCCGTGAACAGTGTTCTGTGGCGAATCGAGGGCGACCCAGGGTTTCCACCGCTTCCGCCGGAGAGACGCGGGTTCCCTCCCCCTCCGCCGGCCGCTCCGGCGGCGGGAGGGTGGGGGAACCCCGGATCTCGGCCTGTGAATAGGGTAGGGGTAGGTTTCGTCCCGGTCGGCGGCGTTGTGGAGGCGGTGATGTCGTCGGCGTGGTGTGTGGTGTCCGTGAGCTCCCCCTTCTGCGTCGGCGTCCAATGGGACCTCGCCGTGGCTCGCGTGTCTTTTGGTGGCCGGGGATCTGTGGATCCCTCGGTCTGTGCAGTGGCCGTGCGTGGACATCGTGCCGGAGGCGGTGTCCACGGTTTGGTCTTCCGGTCTTCTGGCTCCGTCTCCGTGGCGACGAGGTTGTCTCCGTCCTCGTCGTGGAGCCTGGAAGGCCTGCTTGCAGGTGGAGCGGCCCCAGGTCTTCGTCTTCTTCGCCGGCCGGTGAGGGAGGCGACCTCCACGCTTCGGTTCAACTCTGCTTTTCTTCGTCTTCGTCGTGCGAGCACGTTGCGGCTGAGAGCGGCGACTTCCCGTCCGCGTTGATACCGCCGGAAGATACCAAGGCTTCGCCGGCTCCAGGAGGGAGCGGGCATGGTGGTGCGGCGGCGCGTCTCCGCTCCGCGTCGATGGCTGCAGTAGAGCTCTGCCCCAAGGACTTCCTTGTAATTTCTGTGTTGTATGGGGTGTGTTGTAACCTGAGCTGTGGCTAATAGATCTGGGGGTGTTTTCGCAAAAAAAAAAAAAAGATTCCGCCCCCGGTTTCGCCGTCGTGGCGTCGAGTCAATTCAATTCAACTCGGCCCCCTTCGTGCTGTCTCGGGCTACCAACTGCCGTATAGTAGGAGTAGTACTTTTGTGCGCACACTTTGTTTTCGACAGGCTTTGTGCGCACACTTGAATGCAATCGAACTACATTTAATATACAGGTAATCGTACTCCGTTGGTCAGCCCTCCTCACGGTCCCATAAACAAATCACTCCCAAAGATGGCCCAGATCCCAGGGCGGAATAACAACATCCCCAGCTTCTCCGCCCAGTTGCTCGGCTACAGACGTACTGTACTGTAGGATAGGATCAATGGAGCAAACATTCTTGGTACTAGTACTACTCTAGTTCTTCACAGTTTGATTAGATTAGGAGCACTGGTAAAATTGGGCCAAGAAACACGAAACGAATATATTTTTGCAGTTAGGCCCCTCAAGTCTGTATCCTTGGCAGCGATGGCCGTTCTGTATCGGTGCAGTCCCAATCTCTGTTCCTCCTGGCTGCTGGCTCCCTGGTCCAAGAACCAAAATCAGAGAGCCTGGATGGAGGACAGAGGCTTCAGAGATTCTTGTGATGGGGGAGCACGATTTGACGTGGTTGTTGCCATTTAATCCGCAGCGGTGTACAGGCACCACTACTGCTGCTCTGTTCAGCTTGCGTACGCGTCGTCACGTGCTGAATCTTGTGGGGAAGGGGATGTGTGTGGGAGTAGGCTTTCTTGTGCCCTGGGGTCCGTTGCTTTCTCCTTCCTCCCTGTGCAGGAGCCTCCCCCAGTCCCCTCCTGCATTTATGATGATGCTCCATGCTTAATTTTGTGCCATCTGATTTGACGTAAAGCTGCGCTCCTAGCATTAGCATTTTTATTTTCTTGTGGAGTGACTTGTGAGTTTTGTGCCCTGCTTTCTCGGCTTTGTTTCCCTAACTTACTGCTTTCTCCTTTGCATTTCCTGGGTCTATTAGAGACTGTGTTCTTCCTTTGACTACCCGCATTGCCCTGAGTCTCTTTTGCTTAGATGACTCATATTGTTCTTCACCTGTCTCTGCAATGTTCATTCAGTAGGATCAGCTTGATCGCGTACCCATTGTTTGATTGCTATACCTTGAGCGAAGAATTACGTGAAGCTGACTGCTGTTTTTTTTTTCCTTCTTCAGGGTTTCAAGGCGTATTGCTAAGGGGAGCCTATTACTTTTGTTTGTTCTGAGTTGATTCGTCTGTTTCAGCCAAACGATAGAGAGCGTCGTGGTTGAAAAGGTAGCCAGATTAGGTACCTGCTTGAGCTGTATGCCCGTAGAATATCCGATTGATCTTTACATGCAAGTATCATTGAACTTTACCAAGTTTTATAATGACGCTGTATTGACTTGTTGCAGGATTATGTTCTGAACTCCTAGAAGCTTTGGTTCCTGGTCATCTACATTCTACTTACAAGACTACAACTCACAAGGTATGAACACAAATGTTGCCTCTTTCTGTTGTGTGCTTTGTCCATGAGTACAAAGTTGTGTATGTGCCAGCGTGCGTGTAATAAGCCGGCCCATACATTTGCTGCAATGGGTATGTCTGGGGTGCAAAATGGCCACCAGGAGTGGTTTGAGCACGTGCCTGTCATTGTAAGCAGGGCCCTGTATGGCGATTCTGTCTTCCAAGTCAATGAAATTTCAGCGATCTAAGTAAAAAAAAAAATCCAGCGATTATTTCATATTTCACTGCCAATGTATGTTGACTAACAAGCTCATCTTGGTAGAGTTAGATTATTATATTTCAAATTCTTAAATCAGAGAGCTGCATATATAGCAAAAAGAAACTCCCCCAGCAGGGACGGTTGATAGTTATTACTGGTTCTTCCTCCTTTTGCTCTGTTGGAAGTGTACACAAGTTTTGAACACCTCCATAGTCTCTCCTGAGCTGTAGGATATGCTTGCTTATGATTTCTTCACCTGTTTTGGCAATGTTGACTGAAGTAGGATAGGCTTTCCTGTGTACTCATTCTTTTACCTTGAGCTGAGAATTACAGGACACTGACCGCCGCCTTCTCTTTTTCTTCAGGAGTTCAGGGTGTATTTCTGAGGGGGGCGTTTACTTTCGATTCAATTGAGTTTCGTTGGCTGCATTACTGTTGTTACTTGCCAGCAGCAAAGATGCAAAGATAGAGAACACCATGGTTGAGAAGGTATCAGTTTAAAAGTCCCTAAGCTTGTATGCATGTTCTTTTGATAGACTTTACCTCCAAGTATTAAATTTTACCAAGTTCTATGCTGACTCGGTATTAACTTGTTGCAGGATATGTACTGAGTAACGAGTTTGCAAAGAAGCATCGGTTCCTGGTCATCCACATTCGACTTACAAGACTGTAACTCAGAAGGTATGAACATGAATATTTGTTCGGTTTCTGGTCCGCATTTCGTGGAGGGCCTCTGTCTGCACTTATGATGCTGCATGTTTAGTTTTGTGTCATTTAATTTGATGTAAAGCTGCACTCCTAGCATGTAGCAGCAGCCTTATTTATTTCTGGGAAAATAATGGAGTAACTTATGATTCTCATGATGGATGGATGTTTCATGGACTTCCCCTGCTTGTTCGGCTTTAGGGACGGGTGTTCGTAACTTCTGCCGCGGTTACTGCTTTCTTCTTTGCATTTCCTGGGTCTGTTACGTTGGTGTGTCGTTCCTTTGAACCACCGCCATAGTCGCGAGTCTCTTGGATTAGATGCTAAGGGACATTGCTAGGTCAGAATATTTGTAACTCATGGTTCTTCACCTGTCTCGGCAATGGTTATTGAAGTAGGATGGGCTTGCTTGTGTGCAGTGTGCACTCATTCTTATACCTTGAGCTGAGAATTACATGAAGCTAACTGCTGTCCTTTGTTTTACTTCAGGAGTTTATGATGTATTTCTGATGGGCTGTATTACTTTCGACCCAGTTGAGTTTCGTCTGCTGCATTGCTGTTGTTACTAGCCAGCAGCAAAGAGCCAAAGATAGAGGGCGCCATGTTTCAGAAGGCATCAATTTATGTCCCTGGTTGAGCTATATTCATGTATGCATGTTCTTTTAATTGATCTTTACCTCCATGTGTTATTGAACTTTACCACGTTCTATACCGACTCGATATTAACTTGTTGCAGGATATGTACTGAGTACTGAGTATGCATAGAAGCTTTGGTTCCTGGTCATCTACATTCTACCCAGAAGACTATAACTCGCAAGGTATGAACATAAAGTTATTCTTTCTTCCATGTGCTAAATACATCGAGCAACTGCATCGTTTTTCATTCCAACTGTATGTTGACTGACAAGCTCATCTTGGTAGAGTTAAATTATTATATTTCAAACCTGAAATCAGAGAACAACAGCAGGGATGATTGATAGTTTCTTCCTCCTTTTGCACTGTTGGAAGCATGTTTTGAACATCTCCATGGTCAAACCTCGAATCTTTTTGGCTTTAAGCCTTGAACATCTGGTCTGGTCCAAACAAATGAAACCCTGACTATTCCTTCGATGGTCTTTTCTCATAATCTAAGGAAAACTTGGGTTTTATTTTGGTCTCCATCTCCTATAATATCTCATTTTTTGAGCCATTATATAGTGAACAAAATGAAATTTTGACATATTGTATGTTACATGGTTCTTTGGGAAGCTACTGACATATTCAATCTCTTTATGCAGATTGAACTTTACACAATTCCGATGAACAGAATAGCAATGGGATCTCAAAGTTTCTGTCTTCTCATTCTTCTTCTAGTCATCCCCAGCTGTGTCTTGTCGGAATCAAGTGATATAAGTACTTTGTACACTCTGCGGCACTCAATTGCTGAAGAAAAAGGTTTCCTTCGCAGCTGGTTTGATTTAGAAATTCCCCCATGCAACTGGTCAGGTATAACTTGTTCGGGACATAATGTTGTGGCCATAGACTTGTCCTTCGTGCCACTCTATGTTCCATTTCCCTCATGCATCGGGGCATTCGAGTTACTTGTTGGGCTCAACTTCAGTGGATGTGGGTTTACCGGTGAGCTTCCAGATGTCTTGGGGAATTTGCAGCATCTTCAGTACCTAGATTTGAGCAATAACCAACTTACTGGGCCCCTGCCTGCATCTTTATATAATTTGAAGATGCTGAAGGAAATGGTGCTTGACGGAAACCAACTATCTGGACAACTGAGCCCTGCAATTGGTCAGCTGCAGGACATCACTAAGCTGTCTATGTCTATGAATTCCATCTCTGGTGGTCTTCCTACAGAGCTGGGAAGTCTACAGTACCTTGAGTTCCTGGACCTTCAGAATAACAGACTGAATGGGTCGATACCAGAAGCATTTTGTAATCTGTCTCGGCTTTTGCATCTGGATCTAAGTCAGAATAACCTCTGTGGATCAATATTTTCTGGAATAAGCTCGTTGATAAACCTTTTGACACTCGATCTGTCCTCAAACAGCTTTGTGGGGCCAATACCTAGGGAAATTGGTCAACTAGAAAATCTGAAACTGCTTATTTTGGGACAAAATGGTTTCACAGGAACCATTCCAGAAGAGATTGGCAACCTGAAGTGGCTTGAAGTACTTCAACTCTCTGTTTGCAAGTTCACAGGTACCATTCCTTGGTCGATCGGCGGTCTTGTAAGCCTGAAGGAACTGGATATATCAGAGAATAACTTCGATGCTGAACTCCCACCACCTATCGGTCGGCTTGGAAATCTGACACAGCTGATTGCAAAGGGTGCAGGCCTCAAGGGGAGCATACCGAAGGAACTAAGTAACTGCAAGAAGATTACCCTCATTAATCTATCGTTCAATGAGCTCACTGGCTCTATCCCCGAACAACTTGCAGAGTTGGATGCTATTGTGGCCTTTTCCGTGGAAAAGAACAAACTATCTGGCAATATTCCAGGCTGTATAAGGAACTGGACAAATGCAAGATCAATATCGTTGGGGCAAAACTTTTTCACTGGACCTTTGCCATTGCTGCCATTACCGCATCTGCTTAGTTTCTCTGCTGAATCCAACCTTCTCTCAGGTTCTGTCCCTGCCAAGTTATGTGAAGACAACTCCCTACATTCACTCATACTGCATGATAATAATCTTACTGGGAGTATTGAGGAGACTTTTAAAGGATGCAAAAATCTCACTGAGCTGAACTTGCAAGGCAACCGTCTTCATGGTGAGATACCAGGGTATCTGGCTGAGCTCCCTTTAGTTACTCTGGAATTGTCCCTGAATAACTTAACGGGAATGTTGTCTGAATCGCTGTGGGAGTCATCAACACTTTTGCAGATATCTATCAGCAATAATCAGATTACAGGCCAGATCCCCCATAGCATTGGGAGGCTGTCCAGCTTGGAGAGGTTGCAGATAGACAATAACTATTTGCAAGGACCCATCCCTCCATCTGTTGGCGCTCTACGGAATCTCACAATTTTGTCGCTGCATGGCAATGGGTTATCTGGGAACATACCAGTAGAGCTCTTCAACTGCCGAAACCTTGCCACGCTGGACCTGAGCTCTAATAATCTGTCTGGGCACATCCCAAGGGCCATATCTAACCTGATAATGCTCAATAGCTTGAGTTTGTCTTATAACCACCTCTCTGGTGCTATTCCTGCTGAGATATGTGTGGGATTTGAGAATGAGGTTCACCCTGACTCGGAGTTTGTTCAGCATAAAGGTCTTCTTGATCTGTCATACAACCGCTTGATTGGTCAGATTCCAACAGAAATAAAAAAGTGTTCTATGCTCAAGGTGCTAAATCTGCAAGGCAATTTACTGAATGGCACCATTCCTTCAGAGCTTGGTCAGTTGACGAATCTTACAATCATCAATCTGTCTTTTAATGGACTGATCGGACCGATGCTTCCTTGGTCTGCACCATTGGTACAACTCCAAGGCCTTATGCTATCAAATAACCACCTAGATGGCACCATTCCTGCTGAGATAGGCCAAGTTCTTCCCCAAGTTTCTATGATAGACTTGTCCGGTAATCTACTTACTGGAAATATACCCCCGTCTATGATGTGCAACAAAAACCTAAACCGCCTGGATGTCAGTAACAACAATCTCTCTGGAAAAATTATATTCTCTTGTCCCAGGGACATAGAATCCTCGAGCGAACTGGTTTTCTTCAATTTAAGCAGTAACCATTTCTCAGGGACCCTAGATGAGTCTATCTCGAACTACACACATCTGTCTTCTATTGATATCCACAACAACAGCCTCACTGGAAGCTTACCACCAGCACTCTCTGATCTCAGCCTTTTGAACTATCTTGACCTCTCAAGCAATGATTTCTACGGTTCCATCCCTTGCGGTATCTGCAGTATATATGGCCTCACATTTGCCAACTTCTCTGGTAACCACATCAGCACATACAGGTCAGCAGATTGTGCAGCTGGAGGTGTTTGTTCCACTAATGGCATTGATAATAAGGTGGCTCATCCATCTCATCGAGCTCGAAGATTATTGATCATTTGTTCCCTGTCACTTGCTGTCGTCATCATGTTAGTTCTTCTGGTAGTTTATCTGAGAAAGAAACCACTAAGGAGCAGATCAATAGTTTTTGTATCTGCCAGTAAGGCCAATGCTACCATTGAGCCAACCTCATGCGATGAACTCCTAGGAAGGAAGTCACGGGAACCTCTGAGTATCAATCTCGCAACATTTCAGCATTCACTGCTAAGGGTCACCACAGAGGATATACTGAAAGCCACAAAGAATTTCAGTAAAGAGCACATCATAGGCGATGGTGGCTTTGGCACTGTGTACAGGGCAGCACTCCCTGAAGGCAGGAGAGTTGCGATCAAGAGGCTTCATGGTCAGTTCCAAGGTGATCGCGAATTCCTAGCTGAGATGGAAACCATTGGAAAGGTGAACCATCCAAACCTTGTTCCCCTACTTGGCTACTGTGTTTGTGGCGAAGAACGGTTCCTGATCTATGAGTACATGGAGAATGGGAGCCTTGAGATGTGGCTGAGGAACCGAGCAGATGCAGTTGAAGCACTTGGATGGCCAGATCGTCTCAAGATCTGCCTCGGTTCTGCCCGTGGGCTTGCTTTCCTCCATGAAGGATTTGTGCCCCATATCATCCACCGGGACATGAAATCAAGCAACATTCTGTTGGATGAGAACTTCGAGCCGCGGGTCTCCGACTTTGGCCTCGCAAGGATAATCAGCGCATGCGAGACCCATGTCAGCACTCTCCTTGCTGGTACATTTGGATACATCCCCCCAGAGTACGGCATGACAATGAAGTCCAGCATGAAAGGCGACGTGTACAGCTTCGGTGTTGTCATGCTGGAGCTGCTCACAGGACGTCCACCCACAGGGCAAGAAGATGTTGAAGGAGGTGGAAACCTTGTCGGATGGGTAAGATGGATGATGGCACGTGGCAAGAGGAACGAGCTGTTTGATCCCTGCCTACCTATCTCAGGCGTATGGCGGGAGCAGATGGTGCGTGTCCTCGCCATTGCCCTGGACTGCACCGCTGAGGAGCCGTGGAAGAGGCCGATCATGCAAGATGTGGTGAAAGGACTCAAGATGGCCCAGACAATGGAGTGCGGACCTCTGGTAGTGATGGTTTCCAGGGGCACATAGCGCTGAGCTCGAAGCACCATTCTTCTTGATAGTGATGTGATGTAATAACAGGCTAATGGTAGGTAACTTGTAGCTGTAGAGTAAGGTCGCTGGAGATTGTAGCAAGAGAAACTAGTGTTCCTCATTTTCAGGCTGTAGCTGGCACAAAAGCTATTGTATGTTCATCCATGTATTGTCTTTGTCAGGTCTCATCATGGCAGCATGAGTGTTTTACAATCCTAGAACTAGGCTGTGCTGAAAGTTTACTTCTCTTCTAAGTATTCCAGATATTGCTGATCGAGACCCTCATATTCGTCTGATGCGAGGTTAAGCCCTTTCCATCTGACGTTGTTCGAAAGTTTACTGCTGGTTCTGCTTTGACTGAAATATATTCTGTGATGTAGTACTTCATAGAACTGCTAAAGCTTCTTTTTTCTGCTGTCCTACAGGCAAGCACTGCTCCAATTGTAGTGGTAGAATTCAAGCAGAGCCTCTCTGTTTTGTCAGGAAACTGCTAAAAGTAAAATCTTCACATATTAGTCTGATGATTCCGGACGCATTTTTGTTCACATTTCGTATCATCTATCATCATATCAGCACAGAACTCTTTTTCAGTTTGATGACTGGTGATATCTGCTGATAATATGCGCAAGGATTTCAGCGAGCAAGTGACATCTCTGCAATTGTAGATAGCAGATTGGCCTGTTGCGGAGTTACCTCACAAGTTCTAAATAAATTGGTGCCTGAAGCTGATGAGATCCAGCAATGAGATCGACAGGCTGAGCCGCTCAGGTGCACCGGATGCGCGAACAATAGATCAGGCTGACTAGCAACTTGCAGCAAAAAAATGAAATAAAAATGGGTGAACATCACCGTTGTTCTTGCCATGCAGAGAGCTGGGGCGTCTCTGCGCTGGAGGCGATCGGTCAGTTATTCGTCTCGACTCCGAAGCAGACGGGCAGCTGAGTCCACGAGTGAGCTTTGCCAGTTGCCACTGGTCAATCAACGACATCGCGAAACTCCAACACGTCGATTCGGCAGATCCTTGCCGAAATTTGTTCCTTCAAATCCCCAATTTTTCCTCTCAAATTCGATGCTGTGCTATCCACTGAAATCCAGGAAGGAAGCCAGGGGACGTGCCCGCGTCACGGCATTGAGCTACTGGACGCGGACGAGCGGCGCCGGGCGGTCTGGCTGTGTGGGCGTCCTAGGAAAGCGTGCGTATGCACCAGTTTTTTTAGTCCCATACTGCTTGGGTATGCTTGGACGAACCTGTTTAAATAGACACCAATCCGTGTGTTGATCGCCGGCGGGCGCATTGCAGGGGCTGAGTTCCATGACGTGCAGAATGTGCAGAGGAAAGGCAAAGCTTTTGCCTCGTTTCAAAAAAAAAAAGAATGTGCAGTGGACGAGCCCTTCGCCGGTGCTAACGCATCGACTTGGTATTCCCTGGACGCACTCCTGAACCTGGCGGGAGTGACGCGCTGCTTGCGTGCCAGGCAGCAACGGCACCTGTTGTCTAAGGGTGGAACTCGCTCGGTCCGTGCGTTCCATCCCCGGCCACCATAAACCTTTATTTTTTTTGTCTCTCATCAATCTCAACATCCCCGGCCAGGCAAAGCAACAGCTTGGGAATTCTGTGATCTTGCATTCTCTCTCTCTCTCTCCCTTGCCTGAGGTAATGCAAACCAAAAAAGAAAAAAAGACAAGCTTTGCCCGTGTTATCAGCCAGGCACCAAACGAGCTAGTTGAACGTAGCCTAGCTTGGAAAGTTTAGCAAAGGATACACACAAGACTAGGAAGGTGCCAACTGCCAAGGTGGTGCCAAACTGGATATTGTAGTATACGAAACAATTCTACTGCATCTGATCCTGCAAAGTATTTTCTGCGTTACTTTTGCCAGAAGACTAAATAACTGTGCAGCTGCAGCACGAAGACCACGGAACAGTGCTCTGCTACCTGTTGTCCCATGCTCTATTCAGGGTGTTGTGAAGTGTATATGTGGATTGCCTAGCCCTTTCCATCAGTTCGGACTTTTGGTTCAAGTGGCTAGTGCATGAAGCTTAACATGGTATCAGAGCCTCAGGTCTCAAGTTCAAATCCTAGCTTTCACATGGTTTTCGCAATTAAGCCTAAAAATTGCTGTTGCCCCCCTCTTTCCACCGCTGTTTCGGTGTGATCTTTCTTCTTTCACGTGTTGACTTTCTCTTCTCCCGTCACACGTGAGTGGGGATGTTGTGAAGTGTATATGTGGATTGCCTAGCTCTTTCCATTAGTTCGGACTTTTGGTTCAAGTGGCTAGTGCATGAAGCTTAACATGATATCAGAGCCCCAGGTCTCAAGTTCAAATCCTAGCTTTCACATGGTTTTCGCAATTAAGCCTAAAAATTGCTGTTGCCCCCCTCTTTAGCCACCGCTGTTTCGGTGTGATCTTTCTTCTTTCACGTGTTGACTTTCTCTTCTCCCGTCGCACGTGAGTGGGGGTGTTGTGAAGTGTATATGTGGATTGTCTAGCCCTTTCCATCAGTTCGGACTTTTGGTTCATGCAGACCTGGGGCTCTGATAACATGTTAAGCTTCATGCACTAGCCACTTGAACCAAAAGTCCGAACTGATGGAAAGGGCTAGACAATCCACATATACACTTCACAACACAGAGAACATGTAATACGGAGTATTAAAATTGTTGTATAAAGAAAAACTGCAAGACGGTGTCCAACTCCTTGTTCTTAAAAGCACCTCTAGCTGCCCGACACAAACAGACCGACGCAGCTGACAAAGCAAGAGAAAAATCAATCCCAGTGGTCCGATGCAACGGACTAAGCTGTTCATGTTGACCGATTCGTGGCCCAAATTTGGGCCGCAACTACGGGTGTGTTCGGTTTGGAGATGGGTGGAATGGAATGGAATCCATTCCATCTGGCACGGAACCGTTCCATCCCTTTGTTTGGTTTGGGCAAAAAAATTGTCACGGAACGGTTCTATCCTTGTGTTCGGTTTTGGAATGGGATGAGAATGGAATGGAATGGGTGAGATAATCACCCGATTAATTATTCTAAACTCGATTAATTATTTGCTAAACTTGATTAATTATTGCTAAACTTGGTTAATTATTACTAAATTTAATTAATCAGCGTGTGACGGTCACCCGTTCCACCTCGTCCGGCCGAATCGGAAGAACCACTTCATTCCGGATCTAGAGGGAATATTCCATTTGGAGGAACCACTTCATTCCATTCCAGTTTGCAACCGAACGCAGGAACAGACTCTGGGTGCGGAACGGTTCCATTCCGTTCCACCCCATCCCCAAACCGAACACACCCTACATCTCCGCGGCTACGGTTGTAACTGTGTGCGTGTCGGGCCGCCCACTTCGCCTTATGCTCGTCCTCGGCGCCGGTATGGCCTTCTGCGTCGCGTTGATGGCCCTCACTTCGGCTTCTGTGCGCGCCATGCTGGCGGGCGGCGCTAGGCACCGCGCCTTGATGGCGAGACGCCTGCCATAGCTTTTTAAGTCAACTGGCCGGTTTAGCCCACACCATTGCCTTCCCCTTACCCTCCACAGACCACCAACCACCGACATGGGCAACTCATGGTCATTCTACAAGATGAAGAATGACCATGAGGTCGGATATTCACCCGTTCATTGTACGACGTAGGCCGGCCCGTGCTGTGGCCAGATGTCAACGTCCCTGGAGGTTGGCTTCTCTATTCAAGGCAGGTGCTCATACCGTGGGGGAGGGGCACGAGCAGCACGATGAGATCTGTCGTCGTCGCTTCATCTTCCCGCCCGATCTGCATGAGGACCCGGTCTACATGTTGGACAACTACAACTGGGACACATTCCTCTTGTGGGAATACGACCCGCGACGCTGAGCGGGTTACCTAGGTGATGTGGCCTACTTCAACGTCGTACTAGACCACGACATCTTCAACAACAACGACAACGAGGATGAAGACGAGGAGGAAGACGAAGAGGAAGTCCCATTCGACAACAACAACGCTGATGGTGTGCAACCCGAACTCCGGAAGGTCCAACCGCCAAACATGACCGAGAAGGAGGCCATCGAGCTTGCCATGGCCCAGAGTGAGCTCGACGTGCTCGGCTAGTGGCATGACCTTGCATCCAACTCCGGGAGTCTACACTGGCTCAAGGGAGCCTAGTGACATCGTAGGTCACTCCTATGTGCGTCTCATCGTCACCTCCTCCGGCACTAGTGCCTCCTCCACTGCCACCACTTGCTCCACCTGCTACCATGCCGGCAGCTGGACCTCCTTACTAGCCCTAGCCATGGGCGCCACCAGTCTTCTTCGACCTCGGTGACGAGGACTAGGCGGCCATGGCATCAACCCTAGTTACCTAGATTTTTTTATCTATTTTATTTTATTTGCATTCTATTATTTTAAACTATGTAATTATCGTTTTATTAATGTAAATATTCTGGAAACAATATATGCACCAGCCGCTATGGCAGCCTCCAGCCTAAACGAATTTGTTTTATGTCCTTATCCGATCCAAACAGACCAAAATGATACATTTAGTGTTCGGAGTAGGTCGAGACAGCTAAAGCTGCCGTAAGCCTTTGGGTGGGCTGTCGTATACCGGAATGCGGAATCTTTATCCTGCAGAGTTATTGAGCTAAATTTCTCTATGGACACCGTTATTTCGAAATACAAGTCAATTAGACTTGTCAAAACGTCTTCTAAAAACGAACAAAGGTTGCATATATCTTTCTCTGACGAGAGCAAAAAAAGAGGGTAACAAAACGGACGTGAAACTGAAATGCTGGCACCAACTGCACGCATACACTTGTACTATTTCACCTCTGAAAATCTGAGTAGCTGGATTATCCATGTTAGCCTACTGCAAAGAAACACTACGACGGGGTGTGTGTGGCGCCGGGAGAACCAGATAGCGAACAAAGGCCCGTGCCGAAAACAAAAACCTCGAACAGGAACCGATGCACCGGCAGCAACAAGAGACAAATTCATAGACTCATAGCTGCATATGCAGTTCCGCCTTGTCTCAGTTGTTCACAGGTCGAATTGGAATAACAAAATGTCATTTGCTCCGGTACAACCCCCTCCTCTCAAACTCAACCCAAACTTAGGCAAACTCAAATACAAGAACGGCTGAGATTGCCCGATACCCTTCATAATTAATACCCTTCATAATTAATACTACAAAACCCGTATAGCCCAACTAAATTATATGCCTTTCTACCATATGTATGTATACTAGTACATACGTACACCGGTTTATCGCTGGCGACGGTCGCGGACGGCGGACTGGTGGCGGTGGCGGTGCTGGCTAGGCACTATGCACTCCGAGGTGGATCCGGCCGGCACATACCTCAGAATGGCCGTGTAGCTGTGTGCCGGCAAGGGTTGAAGGTGCGGCACGGCGGCAGCACGGCATGGCGGCGGTGCGTTGACGCGACGGACAGTCCGGATACATGTCCGGCGATAGTTCTGGGCGACGAAATTTTAATGTGGGCTAGTGGGAGTTGCCAGACTTGTTGTCGGATAAGTATGAGCAAAAAAAAAAATTGCCGGACTTGCTGCCGGACTTGCTGCCGGACATGTCTGGCTGCTTGTCCGACCGACGGCGATGGGAGATGACGATGCGGCCAAGGAGACGCCGACCTGCCCGCAGTGAAATAGCACGACGGTCGATAGCGGCGAGGTTAGGCGGCTCAGGGCTGTGTGCGGAACAGAGATTGAAGACTACATCACGCCTATACGTGGATCTGTATACCTATACATTGATATACATGGTTTTGGATATGAGCTTGGATGAGCTCTACAAGTTTAGGGGGAGGGGGTTGTACTGGAGCAAGCCCCTAACAAAATTACTTCTCAGATTTACTGATTAGCTAGTCATATCCAGTGGTTTACTTAAGTAGGCCCGGAGCACACAAAAAGTCATTTTGGGTTCTGGGTACCAGTCCTCTCACCATATTAAAAAAATTAACAATTATATTTATGTGCATTCAAAAATTATGTAACAAAATTCAAAAAGAGCTGATGATGTATCCTACTAACGTGTAAAATCTCAATTACAAATGTCACTAGCCTAGTGACATCCAACTCCAAAAAAAGAGTTTGATTTTTTTGGAGATTTGTATCACTATACATAGATCTACATATTTGTTATTTTTGTGTAGCCCAAAATACCCGTTATTTGCATTTGCAAGTTTACATGTTTGTAGGATACAATATTGGCTACATCATAATTTATTTTTAGAATTATCTAAAACTTAGAAGTATGATTTTAATTACTTTTTTAAAAGGATCACTGGTACCCATGTGCACGAAATATCTGTCCCGCAACACACTCTCACTCATTGTTCTTCTGCACATGATTTATGTGCTGCCAACAGTTTCTCCTCTTTTTTGACCGGGATGTTAGAGGCTAGCCTGCTTACAACACCCTTCGTCCAATGAATCGTAATAGCATCTTTTTGATATTTATGTTAGCTCGTAAGTAAATATATGCATTTTATAACTTAAATTTGTCATGATACACATGTATCTACGTACTAAAATACGTGTGTGTTTTCTCTGTCCTAAATTTTAGTCAATTGATTTGGGACGGTGGAAGTACATGTCATCAGCAACAATACATCATGCAAACACTATACTAAAGAATACAATAGGTGATTCATAGAATATAAGAAAACTAACATGCTTTTCCGAAACGAGCATACATTATTTTCCCAACCGAGCTTAATACCCGTTTCCATTTAATCACAAGAAGGAAATGCAAAGTCCAACTTTATGTACACACTCGACAAGAAAGGGTAGGAGAGAAAGGAGCGAGCTGGGCACTAACAAAAACCCACTGCAAGAATCGATCTCAAATGCGACCATGGGGCAAAAATATGTCATCACCCATCCAACAAAGTAACAAACCATCTTAAACCTGAACAAACCAACTACAACAAAAGTCAAAATGTGATAACACAACCATTAAAAAGTCGAAACAACAAACCATGACATAAACATCTAGATGATAACTAGCTATCAGAAACATCAACAGGGCTTAGGGAAACATTAACAAATCAGTTGCCGATCATGGCACGACCATGCCTCGTATCCATCCGAGACCGATCATGTGATGCCATATTCGTAAGCTTCTCAGCCCCCTGGATCAACTGTTACTTGACATCACCAGTTTCAAGACCCTAATACAATGAGAACGCACACATAGTTAATACTACTTCCATTAGAGATCTCATATTTTTTTTTTTTTTGAGAAACACAGTACAAACGCAGACGCTCACATACACGCGCATACACCCATTAAAGGTTACTTTATTTCTCAATGTCCAAATTGCCCAGCAAATGGCTGCAATGCCAACCATATAAAACTCGTTTACATCTAGGCAAGAAAGCGTAAAACCAATAGATTGCCTCCCACAAAGAACTAGGACATCTAGAAGTACCTAGTAGTTTCCCCAAACTTGCCCAAACCACACGTGCTACATGACAAGTAAAGAACAAATGTTCAATAGACTCTGGATGCTTGCAAAAAGAACACACGGGTTTCCCAGGCCATTTTCTCCTCCGCATATTATCTCTCGTCGGAATAGCATTCCTAAAAATTTGCCAAATGAAAATTTGAATTTTTGGATTATTTTCACTTTCCAAATCAGCTTATTGTTTGGTCCGAAAATATCCCTATCTAAATACTCATACACAGATTTTGTCGAAAAAATTGGGTTGCTTGTCAACCCCCTAGGACACCACATCATCATCCATTCTCAAACTTAATCCATCAAACTTCCTCAAGATTGTATCACAATGTGCTGCAAGATCACCATATAATCTTCTGGGGGAGTTTATTTTATACCCACTATCAATAAAATATTTTTTTGCGGGCACACTATCAATAAATTTTTTGACAATGCACTCTTGCATTCGGAATTTTTTAAACAGACCAGGAAAAGTATCACAAGGATCCTTCCAAAATCTAGTAATATTGCCACTTCTCAAGGTAACTCTTCTCCCAACAAAATTAGAGAAAGTAGAATACATTAGTACCAAATTATAAAGTGAGTAAAATACATGGCTAGTACTTGAACTTGTTGGCGAAGTTTAGATAGGTCATCGTACTTAGAGAATACCAATTTACGGTAATCAAATACGCCCTGATGGTTCGTCTTCGGTCACTAGTGCTGGCAACGCCATGTATTTGTCGACATGGCACTCACGCAACCCACATGTCAGCCCTATTCGTGTTACATTTTGCAGAAACCCCCCTTCCCCAAATATTTATCCTCTGTATTCGTCCTCCTCTCTCACCAGCGGAAGATGGAGACGGTGGTCCAGGCCAGCGGCCCGTGCGACCACGCGGCGCTGGGGCTATTGTGTACGACGGTGGCGTCACGCATGTAGACCAATCTGTCGCCGCGGGGGATACACGAGCTCATCTCCCTGCACCTCTGGTAGCGTTCATAGTCGGGGGCTTTTGGTTGTTAGAGTGCTAGTTTGGGTCTTTTCGCAAAATAAACCATCTGCTTAGACCGGTCAAACACATTGCCAGCTCACTGAATACAACTCGGCACCGCAGACTAGTGACCATAGATGAACATCTGCGCCAGGCGCGGATCTTGGGCCGAAATCAGGGGGGGCGAAATGGGCTGAGGGGGCTAAAAATGGGGTTCAGATTGACTTTTATTTGACAAATGGGCTAAATATCTCTAAATAATAGGCCAAATCTTCATGGGCTGGGGGGCGGCGGCCCTCTTTAGCCCCCATGAAGGTCCGCCTTTGCTGTGCGCGTATTCACTTACGGTAAATTGGTATTTTCTGAGTATGATGACCTATGTGAACCTCGCTGACAAGTTTAGGTACCAGCCATGTATTTTACTCTTATAAAGTTGATATCAATATGCCCGGTCTCTTCAACGAAACTACATTTAAAACCCGGGGTTCAGTCTCTTGCAAGAGACATGTTGTGGTGGAGCTTGCCAAGGGGGCAAATGACAAAATTCATGATCCGGGGAGCAAAAGGCTAAAAAAATTCTACTATAAAGCTTGGATTTTTTATTTTCCTTCTCAAATTTTGTACAGGCTAGGGGGCGGAGCCCCCCCTCCACAGGGTTTTGGTTCAAATCGGTTATACTCAGATGTATCTGAATTCAGATGTCTCGAAAAGGATGTCACATATATGTTTAAATTCAGATCTATTTGTAAATACATTATTTTATCTAGATGTGGATGTTTTTAGACGTATTTCAATGTGTAAAAACATCTGTACCTAGAAAAAACTAAGCTGCCTATGTGTGAATGCAGGAAATATATGCCTGCCCGCATAATGCGCGGCATGACGTGCTCCCGTGCTTGGACGTGTGTCCAAATCAATCTGATCCGATTGAAGTGCATGATTCTGCAGCACTAACACACTGGCTCACTGAGACATGACGTCGTAATTGGTGTCAGGTGAGACAAGGTTTAACCGATTAAGGCCTTGTACGCGTCGCAACAAGTATGTGAGTATGGTGGCTCATCTGGCTATTTAGAACGATGTATCATCGCTGTCACGGGACTGCTAAGCTTAGCTCGATCCAAAATTCCAAATGAGTACGTAGGGTCTCCTGTTGCTAAATTGACACGCCCGTGCCTGGACAAGTGAACCGTTGGTGCTCGTAGGGGCTGTGGCGCGAGTGATACTTTATAGGCCCTGCCAGGCTGCTCAATTCCGGGCGGGGAGCGAGGAGGAGGACGACGATGGTGAGGTTTCTGGTTAGTTGAGCCGTCCAAATCACGTGAAGCGGATCGAGCAGATCACGCCTTGCACCACGAGGACGGACGGTGCATGCCACTGCACGCGCGGTGGTGATTGCACGCGATCCTGAATTCAACTCTCGCTCGCCCTAGCCTAGCCTACCTCGATCCGTCGACAACGTGACAAAAACAATCAACTCCATGTCTGGTTTACGGGACAGACGGGAGCATGTTTTGAGGAACCAACTAGCGCCAACAGCTTGTCCACCTTCAAACTCAATAGATCAATGAAGCCTATGTGACTATGTCTATGTTTAGCTCGACTTAGATTTTCATAGGGTGCTAGCCGTCTATTATAATTTTGATTCTCTCCACCTTTACATGTTTAGAAAGAATAAGTCAACCTGTATCTAGCCAAAAAAAGATAAATAAACACTGTGTGGAATCTTTACCGGACCTTGTGTTAAACTACTGCACCATTCTAACCTACAACCTCCATCCGAAATAAGTGACTCAACTTTATCTAGATACGGATATATATCTATATACTAATATTTATCTAGATACATATATATCTATACTAAGTTAAGCTACTTATTTCTGGACTAAGTACAATTAGATGAAAGATAGTATCGTAGCGCAAAATCTTGAAACAACTTATACTATACTCCCACTAAGGTCAACATTCTTCACCAAAAAAACAAGGTTCACATGGATACTGGATTGTTTTATTTTAAAAAATCGCAAAATGGTTTTTTAAAAGCTTCTAAATATTATGAAAAGAAGATGTATTCTACAAGTGTAATTTTTTAAGTTATGCAGATGTTGGGTGTAAGCTTAAACATTTGAGTAAAAAAACGTCATTTATCGAAACAAGTGAAAATGTTTAATATAAAATAAGTTGTACTATTAGCAACACAAAAATGAAGAATTCTGAAAATTATGAGCTACCAGAAATTTAATACCATCTAGGCACTCTGTGAGTGTGTGAGTGTTCTGACATTGTCAGCCATTGGCGTTAACCGGATGCTCCAGATCTTCTTTTCATTTTGTGCGCACCTTTTCACCGCCACACCTGCATGATCTATTTGGCCCAACATAATAGAATGAATAGTTTTCTCTTGAACCAGGCCCTACATAGGTGATCATGCCGCTTGGTTTATTATGTGGGCTAGGTTTTAGCTAAAGAATTCTATCATGCCTTCAAAGGTGTGGAGGTGTAGGTGCCGTTGCTCCCGTTGCTTTAGCTATTGATTGCATATGCCACCTTGCTTCCTGGTTGTAATTGTCGCCGTTTCTGGTTTGCCCGCCTCATCGACCCTACTTCATAAGGCTATTTATTCTATTCTCTATTGCATCTTTCCTCCTCCGATTGCTTCATGTGGCAGCCATCTGATGCCTAGATCCTTTTTTTTTTACCCGCATACATTAGGGTCTAATTCCTGCGATTATTTGGTGATTATGCCGAGATCATGGTGGCTAGGACAATGGGCAAGATGGTGATGGCGACTGTAGGCGATCAGGAGGAGGCAGCGGATGCTCTAGCATCTCGCTGGTGCATGAAAAGGAGGAGGCACGGGCACTGTTGGACTTTTGACGGCACGCGCTTGACATGCCACATTGAACTGGTAAACCCTAAATATAGCTTCGGGGTTGGGGGAGACCGATGCGGAGGTGGGGGCTACCCACCCACCCACGCCGATGCGACTACCAACCCGATGCGGAGAACAAGTGCAAGCGCTCGGAGGGGGCAAAGAAGAGGGTGGCACTCAAATGGACAAACCACGACCTTTCTCCCCCGCCGTTCCTCCGTGCCTACGCGCCGGCTTGGTGGCTCTCCTTGAGGTTGATGCCGCGTTGCGCGCCATCGCCTTGCATGCAGGCGTCGACCTCGCCTATGGGGAGGATTCCTCATGTGGGCCCGCTCCTCCGTCCCCCACTCTTCCGGCGAGTGGATCGCGATGTTGCTTCTACCTACGGGCGACCGGACTACGCCAAGGACTCCAACGAGGATCACATGACTTTCAAGATGATGTTGAGCTCACGCACAAGGCGGAGATCAACCGCGAGCAGGTGGAGCGGCGTCGTGCTATCGCACTTGTCGAAGCGCGGGTGGCCAGGGAGAGGGGGCTCGCGTGCGTGGTGAAGCTCGAGCCGACGGACCTCATCGACCTCTACGAGGATTGAGGTCATCGCGGCCCTAGCACCCCGGCACCCAACTTTTGTATCGCTTCTATGTTTGTAAATTATCTATGATGGAACTCGTGTTCTTCGTTGTATTTTGCCACGAGTGATTTTTTTTGAAAATTCAGTTATCTATGATCGAACTCGTGTTCTTCGTTGAATTTTGCCACGAGTGATTTTTTTTGAAAATTCAGTTTCAATTTACCGTCTCCGATCTGCACCGTCAAATTAGAAGCTGCAAATCTCGTTTTTAGTCGCCTGTACTACGGTTTTCCAGTTCCTATGTTTACAAGGTCCATTACAGTTTTGCTCTCTATTTTTCTAAAAATAATATTTTTATTAAATTCAAGAAATAATAGTCAGATCAGCGGTTTTTTTTCAAAAATAATACGGCCTCAGCCACATGTTCGCTGAAAGGAACACAACAGAAACAAGGCATTTTCGGCCACAAGTTAGCCGAAATGTTGCATCATCAATGAAACCACGAAACCACGTCCCTCTTTACCCTTAAAAACGTGTTAGCCGCAATTTATTGCCGTCATTTTTCCAACCAAATTTTCCCGCTATTTTTTGTCGCGTCCCGTTTCATTCGCCCGCCATTTCTCGGAGTTTTCTGTACAAAAGCTAGTTATTGTTTTACCTTGTTTTTTTTTGAGATAAAAAAAACAAGGTAAAACAATAACTAGCTTTTGTGCCCATGGACATCTCCAGCGGGTCGACCCAAAACGGCGACTTATCCGATCTGTTTGGGCCCGCCCGTGGACAGCTTGTGTGTCGCGGTTCGGCCAGTCGGGGCCAGTGCGCCTAGCGGCTAGCCCATTCGGTCTGGTGTTGGGCAATTGCATAGATATTTGGATATAAATTTGCTTGAAGCAAACTAATACAGTAAATTAGAAAGTAATAAAACATAGTAGAAGACTACATCGTTTTCATCTTGCCCTCTCCTGGTCATCCTCGTCAGTATCGTAGTGGCGGTGGCACATGGTCTCGTCGAAGACCTTCACAGTGAGCATGTCGTGGCCGTCGTACTTGAAGACGACCAAGTTCCTGACTTCGATGGCGTGAGCGGGGGGCGAAGTGCCTCCAGCTGGTTTTGAGGAACATTTGTCCATCGCCGTCGAACAACAACTCCACGGACCATAGGCCGGTAGCGTAGTATGATGTATCGGGGCTCTTGCCCATCGACGACTGACACAAACTTCCGGGGCAGGTGTATCTTGCCCTAGTTCATGCCCTGGTGGTTGGTGACGCCAAACTAGAAACCGGAGAGTTTGACGGCGACCGGGTCGGGCGACGATGGTGGGGACGACGGTGGTGCCAGGGACAATGATGGTTGACTCCGTCCTCTCCCACCACGCCTTCCTTGGTGACCTCGGCCTCGGTCACGCCTAGGGCCCGGAGGATGTCCTAGACGCCCTCCCCTCGAGTCTATGCCGTTAGCATTGCTGTTGAGATACCCGTGGTGGTGGGGAATGGAAGAAGATGTTGTGCAAGAAAATGGTCGCTGCTTGCCTGCTTAAAAAGGCTAGGGGCGTTGGATGCTGGCGCGTAATCCGAAACGTCAGCATTGATGAGTGTAGGCGGCGGGAGGCGCGGCCAGCGTAGGAGCGTAAGTATCGGGCAGCTTTAGAGTCAGCATACTTTTATTGATGTCTACAGGAAGAATGCCATTGGAACACTGCCATGTGGGTCACACGTGTGCGGACACGGGAGGACACGCGCTATGTCCACGCTGACGCGTCGGGTTTCCAAATCTGGTGGCCCGATAGGTTACGGCGGACGGCTCGGTTCGTTTGAATCGTTCCGCTCAAACGTGCGCGGCCGATCCATCTATCCCTACACCATTTAGGCGCGCGAGAACCTGATAGGTTGGCCTGCTGGATATGCCCTAAACAAGGCCTGCCTTCGGTAGTAGGGTTGCATTTTTTTGAAAGCATTATATATTAAGCTAGCAAACGCCTCATTAAAAAACTTCCAGCCTTCTTCGGTACCCTGATAAAGAAAAGAGTGTGTCTGGTACTTGCTGCATTCACGTCAAATAATAGTTACATCGTTCAGAAGTTTGTCTAGGAGAAAGCTAGGGGATCATCGGTCCAATTACAAGAAATATTCTTGGAAAAACTATATCTAGCCAGCTCGTGAGCCACTTGGTTACCCTCCCTCGGACAAAACCTGAACGACACCTGACCAATTCTGGACACAAAATCAACACAATCCGCATAGATAGCAACTGAAGAGCTCCACCATCTTTGTTCTCCTGTTAACGCCTGGATGGTCTCTAAGGAATCGGACTCCACTATAATTCTGCTGCAATCAGATTGTTCTACCAACTTGAGCCCCTGCTAGCGTACAGTTGACGTGGGAGTTAGAGATCTCTGTAGTGTAACTTTTCTTCAGGTCCCCGGCAACGGCGCCAGAAAATCTTAATTGCTTTGTTACGCGTACAGCACGTGTCCGTTGGGAACCCCAAGAGGAAGGTGTGATGCGTATAGCGGAAAATTTTCCCTCAATAAGAAACCAAGGTTTATCGATCCAGTAGGAGCCAAGAAGCACGTTGAAGGTTGATGGCGGCGGAGTGCAGTGCGGCGCAACACCAGGGATTCCGGCGCCAACGTGGAACCTGCACAACACAACCAAATTACTTTGGCCCAACGTGACAGTGAGGTTGTCAATCTCACCGGATTGCTGTAACAAAGGATTAGATGTATAGTGTGGATGATGATGTTTGCAGAGAACAGTAGAACGAGTATTGCAGTAGATTGTATTCGATGTAAAAGAATGGACCGGGGTCCACAGTTCACTAGTGGTGTCTCTCCCATAAGAATAAGCATGTTGGGTGAACAAATTACAGTTGGCCAATTGACAAATAAAGAGGGCATGACCATGCACATACATGTTATGATGAGTAGTGTGAGATTCAATTGGGCATTACGATAAAGTACATAGACCGCTATCCAGCATGCATCTATGCCTAAAAAGTCCACCTTCAGGTTATCATCCGAACCCCCTCCAGTATTAAGTTGCAAACAACAGATAATTGTATTAAGTATGGTGCGTAATGTAATCAATAAATACATCCTTAGACATAGCATTGATGTTTTATCCCTAGTGGCAACAGCACATCCACAACCTTAGAACTTTCTGTCACTGTCTCAGATTTAATGGAGGCATGAACCCACTATCGAGCATAAATACTCCCTCTTGGAGTTACAAGTAAAAACTTGGCCAGAGCCTCTACTAGCAACGGAGAGCATGCAAGATCATAAACAACACATAGATGATAGATTGATAATCAACATAACATAGCATTCATTATTCATCGGATCCCAACAAACGCAACATGTAGCATTACAAATAGATGATCTTGATCATGTTAGGCAGCTCACAAGATCCGATAATGATAGCACAATTAGGAGAAGACGACCATCTAGCTACTGCTATCGACCCATAGTCCAGGGGTGAATTACTCACACATCACTCCGGAGGCGACCATGGCGGTGAAGAGTCCTCCGGGAGATGATTCCCCTCTCCGGCAGGGTGCCGGAGGTTATCTCCTGAATCCCCCGAGATGGGATTGGCGGCGGCGGCGTCTCTGGAAGGTTTTCCGTATCGTGGCTCTCGGTACTGGAACTATTATCGACGAAGGCTTAAGTAGGCGGAAGGGTAGGTCAAGGGGCGCCACGAGGGCCCCACACGCCAGGGCCGTGCGGCCAGCACCTGGGCCGCGCCGCCCTGTTGTGTGGGCGCCTCGTCGCCCCACTTCGTATCTCCCCCGGTGTTCTGGAAGCTTCGTGGAAAAATAAGATCCTAGGCGTTGATTTCGTCCAATTCCGAGAATATTTTCTTACTAGGATTTCTGAAACCAAAAACAGGAGAAAACAGCAACTGGCTCTTCGGCATCTTGTTAATAGGTTAGTGCCAGAAAATACATAAATATGACATAAAGTATGTATAAAACATGTAGGTATTGTCATAAAACAAGCATGGAACATAAGAAATTATCGATACGTTGGAGACGTATCAGCATCCCCAAGCTTAGTTCCTACTCGTCCCGAGTAGGTAAACGATAACAAAGATAATTTCTGAGAACTTACGCTGGTGATGTATTTATAGAGCTACCTACTCAGGACGAACCAGCTGGACAAAAAACAGGACCGATAGGATGTATCTTCTATCTTGCTTAACAGTCGGGTAAATGGTGGTGGTACTTTTTATGCCATCATAATCTTGATCAATACTATTGTAAGCATATGTAATGAATGCAGCGATCCAAAGCAATGGTAAAGACAATGGTTAAACAATTGAATCATATAACAAAGACTTTTCATGAATAGTACTTTCAAGATAAACATCAATAAGTCTTGCATATGAGTTAACTCATAAAGCAATAAATTCATAGTAAAGGCATTGAAGCAACACAAAGGAAGATTAAGTTTCAGCGGTTGCTTTCAACTTGTAACATGTATATCTCATGGATAGTAGTCAACATAAAGTAATATGATGAATGCAAATATGCAAGTATGTAAGAATCAATGCACAGTTAACACAAGTATTTGCTTCTTGAGATGGAAGGAAGTGGATAAACTGACTCAACATAAAAGTAAAAGAATGGCCCTTCGACGAGGGAAGCATCGATTGCTATATTTGTGCTAGAGCTTTTATTTTGAAAACAAGAAACAATTTTGTCAACGGTAGTAATAAAGCATATGTGTTATGTAAATTATATCCTACAAGTTGCAATCCTCATGCATAGTTGATACGTCCAAAACGTATCTACTTTCCCGAACACTTTTGCTATTGTTTTGCCTCTAATTTGTGTATTTTGGATACAACTAACACGGACTAACGCTGTTTTCAGCAGAATTGCTCTGGTGTCTTATTTTTGTGCAGAAATTCAACTTTCGGGAAAATCCTCGGAATTTATACCAAAGGGCCTATTTTACCAGGAGACTCACGGAGCCAGAAGGGCAAGGCAGGTGGAGGCCCGAGGGCCCCACACACCAGGCCGGCGCGGCCCAGGGGGGCGCCGTGTGGCCCCCTCGGCTGGCCTCCGACGCCCTCCTCTGGACTACTTGAAGGTTTCGATCTAAAAAAGCGAGGAACGAAGTCGAAGTCGCCAGAAACCCTCCAGAACGCCGCCACATCGCGAAACTCCGTCCCGGGGACCAGAAACTCCGTTCTGGCACTCCGCCGGGACGGGGAATTGGAGGAGATCATCGCCATCATCACCACCGACGCCTCTCCATCGACCAGCAATGTTTCCCACATCCATGTGTGAGTAATTCCCCCGCTGTAGGCTGAAGGGGATGGTAGGGATTGGATGAGATTGGTCATGTAATAGCATAAGATTGTTAGGGAATAGTGCCTAGTGTCCGTAATTGGTACTTTGATGATATTGTTGCAACTTGTTATGCTTAATGCTTGTCACTAGGGCCCGAGTGCCATGATCTCAGATCTGAACATGTTATTATTTCATCATGATATACATTGTTTTATGATCTTACCTGCAAGTTGTATACACATGTCGCTGTCCGGAACCCGAGACCCCGAAGTGACAGAAATCGGGACAACCGGAGGGGAAGGCGGTGATGTGAGGATCACATGTGTTCGCAGAGTGTTAATGCTTTGCTCCGGTACTCTATTAAAAGGAGTACCTTAATATCCAGTAGATTCCCTAGAGGCCCGGCTGCCACCGGCTGGTAGGACAAAAGATGTTGTGCAAGTTTCTCATTGCGAGCACGTACGACTATATACGGAACACATGCCTATGGATTGCTTTGTACTTGGACACCGCTTTATTATTATCTGCAAATGCCCTGCTTTTATTGTTACATGAGTTTCTCTCATCCATGCAACGCCCGTCATCCATCCCTGTGCTTACAGTATTTTAATCCTGCTGTTTACTATAATTACTACTGTTGTCTCTGTTACTCTGCTGCTGTTATTTCACTACTGCTACTGCTATAAAACTGTTACTACTGATAAACTCTTGCGAGCAAGTCTGTTTTCAGGTGCAGCTGAATTGACAACTCCGCTGTTAAGACTTTCAAGTATTCTTTGTCTCCCCTTGTGTCGAATCAATAAATTGGGTTTTACATCCCGCGAAGACTGTTGCGATCCCCTATACTTGTGGGTCATCAATAGTATACCAATAGTGCCCGCACGTTGTCCTAATTAGCTCGGATTACTTGGATTATCACCGCAATACATATGTTTTAAGCAAGTATCACAAAGGGGTACCTCTATGCCGCCTGTACAAAGGTCTAAGGAGAAAGCTCGCATTGGATTTCTCGCTTTTGATTATTCTCAACTTAGACATCCATACCGGGACAACATAGACAACAGATAATGGACTCCTCTTTAATGCATAAGCATTCAACAACAATTAATATTCTCATAAGGGATTGAGGATTGTTGTCCAAAACTGAAACTTCCACCATGGATCATGGCTTTAGTTAGCGGCCCAATGTTCTTCTCTAACAATATGCATGCTCAAACCATTCAACTCATGGTAAATCACCCTTACTTCAGACAAGACGAACATGCATAGCAACTCACATGATATTCAACAAAGATAGTTGATGGCGTCCCCAGGAACATGGTTATCGCACAACAAGCAACTTAATAAGAAATAAGATACATAAGTACATATTCAATACCACAATAGTTTTAGGCTATTTGTCCCATGAGCTATATATCGCAGAGATAAAGGATAGAAATTTAAAGGTAGCACTCAAGCAATTTACTTTGGAATGGCGGAGAAATACCATGTAGTAGATAGGTATGGTGGACACAAATGGCATAGTTATTGGCTCAAGGATTTAAATGCACGAGAAGTAATCCCTCTCAATACAAGGCTTAGGCTAGCAAGGTTATTTGAAGCAAACACAAGTATGAACCGGTACAGCAAAACTAACATAAAAACATATTGCAAGCATTATAAGACTCTACACTGTCATCCTTGTTGCTCAAACCCTTACTATAAAATATCTAGACTTTAGAGAGACCAATTATGCAAACCAAATTTCAACAAGCTCTAGGTATTTCTTCATTAATAGGTGCAAAGTATATGATGCAAGAGCTTAAACATGATCCTTATGAGCACAACAATTGCCGAGTATCAAATTATTCAAGACATTATACCAATTACTACATGTAGCATTTCCCGTTTCCAACCATATAACAATTAACGAAGCAGTTTCAACCTTCGCCATGAATATTATGAGTAAAGCCAAGGACATATTTGTCCATATGCAACAGCGGAGCGTGTCTCTCTCACACACAATGAATGCTAGGATCCAACTTTATTCAAGCAAAACAAAAATAAAAACATACAGACGCTTCAAGTAAAGCGCATAAGATGTGATGGAATAAAAATATAGTTTCACTAGAGGAACCTGATAATGTTGTCGATGAAGAAGGGGATGCCTTGGGCATCCCCAAGCTTAGATGCTTGAGTCTTCTTTAAATATGCAGGGGTGAACCACCGGGGCATCCCCAAGCTTAGAGCTTTCACTCTCCTTGATCATATTGTATCATCCTCCTCTCTTGATCCTTGAAAACTTCCTCCACACCAAACTCAAAAAAACTCATTAGAGGGTTAGTGCATAATCAAAATTCACATGTTCAGAGGTGATATAATCATTCTTCACACTTCTGGACATTGCACAAAGCTACTGAAAGTTAATGGAACAAAGAAATCCATCAAGCATAGCAAAACAGGCAATGTGAAATAAAAGGCAGAATCTGTCAAAACAGAACAGTCCGTAAAGAAGAATTTTTAAGAGGCACCAGACTTGCTCAAATGAAAATGCTCAAATTTAATGAAAGTTGCGTACATATCTGAGGATCACTCACGTAAATTGTCAGAATTTTCTGAGTTACCTACAGAGAATTCAACCCAAATTCGTGACAGCAAGAAATCTAGTATGAACCTTACTATCAAAGACTTTACTTGGCACAACAATGCAACAAAATTAAGATAAGGAGAGGTTGCTACAGTTGTAACAACTTCCAAGACTCAAATATAAAATAAAAGTGTTGTAGTAAAATCATGGGTTGTCTCCCATAAGCGCTTTTCTTTAACGCCTTTCAGCTAGGCGCAGAAAGTGTGTATCAAGTATTATCAAGAGACGAAGCATCAACATCATAATTTGTTCTAATGATAGAATCAAAAGGTAACTTCATTCTCTTTCCAGGGAAGTGTTTCATACCTTTCTTGAGAGGAAATTGATATTTAATATTACCTTCCTTCATATCAATAATAGCACCAACAGTTCGAAGAAAAGGTCTTCCCAATATAATGGGACAAGATGCATTGCATTCAATATCCAAGACAACAAAATCAACGGGGACAAGGTTATTGTTAACCGTAATGCGAACATTATCAACCCTCCCCAAAGTTTTCTTTGTAGAATTATTAGCAAGATTAACATCCAAATAGCAATTTTTCAATGGTGGCAAGTCAAGCATATTATAGATTTTCCTAGGCATAACGGAAATACTTGCACCAAGATCACATAAAGCATTACAATCAAAATCATTGACCTTCATCTTAATGATGGGCTCCCAACCATCCTCTAACTTCCTAGGAATAGAAGTTTCAAGTTTTAGTTTCTCTTCTCTAGCTTTTATGAGAGCATTTGTAATATGTTTTGTAAAGGCCAAATTTATAGCACTAGCATTAGGACTTTTAGCAAATTTTTGTAAGAACTTTATAACTTCAGAGATGTGACAATCATCAAAATCTAAACCATTATGATCTAAAGCAATGGGATCATTATCCCCAACATTAGAAAAAATTTCGGCAGTTTTATCACAGGCAGTTTCAGTAGTTTTAGCAGTTTCAGGCAGTTTTTCACGCTTTGCATTAGAAGTGGAAACATTGCCAACACCAATTCTTTTACCATTAATAGTAGGAGGTGCAGCAACATGTGAAGCATTAGCATTGCTAGTAGTGGTAATATTCCAAACTTTAGCTACATTGTTATCTTTAGCATTTTCTTCTTTTTCCCACCTAGCACGCAATTCGGCCATCAATCTTATATTCTCATTAATTCTAACTTGGATGGCGTTTGCTGTAGCAAATGACTTAATATCTTTATTTTCATTAGGCATAACTTTCTATTTCAAAAGATCAACATTAGCAGCAAGACTATCAACTTTAGAAGCAAGTATATCAATTTTACCAAGCTTTTCTTCAACAGGTTTGTTAAAAGCAGTTTGTGTACTAATAAATTCTTTAAGCATGGCTTCAAGACCAGAGGGTGTATTCCTATTATTGTTGTAAGAATTCCCATAAGAATTACCATAACCGTTACCATTATTATAAGGATATGGCCTATAGTTGTTACTAGAATTGTTCCGATAAGCATTGTTGTTGAAATTATTATTTTTAATGAAGTTCACATCAACATGTTCTTCTTGGGCAACCAATGAAGCTAACGGAACATTATTAGGATCAACATTTGTCCTACCATTCACAAGCATAGACATAATAGCATCAATCTTATCACTCAAGGAGGAGGTTTCTTCGACAGAATTTACCTTCTTACCTTGTGGAGCTCTTTCCGTGTGCCATTCAGAGTAATTAATCATCATATTATCAAGAAGCTTTGTTGCGTCGCCTAGAGTGATGGACATAAAGGTACCTCCAGTAGCTGAATCTAATAGGTTCCGCGAAGAAAATTTCAGTCCTGCATAAAAGGTTTGGATGATCATCCAAGTAGTCAGTCCATGGGTTGGGCAATTTTTAACCAAAGATTTCATTCTTTCCCATGCTTGGGCAACATGCTCATTATCCAATTGTTTAAAATTCATTATGCTACTTCTCAAAGATATAATTTTAGCAGGAGGATAATATCTACCAATGAAAGCATCCTTACATTTAGTCCATGAATCAATACTATTCTTAGGCAAAGATAGCAACCAATCTTTAGCTCTTCCTCTTAATGAGAAAGGAAACAATTTTAATTTTATAATGTCACCATCTACATCCTTATACTTTTGCATTTCACATAGTTCAACAAAATTATTGAGATGGGCAGCAGCATCATCAGAACTAACACCAGAAAATTGCTCTCTCATAACAAGATTCAGTAAAGCATGTTTAATTTCAAAGAATTCTACTGCAGTAGCAGGTGGAGCAATAGGTGTGCATAAGAAATCATTATTATTTGTGGTTGTGAAGTCACACAACTTAGTATTTTCAGGAGTACCCATTTTAGTAATAGTAAATAAAGCAAACTAGATAAAGTAAATGCAAGTAACTAATTTTTTTGTGTTTTTAATATGGAGATTGCAAACAAGACAGTAAATAAAGTAAAGCTAGCAACTAATTTTTTTGTATTTTGATATAATGCAGCAAATAAAGTAGTAAATAAAATAAAGCAAGACAAAAACAAAGTAAAGAGATTGGAAGTGGAGACTCCCCTTGCAGCGTGTCTTGACTCCCCGGCAACGGCGCCAGAAAATCTTGCTGGCGTACAGTTGACGTGGGAGTTAGAGATCTCTGTAGTGTAACTTTTCTTCAGGTCCCCGGCAACGGCGCCAGAAAATCTTGATTGCTTTGTTACGCGTACAACACGTGTCCGTTGGGAACCCCAAGAGGAAGGTGTGATGCGTACAGCGGCAAGTTTTCCCTCAGTAAGAAACCAAGATTAATCGAACCAGTAGGAGCCAAGAAGCACGTTGAAGGTTTATGGCGGCGGAGTGTAGTGCGGCGCAACACCAGGGATTTCGGCGCCAGCGTGGAACCTGCACAACACAACCAAATTACGTTGCCCCAACGTGACAGTGAGGTTGTCAATCTCACCGGCTTGCTGTAACAAAGGATTAGATGTATAGTGTGGATGATGATATTTGCAGAGAACAGTAGAACGAGTATTGCAGTAGATTGTATTCGATGTAAAAGAATGGACCGGGGTCCACAGTTCACTGATACGTCTCCAACGTATCGATAATTTCTTATGTTCCATGCCACTTTATTGATGATACCTACATGTTTTATACATACTTTATGTCATAATTATGCATTTTCCGGCACTAACCTATTAACGAGATGCCGAAGAGCCAGTTGCTGTTTTCTGCTGTTTTTGGTTTCAGAAATCCTAGTAAGGAAATATTCTCGGAATTGGACGAAATCAACGCCCAGGATCTTATTTTTCCACGAACCTTCCAGAACACCGGGGGAGATACGAAGTGGGGCGACGAGGCGGCGACACGCCAGGGCGGCGCGGCCCAAGCCCTGGCCGCGCCGGCCTACTGTGTGGGCCCCTCGCGTCGCCCCTAAACCTACCTCTCCGACTATAAGAAGCCTTCGTCGATAATAACTCCAGTACCGAGAGCCACGATACGGAAAACCTTCCAAAGACGCCGCCGCCGCCAATCCCATCTCGGGGGATTCAGGAGATCGCCTCCGGCAACCTGCCGGAGAGGGGAATCATCTCCCGGAGGACTCTACACCGCCATGGTCGCCTCCGGAGTGATGAGTGAGTAGTTCAACCCTGGACTATGGGTCCGTAGCAGTAGCTAGATGGTCGTCTTCTCCTAATTGTGCTTCATTGTTGGATCTTGTGAGCTGCCTAACATGATCAAGATCATCTATCTGTAATGCTATATGTTGTGTTTGTTGGGATCCGATGAATATAGACTACTATGTTATGTTGATTATCAATCTATTATCTATGTGTTGTTTATGATCTTGCATGCTGTCCGTTACTAGTAGAGGCTCTGGCCAAGTTTTTGCTTGTAACTCCAAGAGGGAGTATTTATGCTCGATAGTGGGTTCATGCCTCCATTAAATCTGGGACAGTGACAGAAAGTTCTAAGGTTGTGGATGTGCTGTTGCCACTAGGGATAAAACATCGATGCTATGTCTAAGGATGTAGTTGTTGATTACATTACGCACCATACTTAATGCAATTGTCTGTTGTTTGCAACTTAATACTGGAAGGGGTTCGGATGATAACCTGAAGGTGGACTTTTTAGGCATAGATGCATGCTGGATAGCGGTCTATGTACTTTGTCGTAATGCCCAATTAAATCTCACACTACTCATCATATCATGTATGTGCATGGTCATGCCCTCTTTATTTGTCAATTGCCCAACTGTAATTTGTTCACCCAACATGCTATTTATCTTATGGGAGAGACACCACTAGTGAACTGTGGACCCCGGTCCATTCTTTTAATCTGATACAATCTACTGCAATACTTGTTCTACTGTTTTCTGCAAACAATCATCATCCACACTATACATCTAATCCTTTGTTACAGCAAGCCGGTGAGATTGACAACCTCACTGTCACGTTGGGGCAAAGTAATTTGGTTGTGTTGTGCAGGTTCCACGTTGGCGCCGGAATCCCTGGTGTTGCGCCGCACTACACTCCGCCGCCATCAACCTTCAACGTGCTTCTTGACTCCTACTGGTTCGATAAACCTTGATTTCTTACTGAGGGAAACTTACTGCTGTACGCATCACACCTTCCACTTGGGGTTCCCAACGGTCGCGTGTTGTACGCGTGTCAAGCTAAATTTCTGGCGCCGTTGCCGGGGAGATCAAGACACGCTGCAAGGGGAGTCTCCACCTCCAATCTCTTTACTTTGTTATTGTCTTGCTTTATTTTACTTTGTTTGCTGCATTAAAACAAAATACAAAAATTAGTTACTAGTTTTACTTTATTTACTGTCTTGTTCTTCATATTAAAAACACAAAAAAATTAGTTACTTGCATTTACTCTATCTAGTTTGCTTTATTTACTATTGCTAAAATGAGTAATCCTGAAGTTGAAGTCCGTTCGTTTAAGCAACAAGGGGGAATGTTTAAAAGATGCTTGGTATAGAATTAGTGATGCCTATAATAGATGCACTAAGAAACACTCCACCACTATCCTACTCAGGAATTTTTATGTTGGTATCTCTAGCTGGAATAGGTATGTTCTTGATCGTCTTGCAGGAGGTAACTTTTTAAGTACTCCTGCCTTAGAAGCTAGTTGCATTATTGAGAGTCTATTTGGAATACCACCTGTTCATGAAGTTAAAATTGAAACCTCTCTTGAAGATGTCATGAAAAAGTTGGAAACCATAGAGCAAAATCTTCCAAGTATTGAGACTAATTTGGGAGCATTACTTGATAGCACTGATAAACTTGATAAATCTCTAGGTGGAATTAATGAGAGAATTGCCATCTTAGAAGCTTGTGCTATTCATGATAATCAAACCCAAAGGATTAGTGAACTTGAAGAGGCTATGGGAACATTGGGTTCAACCTTTTCTTCTATTAAATTTAAGGAGAAGGCTTATGTGGGTAAGGAGCAAAAGTTCATGTATGTCTCTAAGGTGCCTAAACTAAAAAACCATTATAGGCCTAAAATTTACAAAGCTCTTAATACCACTATAGATAATGGAGCATCCAATGCTTCATCTCTTGATAACACTTGATACACACTTTCTGCGCCTAGCTGAAAGGCGTTAAAGAAAAGCGCTTATGGGAGACAACCCATGATTTTACTACTGTAATTTTATTTTATATTTGAGTCTTGGAAGTTGTTACTACTGTAGCAACCTCTCCTTATCTTAATTTTATTGCATTGTTGTGCCAAGTAAAGTCTTTGATAGTAAGGTTCATACTAGATTTGGATTACTGCGCAGAAACAGATTTCTTGCTGTCACGAATCTGGGCCTAATTCTCTGTAGGTAACTCAGAAAATTATGCCAATTTACGTGAGTGATCCTCAGATATGTACGCAACTTTCATTCAATTTGAGCATTTTCATTTGAGCAAGTCTGGTGCCTCTTAGAAATTCGTCTTTACGGACTGTTCTATTTTTGACAGATTCTGCCTTTTATTTCGCATTGCCTGTTTTGCTATGCTTGATGGATTTTTCGATTCCATTAACTTTCAGTAGCTTTGTGCAATGTCCAGAAGTGTTAAGAATGATTATGTCACCTCTGAACATGTGAATTTTGATTGTGCACTAACCCTCTAATGAGTTGTTTTGAGTTTGGTGTGGAGAAAGTTTTCAAGGATCAAGAGAGGAGGATGATACAATATGATCAAGGAGAGTGAAAGCTCTAAGCTTGGGGATGCCCCGGTGATTCACCCCTGCATATTTTAAGAAGACTCAAGCGTCTAAGCTTGGGGATGCCCAAGGCATCCCCTTCTTCATCGACAACATTATCAGGTTCCTCTAAGTGAAACTATATTTTTATTCCATCACATCTTATGTACTTTACTTGGAGCGTCTGTTTGTTTTTGTTTTTGTTTTGTTTGAATAAAATGGATCCTAGCATTCATCGTGTGGGAGAGAGACACGCTCCGCTGTTTCATATGGACAAATATGTCCTTAGGCTTTACTCATAATATTCATGGCGAAGGTTGAATCTTCTTCGTTAATTTGTTATATGGTTGGAAACGGGAAATGCTACATGTAGTAATTGGTAAAATGTCTTGGATAATGTGATACTTGGCAATTGTTGTGCTCATGATTAAGCTCTTGCATCATATACTTTGCACCTATTAATGAAGAAATACATAGAGCTTGCTAAAATTTGGTTTGCACAATTGGTCTCTCTAAGGTCTAGATAATTTCTAGTAAGGGTCGAACAACAAGGAAGACGGTGTAGAATCTTATAATGTTTACAATATGTCTTTTATGTGAGTTTTGCTGCGCCGCTTCATAGTTGTGTTTGTTTCAAATAACCTTGCTAGCCTAAGCCTTGTATCGAGAGGGAATACTTCTCATGCATCCAAAATCCTTGAGCCAATCACTATGCCATTTTTGTCCACCATACCTACCTACTACATGGTATTTCTCCGCCATTCCAAAGTAAATTGCTTGAGTGCTACCTTTAAACAATTCAAAATTTATCACCTCTGATTTGTGTCAATGTTTTATAGCTCATGAGGAAGTATGTGGTGTTTATCTTTCAATCTTGTTGGGCAACTTTCACCAATGGACTAGTGGCTTCATCCGCTTATCCAATAACTTTGCAAAAAGAGCTGGCAATGGGATTCCCAGACCCAAGTTAATTAACCAGCATAATGTTACAAAAATAGACACTCCTCCATGGTATGTGATTGTTGGACGGCACCCGAGGATTCGGTTAGCCATGGCTTGAGAAAGCAAAGGTGGGGAGGAGTGTCATCATAATAAAACTAAAATAAAAAGGCACTCCTTCATGGTATGAGATTGTTGGCAGGCACCCAAGGATTCGGTTAGCCATGGTTTGTGAAATAAAGGTTGGAAGGAGTGCCACCCAAAAATAAAATGTTTCATGGGAGCCGCTCTTTGAAGGTTTGTCTGGCAAGGGGATTAGAGTGCCCACTACCATTCGTTGACAACAACAAACACCTCTCAAAATTTTACTTTTATGCTCTCTTTATGCTTTCAAAATCAAAGCTCTAGCACAAATATAGCAATCAATGCTTCCCTCTGCGAAGGGCCATTCTTTTACTTTTATGTTGAGTCAGTTCACCTATTTCTCTCCATCTCAAGAAGCAAACACTTGTGTGAACTGTGCATTGATTTCTACATACTTGCATATTGCATTTGTTATATTACTTTACATTGACAATATCCATGAGATATACATGTTACAAGTTGAAAGCAACCGCTGAAACTTAATCTTCCTTTGTGTTGCTTCAATGCCTTTACTTTGAAATTATTGCTTTATGAGTTAACTCTTATGCAAGACTCATTGATGCTTGTCTTGAAAGTACTATTCATGAAAAGTCTTTGCTATATGATTCAATTGTTTACTCATGTCATTTACCATTGCTTTGATCGCTGCATTCATTACATGTGCTTACAATAGTATGATCAAGATTATGATGGCATGTCACTCCAGAAATTATCTTTGTTATCGTTTACCTACTCGGGACGAGCAGGAACTAAGCTTGGGGATGCTGATACGTCTCCAACGTATCGATAATTTCTTATGTTCCATGCCACTTTATTGATGATACCTACATGTTTTATACATACTTTATGTCATATTTATGCATTTTCCGGCACTAACCTATTAACGAGATGCCGAAGAGCCAGTTGCTGTTTTCTGCTGTTTTTGGTTTCAGAAATCCTAGCAAGGAAATATTCTCGGAATTGGACGAAATCAACGCCCAGGATCTTATTTTTCCACGAAGCTTCCAGAACACCGGGGGAGATACGAAGTGGGGCGACGAGGCGGCGACACGCCAGGGCGGCGCGGCCCAAGCCCTGGCCGCGCCGGCCTACTGTGTGGGCCCCTCGCGTCGCCCCTAAACCTACCTCTCCGACTATAAGAAGCCTTCGTCGATAATAACTCTAGTACCGAGAGCCACGATACGGAAAACCTTCCAGAGACGCCGCCGCCGCCAATCCCATCTCGGGGGATTCAGGAGATCGCCTCCGGCACCCTGCCGGAGAGGGGAATCATCTCCCAGAGGACTCTACACCGCCATGGTCGCCTCCGGAGTGATGAGTGAGTAGTTCACCCCTGGACTATGGGTCCATAGCAGTAGCTAGATGGTCGTCTTCTCCTAATTGTGCTTCATTGTTGGATCTTGTGAGCTGCCTAACATGATCAAGATCATCTATCTGTAATGCTATATGTTGTGTTTGTTGGGATCCGATGAATAGAGAATACTATGCTATTTTGATTATCAATCTATTATCTATGTGTTGTTTATGATCTTGCATGCTCTCCGTTACTAGTAGAGGCTCTGGCCAAGTTTTTGCTTGTAACTCCAAGAGGGAGTATTTATGCTCGATAGTGGGTTCATGCCTCCATTAAATCTGGGACAATGACAGAAAGTTCTAAGGTTGTGGATGTGCTGTTGCCACTAGGGATAAAACATCGATGCTATGTCTAAGAATGTAGTTGTTGATTACATTACGCACCATACTTAATGCATATGTCTGTTGTTTGCAACTTAATACTGGAAGGGGTTCGAATGATAACCTGAAGGTGGACTTTTTAGGCATAGATGCATGCTGGATAGCGGTCTATGTACATTGTCGTAATGCCCAATTAAATCTCACACTACTCATCATATCATGTATGTGCATGGTCATGCCCTCTTTATTTGTCAATTGCCCAACTGTAATTTGTTCACCCAACATGCTATTTATCTTATGGGAGAGACACCACTAGTGAACTATGGACCCCGGTCCATTCTTTTAATCTGATACAATCTACTGCAATACTTGTTCTACTGTTTTCTGCAAACAATCATCATCCACACTATACATCTAATCCTTTGTTACAGCAAGCCGTTGAGATTGACAACCTCACTGTCACGTTGGGGCAAAGTAATTTGGTTGTGTTGTGCAGGTTCCACGTTGGCGCCGGAATCGCTGGTGTTGCGCCGCACTACACTCCGCCGCCATCAACCTTCAACGTGCTTCTTGACTCCTACTGGTTCGATAAACCTTGGTTTCTTACTGAGGGAAACTTACTGCTGTACACATCACACCTTCCACTTGGGGTTCCCAACGGTCGCATGCTGTACGCGTGTCATTCACTAGTGGTGTCTCTCCCATAAGAATAAGCATGTTGGGTGAACAAATTACAGTTGGGCAATTGACAAATAAAGAGGGCATGACCATGCACATACATGTTATGATGAGTAGTGTGAGATTCAATTGGGCATTACGACAAAGTACATAGACCGCTATCCAGCATGCATCTATGCCTAAAAAGTCCACCTTCAGGTTATCATCCGAACCCCCTCCAGTATTAAGTTGCAAACAACAGACAATTGTATTAAGTATGGTGCGTAATGTAATCAATAAATACATCCTTAGACATAGCATTGATGTTTTATCCCTAGTGGCAACAGCACATCCCCAACCTTAGAACTTTCTGTCACTGTCCCAGATTTAATGGAGGCATGAACCCACTATCGAGCATAAATACTCCCTCTTGGAGTTACAAGTAAAAACTTGGCCAGAGCCTCTACTAGCAACGAAGAGCATGCAAGATCATAAACAACACATAGATGATAGATTGATAATCAACATAACATAGCATTCATTATTCATCGGATCCCAACAAACGCAACATATAGCATTACAGATAGATGATCTTGATCATGTTAGGCAGCTCACAAGATCCAACAATGATAGCACAATTAGGAGAAGACGACCATCTAGCTACTGCTATGGACCCATAGTCCAGGGGTGAACTACTCACACATCACTCCGGAGGCGACCATGGCGGTGAAGAGTCCTCCGGGAGATGATTCCCCTCTCCGGCAGGGTGCCGGAGGTGATCTCCTGAATCCCCCGAGATGGGATTGGCGGCGGCGGCGTCTCTGGAAGGTTTTCCGTATCGTGGCTCTCGGTACTGGAACTATTATCGACGAAGGCTTAAGTAGGCGGAAGGGTAGGTCAGGGGGCGCCACGAGGGCCCCACTCGCCAGGGCCGCGCGGCCAGCACCTGGGCCGCGCCGCCCTGTTGTGTGGGCGCCTCGTCGCCCCACTTCGTATCTCCCCCGGTGTTCTGGAAGCTTCGTGGAAAAATAAGATCCTGGGCGTTGATTTCGTCCAATTCCGAGAAATTTTCCTTACTAGGATTTCTGAAACCAAAAACAGCAGAAAACAGCAACTGGCTCTTCGGCATCTTGTTAATAGGTTAGTACCGGAAAATGCATAAATATGACATAAAGTATGTATAAAACATGTAGGTATTGTCATAAAACAAGCATGGAACATAAGAAATTATCGATACGTTGGAGACGTATCAGCCCCTCTCTAACAGTAATAGATTCACTGCTCCTGCTGCCCATGACATCTCCTCAAGATTAAAAGATGCATCCACATTAAGTTTCAAGTACCTTGGATCTGGTCTAGTCCACCTATTAACATTTGCAGCACTAGATTTCATGTGCGCTTTTTTTGCATTTGCCGTGATTGTGAGCAACTTACATTTGAATAATGGCGGTACCTCTTCATTGTGTGTGCGTCGGCGACGTATCCACCAGATGTACCACGCCGCAACTGAAATTGTTTCTTTAAGATCAACCACCTCCAGGCCAGGGTAGTTGTTATCAGGCAATCGGAGAAGGGCTTCATGACCCACAAGTATATGGGATCGCAACAGTCTTCGTGGGAAGTAAAACCCAATTTATTGATTTGACACAAGGGGAGATAAAGAATACTTGAAAGCCTTAACAACGGAGTTGTCAATTCAGCTGCACCTGAAAACAGACTTGCTCGCAAGAGTTTATCAGTAGTAATAGTTTTATAGCAGTAGCAGTAGTGAAATAACTGCTGCAGAGTAACAGAGACAGCAGTAGTAATTATAGTAAACAGCAGGATTAAAATACTGTAGGCACAGGGATGGATGACGGGCGTTGCATGGATGAGAGAAACTCATGTAACAATCAAAGCAGGGCATTTGAAGATAATAATAAAGCGGTGTCCAAGTACAAAGCAATCCATAGGCATGTGTTCCGTATATAGTCGTACGTGCTCGCAATGAGAAACTTGCACAACATCTTTTGTCCTGCCAGCCGGTGGCAGCCGGGCCTCTAGGGAATCTACTGGATATTAAGGTACTCCTTTTAATAGAGTACCGGAGCAAAGCATTAACACTCCGTGAACACATGTGATCCTCACATCACCGCCTTCCCCTCCGGTTGTCCCGATTTCTGTCACTTCGGGGTCTCGGGTTCCGGACAGCGACATGTGTATACAACTTGCAGGTAAGATCATAAAACAATTTATATCATGATGAAATAATAACATGTTCAGATCTGAGATCATGGCACTCGGGCCCTAGTGACAAGCATTAAGCATAACAAGTTGCAACAATATCATCAAAGTACCAATTACGGACACTAGGCACTATGCCCTAACAATCTTATGCTATTACATGACCAATCTCATCCAATCCCTACCATCCCCTTCAGCCTACAGCGGGGGAATTACTCACACATGGATGGGGGAAACATTGCTGGTCGATGGAGAGGCGTCGGTGGTGATGATGGCGATGATCTCCTCCAATTCCCCGTCCCGGTGGAGTGCCAGAACGGAGTTTCTAGTCCCCGAGACGGAGTTTCGCGATGTGGCGGCGTTCTGGAGCGTTTCTGGCGACTTCGACTTCGTTTCTCGGCGTTTTTAGATCAAAACCTTTAAGTAGTCCAGAGGAGGGCGTCGAAGGCCAGCCGAGGGGGCCACACACTAGGGCGGCGCGCCCCCCTGGGCCGCTCCGGCCTGGTGTGTGGGGCCCTCGGGCCTCCACCTGGCTTGCCCTTCTGGCTCCGTGAGTCTCCTGGTAAAATAGGCCCTTTGGTATAAATTCCGAGGATTTTCCCGAAAGTTGAATTTCTGCACAAAAATAAGACACCAGAGCAATTCTGCTGAAAACAGCGTTAGTCCGTGTTAGTTGTATCCAAAATACACAAATTAGAGGCAAAACAATAGCAAAAGTGTTCGGGAAAGTAGATACGTTTTGGACGTATCAACTCCCCCCAAGCTTAGCTTATTGCTTGTCCTCAAGCAATTCAATTAACAACTGAGTGCGATAAAAGAACTTTCACGGACACATTTGCTCATATGATGTAAATATTCTCATGATATGGCTAACACTTAGGCAGTTCATAATAAGGTACATGCAAATAAGATCATCTAATAGCTATGTCAATCATGGAAAGGTATCAATAATTAATAATAAGCATCATGAATCATGTCTATAAGCAGGATTGCAATGTTCATAAAAGAGTATGATAAAGTGGTATCTCGCTTGCCCGAATTTGACCAGCAAAACATAAATGCCCAGGCACCTCTGAGGTTCATGGAAAGACTAGAAATAGAGATTGTCAAAGATAAAAGCATCAAAGTTATACCACAGTCAATCATATTTTGAGACAAGCATATTATACTAAGAATGACAGTTGTGCTCTCAAGAAAGTGCTCAAAGAAAGGATGGAGACACAACATGAAAGTAAAAGATTGACCCTTCGCAGAGGGAAGCAGGGATTAACATACGCTAGAGCTTTTCATTTTTAAAAACAAGAGTGAAATTATTTTGAGAGGTGTTTGTTGTTGTCAACGAATGGTAATGGGTACACCAACTACCTCGCCAACCAGACTTTCAAGAGCGGCTCCCATGAAGGACGTTATTTCTACCAGTAAGGTAGATCATCCCTCTTCTCTTTTGTTTACACACGTATTTTAGTTTTATTATGGGTGACACTCCCCCCAACCTTTGCTTACACAAGACATGGCTAACCGAATCCTCGGGTGCCTTCCATCAATCTCATACCATGGAGGAGTGTCTATTTGCAAAATTAAGTTGCTTACTGATGAATCAGAGCAAAACATGTGAAGAGAATTATTAATGAAGTTATTAGTTGGGGCTGGGCACCCCGTTGCCAGCTCTTATTATGAAGGTCTGTCAAAAGTAAATGACAAGGTTGAAAGATAAACACCACATACTTCCTCATGAGCTATAAAACATTAACACAAATTGAGAAGCATTTTGAAGGTTTAAAGGTAGCGCATGAGAATTTACTTGGAATGGTTTGAAATGCCATGCATAGGTATTTATGGTGGACACTTTGGAACAACTTGGTTTTCAGGGGTTTGGAAGCACGAGCAGCGTTCCCGCTCAGTACAAGTGAAGGCTAGCAATAGACTGGGGAGCGACAAATCAAGAGAGCAGTCATTGTCATAATCATGCTTGCGGCAAAATAAATTAACGGAGGCATAAAAGTGATACAAGAACTCTGTAGCAATGTAAATCATCGAGGCTTAATTGACTTTTGTTCAGTCATATGCATGCGTGAGCATGTGCCAAGTCGATTCAAATGAATTATTCTGAGGAGAATACCACAATGTCATACCTATTTATGAATAAAACAACGCAAGCAAACATCCATGACATGCTACTCATATTAATAAATTGGAGCTAAACATGAGAGATCATGAACTACTAGACTTTCTTCAATGACATATACCTCACATGAACCAACTAAGCATGCTCACATGGATGAGTATATGTACAAAAATGAAAACAAATAGAGTTCATACCAGCCTCTCACCACATGCGAATTGTCGTAGATCGTCATTATTGCCTTTCACTTGTGTAGCTTGAATAATATGAAATGAAAACCACGCTCCAGCCACCGAAGACCATTGAACTCAAAATGAACTTTACAAAACAAAAGAAGAACAACAAATATTTTTGGTGTTTTCGAATTTGGAAACAAGAGCAAAAGGAAACAAGCAAATAAAGCAAAATCTTTTTGGATTTTCTTATAGCAAACCAACAATAGCAAATAAAGCAAGATAAAAGCAAGAAAACAAAATAAACAAATGGTGAAGAGAAACAACAGAAATATTTTTGGTCTTTTTGTGTTTTAGGAAAGAAACAAAGCAAAAACAAGAAAATGGAAACTAGAAAAGTGACATAAACACAAAGCAGCAGGAATTCGTCAAACTTGACAGCAGTACAGTAATCGATTTTTAAGAAATTCTTCCGCTGCTCAAATCGAAAAGTGTTCAACTAATGAAAGTTAGATAACAACCTGGGGAACATGCACAAAAATTGGCTTCGCAAAATATCGTTCTGGATATTTTTGAGAATTTTTTTGGTAACAGTCCAGAATCTGTTTTCAGGCAGCACTTCCCCAAATATCATCTCCCTCTCATTAGAAAACCACTTAAAGAAACTAAACAAGTATATACAAGTATCCAGCAACCATAATATGCAAAGAATGAGTGATGCCGGTATACCTCCCCCCAAGCTTAGGCTTTTGGCCTAAGTGGAGTTCAATCCCATGGTGCCCATGAAGTGGCACCTCCGTAGTATGAAGATGGATCATATTCCGGATATGTGCTGGAAGAAGCACCCGGATACGTGACAGTGTAGTCATAGGAGGGCTCGGTGTCCTCAGAGTCATGCTGCTGGTGGAAGCCTTGTATCTTCATTTTCTCATCCACCTCCTCCTTAGAGCGCGACCATGGTTTCCTGTCAATACTGAACAAATCGGGCTGTGGCAAAGGGATTTCCCTCTCATCCCCGTCAGCAAACAACATTCTATAGACCAAATTATCTGAACTAGAGTCAGCTGTAACAAATTGATGGTTCTTCATAGCAGCAATATCAAGCCTTATAGGAGTTAATGGCACATCAGTAGGGTCAAGAGGAAGTTCTAGATGTGCTAAAATGCGTGATGCAATAATTCCTCCAAACATAGGCCCCTTGCTAGACAAGCGGCGAGCAATAAGAGAACCAATATGATAAGGTGTCTCTCCAGTGAGTGCAGAAATTAAGAAAGCAAGATGATAACTAGAAATATTGCTAGTTTTCTCCCTACCAAGAATGCTAGTAGCAATGTAATAGGCAAAATACTTAATGGCGGGGAGTTGGATGTTTCTTATCTTGCCACGCTGAATGGTGCGGCAATCATCATTGGTGATCTCTCGATAGAGCTCCAACAAGGCCCTGGGGTTATCCTCAATCCTCCTTGCTGTACCTACAGGGGCAATACCCAATGCAACACAAAATTCTTCCAATTTCATAGTAATAGGATTAACATAGATCTTGAATGCAACTGTCGGGCGATAGTGCTTGTTGTCGAACTTGAAGCTCTCAACAAAGATTTTGGTGAGCATGAGGTGTTGCTCCCTCTCATCTCCCATATAAGCGGTTAAGCCCGCCTTATCAACGAGGGTCAAGAAATCATCCAGCAACCCTGCATTACTCAAAAAGTCATAACACGGGAAAGATGAAGCGTTAGGGACTCCATTGTCTTCTTCGGGCTCGAAGCTTGGCGTGATGACATCCTCATTGTAGGATCGCCTGAATCGGGTGGCGGTCCTAGAGGGCCTTCCGGTGCTTGTCGTCTCTCTCTCAACACTTCTCCAAAGTTAAAATTATCCATCTTCCTTTTCTGAAATTTTTCAACAAACATTATAAAATTTGATTTGGTGACATATAATTGAGGGGAACTACTATAGGAACTTGCTAGAGTACTAATCATGCATCAAAACTAGTTTCTACAACTTAGAACAAGCATGCAAGCTCACTAAACATGTTACCTACAGCAACAAAATATTCAAGATATACTCAACCAAACAAAATTCTACTTGGATAATCGGAGGAGTCACATACCGGAGAGCAAATGTGCCAAATTTCAGACAGAAATCTGGGCTGAGCAAAGAGATCGAGAAATCTTGAGCTCTTGAGCAGAAACGCGAGTGAGAGGAAACTGGTGCAAGTTTTTTCGGGAGAGAGAAGAGTGTGGGAGGAAGAGATAAAGAAGTGGGGCAAGGGGAGCCCACACACCAGGGTGGCGCGCCCCCCTTCTAGGCCGCGCCGGCCTGTGGGGTGCCACCCTGGGGTGCCCCACTGGTCATCCCCAGGTGCTCCCAGGCGCGTCTTCGAAAAATAGGACCAACGGTATAATTTTTGTGAATTTTTGAAAACTTTGAAAAATGCACATTTCTGGGTATTAAGTTTATTATTACTGGGCAGAAAAATATTTTGAAATTTCTATACAACTAAGGAACTTTGCAAATCAAAAGTGCTACAGCAAGTAAATCAAGTGGAGGAAGAAAGAAATGTTGTTTACCTCCTCTATGCATATAAAAAGTATTTGTTAACAAGGTTGATTAAGTCTTGCCACCAAATAAATTTTACATAGCATAAGAAGAAATAAACCTCAAATCAATCATGTTACCTTGAATTGTATTGATATGGATCCAATCATAAGATTTTGATATCCTTCTTTAGGCTCATATATAGGACAATCAATAGTTCCAACTTTGATAGTTCTCACATTAGAAATGGTATTAACTCCACATACTTTATCAATCCTCTTGGGGAAATAGACGGTATGCTCCTTGTCATCAACATTGAAAGTAACTTTTCCTTTATTGCAATCAATAACAGCCCCTGCGGTGTTAAGAAAAGGTCTCCCAAGAATAATAGACATATTATCATCTTCAGGCATTTCCAACACAACAAAATCAGTTAATATTAAGCAGTTATTAGTAACTTGAACAGGAACATCCTCACATATACCAACAGGAATAGCAGTAGATTTATCAGCCATTTGCAAAGATATATCAGTAGGTATCAACTTATCTAAATAAAGTCTCTTATAAAGAGAAAAAGGCATAACACTAACACCGGCTCCCAAATCACATAGAGCAGTTCTAACATAATTATTCTTGATAGAACAAGGAATAGTAGGTTCCCTTTCATTACCATGTTTCTTAGCAATAAAATCTTCTTTAGTATACTTTTTATTTTTAGCTTGCTTTTCAGGTTCATCTTCTACCTCTTCTTTATCAGAAGCATCATTCTTATCATTATTATTATCATGTTCATTACCACTTTCGGTTTCAGCATCAGAAATAGAAACACTATTAGGATCATTAACAGGTTCAGAGGATTCTACAACAGTTTTATGTTTCTTCTTCTTTTTCTTAGAAGGAGCACTAGGTTCAATTCGTTGAGAATCTTGTTCAACTCTTTTGGGGTGCCCTTCAGGATCTAGAGGATCCTGGGTAGAAACACCGCCTCTAGTTGTTACTTCATAAGCATGTTTCTCTTTAGAATTATTTTTTAACAAGTCATTTTGCACTTTAGTGAGTTGATCAATTTGAGTTTGAACCATTTGAAAATGTTTAACAAGCATCTTAACATCATTGGAGGTTCTCTCCACAATATCATGCAAATTGCTAATAGCTTGAGAATTTTCCATTAGATGATTCTCTACTCTCATATTAGAATTTTCTTGCTTAACAATATAATTATCAAACTCATCTAAGCATTGAGCAGGAGGTTTTGAATACGGAATATCTTCCCTAGTAAAGCGTTGAAGGGAGTTTACCTCAATCATGGATGAAGGGGGAATTATCTCACATATATCTTCTATGGGAGGTAAATTCTTCACATCTTCGGATTTAATACCTTTCTCCTTAAGAGACTTCTTGGCTTCCCTCATATCTTCATCATTTAATTTAATCAAACCCCTCTTCTTCAATATTGGCGTCGGAGTTGGTTCAGGTGTAGTCCAATCATCATGATTCCGGCCTATTTTAGCCAATAATTCTTCAGCTTTGTCTGTAGTTCTTTTCCTGAAAACACAACCAGCACAACTATCCAAATATGCTCTAGACTCAACGGTTAGTCCGCTATAAAATATATCAAGTAAATTATGCTTTTCCAAAACATGTCCAGGTCAAGCTCGGATAAGAGAGCAAAATCTTGCCCATGCTTCCGGCAATTTATCTCCATCTTCCTGGTCAAAGCTATAAATTTTCTGTAAAGCAACATGTTGAGCACTAGCAGGAAAGTATTTCCGAAAGAAAACATCAAGCAAATCACCTGGACTTTTAATAGAACCAGGAGGCAAATTATTATACCAAGTTTTAGCATCATCCTTTAATGAGAAAGGAAAAATTTTAGCAACAAAATAAGTGCGCATCTTGACATCATCAGAAAACAAGCTACTCATAGAAGAAAGTTCATTCATGTGTTCTACAGCACTTTCTTTTTCAGTACCACAAAAGGATGTTTTCTCAACAATAGCTATATGAGATAGATCAAGAGAAAAATCATAATCTTTATCCTTAATGCATATAGGAGATGTGGCAAATTTAGGATCAGGAGATAGCTTATATCTAACAGTATATTGTGCGAGAAACTTTTTAATTTTTCTTGCATCAGTAGTAGCATTGCATCTATCAATAAAATCATCATTAGGCTCCACATAATCCTCATCAGGATCATCACTAGAATAATCAACGGACTCAGGTGAATTAACAGGTGTAGCAGCATTAGGAGTTTCAGTATTTTCAATTTGTCTAGACCTAGCAATTGTAGCATCTAGAAAAGATCCCAATGAACCACTATCATCAAGCACAGCAGAAACATCATCAATATTATGAGAATTTTCAGATTCAGCAGAAGTACCAGCAAGTGAAGCTTGCGGCGGTGAAACAAGTTGACTCATCACAGATGGTGAATCAAGAGTAGCAGAGGTACTCAGAGTTGTACCTTTTCTTGTAGTGGATGGTAATATGGCGACTTTAGGATCGCGAGATTTACCCATGATGGAGAATTTGCAGCGAACAATATCAATCCAAGTGAACTTCCAAATAAAGCTATGCTCCCCGGCAACGGCGCCAGAAAATAGTCTTGATGACCCACAAGTATAGGGGATCGCAACAGTCTTCGCGGGAAGTAAAACCCAATTTATTGATTCGACACAAGGGGAGACAAAGAATACTTGAAAGCCTTAACAGCGGAGTTGTCAATTCAGCTGCACCTGAAAACAGACTTGCTCGCAAGAGTTTATCGGTAGTAACAGTTTTATAGCAGTAGCAGTAGTGAAATAACAGCAGCAGAGTAACAGAGACAACAATAGTAATTATAGTAAACACCAGGATTAAAATACTGTAGGCACAGGGATGGATGACGGGCGTTGCATGGATGAGAGAAACTCATGTAACAATCAAAGCAGGGCATTTGCAGATAATAATAAAGCGGTGTCCAAGTACAAAGCAATCCATAGGCATGTGTTCCGTATATAGTCGTACGTGCTCGCAATGAGAAACTTGCACAACATCTTTTGTCCTACCAGCCGGTGGCAGCCGGGCCTTGATGACCCACAAGTATAGGGGATCGCAACAGTCTTCGAGGGAAGTAAAACCCAATTTATTGATTCGACACAAGGGGAGACAAAGAACACTTGGAAGCCTTAACAACGGAGTTGTCAATTCAGCTGCACCTGGAAACAGACTTGCTCGCAAGAGTTTATCAGTAGTAACAGTTTTATAGCAGTAGCAGTAGTGAAATAACAGCAGCTGAGTAACAAAGACAACAGTAGTGATTATAGTAAACAGCAGGATTAAAATACTGTAGGCACGGGGACGGATAACGGGCGTTGCATGGATGAGAGAAACTCATGTAACAATCATAGCAGGGCATTTGCAGATAATAATAAAACGGTGACCAAGTATAAAGCAATCAATAGGCATGTGTTCCATATATAGTCGTGCGTGCTCGCAATGAGAAACTTGCACAACCTCTTTTGTCCTACCAGCCGGTGGCAGCCGGGCCTCAAGGGAAACTACTGGATATTAAGGTACTCCTTTTAATAGAGTACCGGAGCAAAGCATTAACACTCCGTGAACACATGTGATCCTCACATCACTACCATTCCCTCCGGTTGTCCCGATTTCTGTCACTTCGGGGCCATCGGTTCCGGACAGCGACATGTGTATACAACTTATAGGTAAGACCATAAACAATGAATATCATGATGAAACAATAACATGTTCAGATCTGAGATCATGGCACTCGGGCCCTAGTGACAAGCATTAAGCATAACAAGTTGCAACAATATCATCAAAGTACCAATTACGGACACTAGGCACTATGCCCTAACAATCTTATGCTATTACATGACCAATCTCATCCAATCCCTACCATCCCCTTCGGCCTACAGCGGGGGAATTACTCACACATGGATGGGGGAAACATGGCTGGTTGATGTAGAGGCGTTGGCGGTGATGGCGGCGATGATCTCCTCCAATTCCCCGTCCCGGCGGAGTGCCAGAACGGAGACTTCTGGCTCCCGCGACGGAGTTTCGCGATGTGGCGGCGTTACGGAGGGTTTCTCGGCGACTTCGACTTCTCCCCGTGCGTTTTAGGTCGAGGCCGATAAATAGTCCGAAGGAGGGCGTCGGAGGCCGGCCGAGGGGGCCACACCACAGGGCCGCGCGGGCCCCCCCTGGGCCGCGCCGCCCTATGGTGTGGGGCCCTCGGGCCTCCACCTTAATTGTCCTTCTGGCTCCGTCATTATTCTGGGGAAATAGGGCCTTCTGCATAAATTCCGAGGATTTCCCCGAAAGTTGGATTTCTGCACAAAAACGAGACACCAGAGCAGTTCTGCTGAAAACAGCGTTAGTCCGTGTTAGTTGCATCCAATAGTGCACAAATTAGAGGCAAAACAATAGCAAAAGTGTTCGGGAAAGTAGATACGTTTTGGACGTATTAGGCCTCTAGGGAATCTACTGGATATTAAGGTACTCCTTTTAATAGAGTACCGGAGCAAAGCATTAACACTCCGTGAACACATGTGATCCTCACATCACCGCCTTCCCCTCCGGTTGTCCCGATTTCTGTCACTTCGGGGTCTCGGGTTCCGGACAGCGACATGTGTATACAACTTGCAGGTAAGATCATAAAACAATGTATATCATGATGAAATAATAACATGTTCAGATCTGAGATCATGGCACTCGGGCCCTAGTGACAAGCATTAAGCATAACAAGTTGCAACAATATCATCAAAGTACCAATTACGGACACTAGGCACTATGCCCTAACGATCTTATGCTATTACATGACCAATCTCATCCAATCCCTACCATCCCCTTCAGCCTACAGCGGGGGAGTTACTCACACATGGATGGGGGAAACATTGCTGGTCGATGGAGAGGCGTCGGTGGTGATGATGGCGATGATCTCCTCCAATTCCCTGTCCCGGCGGAGTGCCAGAACGGAATTTCTGGTCCCCGAGACGGAGTTTCGCGATGTGGCGGCGTTCTGGAGGGTTTCTGGCGACTTCGACTTCGTTCCTCGCATTTTTAGATCGAAACCTTTAAGTAGTCCAGAGGAGGGCGTCGGAGGCCAGCCGAGGGGGCCACACACTAGGGCGGCGCGCCCCACCCCTGGGCCGCGCCGGCCTGGTGTGTGGGGCCCTCGGGCCTCCATCTGGCTTGCCCTTCTGGCTCCTTGAGTCTCCTGGTAAAATAGGCCCTTTGGTATAAATTCCGAGGATTTTCCCGAAAGTTGAATTTCTGCACAAAAACAAGACACCAGAGCAATTCTGCTGAAAACAGCGTTAGTCCGTGTTAGTTGTATCCAAAATACACAAATTAGAGGCAAAACAATAGCAAAAGTGTTCGGGAAAGTAGATACGTTTTGGACGTATGAGGGCTTCAAGAACCGCAGAGCCAGATCTGTCAATGACCGAGGCCTCTTCTATTATTTCATGTAGTCCAAGGCTATGCCACAAATTCTTCTCCGTTTCGTATTGGGATAACAGGTGAGAAATATCTTTAGCTCCTCTACGACATATTGGGCACTCGCCACTTGTACCAATGTGATGATTAACAAGGATGCTTTTTAGAGGTAGTATACCATGAAGATCCCGCCACATAAAAATCTTAACTTTCCCTGGAATTTGTAGCTTCCAAAGAATCCTCCAAACCGGATTTTGAGCCGAGCTCCCTGGAAGCGCCAGATGGCCGGCAGAATGGCCAAATTGGTGATGCCATTGAGCATGATATGCAGACCTGACTGTATAGAACCCATGCTTGGTCAATCCCCAGGATATAAAATCTGAAAAACCATTAGGATTAAGAGGGATTTGTAAAATTCTTCGAGTATCCAGGATATTAAAAATTGAACCCACTAACTCTTCAGCCCATTGTCCAGAAATAGGGCCCAGAAGCTGGCTGACTTTAGTTAACAAAGTAAAAAAAACCTAGGGGTAACAACTCTCCTATTTGGACTTGTAGGGATCCAAGGGTCGTTCCAAATATTTATGTTTTCCCCATCGCCAACACGCCAAATATAGCCTCTTTTGAAGCTCGTCAAACCTGCTAAGATACTTTGCCAGGTGAAAGAGCACCCGGCCTTTGGCCCAGCTTTGAGAATATCACCTTGTGGATAATACTTGGCACGAAGAACCCTTGCACATAAAGATTCTGGCTCATCTATAAGTCTCCACTCTTTCTTTGCCAACATAGCCAAGTTGAAGGACTGGAAATCTCTAAATCCCATGCCGCCATCATTTTTTGAAAGCACGGTTTCCACCATGCATACCAATGCATCTTATTACTGTTGTCATCATCTCCGCACCAGAATTTGGCAATAGCATCCATCATACTTTTACATATATTTTTTGGAATCATAAACACTGACATGGCATAAACAGGGATAGCTTGGGCAATTGCTTTAAGAAGGATCTCTTTTCCTTTGATAGATAGTTGCTTCTCTTTCCGCCCATTAATCCTTTGGATGATTCTTTCAACAAAATGTTTAAAACAGTTACTTCTGTCAGCCCCAACCAAGGCAGGCAGCCCCAAGTACTTGTCGGAGAGGGCTTCAGTATCAATATGAAGGGCTTCACAAATCTCAGATCTTAAAATAGCATGAGTATTGGGAGATAAGAACACACTAGACTTAGCTAAACTCACCATCTGTCTTGAATTAGCACAATAGGTATCAAGTATTTGCTGTAACGAAGTTGCATTAGTCATATCCGCTCTCATGAGAATCAGGGAATCATCAGCAAATAAAAGGTGTGAAACTGACAGTGCATTTCTGCACACCCGTATCCCATCAATGTCACCAACTTCTTCTTCATACAACAGTAAGCTCGATAAACCTTCTGCACACAACAAAAACAAATAAGGAGAGAGGGGATCTCCCTAACGGAGACCCCTAGTGGGGATGAACATCTCTATCTCTTCTTAATTGAAGCGCACTTGGTATTTGACAGATTTCACACAAGCCATCATCATAGTAATCCAAGTCTCATCAAACCCCAGTTTCCTCATCATATTTTCTAGGAAAACCCACTCAACCCTGTCGTAAGCTTTATGCATGTATAACTTAACAGCACAACTCCCATGGACTCCATTTCTTTTGTTCTTGATAGTATGGATGCTTTCATAGGACACCAATACATTATATGTAATAAGTCTTCCTGGAACAAACGCACTTTGCATTGGAGATATAATTTGTCGGAGAATACCTTTCAATCTGAACGCAAGCATCTTTGAGACAATCTTGTAAATAACATTGCATAAGATAATGGGCCAAAATTGAGTAATAAGCTCGGGATCATCAGTTTTTGGAATAAGGACTATAGTAGTGTCATTCCACCCTTCATGAATTGTACTTGAGTTAAGAGCCTGAAGGACTTCTGAAGTAATGTCCTCTCCAAACACATCCCAAAAACGCTTGTAAAACACTGCATGAATACCATCGGGGCCTGGTGTTTTAAAATCACCAATACTAAAAGCATCCTTCTTGACCTCCTCAGCAGTATATTGCTCTTTTAGCTTATTGTTCATTACTTCAGACACTCTCGGGACAATCTTCTCGAGGAGGGCTGGATCGGTTGCCTGAACCTCAAAGGGGAAAAGGTTAGAAAAATAATTGAATACAATCGGTTTTAGCATGTCTATACTTTCCACCCAAGTATCTGCTTCATTTTTCAATTTTTTTAATAAAATTCTTCTTCCTTCTGGCCGTAGCAAAATTGGGGAAAAACGCAGTATTCCTATCACCATGTTGCAGCCAATTTGCTCTAGACCACGGAAGCCAAGAAATCTCTTCCCGTTCAAGTAACATTTCAATCAACTCAGACATTTCTTTTGCTTTGGCCTCGGACTCATCAACGATGGCGCCAGAAACAGCAGTTCAAATTTTCTCTGGGCCTTCCTAAGGCGCATCTTGAGCTGTTTCAAAACATTCTTATCCCAATCATGCAGGGCCTCATGTACCCGGCCCAATTTGTTCAGTACACAACCATCAGGTTCCTCTCCCTTCGCTTGCTCCCATGCTAACAATTTCTCGGAATTTTTTTCTCTAGCAGCCACTTTGCTTCGAATTTCTTTGGCCCATGGCGCAACTGGCTATTTAAATTCTGAAATTCTGTATCCAGAAGAATGGCTCGATGATCAGATCGGCAGTAGTCTAAATGTTGGAGAGCTGCTCCTGGGAACAAAACTGACCAAGAATGATTAACCAAAGCACGATCAAGTCTCTCACGCATCCGCCCATGTTTCCAAGTGAAGGGATCACCCGTAAACCCCAAATCCTCTAGATTACAATATGTTAGAACATCACGAAAAGCTTCCATGTATCCTGTTGGGCGTGGATTCCCCCCATCTTTCTCATGTGAATATAGAATTTCATTTAGATCACCTATAATGGCCCAAGGCATGTCATGTTGGCTATTGAGTTCTCTGATCTTGTCCCAAGTCATATACTTATCTTGCCACCGGGGTTCGCCACATTGCACCCCATCACTTCCTACTATCTTCACATCAATGTACTTTGGAGCCGAAAACAACGATTGCATAGTTACCTCTTTTTTCCAAAGCAACATAATACCACCACTCCTTCCCCCACTCGGATTCACAATTTTATAATCCATATTAAGCTTCCTCCACAGACACTCAGCCGGGTAGTCGTCAAGGTGAGTTTCTGAAAAAAAATCACCTCGAGGTCACATCGCTTCCGTAGGTCCGAAAGCGTAGAACTATCGGGGTGTTACCCAAACCCTGATAGTTCAAAGGTAAGGTTTTCATTGAGACCGGACGAGTTCCTCTCGGGAACTCCCCGATCCTAGTGAGGAGGAGTCAGCTCCATCCATATTTGTTCTCTTTGGGAAGTTTTTGTTCACATTGTCAAATGTTCCATCATCCACACCTCCCGGTGGTATCAAATCTTCAGTAGACATTGCAGCAGTACCAACATTCTCATGCCCAGTAGTTCCATGTATATCCTTATGATTCTCAAATTGTTCTGCCAAATTTCTTTTTGCACCAACAATTGGATTTCCTTCACTATCTACGTCCATGTCCTTCACTTTCAAAGAACTTGTAGCTGTGTCTTTTAAGGAAGGATCAATGATGGCACCACTATTCATAAGAGGAAGAGCGTTATGTCTCCAACTAGGATTGACAGAATTACCTCGGCCACCTGTGTTTCTGTCTTGCTCTTCACTGTATTCCCTACCCTGCCCTCTATTTCCATCAAACCGGCCACCCCTACAGCCTCTACCTCCTCCACGACCAGCTGATCCTCCTCTGCCATGCCAAGTATCCCAATCCGCTTTCAGCCATTCACCCCACTTGAGATCCTCCTCTCTATGTTCACCTGAGCCGCACTCCTGATAAGAATGCCCAATGAAACCACAGGCACCGCAGAACCTAGACATCTTATATTTCAGCAAGAAGACTTCCCTCTTTCCCTCTGATCATAGAAACAAATCTTTCCAACACCTTACGAACATCTAGTTTCACTTTTGCCCAAATAAAATGTCCAGCCCCCTGAACATCTGACTGAATTTCAACAACCTGTCCCACTTTCTTCTGCATCAGATTTTTTACTATAGCATGGTCACAGTATCCAACTTGCAGCTTCTGGATTTACACCCAAGTAGTGAAGTAATTCAGATCGATAAGGTAGGGATCAACAAGTCCATCATAAGCTTCAATACAGACCACAGATTGTCAAAAAAGCCATGGCCCTCCCTTCTCTATTTGTATCCAATCTCCAAGGCAGAAACATTGTACAGTGAACATATTACCTTCAATATGCTGGAAAATTATCTCACGTGCTGGACTCCACACTACTTTCATATGATGTTCAAACGTGGCAGCACTGAAGTAGTTTGTAGTATGAACCCTAGCCAGGGCCATCCACTTCATGCCCTCATGCGATATGCCTTCCACTTCTTCAAAAATCAGATCATCAAAGTCACCCTCTCCTATACCTAGACGGTGAAGCATGTCGTCAATACCTTCTTCCTTCTGGCTACTCGGTCCACCAGGTCCGGTACCAGAGTTTTCCGATGGAGGCGCCATCGTATCCCCTGATCTCAACCAATGGAGCAGACGCCCTCAATTGCCCTTGCTGAACTCCACGAAACCAAAGCAGCAGGCCTGTCGTGTGCTCCTCTTCCGATTCCCCGGGGAAACCAGTCACTAGCCCCTCACGATCTCGACTCCCTCACCGAACCAATGTCGGTAGCGGAGGCAAAACCCTAGTCGCCTCTGTCGCCGGAGCCGCTAGGTAAAAAAAGTTTCACTTTTGCGTGAGTGGGTAGTAGGGTTGCTCTTGCTCTGATAAGGCGGACGTACAAGTACCTATGGCTGCTGATGCTAATTAAGTGTGTTGGCAATACATTCACATCAATTAATCCCTTGCTAGCTCTCCATGCACCGAACTACATCAACCCGCTTCCCCAACATCGGAATAGCACCGACGAGGCGAAGCCACGCCACCTACCTGTATTTTCTTCCATGAAGCACAAGTGTGTTGGCATTTGGCAATACATTCACATCGATCAATCCCTTGCTAGCTCTCCATGCAGGCTGGTTCTCGCTCCCGGACGACCTCGACCCTAGGCGCGCAAGAACCTGGTAGGTTGGCCTTGTGGAGATGCTCTTAACAAGCCTGCCTTGGATAGTAGGGTTGCTCTTGCTCACGTCGGCGAAGATTTCGTTTCCCTTCTGGCGAGCCGTGACGGAGGACCCCATCGATGGGCTATGGAGCCAGCATGCCAGCACTCGAGAACGAGAGATTTCACCATGTCGATCGCTAGAGGCCGAAACGGATAATTGGTAGGGCCTGCGCGCCGTCCGCAGCACGGTGACCGTGCATGCATCCGATCCAGCACGACGCCCCTCCCGTGCACGCACCGTACAGGCTCGTCGACGGCGTGACACGAGCACGAGGGCGCACGCGCTACGCCGAGCCATAGTTTATGGCCACGGCGCCGGGGCTGCCGGTCTCGGCGAGGCGATCGAACCGAAGCACAAAAGCTGGCGCCGCGGTGAGCGCGTTCGCTAGGCAAGCCACATGTCGCCGCGCGCGGCCACCGAGGACGCGACGACGACGACGACGAAAGGCGCCAGCCAAGTGACCAACCCAATCGAGGAGTAAACTAGTGGCAGTATCAGCATCGAGCAGGTAAACCAAGCAGTAACCCAACAAAAGAAAGGAAATCCCCGGGGAAAAGTATCATGTCTAGCTAGTTACACAAGAGAATCGCTCCATCTCAACTCTGACTCTGACTGACCGGCCGGAAGACAATCCAAAAGATATCGACGAGAGACCCGGACAGCGTCTCGTGACGACCGACCCGGCAGCATTTGGCTTAATCATGCCTCGTGACGCGCGCGCCCGCCCCCGTCACGCTAGCTGTAGTGGCGGTGGCGCCGCGGAGCGGTGCTGGTACCACCATTACCGCTCGTGGTTGCAGCCGTGGAGGTGCCTGCTCCGGCGGCGGATGCCTGGGCGGCCATGGCGAGCTCGAACTGCCGCACGGATAGCGCCGGCGCCTGAGCCTCCGGCACAGACGGCTGCGGAGCTGAGGAAGAGGACGATGTGGACGCGGCGGCGTCTGGCTGAGGATTAGGCGCGGCGCGGTTCCATGAGCGGAGGCTGGTGGTGGTGCTGGTGCTGCCGTCCCACCCGATGTGGGCGACGTGCTTCACGTCCGTGGGGAGGCCGATCACCATCTCCTGCTCCTCTTCCTCCTCGTCTTCTTCGTCGTGCACGGCGAAGATCTGGTGGGACAGGTTCTTGAACCCGCGCAGCAGCCGCGCCACCAGCGACAGCGACTCTGGCTTGCCCGGCGGCTTCCTGTCGGCGCCGCCTCCCGCTGCAGACGTCATCTCGCCTGCTCCACCACCAGCACCTATAGGTCGCCAACAGCAGCTCGGCGGTCAGAGGGAGAAGAAGACCAAAGAAGATTAGGATGATGAAGAAGAAGACTTGTAGTAGCTCGCTTACCTTGTGGTTTGCTGGAGTTGACGACGTCGACGCTGGAGGCGGAGCGGCAGGTGGAGGAGAAGGGGATGACGATGAAGGAGGACCGCTCCTTGCGGCCGCGCGGCTGCTGCTCCCTGCTGGTCATGGCCGACCCACCGACCACTGCAGCGTCCAGATTCAATCAACCTCTATGTCTTAGCGCGAGCAGGAAAGGCAGGCAGGCGGCGATTGCGCGACCTAGTAGAAGCGAGGTGGGAGGGGAGGAGATTGCTGCTGCTGCTGTTAACAGAAGGAAGGAAGCGCCCACGGCTTGCCAAGTTTGGTATAGGTCGGGAGGGAGGAAGCTAGAGGCAAAAAGAGCGAGAGCGAGAGCGAGAGCGGCGACTGACCTGCGCACTGCAGCTTGGGGAAATGAGTAGTAGAGAATACTGCTCGCACTTGTAGTTGCAGCCTAGCTACTCCCTACAGCATTGACATGGTGGTGGTGCAGCCGCGAGCGGTACACAGTTCCATCTTGGGTGGGGGTACGGGAAAGATGAAGAAGACGCGGGCAGGGAGTGGGTTGGGTTGGTAAATTCGTACCCACCCCCACCCAGGAACGATAGGACCATTTCCGGCCTGGTGTACAAGACGAGACAGCGAGATACACGGACGGGGTGGGTACGCCCTCATTCCTGCTACTACACCTGCAATGTGCGCGCGTCCAGATTTTTGGAGATGGGTTGGTTCCGTTTCCCTCCCTCCCTGCTGGACCAATGCCCAACTGCTTCCCTCTGTCAATGCCCACCACCACCACTCCTCTAAACTAATTCGCCACCTCTCTGTCTCTCGGCTCCTCGCCATATAATATATTGTACTCTATACTCTGTACGTATGTGGTACCTAGAATGGAATCGGATCAGCCATACGTACGATTATACAGCTGTAACGTATTGCCGTACACGTCCTTGGTGCCAGCGACGCGAGCGCTTGCTAGCTTGGCCACCTGCTCGTCTCGTATACTCGTACATACACACGCCCAGACGCACATGCTCCTCCCCCTCTCACTCCTCAGTACTCACAGGCGGCTGTTCAAAAATGACTGCATCTCAAGTTCAGTAACCACTACGCACACTGCACGTTGTTGTCTCCCTACTAATCCTGTACGTATATATGGTATTCTCAAGTTCTGGACGCTGACTCATACTGTATGTAGAGCAGTTGACCAGCGCGACGCTTTCTACTCCAAATCCATGTGCTGGAAATCTTTGCCGGAGTATTGAAAAGGAAAAACCGAGCGTCACGGCGTAGCTTTGCGGGTGAGATGGGCCACGGCTCATTGGCGGTTTGTTTGGGCCGGCCTTCTTTTGACATGTTGTTAGGGCCGGGTTAGATCTGTGCTAACCCATTAGCAAGCCCAGCCCACACATGAAAACAAAGAGTCCGCGTGAATGTAGTAGGTCCACTGGAGAGTATCCTGAAAAAAAAGGTCCACTGGAGAGTATCGTCCGTGGGTGTGCGCACAAAGAACAACACGATCAACTCACCACGTATGCCTCCTCTTGACGACAGATTTCCTTTCTCAATCTATCGCGTGAAACAGAGTCAGACACTCAGCCTTCCACAAAAACCTAGCGCCGCCTGTCCTCTTCCTCCCTTCTACATATCGGTTTTCTTTCTTGGTCCGCTGTCGCCGGCAGGGGTGGACCTAGAGTAAAACCAACCCGGTGTCCTCTTATGAGTCACACATGATTATCAGTTAGAGCCGGGGGTGTCATATGCCACAAACTCTTAGAATTTAGCAAAGAAATGAAACTTTACCCGGTGTCCTGTGACACCTGGTAGCACAACCTGGGTATGCCCCTGGTCGCCGCCATCAAGAGGCATGATCTATGCATAAAGTATTTAATAGAAGTAGGTTTAATAAATTAGATTAGGATTTTGGTGGCCGTCTTTTTCTTTTGACCTCCGTCCTCCGCCTCAATAGAGATGACATAGTCTACCGTAAGTGAATTTTTTGGCCCTTCGTTCGACGATATGATCTCCTTCTCGGTGACAATGCTAGCGGTAGAAGATTACAATTCTATAGATATGGTCCTTCTGATCTTGCTTCGCCAGAATGTATTTTTAATCTTTTTTCGCATGGTTGCCGCAAGAAGGTTCATCCTCGCAATATTTGTCTCGGCTTCTATGTCCACGATAATAGTGATACGTGCTCCCGGCTCCCTCACGACGTCGACCAACATGTTCGGTTAATTTTCCTGTCATAATGGTGTTGCCAATGTTGATTGACTACCTCAATGGTTACGTGGGTGCATGTAGCCTTTGCATAAAATTAAATTATGGAACAATTTTCTTTGGTATTATTTACAAGTCTATGGGTTGATATCTATTTTTGGCTGCCTTCAAAAAATTACATGATTATGTACTAAAATAAGAAAGAGTTTGAAGAACTCGAAGATTTACGCTTTTTTTAGACTTTATTGTTTTATAGTCGTTGAAGACAGTTCGCATTTCTCTACCATGTACTATTTCTTATTATGAATATGCGTGGTATCAACTTTTTTTAAAAAAAAACTAACGGCGTAATTATCCTCTCCAAGCATCTAGTTTCCACCGATTCCCGTTCCTCTAAATTTTGAAATCTGAAAGATCGAGATGTCGCCTAGAGGGGGGGGGGGTGAATAGGCAATTACAAACTCTTGCGGATTTGTCTTGTATGAATGCGGAATTAAACTATCGTTTAGTTTACAAGCACAAACCCTAAATATGGTAAGCTCAACTAAGTGTAACAATAGCAACTAGAGCTAAGCAAGATAGGCACAAGATATATGTAGCACAAGTGATAGCAAGATATATGTACTTCAAGCACGAAGGCTATCACAAGGAAAGAGAGCTCGGGTATAGAAATAACCGAGGCACGCGGAGACGAGGATGTATTCCCGTGTTCCCTTGCTTTGCAACAAGGTACGTCACGTTTGGAGGAGTGGAGGTCCCACGAAGGATTCCCCGCGCCACGAAGGCTCACCCTATTCTCCGAACCACACCCACGAAGGATAATGGCCCTTTCCTTATGGTTAGCTTTTCCTCCGCTCCGGAGATGGCAAGCTCCACAACCACTTCACAAGCTCCACGAAGGAGAAGCCCGGGCCTCTTCACAATCTTCTTGAAGAGATCACCGGAGCACCAATCACCAAGCCAACTAGGAGGTCACCCTCCAAGAGTAACAAGCTCACGGTCTCTCACTCGAACAAATCGTGGTGGAGAGCTCAACACTATGCAATGATGCAAAGCAAGAACACCGGAGGTGTTCAAGTCCTTCACACTCAAATCCCACCAAAGCAACGAATGCTAGGATGAGATTGGAGAGGAAGAACAAGGGGGAAAGTCAACCAAAGACTCCAAGATCTAGATCCCAAAAGATTCCCTCACTTAGAGAAGAAACGGTTTGGTGGAAGTGTAGATCTAGATCCCCTCTCTCAAATCCTCAAATATGAGCAAGAATGGTTGGAGGATTCAAGGAGAAGAGCAAGTTCTTCAAATAGTAGCATGGAGGAGAGAGAATGGGAAGAACTAGTTGCTCAAGGTGGAAGAAGAGCTATTTATAGCATGGGAGCAAATAAAACTGTTGGGGGGAAAAAGACAAGAAAAACGGACAGAAAACGGCTCCAAAAAAGCAGCCCAGCCGGCTGCCAGGCCGGCTGACCGGATTCTGCGCTGAGGCAGCCGGCGGCCCAACCGGCCCGGCCGGCCCAGCAGCCGGGTGAGGCTGGCGTCTGTGCGGCGGAAAAACTGGGCGCGCGGGCGAGCGGCCAGCGAGGGCAGCAGCGCGGGCGGGCAGCGGCCCAATACAGCGTGGGCGGCGCGGAGGCAGGCAGCGTGGGAGGCGCCGCGTGGGCTGGGGAGGCTGTGTGGGCAGCCGGCGAAGGCGGCCGGAGTGGGTTCCGGCCGGGCGGGAGGCGTCGGGCGGCCGGTCGGCGGGCCGGGCCTGCTGCGATTCTGGGCCCAACGCCCCTGGATGTGGCCGGAAGGCACAACCCAGACCAGCGCGGCCAAGCGGCAGCGGCAGGCAGTCGAGCCGGTCGGTCGGCCGGACCATTTCCCTTTTTTTCTTCATTTCTTTTTCTTCTTTTCTCTTTTTCCTTTTTCCCTTTTCTTTAATAACAAATGCTCCCGAACTCCGAATCGCATGAAACCAATTTTGTTTGGAAGATAACAACGAATGCTATCTTATGGAAAGTGAAAACCCAAGAATCTGTAGGAGGGGATTTTATCATGAATATAAAAGGTACAACCTTATATCATGAATAACCGGTAAAATCACCCAACCTTGAAAATGCAATAGAAGATGCATGCGAACTCCGTTTTCGATGAACTTGGGCTTGTTGTAAAGCTAGCAACAAGCTCAAGAACCTCACACCGAGAAATACCAAGAAGCAATAAGAATGTGCAAAGTATGCAAAGGATTGAGCTCTCTAAGACGATGTGATCAAGTTACTCAACCGAAAGCCCCTCTTAATAGTGCGGCTATCTATCCTATAATCCGGTCTCCCAACATCCACCTTGAGACCGGTAAAAGGAAAAACCTAGCAAGGCCATACCTTTTCCTTGCGCATCCCATCACTTGATCATTGTCGCTTCGTGTATACTCACAAATGCTCCCCCATACACAATGATGGGAAAGCTTCATTGATGCACATCTTCACATGTCCACTATCACCAAATGGACGGCAAGCTTCAAGCATGTGATCCACTCAAGATACTCATCTTGAACTTGCCCAACTCAACCTTGTATCTTCTCATACTCACTTGAGATAGAGCATGGCTAATATTGAGTTCCACATAAGAACTCCATCTTCATTTCTTCTTCTTGATCATATCACATATATATCTTCATACCGATGATCTTGATGCCAAATCACAAGGTATATATTTATCTTCATGGCATCCATACTTGAATCCAACACATGGAGAGCAAGTAGATCCTATGGAATATTCCTTCATATAAACTCAATGAAAACATTAGTCCATAGGGGTTGTCATTAATTACCAAAACCACACATAGGGGCAATGTACCCTTACAATCTCCCCCATTTTGGTAATTGATGACAACCACAATAAGAGGGTTTATATAATGAATATTAGTGACAAGTACGCAACTTATCCGAGAATAAGTTGTATACAAGAGGTTGTATTTGATATGGTCAAGTAACACAAAGCAACTAGTCCATATCAAAACCGGCTCTACTCACACAACTACAACAAATGCAATGGATGTGAGTAGAACCAATATATATAGAGAAAACTCCCCCACAATGTATGCACGTGTGATGAACATGAATTCATTGCATACATTGTCAAGATTAACCTTTGGGATAGTTTCCACTATATATATACAACCATGCAAGACATATAAATATGGAATGCATGAGAGGCAAAACACTTAAGCACAAACCAAGCTTAAGTATAAAACCATTCCCTTAAACCCTCTAAACTTCTCCCCCATTGGCATCGATTGTCAAAATGGGTGAAAAATTTAGAAGGCCAATATAATGTGAGTTCCTCCCCAAAGTGTGCACTTCTCATAATTTGAGTGGAATCAAGTGCACATATCCAATGATGAATACTTGAAGGAAATCAAATTATATTGAGGATCAAAGATTGCATAAAGATAATATGGTGAAGTGAGCTTCAACAAATAAAGGCAAGCAATCAAGGATCCAATTGGACAAACAAATATATCATGATAAGAGAGATATGGTGCTCTAAAAATAAGAAAGCTCCCCAAGGTTCGTGCACAATTTATAATGTTTGCGTTTGAATACAATATGCACAAACATGGAATCCTCACTCCCTATATATCATTTAGAACACAACTAAGATAAAGAGAGTATGCTTATCAAGAACAACTTTAGTCCAACAATTACGAGATATGAGTGCATGAAGAAAATAAATAAACCAAGCACTCATAAATTTTCTTTACCAACCCACTAAAAACAAAAGGGGTAAAAGATGGTCGGCAAAGATCAAGGATATCAAGGTGATGGATTAACACTCTTATGTATATGAGTTTCTAAAGTGGACAAAGTGATCCATAAAGAAACATGCACACACAAGAGGTTAACAAAATAGATAAAACAAGATATCCAAGATGAAGTCATAAAATATACCAAAGGATGTTTGCTTAAGAAGCATATATAGCCTATGGCTCCAATTTTCACTTATGGTATATATGAATGAACTTCAACCAAGTTAAACCTCAAAAACATTACAACTAACAATAAGGGAAGTAGAGCTAGTTGGAGTGTTTTGAGAAAGGCAACAAGTATCACAAATACGGATTTATTTCACAAATTCATCAATATTGCACACAAGAGCTCTTTGAGGAATTGATATGCAATAAATTGCTAGAGGGCATATTTGTGATAGGTGAATCATAAAATATGATATATATATATATAACCTATCATATGCATCTTCTCAAATTACTCAAATGTTCAATAAGAAGTTTTACTTTAAAAGGGTTTTTCAAGAACCGCAATATTTTCGAAATAAATAATTTCATGCCAAGATACAACCTACAAGAGGTTGGATGCTATATGAGAGTGCATGAATAAGATACTTGTTACCGAGATGGCAATGGCTTGATGTAGTAGATAAGAGTTCATCGATCATCCTAGCTTGACTCCAATCCTCATATGGTGACAACACCTTCCTTATAGATGAGACAAGCCTCCATTGCATCTCCAATGTACCTAAAACATCATTCAAGTACATCTTGGTCCCCAAACTTATTGGGTCCAACATGGTTAGACTAACCACAATATATAGGACACACTCCATATAAACATGTGCATATTTAGATGACGTTTGAATTTCATGCACATCTTAGCCATTTAGGATTTGATGGAGTATATCCTACATAATGGATCGAAAGAAAGCAAGCATGCTACAAGTATAAACAAATTACATATAAGCATGCACCAAAACTTTTAAAGATCCAAGAAAGATATACTTTGGACAAAATACCAAAGGAATTAAATAAGGCATAGAGGTGTCACAAAACAAGTTTGTTGTCCAAATTATATCTAAGAAGCAAATCACAAAAGATTTGTTCAACAAAGTTCAACAAATGAACTAAGAAGAGACCATTGAGCATAAAGGATGAAATAAAGCAAACATGCTCAAAGATCTTATCTCATTCAACATATAAAGCATAGAAGAAGGAATGAGATAACAAAACTCCCCAAAAGAGCAAGGTTCGAACAAATAAACCAAACCCTCACTTTTCACAATGGCACAATGTACCGTAAAGAAAAGGTATGTATTCCAAAACAAACACTTGATATGAATCAAGAGGATTTATCAAAAGATTTTTCAAAGGGACAAGGAAGACATATGGGAGCTACAAGGATTTGTTGGAAATAAAATAAGGCAATAAGAAGCAATCCAAGGTGAAGGTGATCCATAAATTCAACCACATATAAGGTTATCAATTGTCAAAGACAATGAGTATATTGGAAATAATTTCTGGTGGTGAATTGACAAAGATAGTAAGGATCAACTTCACAATAAAGGCATAGGATAAGTATATAGAATTAAGCACTATGCACGGATGAAGATTCTTGATAACTTCAACTAGTCACACAATCACGCACGGCAATGATTAGAATAACTTGAAGCAAACGGTGTGCCAAATAAGATATAGAGATATGTATTTGAGGAAAAACCGCACCAAGAATTTCATATTCAAACAAGAGCCCACAAGATGAGTAATAAAATATTTTTATTAGGAATGGAGCTTGTTTGAGCAAACATGCCACCTAGGAACAAGATAATTAAGAGCATCAACTCTAAGTGGCATAACCTCATATGTTCACATTTCCTAGGTTTGTGATATGTACAAAACATATTACTCCCCCATAATGTGATAAAACATTTCTTCTTAATCAAGAGGCAATTGAAATTCGACTAGAGATGATTAATGGACATTTAGAATTTGAATTTCTCATGAGTATGACACACCACATAGTGACTAGATAATCTTCCAATATCAATACTAAGTGGTGGTACCCATGTACACACATTTTAAAGAAAGAGAGATGCACAAAGCATATCACTCCCCCAAAATGGGATGTTCCATTAATCACTTCAAAGAGAGCCAAATAAGATATCATCAAGGTGCATTAGGCTCAAAACAATACACAAGTATATGGTGAGTCAAACAAACATACTTGAATACACAAGATAAGCAAGTAAGACACAACACATACATACATATATTTGGTACAAAACCAAACATGCAAAGGGGCAAGTAACTTACAATAAACATGAAGAGTTGAAGTATAAGTTACCGCAAGGAGGAACATTGGATATAAGATATAGATGATAATCCATACGACTTGGCTTGGTAAAAATGTAATATATGAAGATCCCTTAATTCTTCATGAAGTAGCCAAGTCTCCAATGACCTCCACATGCACCTATTGATCAAGTTTGAGATTGTTGGTCCCCAACCAAGTTGGGTCCTAAGAGATTAGTCACAATAGGCTTGGCAACCCAAATGGTTCTTTTCTTGAAACCACTTTGAGTTCCAACAAACTTGGCAAACACATTGCCATCCTTATCCTTCCCTAGAGAATAATCATTATCAACAATTATAGGGTTAGATAAGGTACCACCTAAGCAAGAAGAAGCAAAGTGCCCCTTCTCACGGCATAAGTAGCAAGTGTTCCCCTTTCTCTTCTTTATTGATTTCTTCTCTTGGGGAACAATATCTTGATTCTTCTTGGGAAGTGGCCTATCTTCAACTTGAGGTCGAGCATGAGCTTGACCTTTACCTTGTGGTCGTTTCCCTTGTTGTTTCTCACTCAAGTGCTTCTTCTTCTTCTTCTTCAATGGGCATGATCTAACATGATGCCCTTCAACCTTGCACTTGAAACAAACCAACTTGGCCGGATCCTTGACTTTGTCTTGGCCCTTCTTCTTGTTGCTCTTGCTCTTGGACTTGTTCTTGTTATTGGAGTTGAATCCAAGTCCACTCTTGTCATTGGGGGATTGTTGCACACTTAGCATCTTGTCAAGTGCGGATTTCCCTTCATGACGCTTTTCCAAGTCTTTCTTTAAAGAAAGGACTTGGGCCTCGAGCTCTTTGATTTCCTCTACATGGTTAGTAGAAATGCAAGTACTAGAGGAAGTAGAAGCTTCATTGTTAGAGCAACAAGGCAAAGTGAGTAATCCAACACAAGGTGTATCACTAGTTTGACTAGATGGATTACAAGGACTAGCACATGGCAATATAACATTTGTAGTAGAGATTGTGCTAACATCCATATGAGGCTCACAAGATGTTACCTTAGTGATACTTGCCTCATGAGCTAACTTTAGCCCATCATAGGAAATTAGAAGATCATCATGAGAGTTTGAGAGCTTTTTATGACTTTCTTCCAATTCCCTATAATTGCTAGTTAGCAACTCAAGTTGAGCCCTTAGCTCAACATTCTCCTCTAAGGTAGATGCTTCACAAGAATTAGAGTTAGTAGCACAAGCATCAACAATAGTTTTCTCATTTTCATGCATATAGGATTCAATTTTTTGTGTAAGCATAAAATTAGTATGCTTCTCATCTTTTAGCTCATGCTTGAGGAGAGTGAATCTCATTTCCTCATTTTCAACATGGGACTCCAACTTCACTATGGTTTCCTTATATTTATTCAAGATATCCATAGAGTGTTCGAGATTAGCACGAGCTTCTTTATTACCATGAAGAGAAGCATATATCATTGCCATATTATGCACCAGGGTATTATATTCTTCATCATTATCATCATCATCACTCTCATCATTAGAGGAAGTGTTAGGAGTCAAAGTAGGAGATACCTTTGATCCATTTGCCATAAGGCACATGTGCATAGGAGAATGAAGATGAAGATATTCTTGAATCCTCATTTGAAAACATGTCTTGATCCATAGAGTGTTCGGTTTCCTCTACATTGTTAGTCAACAAACAACTAGAGGAAATATAAGCATTTTGATTATGGGGGCAAGACAAGGTAAGCATATCTTCATGAGATCTATGTAAGCAATTTACACATGATATGCAAGGACTATCAACACAAGCATGTAGGTCATTTTCAATGCTAGATGTGTTTAAGTCCAAAGAGGAAGCATTACAATGGGATAGAGATGAAGAATCATCACTATTGAGCACAATATCAACATTGCAATTTTCCTCACCACTCACCATATCATTACTTCGTGTCTTGCTACACGTTGGTGAAGTGAAAGAAGATGATAACTCATCACGACCGGAGGTGGAAGCAACTTGGAGCTCTTCATGATGTGAAGGGGAAGAGAGCTCCTCGGAGTCACCACCGACCAATTGAGAAGTGGATCCACCAAACATTTCCTTAAGCTTGATCCACATCTCATGAGACGATTTTCGCTTTATATATATCAAGAACCTACGAAAATCGGGTCTCAAAGAGAATAAAAGCTCATTAGATACTTGAGCTTCAAGATGTAAGTTTTTCTCATCCTCTAAAGATAGATTTTGAGAATCCATCGGAGGAGAAACACCGACATCTAGAAATTGCTCTATATGTGGACACAAGGTCCGAAGCTTACAAAGCAAGCAATTTCTCCACAAAAGATAATTTGTGCCATTAAAGACAATTGTGTCATTGTGCACTATACTAGCCGACATCTTTACTCTCAAGGCGGTGAAGCCTAAAACAAGGAGAGACCTTGCTCTGATACCAATTGAAAGATCGAGATGTCGCCTAGAGGGGGGGGGGGTGAATAGGCAATTACAAACTCTTGCGGATTTGTCTTGTATGAATGCGGAATTAAACTATCGTTTAGTTTACAAGCACAAACCCTAAATATGCTAAGCTCAACTAAGTGTAACAATAGCAACTAGAGCTAAGCAAGATAGGCACAAGATATATGTAGCACAAGTGATAGCAAGATATATGTACTTCAAGCACGAAGGCTATCACAAGGAAAGAGAGCTCGGGTATAGAAATAACCGAGGCACGCGGAGACGAGGATGTATTCCCGTGTTCCCTTGCTTTGCAACAAGGTACGTCACGTTTGGAGGAGTGGAGGTCCCACGAAGGATTCCCCGCGCCACGAAGGCTCACCCTATTCTCCGAACCACACCCACGAAGGATAATGGCCCTTTCCTTATGGTTAGCTTTTCCTCCGCTCCGGAGATGGCAAGCTCCACAACCACTTCACAAGCTCCACGAAGGAGAAGCCCGGGCCTCTTCACAATCTTCTTGAAGAGATCACCGGAGCACCAATCACCAAGCCAACTAGGAGGTCACCCTCCAAGAGTAACAAGCTCACGGTCTCTCACTCGAACAAATCGTGGTGGAGAGCTCAACACTATGCAATGATGCAAAGCAAGAACACCGGAGGTGTTCAAGTCCTTCACACTCAAATCCCACCAAAGCAACGAATGCTAGGATGAGATTGGAGAGGAAGAACAAGGGGAAAGTCAACCAAAGACTCCAAGATCTAGATCCCAAGAGATTCCCTCACTTAGAGAAGAAACGGTTTGGTGGAAGTGTAGATCTAGATCCCCTCTCTCAAATCCTCAAATATGAGCAAGAATGGTTGGAGGATTCAAGGGGAAGAGCAAGTTCTTCAAATAGTAGCAATGGAGGAGAGAGAATGGGAAGAACTAGTTGCTCAAGGTGGAAGAAGAGCTATTTATAGCATGGGAGCAAATAAAACTGTTGGGGGGAAAAAGACAAGAAAAACGGACAGAAAACGGCTCCAAAAAAGCAGCCCAGCCGGCTGCCAGGCCGGCTGACCGGATTCTGCGCTGAGGCAGCCGGCGGCCCAACCGGCCCGGCCGGCCCAGCAGCCGGGTGAGGCTGGGCGTGCGCTGTGTGGCGGAAAGGCCTGGGGCGCGCGGGGCGAGCGGCCCAGCCAGGGCAGCGGCGCGCGGGCGGGCAGGCGGCCCAATACCGCGTGGGCGGCGCGGAGGCGAGCCGCGCGGGGGAGGCGCCGCGTGGGCTGGGGAGGCTGTGTGGGCCGCCGGCGGGAAGGCGGCCAGTGGGTTCCGGCCGGGCGGGAGGCGCCGGGCAGGCCGGTCGGCGGACCGGGCTCTTGCCGATTACGGGCCCAACGCCCCTGGATGTGGCCCGGAAGGCACCAGCCCCAGACCCGGCGCGGACCGGGCAGGCCGGCGGCCGGGCCGGTCAGGCCGGTCGGTCGGCCGGTCCATTTCCCTTTTTTTCTTCATTTCTTTTTCTTCTTTTCTCTTTTTCCTTTTTCCCTTTTCTTTAATAACAAATGCTCCCGAACTCCGAATCGCATGAAACCAATTTTGTTTGGAAGATAACAACGAATGCTATCTTATGGAAAGTGAAAACCCAAGAATCTGTAGGAGGGGATTTTATCATGAATATAAAAGGTACAACCTTATATCATGAATAACCGGTAAAATCACCCAACCTTGAAAATGCAATAGAAGATGCATGCGAACTCCGTTTTCGATGAACTTGGGCTTGTTGTAAAGCTAGCAACAAGCTCAAGAACCTCACACCGAGAAATACCAAGAAGCAATAAGAATGTGCAAAGTATGCAAAGGATTGAGCTCCCTAAGACGATGTGATCAAGTTACTCAACCGAAAGCCCCTCTTAATAGTGCGGCTATCTATCCTATAATCCGGTCTCCCAACATCCACCTTGAGACCGGTAAAAGGAAAACCTAGCAAGGCCATACCTTTGCGTTGCGCATCCCATCACTTGATCATTGTCGCTTCGTGTATACTCACAAATGCTCCCCCATACACAATGATGGGAAAGCTTCATTGATGCACATCTTCACATGTCCACTATCACCAAATGGACGGCAAGGTTCAAGCATGTGATCCACTCAAGATACTCATCTTGAACTTGCCCAACTCAACCTTGTATCTTCTCATACTCACTTGAGATAGAGCATGGCTAATATTGAGTTCCACATAAGAACTCCATCTTCATTTCTTCTTCTTGATCATATCACATATATATCTTCATACCGATGATCTTGATGCCAAATCACAAGGTATATATTTATCTTCATGGCATCCATACTTGAATCCAACACATGGAGAGCAAGTAGATCCTATGGAATATTCCTTCATATAAACTCAATGAAAACATTAGTCCATAGGGGTTGTCATTAATTACCAAAACCACACATAGGGGCAATGTACCCTTACAAAATCCCTATCTAAGTTTGTATCTTCGGCCAACACCAACCACAACGCGATACAAAGACGCGCACGCAGTGCTGCACCTATTCCTCTTGCTGTTAGCTAGGCCCTATTTATATGGTTACTATTTCTTTCACAAATTTTGAACGAATTGAGGCAAATGTGATGATGGGAGCCTTTAGTGGGCTGTTGACATTGCTTGTTTGGTAAATTTATGTATCACTCATTTCATGTCGTAACACATGGGTATTAAGGAGGAATGGAGTGCCTAGCATTTCAAAATATATATACATACGTAATAATAACAACAATACGATGGACATAACAACTAACAAAACAACCAAGGTCCTCACATGACGATGGCAAACATGAGAGACATTTACTCACCACATGTTGCTACCACATTGGATAGTAGCGTTGTAAGTGCTTAGTAGCATCATGCTCAAGCCACACCCTGGTCCTCCTCTTCATCAGGGTTCGCCCTCCCACCTCCAACCAAGGTTGGGCCGGCGAATTTTGTGGCCCTGTACAAAGTTAAAATGGGCCCTAGTTTTCAGAAAAAATTGAATTATAATTATGTGTTGACAGAAGAATAATTACGTACTAATTGAAGTGTAATCCTACGGAAGAAGAATCGTGCGTAGTTGGTTGTCCGCCTTGCTCTCCTTTCAACTGTAGGTTTTGGGACCGAGACTTGAAAACTTGATAACCAGAATTAATGTTTTGCTCACGTTTTATTTGGGTGAAATCTTAAAAAAAAAGACCGACCTTTTCGAAGGCAAGCAACTCTATGTGCATGCGACAAGTGACGCGTTGTGTTGTCAGAAAATTCATGGGTAGTGGGTGGTCGAAGGTGGGGATAAAGGAGTAGAGAGAATGACAAATGGAGGGTGGATTGTCTCAGATTTTCCCTTTATTTTTAAGATTCGTTTTTCGAAATAATATTTTTTAGAACCGTAAGTTCAAATCACGAACCGTTTTTTTTACTTTTGATATCCTAGGGTGTAGATCTTCGAAACTATACCCGATGTTGATAGGTTTTGAGAAACTTTTTCTCTGTACTTCCAACTGTTATGGTTGTACTTGAGGTGTGTATAACTCTACTAGTGTCTAGTGCATGAACTGATAAGTACTTCTGTTTTTACTGTTTTTAGTGCAGTTTTTTCTTTAATCGGTAAATATACTCGCTTGTGTGTGTAGTTGTACTTGTATTCGCTTGTATGTGTAGCTGTACATGTACTCACTCATGTGTGGATATGTACTTGTACTCGCTCGTGTGTGCGAACGTGCTTGTACTCGCCCGTGTGTAATTGTGCTCGTGTGTTGTATGTAACTGTACTCATGTGTTGTACGTAACTGTACCCATGTGCACAGCTGTATTTTTGTAGTCGTTCGTGTGTGTAAGGGTACTTGTGTGTTATACTTATTTGTACTGGTGTGTGGTGTGTTCTATGTAACCACACCTGAGGTTTACACCGAATCGTACTCGAGTTTACAAGTAATTGTACTTAAGTTTTTTTGGACGTGTAGTTATACTTTTAAGCCTCAATAAAACTAAAATTTGGTTTCAACATACTATATTCGGGTTAGAAAAGATAGCTACGTGCCTGAGCTATCTTTATGTTCCGATCGATTACTAGCTAGCAAATGGTTCGCTCGCAAAACACGCGTGGTGTGGCAGGTATCACGCAGGGTCGCGCGCTTTCGACACGTGTCGATCTCTGGTATGATGTGTGAGAGGATGTTTCCCTTGACGAAGGTCGGCCTCTATCTAGTGATACCCTTTATTCTGGTCTTGATCTTGATTGAAGTACCGAGATTAATGAGCTGAATTATTCGGCGGCTTGCAAGTTGGGTGCTACAAATTTGGGCCCCAGGAAATCGTGGGCCATGTGCCATTGCACAATTTGCACTCCCACTCGCTCGGCCTGCTTCAACTATTTTTTCTTTAGTTTATTTTTTATTGTACCATAAAGAATGAGACGTGAACTTTATTTAGACTGGGGGCCAATGCCCCCCCCCCCCAATTTTTTAGATAACTACATATAATTAGTAGTGATATTTTGAATATTTATGTGATTATGTTCGAAAAATCCCCCCAGTGCTAGAATTTGTAGCCTATGAGTTTTAAACACATTTCACACAATGAAAATTTGAATATCCATCCTAGAGGCGAGTAGGCGACCATGTGCACCGGAGAGGAGTAAGTGACACAGATGGAGCTTTTTTTTGTTTTGAGACAACCTGCTAGACTTTATTATTCGACAGTAATGTTTACAGGAATGTTAATAGAATAGGGAGTACCCAGCCACAAGTGGCGGCCAACTCCAAGAGATAAACTATGTCTAGCTAGGTTGTGAGCTTCAAAATTCGAAGCCCTTCCTTCAAAAACGATCTTGCAGTCGATGAAAGATGCAAATCGTGATTTGATTTCCGAGATAACAGTTCCATATCTTCCCATACTTCCATCAGATATGTCCGTAACCACCATCTTGCAATTAGAAGCAATCAGGATTCTTGAGAGGTTGAGATCTTCCGCCAAGGATAGCAACTTGCGACAGGCAAGAGCTTCGAGGACAGTAGGATCAGTGATGCCTGGGAAGATAACTGAAGAAGCACCCAGATAGACTCCATTATAATCTCTACAGAGGGCAGCAGCCACACCCCGATTTCCAGTCTTAGAAATAGCAGCATCAACGTTTAACTTCGCCACGGCTGAGGGCGGTGGTGACCAGGTTGGAGAAGCATTCGGTACACGAGCTTGGCTAGGAGATGGAGCTGGCATGTGTGGTTTGACTAGGAGATGTTATAATTACGATCTTAAGGAATTACATGTACTTTTCAAAGCCCAAGGTTATGTGGGCTGGTCCTTTTTGAACCATGTAATCATTTAATATTTTTGTTGGGTTGGGCTCAGCACCTGGTTCACCTTGAATCCTACATGTACCACTGCGGTTGCTATTTTCCCCTGTTAAACTCTGTACTTCGGTAGTTTTTGAAGTAGACTGCACCGAGCTGCTGAGGGTTTGGAAGATGGTAACGAGCGATCGCTCGATAATCTCACCCATCTTGAATTATATATGCGAGCTCAGTTCTTCATTTGTTTCTTTCGGTTTATGTTCAGCGTCTCCTTCAGCAAATGAAGTGGCTCACAGTTGTGCCAAGTTGCTCAATCTCCTACTCCAAAACCACCACAAAATTGGGCAGGGAGCATTTCCGGCGACCGGAGATCGTTCGTGCAGGTGGTGCGGTCACCTCCACCAATGGATCGACGGTACGGTGGTCCTAGACGCACCCCTCCGAGGAGATCGCCGCCAAGGAACTACTTCGCCAATCGTCCTCGACATGGTTCGGAGGCGGATCGGCGCGATGAACAGCGCCGATGGGAAGATGAGAGACGCCGTGAAGCGGAATGGAGGCTTGAAGATGAACGCCGCAGAGAGGAGGATCGAAGAGCTGCAGATCAAGAGCGGCTGCGTTCCGAGGAGCGCCGTCGCATAGAGGATCGGCGGCGTCTTGATGAAGATCGTCGCCGGGAGGCGTCTCGCGTTTCTGAGCGACTGGCTCGTGAAAGGGCGCTGGCAGACAAGCGGCGCCTCGAAGACGAAGCTCGTGTGCGTGATCGTTGGGCTCACCGAGCCGAGATGATGCCTGGTGATTCTTCTCATGGGGAGGATCCCCTCAGATCGATTGATGTAAGTATGAACAACTCCTCTTCTATTCCGCCTTCGATTGCTGCTGCAGGGTCAGATAGGGGTGTTACTAGTTTGGCTCAAAATCAATCTGCGCTTAGTTTGAATCAGCAACAGCCTGCTCCTAGTTCAACTGTTCCCCCTCATGCTGTTTCTACTCCTGAGAGCCAAGAGGGGTCCTCTGTACCTCTACCGGTTGTGGGTTTGAACACGTCCACTGCTAGGGTTGCTGACAATAGATTCACTAAATTCAAAGGATCTTGCATGAATTGTCGTGGGGAACATCATCTTGATGTCTGTCAGACTAGAGAGCCTTGTGATTACAATGCACCTTTTTATGGCAGTGAAGAGTTTGGTTCTGGGTTTTATTCTATCCCAGTACCTGTTATGGAGAATCAACCTGTGGAACAACTGAACTATGCTCATATTACTGTTGAAAAGGGTGAAGTAAACAGCAGAAACATAGAGCATGAATTTAATGTATGGGCTGAGTCTATGAAGATTAACTGGAGGTTTTTTGCAAAGGAGGTCTCTCCCACTGAGTTCAGAACCAGGTTTCCATCTGCTAAAGCTATTGATGAGCTTGCACATTTTGGCAAACTTTTCATGAAGACAGTTCCAGGAGCTATCATTTCTTTGGAGAAATGGGTGGGTGATATTCAACCAATATCTAAAATGGAGGAAGCTTGGTTTCGGGTGAAAGGGATTCCTATGAATTTCAGATGTAATTCCACTGTTTTCTATGCTGCCAGCTTGGTAGGCAAACCCTTGGTTCTTGACAAGAACTTTCTCAGGAACTTCTCTTATGTCAGAGTTAAGATTGGCAGTCAGGACCTATCTCTGGTCCCTAACACAAGAGTTTGTGAGATGGAGGGTGGCTTTTATGAACTTCAATATACCAGAGAGCTGTGTGAACCCATTCCTACTCCTGGCACCAGAATAATGGTTGCTAATGCCAATGAAGAAGGTGAGGATGATCATGGGACACCAAAGAGGCAAAGGACTGGTAGAAATGATTCTGATGCAGGCTCCCAATCTGCTCCTCCTAGAATAACCAATAATTCTACTAGGAACAATGTGTCAACCAGGCAGACTGCTGCAGCCATGTATGTTGCTTCTGGCAGAGACAATGGGAAAAGGAAACTGTTTGAGAGAGACATTCAAGACAAGGATGATAGTGTGGTGCATGTGGAGTCTAGCGCTCCCACTTCCCTGCAAGATAAAGGTGGTAACAATATGGTGTTATCTGAGGTGCATAAATCTGTAACCAAAGCCTTTGCACCATCAGTTCTATCACCTGGGCAAGCATCCTCTAGTGCATCTGCCCCTTCTTCTTCTTATGCACAATTCCTACATACTTTGGTAAAATCTGGCAGTGATAAGGCCTTCCACATTCAGAAGCAGTATAGAAAAGAGCTGGGGCCCATTCTGGAAGCAGTCAATGAAGAAGAAGCATCTGAGGAACAGGTTGACTATGACTCTACTGAATCTGATAGTGCTGCTACGTCTGTGAGATATATAAATCCTGGTCAGGGAGTTATGGCTCTAGCTGCACCTACTCTTCAGGACAGAATGGCTGTTGATAGTCCTGTCAATGATGTACAAGTGGATGTTGATGGCACACAAGAAGATCCTCTGTCCCAAGTGGACAATCCCCCTGTTTTGGAAACTAACATTGACACTGGTGCCAATATTTCTCTACATCAAGCAGGTGGTGGCCCTCAACCTAGTCGCATGAGTTCCAGGATTATCTCACAGGATTCACATTCCACCAAGATTGCAGAGAAAGCTACCAAAATTGCTGCTACAAGAGATGTGTCAGGTACAAACTTAACCTCTCATAATTCCTTTGCTTTACTTGATGATGATGTTATACATGCAAGGGCCTTAGAAATAGGGGTTGATCCTAAAACATTTAATTTGGAGAATATCAATTATTTGAAAGATCTAGAACAGGCCAGGCATGCTATTGCTGTGGCACATACTGACATTGAGCCAGAGGTTGAGTCAGAGGTAGAAAAGGTTATGCTTCTGGAGTTTGACAGAGAGCAAAGGAGTGAAGATGAAGAGGGTTTTACACCTGTCTTGTCCAGGGAAAAAAGAAAGAAAAGAAGAAGTTTGATTAATTCTGGGAAAAGAAGAGGATCACCAGTGAAATCAGGTGATTCCTCTGAAGGAGCACAGTCAAAATCAAGTGCTGCCTTGGGGAAAGTGAACAATGCTCACCCTTTGAGTGGCATTGTCACTGGAACCAGATGCAGGAAAAAAAATCCAAGATATTTATGATAGGAGCAACTCTTAATTGCAGGGGTGTGGGGAAAAAAGGTATGAGCTGTTTTTTGGCAGATTTTATCAGAGAGCAAGATGTGGACTTCATTGGGCTACAGGAAACAATCAAGAAAGATTATTCTCCTGCTTTTTTCAGGGCTATAGACCCTCAGAATCTGTTTGCTTGGAAGTGGATTGGCTCTGTGGGTAGAAGTGGTGGAATTCTGGGTGGTTTTAGGCTGTCCAGATTCAACATCACTGATACTGAGATTGGCAGATTTTTCATCAAAGTTACTTTGATGGATCTTAAGCTCAATGTGACTTGGTGTTTGGTTATTGTTTATGGTGCTGCTCAGATGAATGACAAGGAAGATTTCTTGATTGAACTTGGCAGAGTGTGCAGTGATCAAAGGCATCCTACTCTCATTGGTGGAGATTTTAATATCATTAGATTTTCTTCTGAGAAGAACAAATTCATGAGAGCCAATAGATGGACAGATATGTTCAACAACATCATTAACACTTATGCCCTGAGAGAAATCCATTTATCTGGTGGACAGTATACTTGGTCAAATAATCAGGCTGACCCCACTCTTGAAAAATTGGATAGATTTTTGATGAATAGTGAATGGGAAGATCTTTTCCCTTTGGCCACAGTTCACAAGATAAATAGAGATGTTTCTGATCACAATCCCCTTATCCTTGATACCTTGGAGGACAAACCAAAGAAAAAGTATCAATTCAGATTTGAAAAAAATTGGATCAGAGAAGAAGATTTTCTGAGCAGAGTTGAAAGGATTTGGCAACAAAATGTCAGAGCCAAGAACAGCCTGGACAGAGTACAGACAAAGCTCAAAGCTATAAAGAATAGTTTGAAGGGGTGGGGATACAATTTAAGGGGGAGGGATAAAAAAAGGAAAAGTGAAATTTCTCTCCTGCTTGCTGAGCTGGAAAGGAAAGAAGAAATATCTCCATTGTCTGATACTGATATCCAACAGAAAGTTGCCCTTCAGCAGGAGATGCTTGACATGTTAGATAAGGAGGAATGTTTCTGGAGACAAAGGGCAAGAGATAATTGGCTTTTGAAAGGAGACGATGTCTGACTTTCTTTCATAGATTGGCCAATGGTTGCAAGAGAAAGTCTAAGATTTTTTCTCTAAAAAATGGTGAATCAGTTATTCAAGGGGATAAAGAGCTGTTGAATCATGCCACTCAGTTCTATAAAAATCTGTTTGGACCTGCAGAAGACAGAGGGGTCAGATTGAATGCTGAGATATGGGAAAATGCAGAAAAGCTTGATGACAGAGACAGGGAGATTCTGTCCAGAAGATTTACTGAACAAGAAGTCAAAGATGTTGTAGATCTGATGGAGAAGAATAAGGCAGCAGGCCCTGATGGTTTCCCCATTGAATTTTATCAAGCTTGCTGGGATATTATCAAAGAAGACATTATGGCAGTGTTTCATGACCTGCATGCACACAAAATTGACCTTGCCAGTATTAACTATGGTGTTATTACTTTAATCCCTAAGGGTGATGATGCTGATAGGATCCAAAAGTTCAGACCTATTTGCTTATTGCAAGTTTTGTTCAAAATTATCACCAAAACTCTTACTGTCAGAGTTACCCCAGTGATGGAGAAACTGTTGTCCAATCATCAAACTGCTTTCATCAAAGGGAGATATATCACAGATGGGGTTATGCTTCTCCAAGAAGTTCTGAGAGAAAGCAAATTTAGAAAGCAACAGGGGGTGGTTTTGAAAATTGATTTTGAGAAGGCATATGATAAAGTAAACTGGAGTTTTCTGTTTGATTGCTGTCATCAGAAGGGCTTCAGTAACAGCTGGCTTGAGTGGATCAAAAAGTGTGTGACTAATGGCACTTTAAGTGTGAAAGTAAATGATAATGTTGGGCCCTATTTTGCTAGCTGTAAGGGAGTTAGACAGGGGGATCCTTTTGCCCCTTTCCTGTTCAATATGGCTGCCAACAGCTTATCCAAGATGATATCCCTGGCTCAGCAGAATGGACTAATCAAAGGGCTTGCTGACAATTTAGTAGAAAAAGGCATTTCTCTGCTGCAGTATGCTGATGACACTATTCTGCTCATTCAGGATGATGCAGAGCAAGCTGTGAATTTGAAACTCATTCTGTATATTTTTGAAACAATGTCTGGGCTTAAAATCAATTTTGAGAAAAGTGAGGTTATGATGATTCTTGAGGATGAGGCCAAATCCCAGTTCTTTGCTGCCCTTTTTAATTGTCAACAAGGGGCTTGGCCAATTAAATACCTTGGCACCCCTGTTTGTGCAAGAAGACCAACTGTTGCAGAGATGAAATTTCTGGGGGAGAAAACAAAAAAGAAGATGTGTGGGTGGGTGGGGAATGCCATGTCCATTGGAGGTAGAGTAGTCAAAATAGATGCCTGCCTTTCCAGTGTTGCTGTTTATCAGATGTCCATGAGGTTACTCCATAAGTCAACTATTGAACAAATTGATAGACCCATCAGATCCTTTTTTTTGGAAGTCTTGATAAAAGAAATATCACTTTGTCAAATGGAACTGGATTTGCAAACCAAAAAAGAAAGGTGGTTTGGGTATAAAAAATCTTCATCTGTTTAATGTCAGCTTGATGTGTAAATGGTGGTGGAAGATTGAGAATGATTCTGGACCTTGGCAAGAGCTGATGAGGAACAAATATCTCCAACAGGGTGGTGTATATCTTGCAAAGAAAAAACCTGGAGACTCCCCTCTCTGGTCTGATATGCTTCAGGTGAAACAGATTTATTTGAAAGGGAGAAGGATGAAAGTGGGGAATGGTAAGAACACTAGTTTCTGGTGTGATGCTTGGTGTGGGCAGAATCCTTTAAAAGACAGATTTCCTGAAATTTTTGATATTTGTATTGAACAAGATGTATCTGTTGCTGAGGCTGCCAACATGAACTGGAACTTTACTTTCAGAAGATGGATGACACCTGATATTGCTCTGCAGATCCATGGTTTACATCAGATTATGCTACAGACAGTGTTAACTGACAGACAGGATAAACCTCACTGGAAATGGACAAAAAGTGGTAAATTCACTGTTAAGTCAGTTTATAATCACCTGTGTAGTAATGGGATGGACAGAACCTTCAAGCACTTGTGGAAAAGTAAAATTCCTTTGAAAATCAAAATCTGGTTGTGGATGATTTGGCACAATGCTATTGCTACAAAAGACAACTTTGTTAAAGAGGAATTGGCATGGGAATGCTTCCTGTCAATTCTGCAATTGTCCCGAGAGTATTTCCCACATTTTCTTCTCCTGCCCTTGCATTGCAAAATTCGTTTGGAGTGCGGTTGGGAAGTTGATTGGAGCAAGAACCAGACCTGGTTCCTTTACTCAGTTTTTTTGGTGGATTCCACGCTTTATTCCTGCAAGCAGAAACACGCAAATTGCGGGGTTGGCTGCGATTTGTTGGGCAATATGGAAATTGAGGAATAGAGCTTGTTTTGATCATAAATTGATCAAGGATCCGGTTGAATTGATTAGTTACTCTACTGTCTTCATGAAATATTGGGCAGGTTTGCATGGTGAGAAGGACGCTGAAGACCTGCGCTTGGGAGCTGATGGGCTTCTGAAGCTGGCTAGTGCCCAGAATGCCGAGGCTGGGGCTCAGAACAGGCCTACCCCAACACAGAGACCACTGATGATCAGGGATGCAAGGAACGCTGATGTTGATGAGGATGACATGGAGGAGGACGAACGTGTTGATATCACCTGATGCGCTACATCTTGTTGAATAGCTGCTGTAGGATTCTGCTTTTGGCTGGTGGTAGCTGTGATAAACTTAGCTTGATGTTGTTTTTTCGCTGTGCTATCTCTCTGTGTTGGGAGATAAAACTGTTAGATGTGTTGAGTGTTGGTTTGCCCCAGGCAGCCGTTTAGTTCCTTGTGTGTTGGTGTTAGTGTTGGACCATGCCTGATGGGCATGTGATACTCGTCTGTTTCGTTATCTGCTGATAATGAAATTCGATCTTATGATCGTTTGGAAAAAAACTAATGTGGTGTCTCGGCAGTCGTTGGTGAATTGCGCTCAAATTTTAGTTCAAAGCCTAGTGGCTGATTGTACTTCTATGCTTGGTGATTAATAAAGCTCACCGTATTCTCAAAAAAGAGAGTCTACGCTAGTTCCTAAAAAGGAATGCAAGTAAACTAGACCATCAACCCACACTGACAGTCCATAAAAAGAAGTCACACTGACAGGAGGGATACATAAGATGCATCATCATCGCGCCAGTTAAGGCTACAGAAAACAATAATCTAAGAAAGTCTTCCAAAGATGGAATTAAACTAATATTTACAATCTTCCCGTTGCTCCGGCCCGAGGCTAAGCTAAACAAACCGGATTGATTAGATCGAATATGAAGCTGCACCAACTGCTGTTCGCTAAGAAGTCAGAACGCTTGAGCAGGTACAATCATACGGCCTGTGTCCCCACTGTAAGTTGTTGTTTTCACAGGAATGCCTAATCAGTTTGCTACATACAGCTGCTCTAAAATTTACACGTATTATTCATTCAGTCTTATTCCGATCTGTTACCGCGCTTGCTTACAACAGTGACCACGTCGCGGGATGGCTGAATCTAGTTCAGAACCTTACGGTGGTTGAGTGAATGGATGAAGAACTGATGTAGAAATAAATGGCAGGCAGGCATGCATGTATAGAATTCAGAAGATGTGGAGGATATCGTGGATGAAGGCGTTGCAGAGTGGGCAGTCGGCGCGGGTACGCCAGAGGTCGCGGGAGCACGGGCGGCAGAAGGTGTGGCCGCACGGGATGAAGGCCGCGCCCTTGTGCCGCACCATGCACACGCAGCACGCGCGCACCATCTCTTCCTCCTCTTCCCGCCCGTCGCCGTCCCCGTCGACGTGTACAGCGCCGCTCTTGGACGCGCCGTCCTCCTCGTCGTCTTGGTCGTCCCACTGGCTGTCCGACTGCTCCAGCAGCGCCATCAGCGACATGGAGGCCACCGCCGGCGCCTCGCTCTCCTCATCTTCCTCCTCGCTTCCATCTTCGTCGGCCCGCCGGTTGCGGGTGGTAGTCGAAGACGCGGTCGCGGCTCGGCGGAGCCAGAGACGGTCGCGCAGCGGCTTCCAGTTGACCCTGCCGTCGCCGCCCTCGCCGCGGCTTTCCCGGCCGATGGCGTCCATGAGCGTGCACGGCCTGCGATCGCCGTCGTCGGCTTCGTGCGGGATCTTGAGGATGTCGCGGATGGCCGGGTCGGGCGTGGAGGAGAGCTGTTCCCAGAGCGTCATCGGCCGCGGACGGTCCATCGAACGACCTCGCGATCGCTCTGCTGCCGACGCCGCCGCCCCCGTGTCTTCTTCTCTTGGAGGGTGATGAGTAGTGGAGACGGTACTGCGGCAGGCGGTAGTTGAGGAGGAGAGGCCGGTTGCGGTTGCCAGCGCGCGATCGAGTGGGGGGAGTGGGGAGGGAGGAAGGAGAAGAAGGTCGTGGAGCGGGTCTCGCGGGCTTTTTAAACTGGTGGATTGCAATTACCGCAGTGGCGTGGGGGTTGACGCCGAATTACGCTGGTGCCATCGTTAATAACTGCAGGTGGTTTGCGAAAAGCACCTGACATGACACCATACTGCTGCCACTGTAACTCGATTTGAAGTTTTATCAGATTGTACCTGCAAATTGCTGGTATCTTAAATAGCAGAAGAAGATTGTACATGCAAAGGACTTTAACAGTGAGATTTTTTACGTACTCCGTACTTGAACAGCGCGCACGTACGCGATGCGTGCAAGCAACGGTGTTGGTAGAACCGATCGATCGATGAGCTCCCCGTTCCTTCAGTTAATTTACTGTCGCCCAGGCATGAGAGTTGGTGTTTGCACACTTACATGCTCCTCGAAATACCAAAACCAAAATCAAATTGCGAACGAATATCATCATGTTGAAAGGTTTGTTTGTTTTTTAGAACAACAAGTTGACCCGTGGTTCCGCGCGTGATTCCAGGCGTACAGAACATCGTAGAAGAAACGCTGAACCCTGCAGGCACCTAACTCGTCGGTTTGGCCCATAGCGAAGGTACTACCCAACGTGTTCGTACGTACTAGCTAGCTAGCTAGATACACGGTGGCCGTTCGTCGGGGCCGGCGACAACACCGACCGATCGATAGCTGCCATTGATGATTGTACTGGTGTGTGCTGAACGCAGCCGTGTAGTACTGGGTGGCATCAAAGCTAATGAATGGATCCCTTATCGTACGCTCAGCCTGCAACCACTCCGGCCGGTACCTACGTTGACATCTCCGCACTCTCTAGCTAGATACACACGCACGCAACGCACCGGTCGAGTGAGCTCACACGGGAGTGGCTATGGGCGCGATTTGGTAGGCTAGGCCTCCCTGACTCGCATCGACCCAAAAGAATTTGGCTTCTTCTGTTGCCTGATAACCTCCGTGTTGTGGTTCAATCGGTTCTCAAAGCATCCTCGAAATAGGTATTGGAGGAACATCCGAATTGGCAGTTTTCAGCAGGCATGTCGTGCGATTTTGCACATCCTCGTGCAACGGTTGACACGTGGAGAAGCGCGGGAGACACCACGTTGTCTTGCTCCTCGCTCCCCACTTTCGGTCACCGGTTCCCTCTTTCTCTCTCTCCATTCAACTCTGTCACTGACACTAAGAGCGCTGTCGCATCAACCGTCGCCCATGGCCTCCTCGCCTCCTTCCGCTCCAACGCCGATGGATCCAGCCGTCCGCCCAACGGTGACGAGGTCCAACGAGGCCCTCCTGCGTATCGTCCGAGAGTACGATGCCGGCGGCCACGATTCGGCGGCGCAGATCGATGTCGGTCGAGTATGGGTGTTGAATCGGCCGTCGTCGGTCGCGACCAGGCCGGCCGGCATGGGAACGCGTAGCGCGGCCGTTGCCGCTCTTCAAGCCGCCGGGATTTCATCGGCGGATCCCTCGACAGGGGTTTCTCACCCCTGCCTAGGGTTTCCGTCGGCGAGGGGGCGGCAATGGCGTCAGCTGCACCGGGCTCTAGCAGGGAGATGGAACCCCCGCCAGGGTTCACATCGACCCCGATGCACGCGCCGATTGCATGGGGCTACCCGCGTCTGGATGCTCCGAATGGCGCGCCGCGCTTCGCGCCGCTGTTGTTCGGCCGACCACGTGCTCGTCGGCAGCCTTCAGCTCCCTCCGCGCCCCGCTTTCCGACCGCGGCTCCGGCGCCCTACCCTGGAAAACAGAATTAAGCTTGACATATTCTCCTCCCCAATCAGATTGCACAGTAAGGATTTTTCGATCAAGTTTCCTTTCAAAAAGTTTTTGAAAATTGATAAAAGCATCAAAGGCATTAGACTTCTTTTTGAGTAAATAGATCCAAGTGAATTTACTATAATCATCAATAAAACTTATATAATAGTTATGGCGACCAACAGAGGTACGTGCAGGGCCCCATACATCAGTAAAAACTAATTGTAAGGGAGCTGAACATATAGACTCTAAGGAAGACTGACTACTACAAGAGAGATTATTTTTGCTAACAACTTGTCTAACAATCACTATAGATGGATGACCTAGACGACTATGCCACTTGACGACGACGAAGGCATGTTTTGAATCTTGAGGGGACACCAGGGAGGATAAAGGGGTAGAGTCCACCAACACATCGGCCTCTATGAAGAATTGCTTGTGTGACCTGATCCTTGATCAAAAAGAAAAAAGGATGAAACTCGATGTAGACACCATTATCAAGGGTGAAACGATGTACAGATAGCAGATTTTTTAGAGGCGGTGGGAACACGAAGGATGTTGCGAATATGGAAATTTCGAGCAGGGTGATGAACAATAGAATGGCCAACATGGGAAATTTTCTGTAGCACCCTACCTTTTAATAAAGGCAAGATACCTGTGTATAGTGCTATTCCCGGGATCACTGATAGCACACACATTACAAAATATAGTAATCATTGCAATAGTATCAAATTACTATATCGTTGATCCAGAGGGTACAATAAAACTTACAAATTGCATAGTCACATGGACTAGCTCAGAATAAACACAGCGGAAAGTAAATCAGCAATGAGCCTTCATCATCTTCATGTGCCACATGCAGTCATGTTGGAATGTAGACTCGAGATCCTACCACGTACTTCTCCTCAAAAAATCCTGCACGTTTGAATATGCAGCCCCACGAATGGAGGTCAGTACAATGATGTACTGGCAAATGACACTTATATAGTGGCTGTTTTGGGCATGACTATCTACATGATATTTGGCAAGTGGAGTTTAGGCAAATTTGCATAAAGCCAATTTTATCCTACATTTTATTTAAAACAAAACATTTTATAATTCTTGAAAAGATTTTTACAAAAAAGGCACAAAGTCAAGATGACTCCCAGGTCACCACCACATACCATGGTTTTCACTTCCAAGTACGTAGCCCTGGGGCCACTCAACCAGGATAAACCTCAGGTCACCACCACATACCATGGTTTTCACTGCCATGTATGTAGCCCTGGGAAAACCCCGTCCTATGTTTCTACACAAACTTTTAATTCAGAAAAGGTGATGAGATTATTCCGTACTTCCTTGTCTAGAGACTCAATTGTCCATAACCGGGGACACGGCTAAGATCTTAGTTTTAAACTCTGCAGAGGTTGTGCACTTTCACCTTACGACCCATTCTACTCAGAGAGAAGAATGAGACGAGACCTTTCAGAAGGAGAGAGCAACCATACCCGCAAGACCCGTTCCCACCTATAATTCTGCTACCAGCCAATGTCTTGCAACAAGTTGAACCCTCGCATCTTACTCAATCAAGACAGAGCCCATAATATCATAAGGCTGCACTGGAAGTACACTAAACACGGAAGACATAGCAATCTCTTTGTTCCTGGGTGGCAAACCACAAGTGTACTCACCCCCCAGGTCACCACCACATACCATGGTTTTCACTGCCAGGTATGTAGCCCCAGGTAGCCACTCAACATAATCCAAAGCCACACCAATTCCACCCAGGTGTTTCATTAAGGTTATTAACTTTAATTTTTTCCAAACAACACTTTAACCAACAAGTAAAACCAAGCATTGGCATCATTTTTAAATCACTTCTGACAATCCTAGAAGTTTGTGTTTAAAGGGTGGCTACACACTACTAGGATCTAAGCATAGCATAATACTTTTCTTTTGAAAACAAAATCCCTACCATGCATACTAATTGAAAACACTAATGCATAATTATAAAATAGGTAGGATTTGAGTGTCACTTGCCTTTTTGGTAGTCGAAGCGCGTTCACTTCTCTTAATCAAAATACGTGCCTCTCCGTAGGAACTATAATATAAAATATAGCACAACATAAACACACCATTCAACAACAACAACAAAATCAAATAACATTCGATATGAACAATCATAGACATGCATGCATGCTATGCACCAATTTATTTCACAAGAGAGGTAGTGTGTATGTGTTGCATTATGTGTTCTCTGATATGTGCAATGTTAATAAAGTATTCTGGACATTTAATTTGATTTAGAAAAACCATTAATCGAGTATCTACTTAACATATACAACCTTATTAATTAGCTACTGCAAGCATTATGTGTTGTAAAAATATGAATTTGACCTCCCTGGATAGGCTACACTAGTACAAGATTAGACCAACTGGAATTATTCAAAAATAATTTATAGAGTTTGAATTATCTTCGAATTACTGATTCGGATAGATTTTACTAAAGCAAGTTTGTGCATGTATTAAAGTTGTACAATTCTTATTCCATGTTGTAGTACATGATCTGAGGATTCCAGAAAGTACAAATTTGTTAAATTTGGACTAGTAGATTATTTGATATAATTTTTATAGTGAAAAATGATTAATTAAATCATTTGAATTATGATTCGAAAACTAATACATAACATATACAGTATTCTTGCATATTTGGATTCTACATGTTATAAGCTTTCCAACGATATAAAGTTTGTAAATTTTGGACCTCTGGATGATTTTATAATGAATTTCTAAGTTAGACACATAATCTGATATTTAAAATTTACATTTAAAATTAGTTTGACCGAGTTTGACTGAGACGCTGACTGTACTGTATAGTTGACTGCTGACTGTACAGTTGACTGCTGACTGTACTGCTGACTGCAGTTTGACTTTGAGCAGACTGAGTTGATCAGAAAAATTTGCTCAGATGGAAAAACTTTTTACATCAAAGTTGTATAGAATTAATAGATCTATCTAACGCACAAATTACTTTTCACAACGAATTAATGTGTTTGACAAGATCTGGGTTATACCTTATAAGATCTGAATCTTGCAACACGATTTTCTCCTTGCTCGGTGAACGAAACAAGGTGAAACTTGTGGCAATTGAAAGATCTTGACGAGAGAACAACTTCCGTGTTGAGGTTATGACGATTCGAGATCGTTTTGAAACACGATTTGGCTCCGATTGACTCGAAATAGATCTGTATATGAGCGACAAATTGGTACTTCAAATCGAAAAAAATTTCAACATGAAAGTTGTAGAGGATGATCAGATCTACATACTCACCAAAGGAATTTGGATTTCGTGGAACGAGCACGAACTAATTGAAGATTCCCTTTGTCAGGTCTGACACCTTGCGATGCGAAATTATCCGTGTATGGTGGATGAAAAGAGATGAGATTAGTCGGGATTGAAAGATCTCGACGAGATCTACAACTTTCGTGTAGAGCCCGAAGCGATTCGAGGTAGTTTTGGTGGTCAAATCAAAGAGTTAAGATTTCGTTGATGTAGGATTTCGAGAGAAGTAAAGGGAAAACGAAACGGTCTGGTGGAGAGTTTATATAGACCATAGGTCGGTAGAAAAGGTGGGGCTCGAAATTAGAAACGCGTAGAAACAAACGGATCTGAAAACGGAGTTGTGTAGCTCAAGAAAAGTATGTTTAAGTAGAGATAAGTTTAAACGCACGAATTTTTGGCACCAGCCAGATCCTTCCTTCGATGGTGGCGGCGGCCGGTCGGTGGCTGGCTCGGTCGGTCCGGTCGGGCTGTTGCTGGGCCGGTCGGTCCGGCTGGCCGGCCCGTTTGCTTTTTTTCTTTTTCTTTTTATCTATTAATCTATTACTTGTTTCTTTGATAAAATGAGTTTCGTAACTCCGATTTGAGTGAATCAAATTCCTATAAGTTTGTAAAATTATTCTTCTTCTTATAGGATAACATAAACACTTAAATTTTATAAATTATTATTTTATATTATTTTTATTACAATTATGCCACTATGGCTATATGTGAATAGTTTCAACATACGCATACCAAACAAGTTTATAAAAATTTGTAAAAAAAATAAAATAGTGTTTTAGGACAACAAATGACCTGTTTAATATTCATTTGGGAAAATAAAATAATCATTTTACAACTTGGCCTATATGGCTATTTAGGCATTTCTTTGCAAATAGAGTTTTCGCGGTTTTGTTTTCTCAAATAAAAAAAAATACATTAAGGATTTGAAAACTTCGAAAGCAATGATATGTTTGATTTTGAAAATAATTTAAAACCAAAAGTCTATAAAAACATTATTTTGGGATTAACTTGTAAATAACTTTAAAAGTTTTAATTCTTTGTGATTTTTCAATCAAGTTCAAACAATCAAGCATTAAATTTATTTTTATTTTACATTTCAAAATTTAGAAAATTTCGGGATGTGACAGACTACCACCCTTAAAAGAAATCTCGTCCTCGAGATTTGAGAAAGGCTAGAAAGAAAAGATTTTTATTCAGGTCTTCTAATAGGTTCATACTCACTATTGCTTCTTTTTCGGACACCACCGAGGAGATTTCGAAAATTAACCTTAGGCTTTGAAAACTTGGCACTAAACCATATGCGATCATATCATCAACGGTATCCATTCATATGATAGTACTCCTCCCATGGATTCTATCTTTTTACGTGGGTATACTCATGGGAAACTCCTTGTGATACCTTCTCCAAAAATTATCTCATGTGGCATCTCGTTCAAATCCATAATCCAAGGGTATGGCTCCTACCACCCTTAAAAGAAACTTTTGTAGGTAATCTTAGAACTATGGTTTGGTTTAGGCTAAGCTCATCTTGGTTATTACTTGGCAATCCTAGGATATGACTTGACAACAGGTCATATTTCGAAAGAGCTATGGCTTAGGGCTTCTGAGTTAAAATTGAATAGGAGAATGTTTATTCACATATAGTGAACAACATATCTCTCCAAGGTGAGTCAAAAAGGTTCATTCTTAGTACGGCTTCTAATCCAAATGATAGGTTGAACTAATTTTGACACTGATGGGTCACTCCTTGGGTCAATAAGGAGATCAAGATGTGTAAACTTCATGTCATCTTTCATCTTTTCCATCTTGGTGTCTTCGACAACTTTTCACCACTCTTCATCTAGCAGCTAGATCTTCAAACTCACCGTAGTCCTACGGTTGGCAGCACTTGCCTACTATAAGGGCATAATATCTATTTTCATCATATGGTTCAGGCTTATCAGCGACGTCTCTCTTGTAGGTATGTCTCTCTCTAGATTTACCATTCCTCATACAAGAGTAAACAATATGAGTAGTCGCCATGGGGGCCAATCCATGTCGCACCCAATCATTTCCTTGTTTTCAGTTTGGTATATCTCGTATTCTAACTCTTGGTCAACCTCACAAGTTTTGACAAAAACTTTCCATGGAATAATTGAATCAATGTTTCAATCCCCACTACTGAATTGTTTTCAAAACATTTCTATCGATCTCTAGCTCGGGTTTTGCGGATCTCACAAACTATTCTTCTTCATCTTGATAGGAAACATCCGGGTTGGTTTCACTACTGGTGTCTCCACGGCGAGTTGCCAAGGAAACATTCTCTGGGTTGGATATAGATGAGAATAGATAGAAAGGTCTAAAGAAGATTTCCTACCCAAACACATCAGATCAAGGAAAAACATCTTACAAACAACATCTAACAAGCATCAAGCAATATGGTTCAAACACAAACAAACTAGCATGGTCATACCTCAATTTGGTAAGATCAATACTTTCTAATGCTAGCGTCGTTTCAATAAAAAGAGAGCTAATGGTGGTCTGATCTATTTCTGCTTTGGATGTTTCAAATTTCTATTGTAGTCCTTCGGTGTATCTTCGTGTGTTGTGCAGTCTGCATTGAAGTCTTCCTTCAAGTTTTTCATTGGTTCTCCATGAAACACTTCTTGCAGAGTCGAAGAATGTCACACGAAGCAGCAGTCCCTCACTTCAGGCACAAGTCATCGTCGGTCCTTGTTGATAGTTTTGATAAGGTGGTCATCTAAAGTGAGAGGAAAACAATTTTGAAGATGAAGTGGATGAGAATACCGGAATTTCACAAAGCAAACATCTTTTTGATTTAAAATAGGATTAGACAAAAATTTCATCCTAGGGTCTTCCTATTTCTAATCCAAACCTAGGGTCTCGATTCTACAGGCAACACTATGCTCTGATACCATTCTGTAGCACCCTACCTTTTAATAAAGACAAGATACCTGTGTATAGTGCTATTCCCGGGATCACTGATAGCACACACATTACAAAATATAGTAATCATTGCAATAGTATCAAATTACTATATCGTTGATCCAGAGGGTACAATAAAACTTACAAATTCCATAGTCACATGGACTAGCTCAGAATAAACACAGCGGAAAGTAAATCAGCAATGAGCCTTCATCATCTTCATGTGCCATAGGCAGTCATGTTGGAATGTAGACTCGAGATCCTACCACGTACTTCTCCTTAGAAAATCCTGCACGTTTGAATATGCAGCCCCACGAATGGAGGTCAGTACAATGATGTACTGGCAAATGACACTTATATAGTGGTTGTTTTGGGCATGACTATCTACATGATATTTGGCAAGTGGAGTTTAGGCAAATTTGCATAAAGCCAATTTTATCCTACATTTTATTTAAAACAAAACATTTTATAATTCTTGAAAAGATTTTTACAAAAAAGGCACAAAGTCAAGATGACTCCCAGGGCACCACCACATACCATGGTTTTCACTTCCAGGTACGTAGCCCTGGGGCCACTCAACCAGGATAAACCTCAAGTCACCACCACATACCATGGTTTTCACTGCCATGTATGTAGCCCTGGGAAAACCCCGTCCTATGTTTCTACACAAACTTTTAATTCAGAAAAGGTGATGAGATTATTCCGTACTTCCTTGTCTAGAGACTCAATTGTCCATAACCGGGGACACGGCTAAGATCTTAGTTCTAAACTCTGCAGAGGTTGTGCACTTTCACCTTACGACCCATTCTACCCAGAGAGAAGAATGAGACGAGACCTTTCAGAAGGAGAGAGCAACCATACCCGCAAGACCCGTTTCCACCTATAATTCTGCTACCAGCCAATGTCTTGCAACAAGTTGAACCCTCGCATCTTACTCAATCAAGACAGAGCTCATAATATCATAAGGCTGCACTGGAAGTACACTAAACACGGAAGACATAGAAATCTCTTTGTTCCTGGGTGGCAAACCACAAGTGTACTCACCCCCCAGGTCACCACCACATACCATGGTTTTCACTGCCAGGTATGTAGCCCCAGGTAGCCACTCAACATAATCCAAAGCCACACCAATTCCACCCAGGTGTTTCATTAAGGTTATTAACTTTAATTTTTTCCAAACAACACTTTAACCAACAAGTAAAACCAAGCATTGGCATCATTTTTAAATCACTTCTGACAATCCTAGCAGTTTGTGTTTAAAGGGTGGCTACACACTACTAGGATCTAAGCATAGCATAATACTTTTCTTTTGAAAACAAAATCCCTACCATGCATACTAATTGAAAACACTAATGCATAATTATAAAATAGGTAGGATTTGAGTGTCACTTGCCTTTTTGGTAGTCGAAGCGCGTTCACTTCTCTTAATCAAAATACGTGCCTCTCCGTACGAACTATAATATAAAATATAGCACAGCATAAACACACCATTCAACAACAACTACAAAATCAAATAACATTCGATATGAACAATCATAGACATGCATGCATGCTATGCACCAATTTATTTCACAAGAGAGGTAGTGTGTATGTGTTGCATTATGTGTTCTCTGATATGTGCAATGTTAATAAAGTATTCTGGACATTTAATTTGATTTAGAAAAACCATTAATCGAGTATCTACTTAACATATACAACCTTATTAATTAGCTACTGCAAGCATTATGTGTTGTAAAAATATGAATTTGACCTCCCTGGATAGGCTACACTAGTACAAGATTAGACCAACTGGAATTATTCAAAAATAATTTATAGAGTTTGAATTATCTTCGAATTACTGATTCGGATAGATTTTACTAAAGCAAGTTTGTGCATGTATCAAAGTTGTACAATTCTTATTCCATGTTGTATTACATGATCTGAGGATTCCAGAAAGTACAAATTTGTTAAATTTGGACTAGTAGATTATTTGATATAATTTTTATAGTGAAAAAGGATTAATTAAATCATTTGAATTATGATTCGAAAACTAATACATAACATATACAGTATTCTTGCATATTTGGATTCTACATGTTATAAGCTTTCCAACGATATAAAGTTTGTAAATTTTGGACCTCTGGATGATTTTATAATGAATTTCTAAGTTAGACACATAATCTGATATTTAAAATTTACATTTAAAATTAGTTTGACCGAGTTTGACTGAGACGCTGACTGTACTGTATAGTTGACTGCTGACTGTACAGTTGACTGCTGACTGTACTGCTGACTGCAGTTTGACTTTGAGCAGACTGAGTTGATCAGAAAAATTTGCTCAGATGGAAAAACTTTCTACATCAAAGTTGTATATAATTAATAGATCTATCTAACGCACAAATTACTTTTCACAACGGATTAATGTGTTTGACAAGATCTGGGTTATACCTTATAAGATCTGAATCTTGCAACACGATTTTCTCCTTGCTCGGTGAACGAAACAAGGTGAAACTTGTGGCAATTGAAAGATCTTGACGAGAGGAACAACTTCCGTGTTGAGGTCATGACGATTCGAGATCGTTTTGAAACACGATTTGGCTCCGGTTGACTCGAAATAGATCTGTATATGAGCGACAAATTGGTACTTCAAATCGAAAAAATTTCAACATGAATTTTCGTGGAACGAGCACGAACTAATTGAAGATTCCCTTTGTCAGGTCTGACACCTTGCGATGCGAAATTATCCGTGTATGGTGGATGAAAATAGATGAGATTAGTCGGGATTGAAAGATCTCGACGAGATCTACAACTTTCGTGTAGAGCCCGAAGCGATTCGAGGTAGTTTTGGTGGTCAAATCAAAGAGTTAAGATTTCGTTGATGTAGGATTTCGAGAGAAGTAAAGGGAAAACGAAACTGCGGTCTGGTGGAGAGTTTATATAGACCATAGGTCGGTGGAAAAGGTGGGGCTCGAAATTAGGAACGCGTAGAAACAAACGGATCTGAAAACGGAGTTGTGTAGCTCAAAAAAAAGTATATTTAAGTAGAGATAAGTTTAAAACGCACGAATTTTTGGCACCAGCCAGGTCCTTCCTTCGATGGTGGCGGCGGCCGGTCGGTGGCTGGCTCGGTCGGTCCGGTCGGGCTGTTGCTGGGCCGGTCGGTCCGGCTGGCCGGCCCGTTTGCTTTTTTTCTTTTTTTTTTTATCTATTACTTGTTTCTTTGATAAAATGAGTTTCGTAACTCCGATTTGAGTGAATCAAATTCCTATAAGTTTGTAAAATTATTCTTCTTCTTATAGGATAACATAAACACTTAAATTTTATAAATTATTATTTTATATTATTTTTATTACAATTATGCCACTATGGCTATATGTGAATAGTTTCAACATACGCATACCAAACAAGTTTATAAAAATTTGTAAAAAAAATAAAATAGAGTTTTAGGACAACAAATGACCTGTTTAATATTCATTTGGGAAAATAAAATAATCATTTTACAACTTGGCCTATATGGCTATTTAGGTATTTCTTTGCAAATAGAGTTTTCGCGGTTTTGTTTTCTCAAATAAAAAAAATACATTAAGGATTTGAAAACTTCGAAAGCAATGGTATGTTTGATTTTGAAAATAGTTTAAAACCAAAAGTCTATAAAAACATTATTTTGGGATTAACTTGTAAATAACTTTAAAAGTTTTAATTCTTTGTGATTTTTCAATCAAGTTCAAACAATCAAGCATTAAATTTATTTTTATTTTACATTTCAAAATTTAGAAAATTTCGGGATGTGACATTTTCATACCTTGCCTGTTTGCAGTGTTGACCTTGTTAGAGCCCTGGTAGTTGTCTCGAACGGTCAAATTGTTGAGCTCGCTGGTGATATGATGCGTTGCACCGGTGTCAGAGTACCAATTTGTGTCGATGTCATAGGAAGCAACATGAGCTCCTTTTCCTTCGAACGAGTCGTCATCACCATCAGTCCATCGGTACCAGCAGTCCTTGGCAGGATGTTCATCACGTCCGCAGATTTGGCACGTGACATCTACCCACGGCGTGGTGCGGCGGCGACCACAGCCACGACCACGGCCCCCTCCTTGCGCACGACCACCACCATGTCCGGGTTGCTGCAAATGGTCGTCGGAGTAGTTGTTGTAGGGACGTCGATCCCGACGCTCAGAACGGCGATCACCGCGGTCACCGCGGGTGCGGTTGTTGGATTGTTGCCCGTATTGGCGCTGCTGGCGAGATGTAAGATTGGCGCTGGTCTCGAAGGTCATCTCTGACGGACCAGGTAGCATAGCCTGGTGCTCATCATATGCTTGGAGCTGGGCATAGAGGTTTGCAAGGGAGATCGGCGTCGTAACGACACCGAGAGCAGCAACCAACGAGTTGGCTGTAGAAATAGAAAGATTATAAGATTAGTAATAAAGCATCATAATAGAGATAATAAAGAATTATCGCACTAAAAGATATGATTGTTGTATTCTCAATTGAATATACACCATATTTTTAGAGAATTCTTTACTAATCCTATTTGACTCCTAACGTTGGGTCCCATTTACTAGGTTCCAACCTAAGGTCAAAGCGTTTGCTCTGATACCAACTGTGGTGATCCTGCATACCACTGCATGTTGTAGTATGCCAGTCGTTGATATAACATTCACGAAGTACCATTCCGCAAATATTACATCCCTCAGAGTAGTACAACAGAACATAGCAGGTCCATAACTCATTCATTTATTATTACAAATATCATACACATGTCGTCTTGGAGCTCCTCTTGGGTCCTAAGAGGAATACTCCTGGGTTCGAGGCGAACCCAACTTAGCTTCCAATATAAGAGTCTCATTAAGTTATACATTTATTTCCTCGAGCAGCTAAATACTAAGAGTTCGGCTGCTCGGTTACTACTACTACTGGATGTCTCTAGGCTTGATCTCCTCCGGAAGCCTCCCCGGATCCGTAGACGATGAGGTAGTCTACGCCTTCTATACTTCCAGAGAGGTCTGGTTCTTCATAGCCGATGATCTCGGCTCCTTCATTGTTGTCGTAGTCCTCCTCCAGACGATTCAGACAATCTAAGCATGGGATTTAAGAGTGGTATGAGTACGAGCGTACTCAACAAGTTCATTATAGATAAGAGGTGTTTAATGCTCTAGCTACGATATTAGACCAGAAAGTCTAATACCAATGCAAGTTTTGATAAACATTTCTTCAAGTGATTGCTTTTATTCCAAAGAGCTATGTCCGTCAGCCTTCACCGGTTTACTAGAACTTCATGGAGCTCCTTTCCGGCCGCGTTCGCAGTTCCTTATCCCGGAACAGGGAGTGATAGGTCACAGTTCTTTACACTCTGCAGAGGTGTGTTGCTTTACCCATAAGAGATCTTAACCTTGGTGCCAACCGGTGACGAGGGAATACCTCGGCAATGCCTACGTATTGTAGACTAGGGTTTCGGGAGAGAGCGACGATGGAGATTCCGGGGTCGAGATTAGGCACAAGACGTACCCAGCTTCGGGTCCCCTCGGTGGAGGATCCCTACGTGCTGCTAGCAATCCAGTATATGAGCATAAGTATGTTTACAGGGTGCCGCCATAGGCGGAGCTATGTTGTCTATATTCTGTCTATCTGTTGTCCTCTCTATTTCGGGTGCCCTGGCTAGCTTTATATATGCAACCAGCCTAGGGTTTTACAAGAGTCCTAGTCGACTACTTCTTCGGGTTGCCTTGTTGGGCCTTCTCCATATTGAGTCTTCTCCATATTGGGCCGAGCCGGGTATACTAATAATGGGTACCCGAAGGGTATGCCCATGTCAGTAGCCCCCGAGTTTATAGGGAAGTCGAAGACTTGCGTAGAAACTCCAAGCATAACCATCTCCGAAGTCAAAGAAACACAAGGCGAGGTCCATGTCGTAGATCATGTGTAGCGTAGATGATGTCGACGATTCTTGAAATTATCGGGTGCGCGGCAGCGCTCCCGATGGGAGTAGCCCCGAGTCTATGGGCAAGTGCTTGCACTTAGGCATAGACTCAAGTTGTACTACTCGATGAAGAACTTAACTATATTTCTGGAAAACTTGATGAAATCCATGTGCTCCCGATGGGAGTAGGCTCCACTCGAGTTGTAGAATCGAGTTGAGTCTACAAACCTTAATTGCCGTAGATATTGTCGAAGTTATCTTTCTATCGGGTGCGCGACCAGCGCTCCCGATGGGAGTAGCCCCCGAGGCTACATCCAAGTGTTTGCACTTGGGTGTAGGCTCAACTTGCTTGTAATTGACTCCACAATTTTTCCTCTTTTTTATCGGGAGGGTGAACAATACTCTCGATAAGAGTAGCCCCCGAGCCTATGAGCAGGTGCTTGCACCTGGCATAGGCTCAAGTTGTACTACTCAATAAAGAACTTGGCGCATCCCCTCTTTTTATTGACTCCAGGCCGTTGCTATTTTTATTTGACATCCATATCTATATTGTACAGGGATAATGGTAGTTGGGGCTAGTTCATCTGACGGATCAGGTACTAGTTAACTGCTCTAGTGGCAATCCGCAAAAACCTACTTCAAGATCACGTCCCTGGACATGGTCTCAGGATACTGGTGCTAACTCGACAGGTGCCGCTTAAGGTCTTACCATTCTGTCGAGTCCCAGTCATGTTTATCGGGTACCTAACGCGTCCGTTAGGATTTTTCTTCGTATCTGTTGATACGGATAAAAGTAGCAGAGCGCAGTCTTCGGCGATACCACGCCCAGCAGAACGGATCTGGGGTCTTACCTTCGCAAAGTTTTGCGGCATTCAGAGATTGATCGCAACTTTGGCGCTCTGAGAATATTTTGTCAAGTGCCTTGTTCAGCTGATGCAATGACCCATTTTGCGGGCTCTTCTATTTTTCTCTCGGGCTTGATGAGACAGCCGAATATATTGGTTATTCTATATTGTCGGGTATATCACCGATGCTCTTGCTCGGAACAATATGACGAGTCAATGGACCCGAAGATTTGTCCACCTCTTTTTTTTTTTTTTAGTTCCTCCTTGATGAAAATTTCGTCGAGTTCCTCCTTCAGGAAAATTTCTTCGGGTCCTCTTTGAGGACAATTCTTCGGGTACTCCCTGAGGACAATTCTTCGGGTCCTCTTTGAAGATAATTCTTCGGGACCTCCTTGAAGATAATTCTTCGGGACCTCCTTGAAGATAATTCTTCGGGACCTGTTCTTTCTTGAAGACAATTTCGTCGAGTTCTCTCTGAAGACAATTTTGTCGGGTTCTCTCTTATATACTTTGAATTTTGCTTTCTCCTGCACAAATAAACAAACTTTTTCTATCTTTCCCTTGACTCTCTTTTTCGCATGCGGTATCAGATGCTCAGATTCGATGATATGTAAAGTGAATATATGCCGCGCGGCCCCCAACTGTCGGGTGCGACGAAAGTAAACGATAATCAACTTTGTGCAAAATAAAAGAACACTTAGCTTTTTGGACACGACGGAGTCGATGCGCGATGAGGTCTTCGAGTGCAGCGAAAAAGTCGAGCCGAAGTAGAAACCACCGAATTAACGAAAATGGATACCATCAAATTGTTGATGAAGAGATAGCCGAGCTCCCGAGCGCTGCTGGGGTGATGTCATGATTGTTGCTTACACGCCGTGTCACAGTTGTTACTCGCGGCGAAGTCATTGTCGAGCCCCCGAGTGTTAGCCGAAGCCATTTAGGATGAAGCCATTAACAATAATATAACATGAATCCACTAAAAATTTACGCCATTGGAGATCAAATCGTTTGAGGATTAAACCATTGAAGATCACGCCATTGAAGATGAATCCAAGATGAAGTATTTGAGATGAATCCTCATTGAAGATTATGCCATTTGAAAGATCGAGATGTCGCCTAGAGGGGGGGGGGTGAATAGGCAATTACAAACTCTTGCGGATTTGTCTTGTAAGAATGCGGAATTAAACTATCGTTTAGTTTACAAGCACAAACCCTAAATATGCTAAGCTCAACTAAGTGTAACAATGGCAACTAGAGCTAAGCAAGATAGGCACAAGATATATGTAGCACAAGTGATAGCAAGATATATGTACTTCAAGCACGATGGCTATCACAAGGAAAGAGAGCTCGGGTATAGAAATAACCGAGGCACGCGGAGACGAGGATGTATTCCCGTGTTCCCTTGCTTTGCAACAAGGTACGTCACGTTTGGAGGAGTGGAGGTCCCACGAAGGATTCCCCGCGCCACGAAGGCTCACCCTATTCTCCGAACCACACCCACGAAGGATAATGGCCCTTTCCTTATGGTTAGCTTTTCCTCCGCTCCGGAGATGGCAAGCTCCACAACCACTTCACAAGCTCCACGAAGGAGAAGCACGGGCCTCTTCACAATCTTCTTGAAGAGATCACCGGAGCACCAACCGCCAAGCCAACTAGGAGGTTTCCCTCCAAGAGTAACAAGCTCACTGTCTCTCACTCGAACTAATCGTGGTGGAGAGCTCAACACTATGCAATGATGCAAAGCAAGAACACTAGAGGTGTTCAAATCCTTCACTCTCAAATCCCACCCAAACAACAAATGCTAGGATGAGATTGGAGAGGAAGAACAATGGGGAAAGTCAACAAAAGACTCCAAGATCTAGATCCCAAGAGATTCCCTCACTTAGAGAAGAAATGGATTGGTGGAAGTGTAGATCTAGATCTCCTCTCTTAGATCCCTCAAGAATGAGCAAGAATGGTTGGAGGAATCAAAGAGGAGAGCAAGTTCTTCAAATGCAACAATGGAGGAGAGAGAATGGGAAGAACTACTCAGCCCAAGGTGGAAGAAGGGCTATTTATAGCCCAAGAGCAAATATAACCGTTGGGGAAAAAGTTGGGCTGAGTCAACCATCGAGGAGGCCGGTCAACCGGGCCTGGGGCCGGGCCGTCCGGTCCAGGGCCCGGTCAGACCGGGCCACAGACCGGACCAGCCGGTCCAAACCGGTTGATAGGCCGGACCTCGAGGTCACCTGGTTGTCGCCCGGTTGCCGCCTGCTGACCAAGCCGAGCGCCGGACACCCCGGTCTGCAGGCCGGCTGACCGGTCGGCAACCGGAACTGCTGGCTCTTCGTTTGGAGCTCGGTTGCCGCCCGGTTGACCGGTCGGCACGCCGGGCAGGCCGGTTGAGAGGCCGGTCCGACCGGGTCCCTGACCGGGTGAGCAGGAAAACATGTTTATACAAAAACTGTGATAACTAACGCTCCCGAACTCCGATTGACATGAAACCAATTTTGTTGGAAAGATAACGACGAATAGAACCCAACAAAAACTGGAAATATGGAGACTCCTCACAGAATATTTTTAGATGATTTTAGAGAGGGAGTCTCCCACCGTCAAGAAACGGTGAAGACGTCCAAACTCGAAAACGCAATAGAAGATGCATGCGGATTCCGTTTTCGATGAACTTGGGCTTGTTGTAAAGCTAGCAACAAGCTCAAGAACCTCACACAGAGAAACACCAAGAAGCAATAAGGATATGCAAAGTATGCAAAGGATTGAGCTCCCTAAGACGATGCGATCAAGTTACCCAACCGAAAGCCCCTCTTGATAGTGCGGCTATCTATCCTATAATCCGGTCTCCCAACAACCACCTTGAGACCGGTAAAAGGAAAACCTACCAAGGTCATACCTTTGCCTTGCGCATCCCGCTTGATCTTGATGATAGCTCTTCAAGCTCCACTCAAGCCGGAATGCCTCACTTGATCATCGTCGCTTCGTGAAGACTCACAAATGCTCCCCCATACACCATGATGGGAAAGCTCTATTGATGCACATCTTCACATGTCCATTATCACCAAATGGACGACAAGCTTCAAGCATGTGATCCACTCAAGATACTCATCTTGAACTTGTCCAACTCAACCTTGTATCTTCTCATACGATGTTCTTGATCCAATACACAAGGTATACATTTATCTTCATGGCATCCATACTTGAATCCAACACATGGAGAACAAGTAGTACCTATGGAATATTCCTTCATATAAACTAAATGAAAACATTAGTCCATAGGGGTTGTCATTAATTACCAAAACCACACATAGGGGCAATATACCCTTACACCATTAAATATGAAGTATATGAATCCGCCGATATCATAGAGGATGAATCCATTGACCCGAAGAAAATAAGTCCAGTAATAGTTATAGATGATAAATCCGCCATAATTATGTCGAGTAGTATTATGTTAGAGGAAACCAATGATAACCCGAAGAAGACAAATTCAATAAGCCGAAGAAGATAAATCCACTAAGCCGAGAAAGATGAATGCACTAAGCCCAAGAAAATAGATCCACTGAGTCGGGGAAGATATATCCAGAGCCGAAGAAAATAAATCTACTAAGCCGAAGAAGTCCAGAGCCGAAGAAATAAATCCACTAAGCCGAGGAAGTCCAGAGCCGAAGAAATAAATCCACTAAGCCGAAGAAAATAATTCTACTGAGTCGGAGAAAATAATTCCATTGAGCCGGAGAAGATAATTCCACTAAGCCGAAGAAAAGAAATTCACCAAGTAACTGAGTATATTTGCGGTAAAAAAGTAATGGTACAGCCCTCAGTGTTGGGTGAATTTGCTCTAATGATGTAATGATGCAGCCCCCGAGTATTTGGGTGTGGCGAAAGTAAATAAATAATTGAATCTTGGAGGAAGAAGAAAACTTAGCTTTTTATCGGGTGCGGCGAAGCCGATATGGACGCAAGTCGTGCCTCGGACGCAGTCTGTAGTCACGTGGCGCCTGGCCGGAAGTAGTAGATGTGGCCGACGTAGTCGATGAAGAGGACGCAACCGATAAAGTGGAAACTTCCCGCGTTTTAGCCGAAAGTTGTTGACCCGATAGAAAGTAGTCGATGAAGTGGATCCGCGACAGGTGTGTCCCCGAGCGTGCCGATGTAAAGGGGATATCGATGAAACGGACGCAGCCGACATGGTGGATCCTCGACGGGTGAGCTCCCGAGCGTAGTGATTGCGCGGTAGCGAAGTAGTCGGAGCTTATTCCGATCTGAAGTTGTGTTGGGACGCGGAAATCTGCGCGCAAATAGCACAAGGCGAAAAAATATTTGACCAAAATAAATTTACGAAGAATAAATTAACCGATAGCACCTGATGATGGTTCTAGTGTCGGATGAAGATGGCGTGTTGTCGGTTGAAGGTGAGGTCGACCCTTCAAATCGGGTGTACTTTGGCAGCGATTCTTCACATTTTTTCTTTCGCAATGGCAGCTCAACCGAGCTTATCGTCTTCCGCCGGGAGACATCGAGTCACACACGATTTGAAGTTCGCCAGTGTTTCATGGATAGATCAGAGGTGTAACATCCATAAATATATAACTCAATTGAATTCACGAAGCAAAGTAAAAATTGCACTAGCAAGGAAAAATAGCACCTATTGCATTGATGATGCGTTGATAGATCAAGGGTACTGCCATGCAGCGATGGTCTTCACGTGTTAGGCACTGCGGGCGGTTGCTTGGGAATCAGCACCTTTGCATGTACTTGTCGTTGTAGATTTTTTTTTTGACCATCCGAATTTGATGGGTAGTCAGCTTCGACACGCGTGGGTTCCGCCGGAACCACCAAAATTCAGGTCCCGAGCATGCAGGCGATCTAGCGATAGCCGAAACCAATGAAATTTCCGCTGATTCTTGAGCCGATCACGAGCTTGATGTTGACGTAGAAGGGTCCCGCCTGGATAACAAAATCCAGTCGTCGCGATCCCCACGGACGGCGCCAATTGACGAGGGAATACCTCGGCAATGCCTACGTATTGTAGACTAGGGTTTCGGGAGAGAGCGACGATGGAGATTCCGGGGTCGAGATTAGGCACTAGACGTACCCAGCTTCGGGTCCCCTCGGTGGAGGATCCCTACGTGCTGCTAGCAATCCAGTATATGAGCATAAGTATGTTTACAGGGTGCCGCCATAGGCGGAGCTATGTTGTCTATATTCTGTCTATCTGTTGTCCTCTCTATTTCGGGTGCCCTGGCTAGCTTTATATATGCAACCAGCCTAGGGTTTTACAAGAGTCCTAGTCGACTACTTCTTCGGGTTGCCTTGTTGGTCCTTCTCCATATTGAGTCTTCTCCATATTGGGCCGAGCCGGGTATACTAATAATGGGTACCCGAAGGGTATGCCCATGTCAACCGGGCAGCTTTCCCGTCCACACTTCCTTCGGTGTGAGGCCCGGTATAAGGTCTAGCCAATCATGTTCCTCCGCTACCTCGAACACCCACCCTTTGTTGCATACTCCGACCCTGGGTCCACGCCGGCCCCATTATTCCCATAGATTTCAGGGTGGACTCCGACCACGACGTCAATGCAGGGCTCTACCATACATTCCTACGCCGGCAGATGCAACCCATCATAGACCTCATTACCGTTGGGACTTCTACGGGTTCCCACCCCTGCATCAAGTCTCGCAAGATCATGAGCACCCGGTAATGAGCATCCGTTGATGAACGAGAGGTGGAAACACTTTTGACTACTCCGTCCCACTCCGGATCTTATGGTTAACACGGGTATTACGGCACAAGAATCATCGACATTTGTTGTTTAATCCTAGATGGATATAAACCCTTGCAATGGAACCTCCACCATATCAACACAATCCATGGTTCCATTGCCCACCACATAGTCATATTCATAGTTATGAAAATAGTGGTTTTGGTTTTTTATGCAATAGTGATAACCATAATACTTCGCAAGTAATTTGATAGAAATACTCAAATGACATGAGCAAGTGATGAACTTGCCTGAACACTGCAAAGTTTTGCAGTTGGATGGTGTGGACTGACCCTTGTCCTCTGTCTCTGAAAAATAGCATCATTGTCCGATAAGGGCAATGGTTAAAGAAGCAGTTATGCATGATTCCAGTTTTAGGGTTTGTTCCCCCCTTCCGATGTCGTTGTAATTTCATGTGAGAGGTTAAATACTAAGAACATCTTGGAGATACTTGATTTAGGTAAATACAACCTTGAAATATTGTCAAGGTGTTTTTAAAGTCCAATTGCATTAATGGATTTATTTTCATTTTAGAAAATAATATATGTGGTTTAAATTCTTATTTAAATCATCAAAATAAAACTTATTCTTAATTGTCTTCAAAAATTCTGTTTGGTATTTTATTAAAATAGAGAATTTTATGCTGATCCATTTTCATATTTTTAATTATTTTTTTAGAGCTTTTATCAATTTTCTATTGAATTTCAAAGTTTCGGGTTATTATCAAATTGTGAAAGGACATATATGCCCCTGGGCCCACCAGTCAGTGGAGCCCAGTGGGTTGGGCTAAACCAGCTCGGGTCCAACTGACCCGAGCGGTCGCTCGCTCACTCTCTCACCCCGCGCCGCTCGACCTAACCCTAATCCCCTCCTCTCTCACTGGCGACCTGCGTCGCCCGCACCGCCGCCGGCCGATTCCGGCGGTCCCCGGCCGCCATGGCCCACGCCATGGGGCGCAATCGAACCGCCAGACGACGGTGATGCGTTCTATCCGCGTCGATTTGGAGCTGACGCCGTCCCTCGCTCGTCATCGACCCTCACCGCCATGCCTAGGGTTCGGGATCCGCTTGATCCCGCGGCTCCCCAAGCCCTGGTGTGATGGTGCTGTGGCCGCCACGATGGGGTGGTGCTGTGGGCCGCCATGGCCTAGCTTGGCCTGGCGCCGCCGCGCCCTGGCGTGTGCCGCCGTGGCCGCCATGGTGGTTGGCCTGCTCGACCCTGGTACGTCCTCCACCTCTTCTTCTCTCTTATGTGCCTGTTCTTCTTCCTCTCTCAGTAGCTCTAGCTAAGGCTTTCCTCCTAATGGAGGGTCTGCCGTCTTTATTCTTCGCTGCTCGTTGCGCCTAGCTTCGTGTGGCGTGTGCTGCTGCTTGTGCTACTGCCATGAATCCTAGCTACGGTGCTGTCCTATTCTGCCCATTAGCTATGCTTAATTCTTGCTATCTTGGTTGTGCACAGTTCTGTGCATATTCCAGAGCCACATGCTTGTTGAATCTTGCATATCTGGCTTGGATCCTTCCCTGTGCCTCTGTTCTAGTTACTATTCTTGCTAGACACTCATGTGTATTCAATTTGGCTGCCCTGGCTTGATTACCATGTGTATTCTTTGCAATTTTGCAAGTTCCAGGGCACTGGTATGCTGTCCCTTGTGCTCAATTTCATGTGTATGCTTGATTGAGCATTACTGTTGGTTTAACTGCTTGGTTCAGTGATGAGCACTAAGTGCTGTACTTATGTATCTTGATCCAGTGGTTCATCCTGCCTTGGATGAGCTTCTGGATACAATCATTTGATTATCCCTTTGGTTATCTGTGAAACACTTGTTGATTATCTGTGGCCAATTAAATGTCTAGTCCATGCTATGTTGCTTAGTGATGCTCTAGCATGCCCTAGCATGCTATGGCAAGCTCTGATGATCCTATGATCATCAATAACTGATAATTGGTTTGCTTACCTGTGCCTGTGCATTGCTGTTACCTATTTAGGTGTATGTGTGTGGCACAGATCAGTGCTAGTGCTTGCTCAAGCATCAGCTGACACTTGCAGTGATCCTCTGGATCATTAGCATGTGTCTGTTTCATGATTTACTTGTTAATCTCAATTATCTATGTTGCTTTAATTGATGGAGTGGATAATTGATGTGAACTGTACAGTGATGATCATCACAATTGGTTGGATTAGGCTAGATGGATGCCCACAGTGGTTGGGAACCCTAGCCCTTCTTTGAACCCAATCAGGGTGATGATATTTGTATTTGGCTTGTTGGTTTGGCTGATCTAGGGTTTGAGGTGTCCCTGGCAGTATTCATATGCTGCCCTAGGGTAGCTCCCCTATTTGGTGGCTTTCTGTGATGGATAGATGCTTACTGGCTAGTCACTTAGTGAATTTACAGTAGCCTAGATGTTGATAAACAGGATAGGCTCATGTTGCCTGTCCATCTGATGGTTTAGCTAGGCTAATAGGTGCTTTGTGAATCTGAATGGCTACAAGGAGTAAATCCATGCTGGATTTCTCTGGTGTTGACACTGTGTTGTCACAACCAGTGTTCCCTGGTTTATTTTCCTTTTAGCCTTGGTTGTACTTGCTGGCACCAATTGGTTTAGTAACCAAATGATGATACACCCAAGGTTTTCCTACCCTTTTGTGCTCCTGTGATGCAAGTATGCTTATGTATGAGCAAGGTATGATCTTGCTCAGGCTTTTGTGGGGTATACCTCACTCCAGCTCCTAGAAATAGGGTTGGTGTAGAGGGTTTGCTTCTGGATGGATTGAGGTGCTTGCCCTGCTCTTCCTTGCAAACCTTGATTCCTGATTTATTTCTGGTGTTTGTGGAATGGTTGAACAGCAGTGGCTGTTCTTCTGTTCTTGCTGTTCTTGTGACTTACTCTGTGAAGCTGCTGTCGATGAACAGCTAGTTCTGGCGGTGGAAAAGGTTTTATATGATCCTTTGCTGGCCCTCTTGGTCGACAGCATGGCCTGGCACCAATTTGGTGACTCCTCGGGTTAGTGTGTGTTGTTGAGCATGCACCAGACCTGGTGAGCTGCTAGGCTGTGTGTGTGTGCTGTGCTGTGCACTTGGGCTTGATCCTATCTGTGGCATGGCTCTGCTCGACAGGGACTTGATCATATCCACTCTTCACCATATATTTGCTAACCTGCCAAGTGGCTTTCACTTGGCTTAATACTTGATTGATTGTGTATGTGTGCAGGTACCAAGTGCTGATCAGGATGAATTCAAGATCATCAAGATCATAGAATTCATGAAAATCACAATGTAGTTTAGGTTATTTAGATAACTTGTAATTTTCCTTTTTCTTTTTCTATTTATTCAATTCTTGTAATGTGTTGTAATTCCATAATTCAAATCTGAATATTGTAAAGACAATGTATTATGTGTGTGATGATCAATAAAGCTCAAGTTTTCCTTATTGAGCTTAATGTAATTGTTGTATTACTTATATTATTGCTTAATAGTAATTGTTTGTGAAATTATCTCAAATTTGAATTATGTGATGATTATTTAATGTTTGAATTTGAAATTCAAATTCAAATTTGGTTTGAATTCATTCAAACAACTTAACTTATAATTCAATCATGCAACTTAAGATTTTAATGTAATATCACTTCTCTCTTCTCAAAACCCTAATCTAGATAAGTAGGAACCAGTTCATCGCACTCTCGAAACCCTGACCCTGTAAGGTGTCGAGAGAGAAACCTGTCCCCCTTCGATGCAGTTTTGTTTTAAAAGCGCGAAATTTCCCCGTAAATTATCATGCAATGCACATCCCTTCTTAAAATCTACCCCTCGATCGTCTCTAAACCTGGGATATTACAACCTTTCCCCCTTAAAGAAAACTTCGTCCCGAAGTTGTGGTTGTAATACCTGAAGAGTTCGGGGTATGTTTTCCTCAGGTCTTCCTCCTTTTCCCAGGTAGCTTCCCTCTCGGGATGGTGCTTCCATTGTATCTTGCAGTATTTTATGGCTCGATTCCTGAGTTGTTTCCAGTTCTCCTCGAGAATCTTTGCTGGCTTCTCGATGTAGGTCAAGTCTGGTTGCAACTCGAGCTCTTCATGTGATACTGGTTCATCGGGGGTCTTCAGACACTTTCGGAGTTGCGACACATGGAATACATTGTGAACCTGAGATAACCTTCCCGGTAATTCCAATTCAAAGGCTACCCCTCGGTTTTGACTCAAAATTTTGAAAGGTCCGATGTACCTAGGGCTGAGCTTTCCTTTCACTCCAAACCTCTGAAGTCCTTTCATCGGGGTCACCTTAAGGTATACCATGTCTCCAACTCGTGGCTCCCATGTTCTCCTCTTTTGATCGGCATAACTCTTCTGTCGGCTTTGAGCTATCTTGAGCCTATCCCTGATAATGTCAATGATTTGTTGCTTTTCCTTGACATAATCAGGGTTGAACTCTTTGCTTGCTCTGGCTTCATACCAACATATCGGTGATCTACACTTCCTTCCATACAAAGCTTCAAATGGTGCCATCTTGATGCTGCTTTGATAGCTATTATTGTATGAGAACTCTGCTAGTGGCAAGTGCTCCTCCCATGATCCTCCGAAGTCTAGGGCACAAGCCCTAAGCATATCCTCTAAGACCTGGTTGGTTCTCTCGGTTTGTCCACCTGTCTGGGGATGATAAGCGGTACTATAGTCCAACTTGGATCCTAAAGCTTCGTGTAGTTGCTTCCAGAATGCTGATGTGAACACGGATCCTCGATCCGACACGATCTTCTTGGGCACTCCATGCTTACTCACGATCTCTTTGATGTAAAGATCGATGAGTTTCTCTCCTTTATCCTGCTGATTTACCGCTAAGAAGTGTGCGCTCTTCGTCAACCGGTCCACGATTACCCATATCATGTCCTTCTTTTTATTGGTCATGGGTAGTCCGGTGATGAAATCCATCCCTATCTCCTCCCATTTCCATTCTGGAATAGGTAAAGGTTGTAACTTTCCTGCCGGACTCTGGTGTTCAGCCTTCACTCTCTGGCAGGTATGGCATTCCGCCACATATTGTGCTATCTCTCTCTTCATATTATTCCACCAGAATAATTCCTTGAGATTCATGTACATCTTTGTACTACCCGGATGAATGGAGTATGGTGTTTGATGGGCTTCCCGGAGTATTACTTCCTTGATTTCAGCAATATCCGGAACACAAATTCTCTTCTGGAACCATAATGATCCAGATTCTCCGCGGTGAAATTCTGATGGTCTTCCCTCATCTATTCTTCTCATCTCCTCCACGATGAATGGATCGTCCAGCTGACCCATCATTATCTCATTCTTCAGGTTGACATTTAGCTCATTGGCTACTTGTAAAGCTGATAGTCCTTCATGAGCTTCCTTCTCCCAAACTTGTATTTGGGCTTGACTTAATTCCTTCCTCAACTCCGGTGATATTTCTTGTTCCACTCCTCCGGTGCTCTTCCTACTCAAGGCATCTGCTACAACATTGGCCTTCCCTGGAGTGTAATTGATGGTCAAATCATAATCCTTGATTAGTTCCAACCATCTTTTCTGCCTCATGTTGAGTTCCTTCTGAGTGAAGAAATATTTGAGACTCTTGTGGTCTGTATAGAGCTCACACTTGGCTCCATAGAGAAAATGTCTCCAAGTTTTGAGTGCAAATACAACTGCTGCTAATTCTAGATCATGTGTTGGATAGTTCACCTCATGAGGTCTGAGTTGCCTAGATCCATAAGATATCACTTTCCGATCTTGCATGAGTACGCAACCCAATCCGTGCTTGGATGCGTCACAGTACACGGTGTAGTCCTTGCCAACTTCCGGAACTGCTAACACCGGTGCCGTGGTGAGTTTCTCCTTCAGAGTTTGAAAACTCTTCTCACACTCCTCTGACCACACGAAAGGTGTGTTCTTCCTTAACAGCTTCGTCATTGGTCCTGCTATCTTGGAGAATCCTTCAATGAATCTCCGATAATATCCTGCCATTCCTAGGAATCCTCGGATTTCCTTGACAGTTTTGGGTGCTTCCCATTCTAGAACTGCTGCTACCTTGCTCGGGTTAACCGCAATTCCATCTTTGCTAATGACATGACCAAGAAATTCCACTTGATCTAGCCAAAATTCACACTTGCTGAATTTGGCATAGAGTTGATGTTCTCTTAGTGTTTGCAACACTAACCTCAAATGTTCAGCATGTTCGGCCTTGTTCTTGGAATAGATCAAGATATCATCGATAAATACGATGACAAACTTGTCTAGATATGGCATGAAAATCTTATTCATGAGATTCATGAATATTGCTGGGGCATTGGTTAATCCAAAAGGTACTACAAGGTATTCATGATGTCCATACCCTTAGACAAAGGCAGTTTTCGGAACGTCTTCCTTCTTGATCTTTATCTGGTGATAACCGGATCTTAGATCAGTTTTGGAAAAGACTCCTGCGCCTCTTACTTGATCGAATAGATCTTGTATTCTTGGAAGTGGATACTTGTTCTTGATCGTGACGTTATTCAGATTCCTGTAGTCTCCGCACATCCTTCTTCCTCCATCTCTTTTATCCACGAAGATCACAGGTGATCCCCATGGTGAAACACTCTCTTGTATGAATCCTTTTTGTTCTAAGTCATCCAGTTGCTCCTTAAGTTCTTTCAACTCCTTGGGCCCCATCTTATATGGTGCCTTAGCAATTGGAGCTGTTCCTGGAATTAGGTCGATAGTGAATTCTATCTCCCTATCTGGTGGCATACCAGGTAATTCCGCAGGAAATACATCCTGGAATTCATTCACTACAGGTATATCCTCTAATTTCACTTCCTTCATGCTGTTCAGCTGTAGCTCAACTTCGATTTGTGTATGTTTATCGCCTTGGTAGATCATTCTGCTTCCATCGGGGCTTTTCAAGGATACTGTCTTGTTCACACAGTCGATCAATGCTCCATTAGCTTCTAACCAGTTCATACCAAGAATGACATCAATGTCCTTCATCGGTAAAATGAACAGGTCCGCGTCAAACGCGCACTTATTGATCATGATGACTTGTTTTTGTTTGGTATGGGTTACTACTATCGTTCCCCCCGCAGAAAGTATGGTTATGGGTGTATCTAACTTAGTGCAACTAATCCCATGTTTGATGATGAATTGTTGAGAAATGAATGATGTAGTTGCACCAGTATCAAAAAGTACTTTGCCAGGATGAGTGAGTATCTGGAGCGTACCTATCACCGCCTGATCGGAGTTGACCACCTCCTCCAGACTGGTACAGTTCAGCTTGCCGAAGGGCTTCTTATTTTTCCAGTTCCCTCCGGTGTTTCCTCCTCGGCCTCCACCTCCTCCAGACTGACCTCCTCCGGTGTTTCTCTTGGGGCAGTCCTTCAGCATGTGCCCCTCCTGGCGACAACCAAAGCATATAATCCTTGGTTTCTTGCAATCCTTGGCGAAATGCCCTGTGAGTCCACAACTCCTGCAAACGATTTGATTTGCAGTCTGAAATGCCTGATTCTTCCTACTACCGTAGTAGTTGCTGTTGTTGTTGTTGTTGTTGTTGTTGTTGTTGTTGTTGTATCTGGGCTTGAAACTCAAGCTGGTATTAGGCTTGTTACTAACAAACCTCTTAGGCTCAAACTTGGCCTTTTTTCCTTTTCTCCTCCTGCAGTTGTTTGAAATCATCTTCCAGAGTGATGGCAGCATCCACCAACTCTTGAAACTCTGTTGCTCTCATAATGGCTATATGGTAGGCTGTGTTGATAGTTCTGGCTTCCCCTGCTGGCATTACTACGCTCATTCCCAAAGATTCGGGAAGTCGCAGTCCTACCCTACACTTGGCCAATACAGTACCATCGTAGTACATGTATTTCTTTACTTGGATCTGGGGATCACACCCAAATTCAAGTAACATGGCTCGTAGAATATCTGCAAGTCCTCCTTCATATTCACTCAGTGTGGAATCCATCACTTTCACGTTTCGTCCGGGACGTGAACTTGCCATGTTGGCTGTAGAAATAGAAAGATTATAAGATTAGTAATAAAGCATCATAATAGAGATAATAAAGAATTATCGCACTAAAAGATATGATTGTTGTATTCTCAATTGAATATACACCATATTTTTAGAGAATTCTTTACTAATCCTATTTGACTCCTAACGTTGGGTCCCATTTACTAGGTTCCAACCTAAGGTCAAAGCTTTTGCTCTGATACCAACTGTGGTGACCCTGCATACCACTGCATGTTGTAGTATGCCAGTCGTTGATATAACATTCACGAAGTACCATTCCGCAAATATTACATCCCTCAGAGTAGTACAACAGAACATAGCAGGTCCATAACTCATTCATTTATTATTACAAATATCATACACATGTCGTCTTGGAGCTCCTCTTGGGTCCTAAGAGGAATACTCCTGGGTTCGAGGCGAACCCAACTTAGCTTCCAATATAAGAGTCTCATTAAGTTATACATTTATTTCCTCGAGCAGCTAAATACTAAGAGTTCGGCTGCTCGGTTACTACTACTACTGGATGTCTCTAGGCTTGATCTCCTCCGGAAGCCTCCCCGGATCCGTAGACGATGAGGTAGTCTATGCCTTCTATACTTCCAGAGAGGTCTGGTTCTTCATAGCCGATGATCTCGGCTCCTTCATTGTTGTCGTAGTCCTCCTCCAGACGATTCAGACAATCTAAGCATGGGATTTAAGAGTGGTATGAGTACGAGCGTACTCAACAAGTTCATTATAGATAAGAGGTGTTTAATGCTCTAGCTACGATATTAGACCAGAAAGTCTAATACCAATGCAAGTTTTGATAAACATTTCTTCAAGTGATTGCTTTTATTCCAAAGAGCTATGTCCGTCAGCCTTCACCGGTTTACTAGAACTTCATGGAGCTCCTTTCCGGCCGCGTTCGCAGTTCCTTATCCCGGAACAGGGAGTGACAGGTCACAGTTCTTTACACTCTGCAGAGGTATGTTGCTTTACCCATAAGAGATCTTAACCTTGGTGCCAACCGGGCAGCTTTCCCGTCCACACTTCCTTCGGTGTGAGGCCCGGTATAAGGTCTAGCCAATCATGTTCCTCCGCTACCTCGAACACCCACCCTTTGTTGCATACTCCGACCCTGGGTCCACGCCGGCCCCATTATTCCCATAGATTTCAGGGTGGACTCCGACCACGACGTCAATGCAGGGCTCTACCATACATTCCTACGCCGGCAGATGCAACCCATCATAGACCTCATTACCGTTGGGACTTCTACGGGTTCCCACCCCTGCATCAAGTCTCGCAAGATCATGAGCACCCGGTAATGAGCATCCGTTGATGAACGAGAGGTGGAAACACTTTTGACTACTCCGTCCCACTCCGGATCTTATGGTTAACACGGTTATTACGGCACAAGAATCACTGGCGACATTTGTTGTTTAATCCTAGATGGATATAAACCCTTGCAATGGAACCTCCACCATATCAACACAATCCATGGTTCCATTGCCCACCACATAGTCATATTCATAGTTATGAAAATAGTGGTTTTGGTTTTTTATGCAATAGTGATAACCATAATACTTCGCAAGTAATTTGATAGAAATACTCAAATGACATGAGCAAGTGATGAACTTGCCTGAACACTGCAAAGTTTTGCAGTTGGATGGTGTGGACTGACCCTTGTCCTCTGTCTCTGAAAAATAGCATCATTGTCCGATAAGGGCAATGGTTAAAGAAGCAGTTATGCATGATTCCAGTTTTAGGGTTTGTTCCCCCCTTCCGATGTCGTTGTAATTTCATGTGAGAGGTTAAATACTAAGAACATCTTGGAGATACTTGATTTAGGTAAATACAACCTTGAAATATTGTCAAGGTGTTTTTAAAGTCCAATTGCATTAATGGATTTATTTTCATTTTAGAAAATAATATATGTGGTTTAAATTCTTATTTAAATCATCAAAATAAAACTTATTCTTAATTGTCTTCAAAAATTCTGTTTGGTATTTTATTAAAATAGAGAATTTTATGCTGATCCATTTTCATATTTTTAATTATTTTTTTAGAGCTTTTATCAATTTTCTATTGAATTTCAAAGTTTCAGGTTATTATCAAATTGTGAAAGGACATATATGCCCCTGGGCCCACCTGTCAGTGGAGCCCAGTGGGTTGGGCTAAACCAGCTCGGGTCCAACCAACCCGAGTGGTCGCTCACTCACTCTCTCACCCCGCGCCGCTCGACCTAACCCTAATCCCCTCCTCTCTCACTGGCGACCTGCGTCGCCCGCACCGCCGCCGGCCGATTCCGGCGGTCCCCGGCCGCCATGGCCCACGCCATGGGGCGCAATCGAACCGCCAGACGACGGTGATGCGTTCTATCCGCGTCGATTTGGAGCTGACGCCGTCCCTCGCTCGTCATCGACCCTCACCGCCATGCCTAGGGTTCGGGATCCGCTTGATCCCGTGGCTCCCCAAGCCCTGGTGTGATGGTGCTGTGGCCGCCACGATGGGGTGGTGCTGTGGGCCGCCATGGCCTGGCTTGGCCTGGCGCCGCCGCGCCCTGGCGTGTGCCGCCGTGGCCGCCATGGTGGTTGGCCTGCTCGACCCTGGTACGTCCTCCACCTCTTCTTCTCTCTTATGTGCCTGTTCTTCTTCCTCTCTCAGTAGCTCTAGCTAAGGCTTTCCTCCTAATGGAGGGTCTGCCGTGCTGTTGCTGCTGCTCTGTTGCGCCTAGCTTGCTGTGTGGCGTGTGCTGCTGCTGCTTGTGCTACTGCCATGAATCCTAGCTACGGTGCTGTCCTATTCTGCCCATTAGCTATGCTTAATTCTTGCTATCTTTGTTGTGCACAGTTCTGTGCATATTCCAGAGCCACATGCTTGTTGAATCTTGCATATCTGGCTGGGATCCTTCCCTGTGCCTCTGTTCTAGTTACTATTATTGCTAGACACTCATGTGTATTCAATTTGGCTGCCCTGGCTTGATTACCATGTGTATTCCTTGCAATTTTGCAAGTTCCAGGGCACTGGTATGCTGTCCCTTGTGCTCAATTTCATGTGTATGCTTGATTGAGCATTACTGTTGGTTTAACTGCTTGGTTCAGTGATGAGCACTAAGTGTTGTACTTATGTATCTTGATCCAGTGGTTCATCCTGCCTTGGATGAGCTTCTGGATACAATCATTTGATTATCCCTTTGGTTATCTGTGAAACACTTGTTGATTATCTGTGGCCAATTAAATGTCTAGTCCATGCTCTGTTGCTTAGTGATGCTCTAGCATGCCCTAGCATGCTATGGCAAGCTCTGATGATCCTGTGATCATCAATAACTGATAATTGGTTTGCTTACCTGTGCCTGTGCATTGCTGTTACCTATTTAGGTGTATGTGTGTGGCACAGATCAGTGCTAGTGCTTGCTCAAGCATCAGCTGACACTTGCAGTGATCCTCTGGATCATTAGCATGTGTCTGTTTCATGATTTACTTGTTAATCTCAATTATCTATGTTGCTTTAATTGATGGAGTGGATAATTGATGTGAACTGTACAGTGATGATCATCACAATTGGTTGGATTAGGCTAGATGGATGCCCACAGTGGTTGGGAACCCTAGCCCTTCTTTGAACCCAATCAGGGTGATGATATTTGTATTTGGCTTGTTGGTTTGGCTGATCTAGGGTTTGAGGTGTCCCTGGCAGTATTCATATGCTGCCCTAGGGTAGCTCCCCTATTTGGTGGCTTTCTGTGATGGATAGATGCTTACTGGCTAGTCACTTAGTGAATTTCCAGTAGCCTAGATGTTGATAAACAGGATAGGCTCATGTTGCCTGTCCATCTGATGGTTTAGCTAGGCTAATAGGTGCTTTGTGAATCTGAATGGCTACAAGGAGTAAATCCATGCTGGATTTCTCTGGTGTTGACACTGTGTTGTCACAACCAGTGTTCCCTGGTTTATTTTCCTTTTAGCCTTGGTTGTACTTGCTGGCACCAATTGGTTTAGTAACCAAATGATGATACACCCAAGGTTTTCCTACCCTTTTGTGCTCCTGTGATGCAAGTATGCTTATGTATGAGCAAGGTATGATCTTGCTCAGGCTTTTGTGGGGTATACCTCACTCCAGCTCCTAGAAATAGGGTTGGTGTAGAGGGTTTGCTTCTGGATGGATTGAGGTGCTTGCCCTGCTCTTCCTTGCAAACCTTGATTCCTGATTTATTTCTGGTATTTGTGGAATGGTTGAACAGCAGTGGCTGTTCTTCTGTTCTTGCTGTTCTTGTGACTTACTCTGTGAAGCTGCTGTCGATGAACAGCTAGTTCTGGCGGTGGAAAAGGTTTTATATGATCCTTTGCTGGCCCTCTTGGTCGACAGCATGGCCTGGCACCAATTTGGTGACTCCTCGGGTTAGTGTGTGCTGTTGAGCATGCACGGACACTGGTGAGCTGCTAGGCTGTGTGTGTGTGTCTTTGTCTTGTGCACTTGGGCTTGATCCTATACGTGGCATGGCTCTGCTCGGGCAGGACTTGATCATATCCACTCTTCACCATATATTTGCTAACCTGCCAAGTGGCTTTGCCACTTGGCTTAATACTTGATTGATTGTGTATGTGTGCAGGTACCAAGTACTGATCAGGATGAATTCAAGATCATCAAGATCATAGAATTCATGAAAATCACAATGTAGTTTAGGTTATTTAGATAACTTGTAATTTTCCTTTTTCTTTTTCTATTTATTCAATTCTTGTAATGTGTTGTAATTCCATAATTCAAATCTGAATATTGTAAAGACAATGTATTATGTGTGTGATGATCAATAAAGCTCAAGTTTTCCTTATTGAGCTTAATGTAATTGTTGTATTACTTATATTATTGCTTAATAGTAATTGTTTGTGAAATTATCTCAAATTTTAATTATGTGATGATTATTTAATGTTTGAATTTGAAATTCAAATTCAAATTTGGTTTGAATTCATTCAAACAACTTAACTTATAATTCAATCATGCAACTTAAGATTTTAATGTAATATCACTTCTCTCTTCTCAAAACCCTAATCTAGATAAGTAGGAACCAGTTCATCGCACTCTCGAAACCCTAACCCTGTAAGGTGTCGAGAGAGAAACCTGTCCCCCTTCGATGCAGTTTTGTTTTAAAAGCGCGAAATTTCCCCGTAAATTACCATGCAATGCACATCCCTTCTTAAAATCTACCCCTCGATCGTCTCTAAACCTGGGATATTACAGAGCACATGTACGCCTGAGCCATGGTGATCGCATAGCTATGAGCTTCCTCCTCCGTTGCCCAAGCCTGACGGCGCTGGGCATCTCCATGTAGGCTCTCGAACGACGCAAGCAGAGCACTCTGGTCGTCGGCGCACTCGAAGCGGCTGGGTATGTCCTCATCGTCGGCGATGTCGTTGATGATTGCATCCTTGGGTGGGGCCGCAGGCAACGGAAGAGCCGCCGCAAGTGACAAGGGATTAACTTGTCAATGCCTATGGATTGTAGGCTAGGGTTTAGTTAGAAGTAGAGGGTAAGTAGATCTCGAAGGTTTCAGCCGAAAAGTACTCGACGATTGTGAAAACTAGGATTTGCAGACAATGATTCGGTTGATTCTTCGTCCCTCGACTCCCCCTTTATATAGGAGGTGGAGTCGAAGGATTCGTGTTGTACAAGTTTACAGAGTTCGGGACGGTTTCTAACTCATCCCGCCAGATTACAAGTAACACTTCCTATTACAACTCTATTTCTTCCTTAAACGCATCTTGGGCTCCCGAATCTTCTTATTCTTCGGGTAGTGGGCCTTCAATAAACCCCGGGCACTATATTCGGCAGGCCCATTTGGGATGCCTATGTCAGTAGCCCCCGAGATTTTGCTTGAATTGTAAAGTCAGGGAAAATCTCCACTGTTTATTTTTACCCGAAAGCCTTAACTTTCTATATTTCTTCTCATAAAATTCTATATTGTACAGGGATATTGGTAATTTGGGGCTAGTTCATCTGACGGATCAGGTACTAGTTAACTGCTCTAGTGGCAATCCGCAAAAACCTACTTCAAAATCACGTCCCTGGACATGATCTCGGGATACTGGTGTAAACTTCGACAGGTGCCGCTTAAGGTCTTACCATTCTGTCGAGTCCCAGTCAAATTTATCGGGTACCTAACGCGTCCGTTAGGATTTTTCTTCGTATCTGTTGATACGGATAAAAGTAGCAGAGCGCAGTCTTTGGCGATGCCACGCCCAGCAGAATGGATTACGGGTCTTACCTTCGCAAATTTGCGGCATTCAGAAATTGATCGCAACTTTGGCGTTACTGAGAATATATTGTCGAGTGCTTTTCCGGCTGTTGGAATGGCACATTTTATTGAGTCAAATATGACTTATATTGTTCTCCGATGGGAGTATATGTAGAGTTAATTATAACTCGAAATATACTCTCTTGCTCTTCTATTTTTCCTTTGTTAATTTCATCGGGCACGCGAACAGCGTTCCCGATGGGAGTAGCCCCCGAGGCTACAGCCAAGAACTTGTGCTTGGTTGTAGGCTCAACATTTTATTCCACCTTGTCGCTATTTTGTCATTATTTCGCAATATGAACTCTTTCCTCTTCTTCTTCTTCTCTCTCTTTATTTTTATATTTCTCGGGTGCGCGAACAGCGCTCCCGATGGGAGTAGCCCCAGAGGCTACAGCCAAGAACTTGTGCTTGGTTGTAGGCTCAACATTTTCTATATTGTCATACTCGAAATTTTACTTTTTGTCGGAGTAGCCCCCGAGCATTTGGGCAAAAACTTGTATTTGATCAAAGGCTCCCGAAGTATTGAATATTTCATCCTGTCGCCAATCTCTGAATACTTCCTTGTCGACATTCTTCACTTAATCAAATTTACTTCATCCTTGACAAGTAGTCGTGAATTTTCTGTCTGTGGGTCCATTGCTTCCACCACGTTGACACGTCGTGCAAGTGGGGGACACACGTCCTCCGCTTTTTCTGGCGCACGTACGGTAACGCCTATCTCAGTAAAAATACTTTTTTGCCCTTGTATCTAGAAGATCTATTCTCACCCCACGATTTTTTCATCCAACGGTGCACTGCTTCACCCGATTCTTATATAAACCCTTCTTCAACCTCCGTTCATCCCCTTGCTTGCGCCGCTCGTTTGTTCCTCTTCGCAAAACTTCTCCTGCGCCCAAATCTCTCCGAGCTTCCGCATTCACGAACATTACTTTGCCCATTGCCGTTGATGCCACCGCGCACGCGACTCACTCGCCACAGCACTCCCGAATCCAAGATGGCCACCGAAGATCTTGAGTGGGAGAGATCCAAAATCTCCAACCAGGACATCAACACGCTGAAAAGGCTTGGCCTCATGAAGAAGGAGGACGCCATCCGCTTCCCCAGCGAAGAAAGCTACCCCAACCCTCCAATGGAGTATCGGGTTAGTTTTGTTGATCATCTCATCCGTGGCCTCTCTACCCCAATTCATGATTTTCTCCGCGGTCTTCTCTTTGTTTATGGGATTCAGCTGCACCAACTGACTCCCAATTCCATCCTCCACATTTCTATTTTTATCACCCTTTGCGAATGCTTCCTCGGAGTCCCTCCTAATTGGGCTCTGTGGAAGCGTATTTTCTGCCTCCGCCGCAATGGCTCTCACAACGTCACCTATAACATAGGTGGCGTTGTTATCTGTGTCCGCACTGATGTCGATTACTTCGACGTCAAGTTTCCTGACTCTGTCCAAGGATGGCGCAAGAGATGGCTCTACATTCACGAAGAAAGCGCCAACTCCGTTGAACACAACATAGTTCCTTTCGACGGAAACGCAAAAATCCAACGCCGCTACTCCTGGGACGCTGAACCTTCCGAAGAAGAGAAGAAGGCGACAGAGGCGCTCATGGCTCGTATCCGTCATCTTCAAAACACTCGAGGCAAAGAGCTATCTGGTGTTCAAATTACTGCCTACTTCCTTAGGATTAGAGTGCAGCCTCTTCAGGCTCGCAAAAATCCCCTTTGGACGTATTCTGGTGAAAATGACGCCAACAGAATCTCCAGTGATCTTTCTGTAAAGGACTTAGAAAAATTGGTTCGAAGAATTTCTCGATTAGGCAAGAAGGATCCTATTCCCTCCTCTGTCGAGTGGAACCATACGGTGCTTCCAATCCTCTTCCCGAGGTATTTTGTCTTCTCGAAGTTTTATCTTGTTTTGAACTGTTCCTCGTATCTTATTTGCAGTGGTATCTCACTTATTCTCTTTTGTCACTATTTCTTTGTAGAATCATCCTACTATGGCTTCCCTTCCTCCTCTTCCTGAGGATGGAGAGGTCGAAGAAAGAGCCGTTGTCGATGATGTCAACCAGAGACCCCTCTTTTGTGAATGAACCATGATTCTCGAAAATCTGCAGGATCTACTGAGAAGGATGCTGCCTCTGAAGATACAACATCAGCACAATCTCCTCCTCCTGCTGTTTCTCCGAAGAGCAAAAGGAAAAGGAGCAATGCCGAAGATTCCGGGACCTCGAAACCCGAAGAAACTGCTCCTGCACCTCGAAAAGCAGCTTATGATCCATACATCGAGAGTATCATCAGCTCGTAGGTTCCTTGCTCTTTTCCTTTTTTATTTGAAGAATTTTATTTTGCCTTGCTTTTTATGCTGCCACTATTTTGTCACAGTGATGATGAAGAAACTCCAACTTTAGATGTGGCTGCTCGAACGAGCACGTCACATACTTTAGTAATTTCAGAAAAACCAGTTGAAGGGGAGGAATCGTCGCCTCCTCAACAAAATGTTGATACATCTACTCCTTCGAGCCCCCGTGCCCCTTCACCAAAAAGGGCACGGGTTGAAAAGATTGTTGATTCTGCCCCTCAGTTGGGCAGTTCGTCGCCCCCGCTCCTAGATGATGTAAGTTTGTCGACATCTATATTTTCTTTATTTTATTTCTTCACATCTCTTTTTTTTTTTTTTTTTTTTTTTATGCCGATGTTTCTCTTACTGTGTTCACGTTGAACAGCCTATGATCAAGGATCTTCTCCGCATCGGTTCCCAATTTATTGGGTACCGTGAATATGCTAATAGAGCCGAAGGTAACGACTGTCATACTTGTCGTTTTTCCTTAATTTGTCACTCCTGTTGCTTGCCGCGATTTTTTGATCTTTCTTCTCTCTTTTTTCCATATCTCGACAGAGAAATTTGCAGAGGCTAACGAACGCGCCGACGCACTGGCTCAAAAACTTGAGCAAAGTGAGGCGGCTCGCAAGAAAGCCGAACTCGCTGCTAGCAAAGCCAAGGTCGAAGCTGATGAAGCTAAGGCGAAAGCTGCTGGTGTCGAGGAACTGCAGAAGAAACTTGAGGATGCGACAACTGCCTTGGATGAGCTCAAAGCTGCACAAGCTTCTCGTGACGAAGGAATCCTCAAGCGTTTGAAGTCGCAAAGTCGACGTACTCTGAGTAATATTATCAATCCCTTTTATTTCTTGCACTTCCTGTTTCTTGATTGTTTGGTGATGTCTTGTCTCATGTGGCAGCCCAAACAAACCAGGATTTTGATCTGGATAATCCGTCAACGATCCTCTCCTTGACGCACTTTCTCTTACGGAGTTTCACGGGCGAGATATTCGTGAAGGCGTGGCAAATGCTAATGCAGGATTGTGAGCGTTGTTCACTTATTTCTTCCAGAAGAAAGAAGATCCCGCAACTTTCCTTAACCTCGCCAAGATGTTTAATGCTTCGGAAGACCTGGGATTGAAGATGCGTCGGAGAATATGAAGGTTCTTGTCGAAATCTTGTTGCCCTGGTTGCTGACAGCCAACAGACGCTTGATTGGATGAAGGTTGGCGACACCAGTCAGGTAGAGCATTCGAAATGGAGGTCGCTGATCAAGGCAGCCAAGCCCAACACGAAGAAGATCTTGGCGTATCTGGGGATCAAGCCAGCTTCGACTCCTAGCTCCTCGAGGCCGGAGGTCTAGTTGCATGCCTCTGTTTTTCTTTCTGTTTCTTTTGCTTCTGTCGCCAAAGTAGTCATTTGGCGACACGTACTTTCTTAACTCCACTGTAATGCCCTTGTAATTATTCCAAGAGATTAATGAAGACTTCTATCTTTGCTTGTTATTTGATGTTGTCTTGTTTATTTTTCAGTTGATATTTGATAACTATACTCCATCTTCTGCTCCTTCCAATGTTTCGCCTTCATCTTCCCGCGCGAGGAAAACTTTTGGTGATACCGCTCCTGTCGACGATACCTTGTCGCAAGAACTGGATGAACTTCGGCAACAACTTCAGTATGCGAAGAAGCAAACACTTGTGATGATGGAGCAATCTCGTAAGTCATCTGAAGCCGAAAAAATTGCTCTTCAACAAGCTCGCGAGGCCGTAGCTGCTAAGGAAATTGCTGCTTCCGAGGCTGAAAAGGCGACTATTCGAGAAAATTTCATGCTCGAATTAATGAATGAAGCCAGTGCAGATATGTCGGGTATGCCTGTTTCATCCGCTGATATCCTTTATCTGCATACTATTGTTTCTTTGAAGGTTTCCGCTTTTTTGTTTTGATAGGTGCCTTTACTGATGCTGCCGAGGAAGAGAGGGTGAATGCTAGGACAACCCTCCTTGTTAATCTCTCCTTGGACCATGGTTCTTTGTTTTGGGCTACCCCGGAAAGGACCCGCCAAATTGTCAGATTTCAAGATCGTGCCTCTCAAACTCGCGATTTCCTCGACTTCTGTACCAAGACCTTGTCCATGGTTTACAACTCCATGTTTCCTCGGAACGTCCAACCAAAAACTCTTCCTGAATTGATGGAAAGGTTCAAGGATGCTCGCAGTATCCATGATTTTGTCAAAGCTCAACTAGTAGCTGGCGCCAGATTTGCTCTTATCATGCTCCAAATCTGCCACTCGAAGCTTGACCTTACCCAGGTTGTCGAGAAGGTTCACCAAAAAGTAAAACGTCGGAGAGTTGGTGTTGACAGGATTAACACGAAGGTTACGCCTATAGCCGAAGAAATGATTGAAGACCTACTTCGGATGGATGCCGACTTTTTTGCCGATGGCCATTATGCCGATTTTCTTGGTGCTGCTCCTGAGGAAAACAGGGTTACTCTTGATGACATATTGAATCAAGACTAGTTAGTTTCTTCTTGTAGATATTTTTCCTTTGTAATCCATGACTATATTGTAAAGCAATCATTATATTTCTCTGTTTGTTTAGCCCCCGAGTGTTTCGGTGACTCTTTACTATATTTGTATACTTGCGAGGTTTTGAACCAAGGCATTTATATATTTAAGGCGAATATGAGCCCCCAAGCTTTTTATTGAGTACTATTTTGTATTTTTGTTGACTCACGAGGTATTTGAATACCAAGGCAAGTTTTTCCTTTTGTCGATGAACTATATTGAAATTCGTCGGAGCGAAGACTTTGGTCATGTCGATAAAGAAGAAAAGTTATATTGTCACTATCTTTATTATATTGCAGCACCGCGAGCCCGCCTCATTAAAAACCTTCTCCGGCCCCACTCGGTGCCCCGAAAAAGGAAAAGAGTGCGTCTGAAAACTCGCGGGCGTTTCAGTACATTGAAGCTTTACAAAGACTATATTTTGACTCTAGGCGTAAAAACGCCTAAGTTGCGCCACGTTCCAGGGGTTTGGCTCCTCCACCCCTGTCTTTTTGTCCTTTATTCTGTATGCTCCTCCTCCAATTACTTCCGTGACAATGTAAGGGCCAAGCCATGGTGACTCGAGTTTTTCATGACTTTTGCGTGAGCCGAAGAACTAGGTCTCCCACCTGAAAAGATCTTGGCCGCAATCGTCACTGTGGTAATTTTTCAAGTCCTGGCGATATTTAGTTACCCGAGATAATACTTCATCTCGAGCTTCATCAAGTGCATCGACGTCATCTTCTAGCGCTCTTCTCGACGTTTCTTCATCATATTCGAGAGACACGTGGAGAGTTGTGCTCTATCTCGATTGGTAGTACGCCTCTGCTCCATGAACCAGAAAACGGAGTTTCTGCGTTGCTGTGTTTGGTGTTGTTCGGATGCTCCACAACACGCTTGGTAGTTCTTACGGCCAGGTATGTCGAGCTTTTTCCAAAGCTGGTCCTAACAAGCGTTTCTTAATACCATTGCAGATGATGCCATTGGCTTTCTCGACTTGCCCATTGGTTTGAGGATGTGCGATCGACGCAAAGTTCAACTTAATACCCACCTCTTCGCAATAATCTTTGAATTCATGGGATGTGAAGTTGCTGCCGTTATGCTGTGACGATGCTTTGTGGGGCACTCCAAATCTGAAGACGAGGCCTTTTACGAATTTTCTGCGGATGCTCCATCCGGTGAATTTATCGGCTTCGCTTCTATCCACTTTGTAAACTTATCGACGCCTACTAGCATGTACTCCTTTCCTCCTGGCCAGGATTTGTGTAACTTACCCACCATATCAAGTCCCCATTGAGCAAAGGGCCAAGACAATGGTATTGGTGCTAGCTCTGCTGCTGGAGAGTGAGGTTTTGCGGCGAACCTTTGACATGCGTCGCAAGTTCTTACTATGTCCTTGGCGTCCTCGATTGCTGTCAACCAGTAGAATCCTGCCCGAAAAACCTTGGCTGCGATAGCTCGACTACTTGCGTGGTGGCCACATATTCCTTCGTGTACATCCTTCAGGATTATTCTTCCTTCTTCGGGTGTAACGCACCTTTGCAAAACGCCTGAAATACTTCGCTTATACAATTCTCCCTTGACCACCGTAAAAGCTTTGGAGCGTCGAATTACTCGCCTTGCTTCAACTGGATCATCGGGTATTTCTTTCCACATGATGTATGATATGTACGGCTGCATCCACGGTATCTGGATCACCATGACCAAGTCTTGATCCTCTTCTTCGTCCTCTTGCTTTTCCTTGGCAGCCCCAGGGTTTCTTCTCCTTCTTTTTTGACTTTGTTGGCTTAGTGGATCTCTCGTTATCTCTTCCCAGAATACACCTGGCGGGACCGGAAGGCACTTTGTGACCCGATGTTTGCAAGAACGTCGGCTTCGTCGTTGCTCAACCTGCTAATATGATTTACTTCGCATCCATCGAATAACTTCTCAAGCTCGTTGTACACCTCCTTGTATGCCATCATGCTATCATTGATTGCATCACATTGGTTCATAACTTGCTGAGCCACCAACTGTGAGTCGCCAAAGATTTTTAATCGAGTTGCTGCGGAGGCTGTCGCGATCTTCATCCCGTGTATGAGGGCCTCATATTCTGCTTCATTGTTAGATGCGTTAAGGAACGTCATCCGGAGGATGTACTTCAATTTGTCGCCTTCAGGTGATATGAGTACTACTCCTGCGCCACTCCTTCTAGTCTCTTGGACCCATCAAAGTTCATGGTCCAAGTTCTCGATAAATCTGGAGGTCCTGTATTTTGCAACTCCATCCATTCTGCGATGAAGTCCGGCAGTATTTGCGACTTTATTGCTTTTCTTTTCATACGTGATGTCCCGAGGGGAAAGTTCTATTCCCCAAAGGGAGACACGACCCGTAGCTTCGGGTTATTCAAGATATTTGACAAGGGAGCTTCATTGACCACTATGATCGGGTGTGCCGAAAAATAGTGGCGCAATTTTCGTCTTTGTCGTGAACACTCCATATGCTAGCTTTTGGTACCGAGGGTACCTTTGTTTTGAAGGTGACAAGACTTCGCTCACGAAGTATACTGGCCGCTGCACTCCATGGATTTTCCCTTCTTCCTCTCTTTCGACAACTAATACTGTGCTAACCACTTGGGGCGTGGCTGCAATATACAGTAGGAGAGGTTCCTTTTCCTTTGGAGCCACCAGGATTGGTGGTGTCGAGATTTTTCGCTTCAGATCCTCGAAAGCTCTGTCGGCCTCTTCGTTCCACCGGAATTTATCTCCTTGTTTTATCAGCGCATAAAATGGTAACGCTTTTCTCTCCTAACCTGGCGACGAACCTGCTCAAAGCTGCGACTACTTGATTAGCTGCTTTGTATTTCTTTCAACTTTGTTGGCTTTCTCATTGTTACTATGGCTTGTATTTTGTCGGGGTTTGCTTCAATCCCTCTTGCCGAAACTAGAAACCCCAGAAGTTCTCCTGCTGGGACGCCAAAAGAACACTTCGTCGGGTTCAGTTTGAGGCAAAATTTGTCGAGGTTGTCAAAAGTTTCTTTGAGATCCTCGATCAATGTTGTCCCCTTTTTTGATGTTATGACGACATCATCGATGTATACTTGCACGTTTTTCCCGATCTGTGTTGCTAAACACTTCGCATCATCCTCTGATATGTTGCTCCCGCATTTTTTAGACCAAAGGGCATTGTCTTGTAGCAAAACACGCCGTAAGGTGTAATAAACGCTGTCTTGGCTTCATCATCTTCTTTTAATCTGATCTGGTTATAACCAGAGTATGCATCCAAGAAGGAAAGACGTTCGCAACCTGCCGTGGAGTCGATAATTTGATCGATCCTTGGGAGGGGAAAGTGATCCTTAGGACAATGTTTATTGAGACACGTAAAGTCGACGCACATGCGAAGGACTGTCGTGTTTTTCTTCGCACCATCACCGGGTTAGCTACCCATGTGGCTTCGTAGATATTTCTCTGATAAAACCAGCTTCTTCGAGTCGATTTATTTCTGAAAGCATGGCTTTGCGGTTTGGTTCAAAAACGCCGCAAAGGTTGTCTCGATTGGTTTTGCTTCTTTGGATCCAAATTTAGGTGGTGCTCGGCAAGTTCCCCGGGTACTCCTGGCATGTCACTGGACACCATGCAAAGATTTTCCAGTTCTCACGGAGGAACTTGACGAGCGCTTTCCTATGCGATATCCATATCGTTTGCGATAGATGTCGTCTTTTTTGGATCTGTCGGGTGAATACTGCACCTCCTTAGAATTTTTCTCTGTGTTGAAAGTTGATTCTTTATTTGGCCTTCCAGCGTACGCGCACGTCGTAATCAGTCATGCTTTTTGACGCCAAGTACTCGGCTTGCATCCCGAAAGTTTACGCCAACTTTGTGAAAATCCTTGTCGCACTTATCGGCTAAGGCAAAGCTTCCCTTGACTGTGATTGGTCCTCTTGGTCCGGGCAACCTCCACAACAGGTATGTATAGTGTGGTACTGCCATAAATCTAGCATATGCTGGTCGTCCCAACAGAGCGTGGTATTGTGATGGAAAATCCACGACTTCAAATTCGAGCTTCTCGATTCTATAATTTTCTCGGGTCCCAAATTGAACATCGAGATTGATTTTTCCCAATGGATAACTTGGTTTCTCTGGTGTGATGCCGTGGAACCTTGTGTCTCGTTGGTTTCAAGTTTGCTAAGGATATGTTCATCTTCCTCAATGTATCTGCATACATGAGGTTCAAGCTGCTGCCGCCGTCTATGAACACTCGAGAGACATCAAATCCTGCGATAATCGCTGGCAGAATAAGTGCCGATCGCCCTGGTCGAGGAACTTGCTGCGGATGATCTGCTATTGTGAAGCCGATATCTTGTCCCGACCAATTAAGGTACTCAACTGTTGGTGGAGGCATTTTCTCTGCCATAAACACCTGTCGTGAGATTACTTTTTGAGCTCTATTGGACGGCCTTCCCTTACGAATCATCAACACTGCTCCGTTGGAGTTAGGATCAACATAGGGTGGTGGTGCGAGTGCTGCCGCTATTCTTAGCTGGTGTCGATTGTCCTCTGTAATCGCGGGAGGTGGCGGTAGATGAACCTCGCTCCTAGGCTCCCGAGCTTTTCTCACTGCTGCTCGAGAGTGAGCAATTTCTGCTTATCAGAAAAATCCCAGAAAAAATCGACAGTCTATATGCAGGTGCCCAGACTGTCTTTTCCCGTTGCTTTGTCGAGGAAGAAGTGCATCCGGCACGGTCCGTTCAGCATTTCCTCGGGGGACACGAAAGGTCTTGGAAACCTCGGCCCACTATTTTGCACGTTGCGTGAATCATCCCTATTATCACCTCGCTGTTCACCGCTTCTGCGGTAATCATCTCTATTGCCTCCTGTATTTGTCCGAAAACCTGCCGAAATTTGTTCTGGAGCGTCGTAGTTACGGTACGTCCGAGGAAATCTTCGCCTCGGTTGATAGTTTCGACCACGGTCCTCCTCGGCGACTGTGTCGTTTGTTGTGGACAGCGTCTTCTCCATCTGCCCATTTATTTGCTATCTCCATTAACGCGGATCTTGTCCTTGGATTGGTCCTTCCCAAATCCTCGACAAAGTCTCCACGCCCGACTCCCGCGACAAACGCATCTATTGCTCTCTCGTCGGATATGTTTTCTGCCGAGTTTTTGATGATATTCCCTCTCTGGATGTACTTTCTCATTGGCTCATCTGGCTTTTGTCGACACGCTCTCAAGTCCTCTAACGATGGGGGTTTTTTGCACGTGGATCTGAAGTTCTTGACGAACACGTCCTCGAAACTTTCCTGTTGTCGATGGATCCTGGAGCGAGTTTCTTTATCCATGATCGTGCGGCACCACTCAGGTGCACCTGGATGCTTTGCATGGCTGTTGCCCTAGTTCCTCCTGTCGGCTTCACCGTCTCCCGGATAGTCGACTAGCCAATCCTCCGGATCTTGAAGGCCGTCGAATTTCTTGAAATTATCGGGTAACTTGAATCCCGAGGGGACTCGTTTTTCGGACTCTCCTCGTGAAGCATGGTAAGCCGCACATATCTTCGTCGTTAAGTTACGGGGATTGCCGATGATCCCTTCGCTTTGCCGCGCTCCGTCGACTCTTGCTTGTGCTTCTTTGTGTCTCTTACTCCACTTGGCCCTTCAGTGCCGCTGTTCTTCTTTGCGGGTCGCGGACTATTTTGCCTTGCCACTCCTTCGGGAGGCGTTGATATAAACGCCGTCCCCATAGCTCCAACTCCTGCTACCGCCATATTGTACGGTGTTTCCCTTGGGTCACCCGGAGGTGGCTTAGATGCAAGGATAAAAGCATGTGTCGCCATATACCCAGCCTCTCCGGTGTCTTAGGGATGATGATTCATCTTTTATCAATCGACATAAAGGACATGTCGAGGTTTTGAACCAATTGTTCAATATCAGCCTCGGGTAAGAGTTGCAGCCTTGATATAGCTCTGTTCCTCGCCACCCGATGGCTATAACCCGTAGTTCTAGATTGTCGACTTAGATCTGCCCTTCTCCCCGCTGGATGCGAAGCTGCCTCCTTTCTCTGTTCAACTCATTTGTCTGTTTTTCCAATTCCCTGGCAGCTCGTGCGAGCCTATATTGATATGCTTGCAATTCTTCTGGTGTGGCTGTGGTAGCCATTGGTTACGTGCCGTTCATAGCTCTCGCAGCTCTGTCCCCACGCTGCTTGTGAAAGTTGAACTCTATCTCGCGGCTCGGCCCGACGTATTTGTTGCCCAAGCCTTGTCGCAGATTGGAGGGATCGACGTATGGATTTCCCAAACTGTCGAAAGCCTCAGATGTCTCCTCTTGACCTTCAATGGCGTAAATCTGATGATACCTTGTACTCAGATCTATGTTGGGTTTGGTGACATCATCGTTGAGATTGATGAAGACCTTGCCCACTGTGAGAGATTTGTCGATGAAGTCATGACTGTCGACATCGCTTGAGCCATCGCTTATATACGAATCCGCGGATGACTCAAACGATATGTCGTTGAAGATCTTGGCGAGTTTCTCTCTTGCTCTGATACTGACGTAGCGTGTCGCCGAGGTTTCTTCTTCTCCTGACTCGTTTGACGATGCATAGCTTGAAAAATCGGAATCGGCCACTGATGATCCCGACGAAATCGGAATCTCGACACGATACGATCCTTCCTTCTCGACGCGAAAGTGGAACCTTCCGAACGTCATCTCCATGGGCTCCGCCAGATACGCATATGCATCCAAACGGGAGGGTGGGTGAGGAACAAAATCGACAAGACCAGTAGCGATCTGTTTACCTCGATCCATTGTGTTGCTTGCGGTTGACGATGTCGAAGATCTTGAGCGTGCCATCGAGATCAGCTCCTTACGCCTCTAATTCCCACAGACGGCGCCAATTGACAAGGGATTAACTTGTCAATGCCTATGGATTGTAGGCTAGGGTTTAGTTAGAAGTAGAGGGTAAGTAGATCTCGAAGGTTTCAGCCGAAAAGTACTCGACGATTGTGAAAACTAGGATTTGCAGACAATGATTCGGTTGATTCTTCGTCCCTCGACTCCCCCTTTATATAGGAGGTGGAGTCGAAGGATTCGTGTTGTACAAGTTTACAGAGTTCGGGACGGTTTCTAACTCATCCCGCCAGATTACAAGTAACACTTCCTATTACAACTCTATTTCTTCCTTAAACGCATCTTGGGCTCCCGAATCTTCTTATTCTTCGGGTAGTGGGCCTTCAATAAACCCCGGGCACTATATTCGGCAGGCCCATTTGGGATGCCTATGTCAGCAAGGGCGGCGCTAGCCGCCGCCATCTCCGCTCGCGCCTCCGCCAGCTCCACCCTGGCCTCGGGTAGCTCGGCCGGAGTTCCACCCTGGCGTCGGCGATTTCCGCCCTGCCTGCCAACAGGCGCTAATGCTCTAGCACGTGCCCTGCCGTCTCTGCAACCTCCGCTGCCTCCCGGTCCAGCTGCTCGGCCTAAAAGGCGTCGGCGGCTAGCTGCTCCTCCTCCTCCGGGTGGATTTAGCGGCACATCTGAACAACTTGATCCCAGCTAAGGTTGTGCTAGGCCATGGATGGATGCTAGGGTTTAGGTTGAGGTGTGTTTGTCTCCCCGTTGGTGTCCACCATATATAGCCACGGCGGGGCGGGAAACGGCGTTGGCGCGCAAGTCGATTCCCCCGCGCGCGAAGCGCCGGCGAAACACGCCAATCTGTTGGGCACGCGCGGGAACGATCGTCGTCGCGCGGGAACCGGTAATCGCCGGTGGCAGGCCTCGACGGGACGTTAAACCGCCATTAAGGACCTCGATGGTATCTGTGCTAAAAAAAATATGTCCGCACCGCTGGGATACCCGACGCAAACGGTCGTCTCGGCCCGTATGATGTCCGTGGGCCAACGGAATGTACGCACGCAGATAATTTAGGCGTCTGAAATGCGTCGCCGCGTTGGAGATGCGCTAAGAGCATCTCCAGCCGCGTCCCCCAAAGCGACCCCAAACCGCGCCGGATTGAGAGTTTGGTGGACGTGTTTTGTTCGTGCCGCGTTTGGGGGATGTCGCTCCCCAGCCGCGTACCCCAAATGCCACCCCCAAACATTTAAAATACTTTTTTTTACCACATAACCATTTATCAAATATAGCATATGAATAAAAATGTTTGCGAGGATTGTTTTCAAATTAAATTACAACAAACAATAAAACAAGTAAACAAATATAATAAATAGGGCTAGATGCTAGATCAAGGTGCCACGGTATTTCCTTTGATCCTCCACAAATGCTCAACGAGATCAGCTTGAAGTTGATCATGAACATTGCTGTCACGGATCTCTGCGTGCATGGCGAGAAAATCAGCAAAATCTGCAGGCAACTCATGATCAACCTCCGCAAGAGGGCCCTGGCACTCACAGGGACCAACATGTGTCCTGACATGATTCTTGCGGTCATCCTCGATGATCATGTTGTGCATGATCACACAAGCCTGCATCACCTCCCACATTTGGTCGTGAGACCAGCTTAGAGCAGGGTACCAGATAATGGCAAATTATGCTTGAAGCACACCAAATGTTCGCTCGACATCCTTCCTGCAAGCCTCCTGTCGCGTAGCAAAGTGGGAATTCTTCAGACCTGATGGATTCGATATTGTTTTGACAAAAGTGGCCCATTTTGGATATATACCACCGGCTAGATAATAGCCTTTGGTATATTAGTGGTCATTGATCTCATAGTTGCATGGTGGAGCATGCCCTTCCACTAGTCTACTGAACACCGGAGACTGCTGCAACACGTTGATGTCATTGTGTGATCCCGCCATGCCAAAGAAAAAATGCCAAATCCACAGGTCATAATCTGCCACAGCTTCAAGCACCACACTGCAATATCCATGACGCCCTTTGTATATACCTTGCCAAGCAAACGGGCAGTTCTTCCATGCCCAGTGCATGCAATCGATGCTTCCAAGCATTCCAGGGAATCCTCTGGCAGTATTTTGTGTGCCATGATCCTTGCAGTCTCTTCCCCAGTTGGCCCTCTCAAATAGTATTTACCAAACTTTCCCACCACAGCTCGGCAAAACTTGTACATGCACTCAATGGCAGTAGACTCACTCATGCGAAGGTAGTCGTCATGTGTATCAGCAGGTGCTCCGTATGCAAGCATCCTCATGGCGGCGGTGCACTTCTGAATGGACGAGAACCCGACAACGCCTACAGCGTCGAGCTTGAGCTTGAAGTAGGGGTCGAACTCTCGAACGCCATGGAGGATATTCATGAACAGGCCCTTGCTCATCATGTACCGGCGCCGAAAATTGTCTTCATGTGTTGCACCGTCTGCAAAGTAGTCGTTGTGCAGCATGGTATGCCCCTCCATCCTCTGTCGGGCTTCGACTTCCTTCTTCCCCGCCTTGATCCTCCGCGGCGCGGCCTCTTCCTCTTCTCCGCCTCAGCGTCAACCAAGTCCTGGAGGGACGCGATGATCAGCAAATGCTCCCGCAGGTCGTCGTCGAAGGCTTGCTCGTCCTCCAGCAGCAGAGCAAGCATCTCATCGTCGTTGTCCATGGCTAAAGCAAAATCAATGGTTAAAATTGCGCCGAGGCAGACAACACAACAAACAGCGGCCAGTCGCGCCTACCTAGCAAGTCGTCGAGCACCTTCTGTGCGCGGAGGTGGGGCAGATTTGACGGCGCATTCTGGGACGCGCTGGCGAAGCGGCGGCGGCGGCACGACCGGCGGGAGCCCCAGCCGCGACGACGGTGCCGACTCTCAGCAGAGATCAGACGCCCAAATCCAGTGGCGGTGGAGGGGTGGGAGGCGCGGGAAGGAAGGAGCGACGAGAAAAGAGGCGTGAACCAACGGTTTATGCAAATAGTCGCCGACATGTGGGAGCCCGCCTCGCTTTTCGCTGTGTCCGGCGTGCCCGGAGCGTCCCTTGTGGGACGGGGACGGGCTCGGGGCGCCGGACACCGTATCGGGGCGCGTCGGACAAAAATAGGCTTTGGGGGACGAGGCTGGAACGATTTTTTTGTCCGGCGCGCTCCAAATTACTTTGGGGGACGCTGCGGAGATGCTCTAAAGCTAGTCTAAGCTGAGCCAGCGCATTGTAGAGAAGGAAAATTGGGTGAGATGGCACAGTGAGTATTCTACTTTTTCCTTTTCCATTTCACGTAGGTAGTCGTAGACTCGTAGGGCATCTCTAGCGGCGCGACGCAAACGGTCGCTGCGTCCGCTTTGGTCGCAAATGCGTCTGGCACCCTCTCCAGCGGCACGACGCAAAGTGACCGGGCCGTCCGCGGAGACGCAAACCTGGCCCAAATATGCGCCAGGTTTGCGTCTCGGCGGACGCTGCGCGGACGCGCAAAGTGTCTGTTGCGGTCTCCACCGGGCCCGCCTGGCAGCGAGCCTGCATGGAGGGCATCGCTTCCGCGGCCATCGCTTCCGCGGTCAGCGCTTCCGCGTCTGCACCGCAGCCTTCGCCATGAATGCCGCAGCTTCCTGTTCTGCGCGTGCATTGGCGGGCGGCGGCTGGGCTTCTGCGGCGCCTTCAATGGCATCGTATCCCGTGCGCGGCCGCCCTTAAAAGTCCAGCGGCCGCGTTGCTCCTTCGCCCACAGCTCCACTCGCACCACAACCGCCGCTGCGCCATGGGGAAGAAGAACGACTTCGAGGCCTCCGGCAGCGGCAGCAAGAAGGTGCCGCTCCCCGTCACGGTGGGGAGGCTCATGCACGGCAAATGGGTGCCGTGCGACGCCTGGTCCGGCGTGCAGCTGCCTGGCGGCTGGCGGCTCAGCTGCCGCCGGGTGCCCATCCCTCCAGTACCTGCGCGCGAGCCTGAGCGGACGAAGGAGATCCGGCGCAGGAGGCGATATCTGCCGGCGGACCTCCTCGCCGATCCGGCGTACGCAATCGACTCGGAGAGTTGGCGTACGTACCTGTCCACGGAGACGGACAGCAGACGAAGGGCTGGCTTCATGGGCGACAAGGATTATCCCTTCGGCCCTGCACCGTCGGCTCGTCGTCAGCAGGCGCCAACGCGTCGTCAGCAGGCGCCGACGTGACGTGAGCAGCCGCAGCACAACGACCGCGAGGACGACGACGACGACGACGAAGCCTACGCCGTGTACGACGACGACGACTACATCGAGGCGCTCGCGTACCATAGCGAGGAGGTGAAGGACGACAGCGAGGACTACGTCGGCCTCGTCTTCCACGAATGGCAGCAGGCCATGGCGGAGGGCCGGAATTTCGAGTTCCCCGACAACATGACGGACGACGATATGGCCAAGCTCGGCCTCCTCGTCTCCGAGTACGACGCGCCTGTGCATCCGTCGTTGCCCCGCTACGCCACCGCTGTCATGCCGCCGGGCCTGTCCGCGGATGAAGCCCTTCGACAGGCGCTCCTGGACTCGGCGGCGCCTCCTCCACCGCCGCCACAGCCTTGGGCGCCTCCCCCACTGCCGCCACAGCCTTATGGCTGGGCTCCTCATCCGCCGCCACAGCCGCAGCCCTGGGCGCCTCCACCGCCGCCTCAGCCGCAGCCTCCTCAACCTCGAGCACCGCGATCGCGCCCGGCGTACGCTCCCCCGGATGGCTACTGGCCGTGGGACATACCGGAGGTCATCTTGCTCGACAGCGACGAGGAGCAGCACGGCGACGATGCGCAGCAGTAGGCGTTTTAGGTTTTTATTTCTGTTTTCAAGTATGTAAGTTATGTTTCAGTTTTTGTAAATTATGTTTCAGTTCAAAAAAATGATTCGTCCTAAAAAAAAATGCGTCGTGCCGCTGGAGCCACCCCCGACGCAAACGGACGCGCGGTCGTTTTCGACCAAAAGGGCCAACGCAAACGGACGCGCGCGGACGCTAAAATGCGTCGCGCCGCTGGAGATGCCCGTAGTGTACCTGAAGGAAAGGAAACGGAGGCGACGTGGCATCAGGAACGAACGAGTCCACGGCCGACGGGGACGGGGACGGGGACGGATCGACGCCAAGTGCGGCATGGTAGGGCAGCATTATCTGGCACTGCCGCGGTCGTCCTCCCCAGGCCCAGGAGGTTGAGGAGCGAATGAGCGCGACTTGCGTGCCCCGTGATCGAGGCGGAATAATCGGGTGGCCCAGGAAGAAGACGCGACACCAACAATAATTCTGGCTGGACGGCTCGATCGGCATCATCATGCTCCGCGTAAGTACATACGGAGTATGTGGGTTATGGTGTTGGTTTGTTGTCACTCTACGTACCATGCATGTCGCGCCGGGGTTTGGACGCCGGAGTAGGGCCGTCGTCCAGCCTCGTGCGACGGGAGAGAGTACACGTTCTGGAGTACGTACTGGATCAGCTATCAAGACCAAGATCCGGCCACCGGTGCAGCGGCGTCGCTTCGATGCCTACACGATCCAGTGGTCACTGCGCCTGTCCTGTCCTTCGTGTTAGATTATTTATCCTCGAAAAATCCACCCACATATCATAACAGTAGTTTGTAAAAGCTCTGCACATTACAAATAGGTTCTTCACCCACTGAGCAAAAGCTACACGCACTAGAGCACGCCGAGGCCTTGTTCGGTGCAACTGTTTTGTTGGGGTTTTGTAGAGTTTTGGGATGTAAAATTCAGGTCTGATTAAAACACTTCAAAGCACGCCAGGGCCATTCGGCAGGCCGTTTTTGGCAGGGTAATGGCCCAGGGGTGGAATTGAAAGGCTTCACCCTCTCGTGTTTTCTCGCTGGTTGCACAACACCCATCGAAGCTGACGCTGTCGCCGACGCCCCAAGCTGGCGCTGACGCCCTCCCTCTCCCCAGTCCTCCTCCTGTACATCATCCACCTCCTCCCCTCCTCTCCTGATCTACTTTGTGCCTACCGCCTAGGGTTTTTATGCAAATCGATGGACGAATTCTTGATATTAGATAACAAGTCGTCCCCTCCTCTCCTGATTTGGTTTACTTTATAAAGGTACAAATTTCTTTCATGGTTGAAAGAGGATTTAAGTGTTTTGGGTAGTATTTCGTGTGGAAAGTAATTTCACCAAAAAACACTTGGAAAAATACGCACCAAAACTTTGAAAAACACTTGCACCAAGGTGCGGCGCCGTTCTCGCCCTTCCCTCACCGGAGTCAGGCAAAGATTGTCCTAATAGAGCTTGTTGTAGTAAACAAATGAGAAGGAAGCCATGGTACTGATTTTCTAAAGGACCATCATACCAGAGTAACAACCATCGCCAAAGATGAGAAGCACAAATCAGAAGGACCAGACCTGTAACCATGCCAACTGACACAAACACCGACCAGATCCCAGATGATCCGGCCGGAAGACAAGTCTACGCACCCTCTATCAGTTGCTACACGCACCGCCTAAACGGGGATATGGCAAGGAGGAACTTATTCTGACCTCGGGACGTAGCCCCCACCTCACCATCGTGAACAAGACACCGCGGATACCTAGAAAAAGGAAACCCTTCCATCGGTGAAATGATCTTTGAATCGCCTCCTCTCTATCCTTAGGATGTACCTGTTAGTACTTTTTTTTAAACGTCCGGAAAAAAGCTTGCCTTAATTCATTAGATAAGAAGAAGAGTCACAAAGGCATGTCCTAAAAGCTTATGACAAAGGAAGGTAAGGTCCTAATCTCCCGGAATTGAAAGGACCAAAAAATAAGCGCCTGCAAGAACCTAGTTGCCCGCTTTCGATTCGATGTGTTCAATGACAACGGTAGGCAAAGTTTGCTTGTTATTGAAAACTCAATTTTTCAAGGCACTAGCATGAGGAGGGATGACATCTCTCTCCTTCCGGGGTGGAGGCGCGCCAAGTTGTTCCATCAAGATTTGACGTTGTTCAAGGTTAGGGTTAGCCACCATCTAGCGAATCTCGCTAGGCTGGAATGCCACGTGAGACTTGGTTTAGTTCCGAGCCTGGTGACCTTCTGCAGATGCTTGAACTCGACCGTTGTGTAATCCTCTCGGATTAATAAAGTTACTACTTTACTCGGAAATTCCCCGAGATTGGAGGCCGAGCCAAAGTTTGATCATGTTCCTACTGGAAATCACATCACATAATCTGTCTCCGTGTTAAATTGTTGGCTTGCCAAGAGGTCGTGCAGAACTTCCATGACATGAGATGAGATCCCTGCACCTGCACGTATGTGTTGCTCCTGCCGCACATTGTCCGTGCCCGACATTCCTGATCATGGCAGACCAGAGCATAGTCCATCCTACGCACGGATCAGAGTAAATGAAGGAACAGGGAATGCACGGGATCCGCACGGCCCGAGGGTTTAATTCTGTCCTGATGAAACCGATGTTTACGCTTGGATGAGCCAAGGACAGTAGGACGACACCATCATCATCATCACCCAGCATCTGCTTCTTCTGGACTCCTGCACCGTACGAGATGCACATGCTACTCCAGTGCCCTGCAACGCGAGACCATCGGATCTACAGTACTATGTTAACACGCAAGACAAGATCCTGGTGCTAATTACCACTGCACATCCCGACCGTTATCTTAGTACGGCAGGAAGTGGGGGCTGCTCTGATGACGATCCCATCACTTCCTAATAGTTGGATCTGGGTATGAGCATGATTCAGAGTTTCAGTCCTGACCAGGCTCAAGCAATACAGTAGATATGTAGCAACCAGACTGGTATACTGCAAAATATATATATATGATCTCACCAAACTAAATATGTCCATAATTACCTGATCACACCAACTTTTCCACCTTTCATCAACCAAGAAAAGAAAGAATCAGACTAGCCATACCCGCTGACTACAAACACCCTCTAGTCCTCTACCACCACTCTAATGTTGCAGCACACCACCCTCTTCTACTAACAAGCTAACACAGGCCAAATGCTGCAGCAAGCACAATCCAACAACAACAGCAACACACACAATTCTTTGGCCACAAAATCAGCTATACCTAGACAGCACGGGAGACTTAGCCTCTCGTTCTTGTGATGGTGATGCTGCCCTTGCCCCCCTCGGTGTGGATCTTCGTCTTGTGCACCACGGGTTTTCCGGAGATGGCCGAGGCCTCGTACGAGACTGGCTCATCGTCGTACTTGTGCCTGATCCTGTATGGAGGCGGTGCATGGATTTTCTGGTTTATATCCCTTAGAGTGGTGTCGCCACGGAAACCGCATGGCTTGATCAGCTCGAAAGGGTACGCCACCGTTGCTTTCTGCTTCCTTGCTCTCAGAATGTTTCTTCCAGCTGCGGGACACAACAACAATGTATGAGCAGAACATCGACGGCTTGGACAAATTATGCAAACAGAAAGTTTGTGTGGAAAATGGATGAACATATAGTGCTTCAATAAAACTGCAGTAGAGTCGAGCACATACCTTTCAGAGGTGTAGGTCGAGATTGCGGAGGTTTCTTCACAGTTTTGCTAGACTGCTCCTCGACTAAAGAAATCTGGAGAGCTGAAGGTTAAACAAAGTGTTGTAGTCAGCAGCATTATAATTGTGATAATCACTGCCAAAATGTATCCTAGGACAATTATACTAACCGGAGATATTGGCTTGCACAGAAGCACTAGGAGGACTATTCCTGTTGAGAAGGACCAGAAACACAGCATGAGAAACAAGAATATTAAACAGATGGCATTTAACTGAAATGCTATCAAGTCAGGCACAAGTTGGACCTCAGGAGTAAAAACATACATTTCTGCAGGAGGGCAACCAGGTACACTGTCTTGCGAGCAATCCACCAGCCATTCTTCAGGTAGTTCCTCTGTCCCATCAGCAAGTAACAAATGCTCATCACCTGAAATCACCTCTAGTATTAGGATAAATGGAGAAGAACCAACTCAGATTAACACTAGCAGAGATGATGAAAGACCTACTAGAGAAATCCAAATCCACTTGCAGGCTTTCTAACAGCACATCTGTCATCGGACACTCCATCTGCATATAAAAAGATAGATATTGATGGAATTTAGCACCATTCTAATGCATATAATGATTGACTGGACACAGTTCAAAATCAACAGGTAACTGCATTTTTAAGGTGACATCAAGAATCCATCTACATCACATACCTCAACATTTTCTGGACAGAACTGCAGCATACGTCTTCTTTTAGCTTGTAAGGTTTCCTTCCCTTCGTCGAAGTCCTTGATAGTAATGTCTGCATTGTACATACATAAGGTCAATTAACTTGGCCTTCCGACATGCACCAAAAAACATGAGACCTGATAGGATGCAGATTTACTTTCAGAAATTCCATGTAAAATCCAATGTTCTGACTTCTGATTCAAGGTTAAACCATATTGCATTTCATAAAATTCTACGTGGTGGACCAAATGAAATATATGAGAACACAACTTGGCAAAACATGTGTTTCACAAATTTTATCCCAATGACTTATCTACTGTTCTGCTTGCAAACAAAATGCAACCAGAGACGCGTGTACAGATAAGTAGGAACTTACAAATCAACTACCAGGCAAGGCTATGAAAGAAGAAGGTTCCAAAGAAAGAGTGAGAGAGTGTACGAAGACAGCAGACAACGGTTCAATTCAGAACATGGGTAGTAAAACATACTAGTGACTTCACATCACACTACATGCTAAACATCCTTCTGTGATAGTACAGTATGCTACTGGTGAAGGTAACCAGGATATGTAAGTAATAAAGTACTACAATCTTACCTCCTATATCACAGAAGGGCAAATCTATGTCTGTACATTCTTTTATTGGAGTTTGCTCATCGAACATGCTCCAAGAATCAATCACACTGCTGTTTGTTTCAGCCCACAAGGAGCTAGATGGAGCTGCCAAATCAGAAGAAACGGTCAGCAATTCACTGGATGCAGTTTAGGGACAGAAGGGATGGTGGAGTTGCAAACCTGGTACCAAATCCTTGTGCAGATCAAACTCCGGACTCTGCCATTCCCACATCTCACTGCACAAAGTTGCACATCGAAGAGCATTGTTAGGCAAGGACTATTCATGTAAAAACTTCACAAAAAACGAGTGACAATGTGGAATTCACAACTTTGCACATGCTTATCAATATCTAAGGTCAAATTTTCAAGGTTTTTTTTCTTAAAAAATAAAGGGGTAAAAACCTTTCATCTTGTGTACATTTCAGTGTTTTTCTTCCTAAGAAAAAAAACCCAGAATGTTCAGAAACGTGAGGGCCTCTTAATTTGGTTCAGGATTTGCAGAAGACACTAACAACCGCAATGGTAAGTAACACTAAAAAGGAAACGTTTGACGATTAAGGCAGTCCCATGAAACAAACACCTAGCCATGTGGCAGAGGAAAGCACAAGGAACGGGAGCACGGCATGAACAGCCGCCATCAAGCTAGGGTTTAACAGGAAAAGACAAGACCTAAGCGCAACTAAGCCGAGACAGACAGTACACCACAAAAGAGCAAAGCGCCCCCAAAAGAAGACATGATCCTTTTTCCTCCCAGAATTGGAAGTCTTTCCTCGTCCCAACATCATACGACGCCGAAAAGATCAAGGCGAAGACGAGGACGAAAGAGAGAAGAAGGAAAGAAGAGAAAAAAAAGGCACGGCGCCGCACCCAACCAACGGAACCGCCGTACCGCGAAAGCGAAATTAGGGATCAATCAAGCGAGGACGACGATAGGATTAAAAGTCCACCGCACAACGCAAGGAACAAATCGCGGTTCCGCACCACGGAGGAAAAAAACAGAGACTTTTCTCCCCGCGCCGCCGTCGCGTCGCTTGTGACAGACCGAGAAAACCGGTGGAGGCCGGAGGGGAGGAGGGAGAGGAAGCCCCGGTCACACACACACACACACACACACCTCTGATCGGCACCAATGCCTCCGTCGAAATCCATCGCCGGCACAGCCTCCAGGCCGGATCCAAGACGCGCTCCGGCGGCCCGGCGCTGCTTACCGAACCGAGAAAGGTAAAGTCGGACAAGGAAAGAAGCCGGCGAGGTGGGGAGCGGGTGGAGGAACCGGGGCGGAGAGTGGGCTTGCAATTGCAGTGGTGGTGGTGGGCAGTTTCTCTAGCCAAAGCCAGAGGACCCAGGAAGGAAAGCTCGCGCTTTTATTACTCTCCTCTCGGCTCTCACGCTCCAATGTGACGGCACGGCACAGCCACAGCGCGTGGCGCGGAGGCCGAGGAGAAGAGGTGACGACCGGCCTTTTGATGATGATTATCCTATGACTAATTGGCCAATTTGGGTTACCACTAAACTAATCCAGCGGTTATGCAGATCGAAGACAAAGCGAGCCACGCTGCTGCTCAGGCCAAGAGGCTTGCACCGTAAGGAAGCTGAGTGAATACACACACACGCTGTATGTGGTACTGCATACCCCGTGGGTAACGCTACATGTGTGTGCCGTATTCACAATATAGTAGAAAACTATTTACTTCCTTCAACAATGATAAGTGTTGGAACTTTATTTCATTTTTGTTAAAAATAATTCTATAGTCCAACACTTATTGTGGATCGTAGTGAGTAGAAAAAATGTAAATAGTAAATCAATACAAATGGATACAGTAGCTTTTGATATTTTTCTTATAAAAATGGCCAAAAAATTATTTGACTTAATACAGTGGCGTTTAACAGTGCATATATGGAAGGAGACATCATTATTATTATCATCAATATCTTAACTGCAAAAAATGTAATGGAAATATTCGATGAAATTCACACGAGTTCCATTGAAATGGTTGTATTTGAATCATGCTTATTTTTCATGAGGAACACCTTGAAAAGGGGCATGTAGAACATGCAATTCATTCTAGAAAAGAGAATTTACATGTTTTATGAGCAAAACTAGGTCCAACCCCATACAAATAATGGTTTATTCAAAATTATTATATTACAACCCAAAAAAAACTAGGAACCTAGGCACGGGGTGTAGCTAGACCAAAGTTCCACATCGGCAAAACATTTCCCCACGAAAGCTCCGGTGCCAGATAGAGAAGTGAGACCCTTACACCGGGAAAGGTAGGTAGAAGCTCGAATATAACTGGATATTAGTTTTTCAATTTGAACCTAGCGTAGCTTATGGAGTTTCCTTTACGTTCTGTCTTAATTTCTTTCAGGACGTGTACAAAAGAGTTAATGTCGTATATTTGACCCCCAAAGCCTCACCAACCTAGTGAATGCCAAATACGCTTTTAAGGAGTGGCCTCCAGCATCGGTGCATTACTTTCTCATTCATGAACCATCATGAAGTAAAAAAAAAGTTATAAGTTTAAATGCGACCGGCGGATATGAACAAAGATTATGTCACACAAATTACAAAAGAAGTGAATGCAGGCTACGTCGCAATTTAGGATGTGAGTTGTCAAACATATTACTCCCCCTGGTCCTAAATGCTTGTCACGGGTTCAATGAATCTAGGCAAAGCGTCGCACGTCGCTTCTCCGGGACCTTGGGTCAAGAGGCTTGCACCATAAGGGAGCCAAGTGAATACACACATGTGTCGTACATTTGTATGTGGTACTGCATAGCTGGTGGGTAGCGCTACAGGTGTGTGACGTATTTTTTTGGTCGCGGTTAAAACGTTAGTAACTCTGCAATGAAAAAAAAAAGAATACTCCCTCCATCCCAGAATAACCGAATCAATACAATGGGTATATTAGATATTTTTTGATTGCTTATAGTAGATATTGATCTTATAAAAATGGTCAATTCAAAACCACTTAGAGTTAATACAATGGTGTTTAGCATTGCATATGTGGAAGGATACATTATTATGAAATTTGACATCTTAACCACAATATATGCCATATATATCTAATGGAAATGTTCGACCAATATCATGTGAGTACATTTGGAATAATTGTATTTGAAGCATAAAAACCATGGTTTATTCAAAACTATTACGACCAATACACAACCTAGGAACCTATGCAGTTACGAAACGTTTTGTCCCTGCTCCTCTCTCCCAAGCGGCGGCCAGATCCCATCTCCACCAGCGTGAGCTCTGGGCCCCTCTCCCTCCGCTTGCCGCTCCGGCGGCAGGAGGGGGAGGGGACCTCGTTCCTCCTCCGTTTTGTAGTTTGGGCTTGTCTGCTGTGGTGCATCGTTGGGGTGGTGGGAGCGGCGCCCGGGCAAATAAATCTGCCTCAACTCCACTCCCACACCGGCGGCGACCTTCACGGCGGCGTCTCGGAGTTGTTGGCAATGTGTGCTTGTCGATCTTTCAGGTCGGCAGCTTGGTCTTCTCGCCGTTCTTCAGATCTGGCGAGATCTGTTTCTCGACGTGTCACTGGCGTTTGTTGTTATCCACGACGGCGCTGGGGGCCGGGGCGAGGTGGTTCTTCTGGAGCGAATATGTTGGTCCGGAGGTGGTGGATATGCCGTTCTTCTCCGACTTCGTCGATGGGAGGCGGCGTATCTTGGTCCAAGACAGCACAGGGACGTCCCCCGGTCGACGTGCCACAGCTACATGTGCCTCGCTGCTTACAGCAGGCCTGTTCATCGACTCACAAAGCCTCGTTGGCGATGGTGCTCTTTTGGATCTTGCAATGGTGGAGGCTCGGCGTCTCTTCTTGCGTTCGTCTCGGCGGCGTTGGAATTGGACGGCGGCCGCTGGCTACGGTGGTTGCAGGAAACCCTAGGGATCGTTTTGTATTTCTCGATCTTTTAGGATTTTATCTGCAAATTCAGGATAATCATTTTATCCCGGTTTGTCTTTTAGTTTCCACATGTGTTGCTTCATGTAACTTGATTTTCGATTAATGAAATATGTGGTTGCTCTCAAAAAAAAACCTAGGAACCTATGCACGGAGTGTAGCCGGACCAAAATTCTGCATCAGCAAAATAAGTCTCCGCCAAAGCTCTGGTTGTTGGAGATGTGTCCTCGAGGCAAATAATAAAGATGTTTTTTATTGTCATATCACTAATGTTCATGATAAGTTTCATGTCATGCTATAAACGTATTAAGCGGAAACATTAGTACACACACGATATGTAAACAAACCAAGTCCCTAGTCAACTAGTCCATTGGTCAACGGATGATTAAGGTTTCCTAATCATGAACATTTATATCAATTAAAAATGGGATCATATAATTGGATGAATAATGTGATGAATACCCAACATAAATATTGCAATGAGATCCTAGTTACAAAGTTCAAGTGTGATAACTTGTAAAGCATACTAATGATTTCACACAACATGCTAGACAATTCAAGACCATCTTTGACCTTGATCCTAGCATAGCTTATGAAGTTTTCTCGACCTCCCCATCCTGATTTTTTAGAATGCATATAGAAAGAGTAAATATCGTGTAATTGTCCCCAAAAAAAAATACTCACCTACGAAGTAGTTGCCAAATTTGCATTTCAGGAGTGATCTCATATTTTGGTGCGTAAAATATCCTTCAAGAACCATCATGAAGTGAAAAAGTTGTAGGTTCAAACGCAAGGAACAAATATAAACAAATATATTTTTAAAAATAGACCAAAGGATTGAATGCATCAGCTCAGTTCAGCACATGAGTTATAAAACATACTATGTACTTCACACAACATACTTCACACAACATACTAGACAATTCAGGATAACCTTTTCACTCTGAGTCTAGGGTAGCAATGGAGTTTCCTCGATCTCTTCATCTTGATATCTGTCAAGATGTATACAGAAAGAGTAATCATCGTGCAACTGACTCAAAAAAAGACTCACCTACATGGTGGTTGCCAACTTTGCTTTTAATAAGTGATCTAAGGTTTTGGTGCATTAATTATCCTTAAATGCACTAGAAACACTTATATTTTATATTATTCTTAAATGCATCGGAAATGTCATTTGCAAACGAGCATACAATTTCAGAGTAAAATTGTGTTGCAAAGTTTTTTGACTCTAAGAGAAGAATATCCCTGGCAGAAATTAAAATAAAGCTCAATACCTAATGTCTATATGTAGTGATATCTGCGAGTGTTAGCTCGGTACCTAATGTATTCATTTGGTGTTCTAGACTGTCAAATCTAAGAAAACGCAGACTTAGTACAATATTGAATTGTCCTTGTGTATGTGAAAAGGAGGGAGGTGTACTACAAATATCACATTTGAAACTACGGTACATGCCCTGGGGATCTAATGGAATGCATTTGATCAAATTCTTGCGACTCCCTTTAATGGTTTGTTGGAGATATGCCCAAGAGGCAATAATAAATTAGTTATTGTTATATCTTAGTGTTCATGATAAATGTTTACATCCCATGCTATAATTGTATTAACCGAAACATTGATATATGTGTGTTATGTAAACAACAAGGAGTCCCTAGTAAGGCTCTTGTATAACTAGCTTGTTGATTAATGGATGATCATGGTTTCGTGATCATGAACATTGGATGTTATTAATAACAAGGTTATGTCATTAGGTGAATGATATAATGGACACACACCCAAATGAGCGTAGCATAAGATCAAGTCATTAAGTTCAATTTGCTATAAGCTTTCGATACATAGTTGCCTAAGTCCTTCGACCATGAGATCATGTAAATCACTTACACCGGAAGGGTACTTTGATTACATCAAACGCCATTGCGTAAATGAGTGGTTATAAAGATGGGATTAAGTATTCGGAAAGTGTGAGTTGAAGCATATGGATCAATAGTGGGATTTGTCCATCCTGATGACGGATAGATATACTCTGGACCCTCTCGGTGGAATGTCGTCTGATTAGCTTGCAAGCATATGATTGGATCATAAGAGATGACATACCATGGTACGAGTAAAGAGTACTTGTCGGTAATGAGGTTGAACAAGGTATGGAGATACCGATGATCGAACCTCGGACAAGTAAAATATCGCGAGACAAAGGGAATCGGCATCGTATGTAAATGGTTCAATCGATCACTAAGTCATCGTTGAATATGTGGGAGCCATTATGGATCTCCATATCTCGCTATTGGTTATTGCTCGGAGAGGAGTCTCGACCATGTCTGCATAGTTCGCGAACCGTAGGGTGACGCGCTTAAGGTTCGATGTCGCATAAGTAGATTTGAATATGGTATGGAGACGAAGTTTGTTCGGAGTCTCGGATGGGATCCAGGATGTCACGAGGAGGTCCGGAATAGTTCGGAAAATAAGATTCATATAAGGGAAGTTGATTTCTGGGTTTCGGAAAAGTTCGGGATTTTTCCGGTGGAAGACTAGAAGGTTCTAGAAGGTTCCGTAGGGGTCCACCATGGGGCCCACGACCTAGGAGGGCTAGCATGGGCCGAGGGGATGCTTCCTGGCCTAATGGGCCGGGGGCACATGCCCCCCAAGGCCCAGGCCGGCCAACCCCTAGGGTTTCCCCAAAACCCTAGGGGGGATCAACTTGGGGGGGAAGAAATCTCTCTTCCCCCCCCCCCCCCCACTTGGTCGCCGCCCCCCTAACCCTAGATGGGAAAGGGGGCCACCCCAGCCGACCTGGCCCCCTATATAAAGATGGGAGGGGGTGGCCGGCCACCATCCCATCATTAGCCCCCTCCTCTGGCCGCCTCTCTCCTCCACCATACGCTGTTCCAGCTTGGCGAAGCCCTGCAGCTTTTCTTCCTCCACCACCACCACCACGTCGTCGTGCTGCTGGAACTTGGAGGAGATCTACCACACCTCTTCTGCCCATTGGAACGGGGAGAGGAAGGGCTTCATCGACACCGTACGTGCGGCCGAGTACGGAAGTGCTGCCGGATTGCAGCACCGGGGACGATCGTCTACACCAACAACGAGATTAATCTTGTAGGCTTTGGAATCTTCGAGGGTTAGTCTCACCTCCATCTCGTTGCTCCGATCTTGTAGATTAGATCTTGGGTGTTCCATAGATTAGATCTTGGATTTATTCGTCTTTGCGGTAGGAAATTTTTTATTTTCTATGCAACCAACCCCACATGGTTGTATTTTCAAAAAGAGCACAAAGCAAGAATCCTATTGGATGGTCGTTGTTGATCATCTACCTTACCATGTCTATGGAGTTTTCTTGATCTCTATGTCTTGCTTGTGTTGGCCCGCATGGAGTCTAAGTGTGACAACTCTTCGATCTCAATGACTCTAGACCATAGACAAGAATATGCCACAAATCGAGGTTCCTAATGGCCAAATTCAAGTTATTTTTCTAGCTATCACTTATGGTACAATCCTAAATTTTCGACGGGTTTGCAAACGAGACCACATGATCTACTTTGCCAGCTATGCCCAACCTACCATAAGGCGACCACTCATTTGTTCATCGCTAGGGAAGTTTGCAGCCAGAAAAGTGTTATCTTGTACATTAGTCAAAACACATCAAAAAGGATTCATGTCTTCACCGGAAAAGACTCAATTTATTTTATGGGGCGGCGTCCGATCTTGGTGCGTTAAATTCCCCTTTAATAGACCGGAAATATACTCATCTTTTGAGTTCTCCGTTAATATGCCAGAAACGACATATATGCATGGGCAGGCCCAGCCTTTTGATAATGGGTATTCAGAATTAACGTGTCACCAAAATATCTATAGAAACACGTGAAGCTAACAGCATTCTCGGTACCTTGGCTTGCAAATACCTTTGAGTCCACATGCTTGAGCTTAACTTTATCAGATTTTCGTAAAAAACTAATCTTGAAATCAGTTATATAGCATATAATTTGAAGATTTTGCTAAAATTTATGGGTATTCAGCTGAATACCCATGAGTACATGTGTGCCCGTCCATGCATATATGCAGACAAACGAGTATTTAATTCCAAAGTAAAATTGGGTTGCAATGTCCTTGGTCAACTTTTTCTTTTCTTTTCTCTAAGAGAAAGAAAGACGTGGCGGAAATGCAAAACAGAGCTCGGAAGTATGTGCTCCTAACATTTTTCTCATCTATAATATGAATAATGATAAGGATTTGCTCCCGAGAGCTTAGGCTCCCGAGCTGCAGTCCGCAGTCTGCGTCTTGAGAAAAACTGCTCCCGGGAGTGCTTGGTGATGGCGTGAAATACAGCATGTATTGGCGTAATTGTTCAGCGAAAATAACATGAAGATCAATAAATGCATTATCTCGGTAGACAGATACCTACAGATCGACTCCATCGAGATCAATAAACTACAGGACCTGAGGCTTCATGTGACTCGTGGCATATTGAGTGAAGGCTCCCTCGCCCATTGACACCTGGGACACAATCTTGGCTGTGACCCACATGTCGGGTAGATTCCCGTATCTTATCCAAAGCCACAAGTAGGTAGGTATAGAAATTTAAGCGGTGACTGAAGGTGAAAGCCAGGCCAGCAGGGAAAATGCTAGACTTCACATGGAGGGCAGAAAGAGATAAAAAAATAATCAGAGAATGTCAGACATCTGATTCGTCGGATTGGGATATGCTCATTTACGCGACAAGACCAGCAGGGTTAACACTATGGGTCTAGTTAAAAGACTAGCCCGAGCGGTGACCCGTCTCAGCGGTCGTGACGGAGGCCTTTGTAAAGAAAAAACTCGGCAGTAGATGCGATCAGTCCGGTGAGATTTAGATCTTGATCTACTCGCTAACTACAGATCTGTGTGAAGAGCAAGGCGGTTAGAGTTTGGACCAGCATGCTCGTCGCGACCTGCCTCAGCTCATTGCATCAGTGTACCGGTAGTTTATACTCCCCCTCGTGATTCGTGTGAGTAGGCGACTACACGTAGTTACTAGCTTACACTTTGTTTTGGACGTATCCTATCCATCGACAAAGACACGTCTGGTAGCTCACATCGTGTCTTGGACGTTTTGTGCTAGTTCTACACTACACTCGAGAGTGAAGGACATGAGAAACTACATTGGTGTGGAAACTGTGCACAGCAAAAACAGGGTGCGAAATGATTCATGATTTCGAATTTAAAGAGCACTAGAAAAGACATGAAGTCCCTGGGTGTGACTGTCCAAACTGTTAGAAGCTTTTTTAATCGGAGGCAAAAACTTTAGCTCGTCTCATTAAATAAGAAGAACATTGACCAGTTTGTTAGCGGAAAACCAGACAAAAAACGTCACAAGTCACAACTACCCTCACCGGCCGTCAAGAAACGACTGTTTTGAGGGCACATCCGGCCAACCTGGCTACAAACACAAACCGCACAAACACCTCCACAGCAAGTTCCATCGTCGAGGTTGTCCACCGATGTCATCGTCACCACTCCTCCACGAGCTAGCGACTCCGACTTCATCGAACAACGACCACACCTGAGAGGTCCTCGCCGTGGCGGCCCTGTGAAGACCACGTTGGTCCATGCCAAACGGTTGACCCTTCGCACAAAAAACTGGTAGCTCTGATTTTGATTACGAGCTCTGGAGAAGAGATGTGCATGACCCGCGCCGATTACACGTAGTTAATAACTACTGTTGTGGAAAACAGTGCAAAAAAGATTCATGATTTCAAATTTAAAGACCGCTAAAAGGACATGTCGTTTCTGACTGATCGTACAAAGTTTTAAAGCTTTAGCTACTCACATTATTTAGGGCTTTTTTGATCTATAGGATTTTCAAACGACTTGTATAGGTTTGAAATTCTATGGAATCATATCCAAGAGGAAATAATCCTATAAGGGCATGTACAATGGTAGAGAAAGCATGCCTTCCCTTACTTCGCCACATCAGCTAGAGAAGATATTAGATATAAGTCATACAATGCATTACCTCTTACAACCATCTCTAGCAATTAATATGAATAATTAAATTTTGGTAGGAAATTTGTTGCTAAGGGAAGACATATGTGATACAATGGAGAAAATAGCTTTCCCTTATTTCCTAAGAGATGATCCCTTAGCTAAGGGAAGACAACCTTCTCTCTCTTCATTCTCTCTCCTCCAACTAAGCAAAAATATGATGTGGCATCTCTAAGGAAAGGCTGACATCACCCCATTGTACATGCCCTAACTTTATAGTGTAAATTTCATATGAAAATAGAATGAGGTTAGACCTCATGAAAAATCTTTCACCACAGTCAAAGAGAATTTCTCTTCCCATAAATTGAATTGGCATGACATCGTAATACTACATGGTCGCCATTCCTATATGTTCCTATCCTACAAATCAAATGAGCCCTTAGGGCATGCTTCATTCAACGGGAAAGTGAGCAATATCGTAGGAATAAGAAACTTTCCCATGCTGAAACTATTTATTTGTTGGGTTCAAAAGAATGGAGTAGAGGAAAGCATGGAGTTTTTTATGTAAAATACTATGCAAAAGTAGACGCCAATATGTACATACGCTCACTCATATGAACGCACATATGTAAACCCTCCCAGTGAGCACCTCCGAAACTGATCTAGCCAGTCCTGAGATTGTCGAAGTCACCACATGTGTCTCGCTATATCTACGAGAATGCCGCCTCTCACTAAACGAATATTCCCCCTTTATGAGATAACTAAGTGCCAAACCTGGGATTGGAACTCTGATGAGCTTTGTCCTAACCATCCAACCACAAGTTGGTTCTTAGAAGAAGAAAAATTATCTCGGTTTGAAAGGGAAAATGTTGTATGTAGACTTCTTTTTTGAAATTATTATGCAACGAAGAACAAGAACAAGACTGTTATCTTTAGTGGCATATTGCATTCTAACTATAATTTGCTTTTCATGTGGTTCGTTTCAATTTAATCATGTTTATTAGGATTCGATGTTTTCCTATGCCTGAGAAACAAAAAATCCAAGTATAAGATATTATTGTGTTTTCTTAACCCTCTGTTTTGGATTCTTATCATATTATTGTGTTTGTTATTTATTTTGAAGCTTCGGAAGTTTTAGCTACTCGAATGTTTTCAACATTGAGATCAGGCATAAGTTGCACGTATAATAATCGTATACTATTTTGCATCAATAGTCCAAGGACGCGTTTGGTAGCCTGCAGCCCCCTTGGCTCGCATGGGGGAGCAAATTTTGGCCCGTTTGGATGCCTGGACTGAGCCGCGTTGTCGCATTAACCAGTTCTCAAAGCACCCCCGGGACAGGCCCTGGAGGAACGCCCGGAATGGCAGTTTCTCCGGGGCCAGACCCGTTGCGGCCAGAAGCCTGCACGCGTGGAGAAGGGAGGCGGAGACGACGCGTCCCTTCGGTAACACGCGCCATAATTAGCCTCACCGCTCCCCTCTTCTTCCTCTCACTCACGACTGCAGTCTCACCTCCCCCAAACTGTCACATCACCCGTGGTTCCCCTCCCGCCGACCAATCCGCCGCACCGACGCAAGGAGGAGCACCGCTACCGGAGGAGGAGACATCGGCGACCAGGACCTCGACATCGGCCGCAATCTGCTCTGCAGTCCTCATCGGTATCTCGTCTTCGCCCACAACCTCGATCTCGTCCTCTGCCGGAAGAATGGCGGTAACTCCCTCTCCTTCTCACATTCGTACTCGTTCTGTTCAAACATGCCATTTTCGGGCATTTCCGACGACATGCACATTAGATCTGCTAGGGTTTTCGTTAGGATAGCGGTCGGATTGACGTTTTGTAAGGTTTTTTGTCCCCATTTCTTGCAGTTCTTGTTCAGTTCTTGCAATTCACGGTCTCAATTTGCTTAGATATGTTACTATAGTGTCGGATTGCGGTAGATCCTTCCTAGACCGCCCTTTGGATTGCTGAAACTGGCAGATCTTACTGTGCATGCATAGAGGCGAAGGTTTTTTTGTGTTAGGGTTTACCATGTTGTCATTGTTGTGCGATAAGTTGAGCTGAGTCGCGCTAGTTTGTTCAGACGCAAGAGGAGTGGGAGGACTTGAAGAACGAAGTTGAAATGCTCAAGAATATGCAGAGAACACAAGCACAACTGATGAGGGCTAAGAAACATGAATGGGAGGCAGAAAACAGGCTTTGGAGACTGAGAAGAGAAAACTAGAGTATGACATATACGATCTGCTTCAAGTGAACTGTGCAATCAAGGACAAGCTCAAGAGGATCAGGGCTACTTGTGAGGAGTGATGAATATGATGTAGACGTACTGTATGAGAATTTGTAATGTGGCCTAAGTACAATTTGTAATGTACCCTAAGTACCACTCGTAATGTACCCAATTTGAAGTGTCAATTGTGTTGTTTCTTGATTGAACTAGGCCAATGATTATACCCTGGGATCATAGTATGAGGAGATGATTGATCAGAACCTATTGCATGACTTAACAAGACCAAGCCATTGGTTCTGTTCAAAACATCTCCTACATATGTCCTCATTGTATGAGGCCTCTGATACCCTGCTTTGCATGTTTCTACTTTTTCAGTTCTGCATTGGCCAATGATTCAACTATGGCACAACGACAGGCATGATGATGCCCTCAAACTTAGTCATGTGTGTCGTATTACTGGCACACTAGACTTAGTTTGGGGACAATCCCTCTGCCTGTCGTGTGATCCTACATATGAGGCCTCGTTTTGGTATGTCTGGTGCATTGGCCAATGATTCAACAAAGGAACAATGGAAGGCTAGGTGGTGACCTCAAACTTAGTCATGTGTGCCACTGTCGTAGCACACTACACTTAGTTTGTGGCCACTCCCTATGCCTGCCATGTGAGCAAGTGTATGAGGCCTTACTAATGTTATCAATGTCTGTTTTCATCTACACTACTTGTGAGCATGCACAGCTCTAATTGCTTTTGTTCTTCTGGCAGACTGAGAAGATCAAACTTGGGTCACCTGCTGAGGTTCCTGGCGAGGGACCGGCGAAGAAGCGTTGTGGAAGGCCGGCTAAGGTCGGCCACTTCCACGACGAGCCAGGGCCGGACCACTTCCTCAAAATCATCTTCAAGCCCACCTTCGGTCGCCTCATTATCCCTAAAGCTTTCGTCAAGTGGTTCGGAGATATCCCTTCCAACATCATCGTCACCACCAACACCGGATGCAACTAGAGGATGACTACGAGGAGAGAAGGAGATGACGCATTCATCGACCAGGGATGGTCGGCCTTCGCCATCGCCCATCAGCTCAAGGTAGGCCAGTTCGTCACCTTCAGAAGGGTGTCCTCCTTGGAGTACCGTGTGGTCATGTTCGACCACGCCTGCACTGAGGTGGTGACGAGGTGCCCGTACCATGGCGATGCCACCAGGTGCGTCGTCTCGGAGCACCATGTCTGAAGCTAATCTGGTGCCATGTCAAGTCTAGTTTCTGCTCGTGCCTAATGTGTTGAGCTATGATCATGTCTGCCGTCTCCAGAACTATGATCGTGTCTGCAAAATATTGTGTCGTGAACTTGTGTCGTCTATGATCACTGCTAAGTTATCTGTCGTCTATGATTGTGTTCTTATTTGTTCTTACTTGTGATGTTGATCGCTGGTAACCTCATCACTGAAGGGAAGAGGTTAGCATAAGCGGATTATGGGTTGGAACCAAACAGCAGGGGCGCCGTTTTGGGCTGCTACAAGGCCTGAAAACCGACCAACCAAACGGCCAGAGTCCAAATCTCCACGGGGGCAAAAAAAATCTCCGTGCAGGCCACCAAACAAAGTCGCTTTTATGGCCCATGACCCATCTTGGACACGCAGGGGCTCCTTCCTGCTGCGCCAGTGATGCAGGAAATTGGCTCAGGCAACCAAACGCGTCCCAAGTGTCCAACAGGAGAAAAACTAGGCTCGCCATACCAACCAAAAGCAGGAAGTAGGCAAAGTCAAAATCACTGACTCGTACTTCATCAGATAGAGACTATAACGATTCCCTTCATACAGGCAACGATACAGACTTAACAGTCATCACCGGTACACTACTGGCTAAGACCTAAACAGAGCAGACATCACGACAGAGCCGAAATATTTCAATACCCTCTCGGACGGTAACGACAAAACAAGTTTGTCATAGCAAATCTCAACAGTAAAACCGCAAAGTTCGATGCTCCTCAACACAACACAAAACAAGTCGTCTCCATCTCCGTGTGCTCGACGTTACAAAGCGAATAGAGGTGGGTCACGAAAGTGAAACAAAGCGCTGAAGCTTCGATGAACTAAAACAATCATGTTTAGATCATTGGGAGTAACAAGAGGTTGATGGGATGGACGGATATGTTAGCGGATGGATAAGCGAGGTAAAAGTGCTTCAGAAGCCAAAGTACACATATCTTACTAAACAAACCCCACTGGTGTCCTTCAGCTATGGCATGCGTATGACAAAGTTTCACAAGATTTATGACAAGTTGCTTGTAAAGAGCCGTATCATGCTCTCCGATTTAAGCGTCATGAAGCCGGATAAAAGATTTGGTTTTAGAAGAAACGAACTATCATGCTCCAACGAGATGTGTGATCCCACATCTATATCTCTATCGTATTTTGTCTATTTTACGTTGCAACTTGCGTCCTTTTTGATGAATTCGGCACTATTTGAGTAAACTACTTAATTTTCTGAAGTAGCTATTTTGGGTATATTTTTAGTTTCCATTGCCTCTTTACGACATATTGGTTTATTTCGTGAAGTTGGGGAAAAACATATCAGCTCCCGACCCAAACGGGCACATGTAGCGAGAGAGCTTTTTATATTTGTTGTCCGACCCAAACGAATTAAAACGAATACACCTCATGTTGAAATAGGTGAAGCCGCTAGAGATTCCCCAAGCAAAACATGCATCACAGCAAAACCGAAATATTCCAATAGCCCCTTTGATCTTATTGACAAGACAATATTGTCATAGCAAATCTTAGCAGTAAAATACGCAAAGTCCGAGCAACACAACACAAAAATATGTACTTGGTCCTGGGTGTACCTGGTAAATGGCCTAAAATCCTTATTTCTATGCCTCCAAAAATTCTAAATTAAATTTTCGTATATAAAGGATGCATGCATGTTCATGCGTGCCATTTTTTATACCTAATTTTAAAAATATTTAGCTTAGGAAAAAAAACAAGCTTCTAATAAACCGTCTGAATGAAGCTTCCGCTCTCGACCTATATATAACTTAGGGGTTGATACATTATGTAAACTAGATGATACCTCGCGCGTTGCGGCAGAATTTGTGGAAGAAAAGGGTGAATATGATATACCTTGGTCATCGTTAGCAAAATATACAATATTTCATGAGATTCATCAATGAAAGATCTGAAAGAAATATAAGGCGTGTGCACTAAAAGTAGGAATTAGAACAAATCAACAGCTATGGCGGGTGTGCAAATTGGATCATTGCCGATGCAAGGGATTTATGACTTATGAGAGGGGTGAGAAAAAATACTACACTGCATGTTGAAGTGTTTCTAATACAATATCAGTGCCATATCGTATATAAATGTTTGAGCCAAGTCCTTTGGCCTTGCTAAAAAATAGGAAATATAATGTCAACATATATTTGTAGACTAACCCAACTGATCAGAACAAATTATACATGAAACAATATAAATATGTACTCCATCAATATTGGAGGCATTGGCGCAGTGCAAATGTGTGCCATAGAAATATAGAAAGACAGATGCATGTAATCTTTTCATACATGCGATCGAGCATTTCAACATTGAAGTTGATTTACTGCGTCAAATGAGACCCCATAATATTTATCCAGCGCATACTTTTCTTCATCAGATATGGACACATCAACTGAGCTTGCATTAACAACCTTGTTTTTTAAATCCAATATATGCGACTCTGTAAAATATCATCAATAGTGGAGTTAGATATTCAACTTAGAGACCTGACGTGATGCCAAAAATTGCACAACATTAAGTGGTGCTGCCAACAATTATCTATGAACCATGCCAACCCGTAAAAAAAGAATACAAAATGAGTCTCTGCCATACTTTTACCACCACTATCAAACTCTACGACCATAAGTTTCCATGATTAAATAAATTAGTGATACAAATTGACTAAATATTAAATGAATTATTGAAATTCCAGTATAATAATACGATGATTGTATTGCCAGTAACACGGTATAAATACTTAGATTGCCGAAAAACATGCTAGACAGTCCCAAAGACAACCATTTACCACTATGACAACGGAAGCTGATAAGTGAAGTGAATCTTAACGATTATGCAAACCAAATGTACGTAATTGATCAAAGATCTAGGACCTAAGCACTTCTAAATCAATAAAAACAGACAATATAACAACAATTACATGAGGGCATGTTCCAGTCTCGGATGCATATAAGATTTGGATATTTAATTTTCTACATGACAATCATTCGAGAGAACACACAAAAATATTCCATTCCACTGTAAAATGGTTTGCAGCGTAGTAATATCAATCTGACCCACGTGATGTGAAGTTGAGCACCTATTCCTTTGGCTCTACAAATCTGCTCACAAATTCACCACGAACATGCGTTAGCCTGCATATTGTGAAAATCAAATCTACAGAGAAGCAGAAGCACCATGAGGTCATGCCAGGGCATGGTGTAGGAAGCATGGATGAGAATCTGTACATGGTTGGAATAGATGTGTAAGATGAAAAAAATCTCGCCACAACATTCAAAAGAATCACCTGCATACATATATCTGGATGAGGATAGAACTGAGGATAGAACGATAGAAAACAATGGGCAAGTAGGTACTCTTGTGCTTTTCGAAACAGTACCGAACATCTTCACCCTTCTGTAAGACTTGACCATTGGGATTCTGCATACCATGTAAACATACCCGGACCGAAAGCTGACGAAGTAGGTCAAGGTCAGAATAACCACCCTCGTTGATAGGAAAATCTGCATATACATTCTTTGCTGGAGCAGCTGAACTGTCGGGAGAGGGCATGCTGCCGATGAAATTGGGGTAATGAGATGGATCAAAATTTGGAAGAGGAAGCAGAGGGCGGAGTGGGAGATTTGGAGATGTGGAGTGTGGACGGATTAAGTAGACCACCAGAAAAATTAGAGGTCTTGAATGGTGGAATGACAATGGTTTGTGGAGATCATGGGGAAGAGAAAGAGATTGCGCTGTTACAGAGATTTATGGAGAAGACGAAAGCGATGTTGCCTAGGTCAATACAGATTAGTAAGAGAAAATATTATGGGGGAAGTAATGGGCTGCTGTATTAATGAGCTGCTTGTGAACCTGATGGTGCCATGGTGGCTCGGAACAAAACTGAATTAGACTCGTGCACTGACCCGGGTCAAGGAGGGAACGACAGAGACGTGGTGGGTTACAATGTTGTATGTACGTGGGGTAAAAACGATGACGTGGCTCGCTGTGAGACCAGCAAAATGGGACCATCTATTAAGAAAGAGATGAAAATCAAATCAACAGAGAAGCAGAAGCACAATGAGGTCATGCCAGGGCATGGTGTAGGAAGCATGGATGAGAATCTGTACATGGTTGGAATAGATGTGTAAGATGAAAAAAAAATCTCGCCACAACATTCAAAAGAATCACCTGCATTCATATATCTGGATGAGGATAGAAGGATAGAAAATGTTAGACAGTTAGGATTGTGTATTCAGTTAGCGCTGTTGAGATAGATGTTGAGGTTGTTAGCTAGATAAGAACGCCAGCTGTAGATGCTAACCGTGTAATCCCTTGTACAAGTAATCAGCATATATATACAGGTCGAGGATGAGCCTGATGGCCATCTCGCCTCCTTCCAATCTTCTTCTTTCATATACTTTTACATGGTATCAGAGCCATCACAGCTAATGGCTTCGTCTTCCTCTGCCCCGGCGCCTTCCGTCCTCTCTTCGGTCACCGTCAAGCTGAGCAACTCGAACTTCATGCTCTGGCAGGCACAGATGCTCACCCATCTGCGTGGGCACAGCCTGCTTGGCTACATCGACGGCTCGATCGAGGCGCCAGCAGAGACGATCTTCACCACCACTGATGCTGGGCGCTCTGAGGTCGTGAACCCGGAGTACGCCACCTGGTACATCCGCGACCAGACCGTGAAGGGTGGTTTCTTCTCCACCGTGACGGAGGAGGTGCTCGCGCACATCATGAACGCGCAGACGGCGCGTGAGGCCTGGGTGATCCTGGAGCGCATGTTTGCGTCCAGATCGCGAGCTCGGGTCATTCAGATCCGATCTCAGCTCACGTCGGCGAAGAAGAAAGGGGTTGCTGCGGCCGACTACTTCCGCAACATGAAGACCCTCGCCGACACCCTTGCTGCCATTGGGCAGCCACTGCGTGAGGAGGAGGTCATCTCCTACGTCCTCGCTGGACTCGGCCCCAACTACGACGCGCTGGTCACCTCCCTCAGCGTCAAGGATGATCTCACTCTTGATGAGGTCTACTCCCACCTCCTCGCATACGAGCATCGCCACGAGATCCAGGACGCCGACTACAGCATCGGCGGTGGCTTGTAACATCCCAACCTTGTGTTTATAAATAAATGAGTGATCATGTGCATCTCATGCATGTAGTTTGCATTTGAGTAAAATTTGCATCAAACCCTAACAATTATGCAAATTATTCTCTATTTCTTTCTCATTCAAATCTTGCAAGTTTTTCAAAATAGACAACATGGTTTTGTTGTCATTCAACAAGTCCATGTGTGTTTAATATCCTCTCTGGAAAATTGAGTTTCAAACAAAATTCAAAAAACAGATTTGAATTTGGGTTAGATTTGGAGAAATAAAAATAGAAAAAGAAAACTAGAAAAAAAATAGAGGGAGAACCCTCCTCTCTTCTCTCCCTGGGCGCAGCCCACTTCCTCCCCCTCTCTTTCTCACTCTCTGGCCGCAGCCCAGCTCGGCCCAAATGGCCCAGGCCGCACCCCACCTCAGCCCAACTTCCCCACAGGGGGGTATTTGCAAAACCGTCGTCTTCCCCGCGCCTCCAAGCTGCTCGCTGGAGAGCTGCCGGCCACCCGATGGCCTGGCCGGCTAGGATGCGCCCCGCCGCCCCCAGCGACCTACAAAAGCTCGTCGCCGCCGCCCGAAGCCCTAGTCCCCACTATCCCCTTCTCCCGCGCTCTCCCGAGCCTCAGCAACCCTAACCCTAACTCCGGCCGGCCCCCTTTCCGCCGTCGATTCCGCCGCCGGCGAGCTCCCCTGGCCACCGCCGACCACTCCGTCGCACTCCTGGTGAGCTGCTGCTCCTCCTCGTCCCCTCGCCTCTCTCCCTCTCGCCCTCTAGCCATGGCCGCCACGGGCTACTGCCCCGGCCTCCGCCGCACCTCGCCGCCGGCCACTCTCCGGTGGCCAAAAGCGGGCGGCGCTGCCACCAAACGGCCCGCCGCGTCGAGCCATCCCTTTCCCCCCTGCGCGCTCGTCCGATTACGGCCCGAATCGGCCGATTGCAAATCGGCCAGAGCTCACAGGGAGCCATGGCGCCGCTGACGTCATCATGACGTCAGCGTGACGTCATTTATAGTTTTTTTCCATTTTCTGTAAATCATTTCTGTATTTATTTAAATAGGAAATAAATTGACAGGTGGACCCCATCTGTCAGAATTTTAATAATTTCATAAATATTTGGAAAAGAATAAATTATGACATGTGGGTCCAACTTTATTATTATTTATATAATTTTCTGAAATTGATTTAAAATGAATTAAACTTGGGAAATTCATAAATAATTCATTTTAAATCAGAAAAATATAAAATTATATATCAAAATGATCAGAAAAACATTTCCTAATTATTTATCCATGTTTCATACATCTTTGAACCAATTAAATATGAGCCTTAGTAGAAACCCTAATTTGACCCCTCTCATATGCTCGGGTTGAAGCCGAACCCCTTTAATTTCCATCGATGCACCTAGGGTTACCCAAACCCCTTTAATATGACATGTCATCATATTTTATGTGCATTGCATTGTACCTTGTCTTGATTGTGCTCTTCCTTTCCGGTATTTGGTTCTTCTCGATAGGGACCGAACGCGAGCTCGAGATCAACGCCCCGAAGAGCGACACCGAACAACGAGGGACAAGGCAAGCCCTAACCTGGTTCATATATGGTTTCGAAATGCTTTACTTCTGGTTCTTACATATTGCATCCGCTTCAAATATGTTTTATCGGCAGTTCTAGATATCCTATGTGTGCATATTCCATCCTTGTAGCCCAGAGTTACTGATCCACCGCTCCCAGCAAAACTAGGTCTGAGCTTGTTCGCATCGCTAGAGCCGTATATGTGTTATGCTTAGCCATGCTTAGCTGTTGAAGTCGATCCATCCGGTTGATGAATCGAGCTACGAATGAACTTAGTTTGACAGGATGACGTGGTAAGATCAGTGATGATGTTAATAAACATGCTAAAGGCTTGGATGGGCCGCCACATGGGGATGTGGTGATTTGACTCGTTCTCGCCGATACTAGGACCTGAGTTCTCGCCTTCGGAACCAAGACTGAGCGTACAGCCACACGGGGCCCATGGGAACCCCTTGGCCCGAACTTACCTAGCTTACCCATGAGTCAATTAGTTTGCGAGTTCCATTTGCCATACGCATGGGGAAAGGTGGAAAAGGTTTTCAAAGTGCATCATACGGGCGTGGCGGGGTGAAGGATCTTTGGAGGCATTGAACTGGATCCCCGCACACAATGACCGGGACCGCCTCGAAGAATGGCTACCTACGATGACGGAGCTCCCGGTTAGTTTGACTCATGGGATAGGCGAAGTAAGGGAAAGGTTTTGGTCGACCACCCTCTGCCGGCACACCAAGGAAGTGTGTTAATCTAGTGGCACTAAGAGTCGGTCGGCGCGTGTGGGTAAAGTTGTACACCCCTGCAGGGTAAATCTTTTCGAAAAGCCGTGTCCACGGTTACGGACGACTTGGTGATGGATTCTATGATCATAGACAACTTGAACCTAATCGTAAAACTTGATGTCAATGTGTGATAAGGATCCCTTCTCAGGGTGTCGAGGGGGTGATCCTAGGTGATAGGTTCAGGTGATGATGAAGATTCGGTGGATTCAACATGATGATCTTAGAGCTAGAGTTGATATCGCCCTCTTACCCCTTTTGAAAATGGTCTGAATAGACGAGCTTCTGCTCCCTCCTGTTTACAAAGGAAAACTGGCTTTCCGCAAAATAAGCTCCACATAAAGCCTCGCATACCCGCTTTGCTAACAGGTTGTACTAAGTCTTGCTGAGTCCCTATACTCAGCCTTGCATGCTTTGTTTCAGAGGAAATTCCTCCAGCTGATGGTGGCTTCTACCTCGACGTCGACGAGTAGATCGGAGTTCCTCAGGCGGCAGCCTGAGACTTATGGGCTGGGACATCGCCTTATGTTATGGCCTCTTAGGCCCTTTGCAGTCTTGTTATCTAGATAACATAATTTGCTTTCCGTTGCTTGTTGAATTGTGGTCAGTGACCTCTGCGTGTAATAAATTTGAATCTTAACTCTGCTATGAGTTGTAATATATTTGCTTTCAGTCGTAGAGTCACTGTTGTGTTACCGATTCTCACCCTGTAGGCCCTAGAGATCTAGGTTAGGCTTATGCCAGATGTGATATCTGGGTTTGTCTAGCCCTGACCTCCGGGGGTCCCCACAGGTTTTGGTATCAGAGCAGGACTGCCTGTAGGAAACCCTTTCTACTGGTCGATGTTGAGTCTAGTACTTGTGAAAACTATTTGAAAATTTAAAAGTATTTGCAAAAACATCTGAATAGGATTCTTTTTACTCCTTACCTGGTGTCACTCTAATGCTGAGTCATCTTACCTTGATTTGATTTCAAAGGTTTTACCTCTACCCTGATATTTCCAAACTTATAGGATCTACGGGTTTGGGTTGTTTTCTCTAAAAGTACTTCATACTTGGTTGCTTAACTCAGTGTTCCTAAAGTTACATCAGCTGATCTGAATCTTGTTCCTTCCATTCAGTTGATATTACCGTTCCTTTGAATCCTTTCCAAGGAATCTGTTTCTCATGATCTCTTTACTTTGTGGGTTCCACATAATTCTGTTCTAGGCTTCAAGGTTTCCTTTTACCTTGGATGCCTCCTTTCCTTTCTAATTTTCTTGAATTGTACTTCTGAAGCTAGGTATGGCTTCTTGAAAGTTACCTTGTGATTACTACCTCGCAGTGTCCTCCGTGTCACTGAGATAGTAGTTACCCCTTTATTTGTGTTTCCCTTGGACTTGAACCGAAGGTCCCGGATTGTGCTAGGTTCACTTAGTGTGAATCTAAGTACATGATGCTGGCCTTTAACCCAAGATCCATTCCATTGATCTCTCCTCTGGTCGTGCTCATCTGACCCATGTCTCTGCTGATGAGGTTGAAGAGGATCCAAGCGTCCTAATGGGTGCGCTCTATATAAACTCAATCCTAGCTACAGTTCTGTTTGATTCTGGAGCATCGCATACATTCATATCTCAAGAGTTTGCACAAAAGCATGATATACCCTTCGAGACAATGCCCTCCCCTCTAGAGATCACAACTCCCGGGTCTCGTTGGCAAACCATTTGGATTACCCGTGAGGTCATAATCAGTATAGGGCATCTGTTGTTCCCCACCTCTCTCATTGCCCTCAAGTCAACTGACATTGATGTCATCTTGGGCATGGATTGGCTAGTAAAGCATAAGGCTGTCATTGATTGTTTAGCCAGGTCTATTGTACTGACCGATCTTTCTGGCAAAAGTATTCTATTCTGGGCTCCATCCGCAATACCTCCATCGGCAAGGTTTACCCCTGAAGCCGAGTTGTATGCCGTTGAAGCCCTGCCTAAACCAGAAATCTCCGATGTTTGGGTGGTCCGTGACTTTCCAGATGTCTTCCCTGAGGAGTTACCTGGCATGCCACCTGATCGAAGTGTGGACTTTGTCATTGAGTTGGTTCCCGGAACTGCCCCTGTTTCTCGAAGACCATATCGTATGCCTCCGGAAGAGTTGGTTGAACTGAAGAAGCAGTTAGAGGAGTTGGAAGAAAAGAACTTCATACAACCCAGTACTTCTTCCTGGGGTTGCCCTGCCCTCTTTGTCAAGAAGAGAGATACCAACATTCCGCGGCTGGTTGTTGACTACCGTCCGCTCAACGCGATGGACAATCAAGAACAAATACCCTCTTCCTATAATCAATGATCTTTTTGATCAGTTGTCCGGTGCCACAGTCTTCTCAAAGATGGATTTGAGATCAGGGTACCATCAAATCAAAATCCGCAAGGAGGACATTCCAAAGACAGCGTTCACAACTCGTTATGGTCTTTACGAGTACACTGTCATGTCCTTTGGCCTTACAAATGCTCCAGCCACTTTTATGCGGCTCATGAACTCTGTTTTCATGGACTATCTTGACAAGTTCGTCGTGGTCTACATCGACGATATTCTGATCTACTCCAAAACCGAAGATGAACATGATGAACATCTCCGTTTGGTGTTAACCAAACTTCGTGAACACCGTCTCTACGCCAAATTCTCCAAATGTGAGTTCTGGTTAAAAGAGCTCATATTCCTTGGTCATGTTATCTCTGAAAAAGGTGTTGCAGTCATTCCAGATAAAGTTCAAGCCGTTCTTGACTGGAAGACACCTAAGTCAGCTAAGGAGATTCGAAGTTTTCTCGGTCTAGCGGGTTATTACCGCCGATTCATTGAAAATTTCTCCAAGATTGCCAAGCCAATGACCGATCTTCTCAAGAAAGACAAGAAGTTCGAATGGTCCGAAAAGGCTGAAGAGAGTTTCCAGGTTTTGAAAACCAAGCTGACTACTGCTCCTGTGCTCGTCCTTCCGGACACAAGCAAAGACTTCGTTGTCTATTGCGATGCCTCTCTCCAAGGGCTCGGATGTGTGTTGATGCAAGATGGTCATGTGGTGGCCTATGCCTCTCGACAGTTGAAACCACATGAGCTCAATTATCCTACTCATGATCTCGAGCTTGCAGCTGTGATCCATGCTCTTAAGCAATGGCGACCTTACCTTTATGGTAATCGTTGCGAGTTGTACTCAGATCATCAAAGTCTGAAGTATCTTTTCACCCAGCCGGATCTGAATAACAGATAGAGAAGATGGCTAGAAGTCATAAAAGATTATGACTTGGGTCTCAACTATAAGCCCGGCAAAGCCAATGTTGTTGCTGATGCACTAAGTCGGAAGTCCTATTGCAACAATCTGATGGTTAAGCAAGCGCAACCTTCTCTCTATGAGGAACTTGCAAAACTCAACCTTGAGATTGTTCCTAGTGGATACCTTGCTAATCTAGAGGTGAAGCCCTCTCTTGAAGACCAAATCAATAAGGCTCAGAAGCAAGATTCTGGCATTACCGAGATCAAGAAGAACATTGCTAGCGGAGTTGCTAAATGTTTCTCCATTGATGATCAAGGTACCGTTTATTTCGGTAAGCGTCTAGTCGTGCCGGATAAATCGGATCTCAAGGAGCTAATCCTTAAAGAAGCTCATGAATCACCACTCTCCATCCATCCTGGTAGTACCAAGATGTATCGGGATCTTCGGCAAAGATTCTGGTGGTCCGGGATGAAGCAAGAGATCGCTAAGTTTGTTGCTGAATGCGACGTTTGTCGTCGCGTAAAGGCTGAACATCAAAGACCTGCTGGCACTCTCCAACCTCTATCAATTCCAGAGTGGAAATGGGATGAAATTGGCATGGATTTCATTACCGGTCTCCCCAAGACCAAAAATGGAAGAGATGCTATATGGGTAGTCATTGACCGTCTATCCAAGGTTGCTCACTTCCTTCCTATCCGAGAAGACATAAAAGCTAGTCAACTAGCAGATCTATACATCTCACGGATAGTCACTCTTCATGGTGTTCCTAAGAAGATCGTCTCAGATCGTGGAAGTCTTTTCACCTCAAAGTTCTGGTCTAGCTTTCAACAAGCTATGGGAACTCGTCTTTCCTTGACACTGACCTATCATCCTCAAACCGGTGGTCAAACCGAAAGAGTGAATCAAATTCTTGAAGACATGCTCAGGGCCTGTGTTATATCCTTCGGTAAAGATTGGGAAAAGTGCCTTCCATTTGCCGAGTTCACCTATAACAACAGCTTCCAATCTAGCCTGGGCATGGCACCTTTTGAAGCTTTGTATGGCAGAAGGTGTAGAACTCCTTTGAACTAGTCCGAAACCGGAGAAAGAAAGTTCTTTGGACCAGATATAATCAATGAAGCAGAAGATCAAGTTCGCATCATTCGCGAGCGTCTGAAAACTGCTCAGTCACGTCAAAAGAGCTACTATGATCGCCATCATCAAGAAGTGAAGTATGAAATTGGTGATCAAGCTTATCTTCGAGTCACTCCTCTCAAGGGTGTTCGTCGTTTCGGTATCAAAGGCAAACTAGCTCCTCGCTATGTTGGTCCTTTCCGCGTCCTTGCCAAGCGTGGTAATGTTTCCTATAAGTTGGAGTTACCTTCCAACTTTCCGGAAGTTCATGATGTCTTCCATGTGTCCCAACTCAAGCGTTGCTTCAAAGATCCTATCCGTGGTGTTAATCACGAGACTCTTGACCTCCAAGAGGATCTAACTTATCGAGAACATCCTGTTCGTATCCTTGATGAAGCCGAGCGTAAAACTCGACGTCAGAGCATCAAGTTCCTGAAAGTTCAGTGGTCTAATCATTCTGAGCAAGAAGCAACCTGGGAACGAGAAGATCGTTTACGATCTGAGTACCCTTCCTTCTTTTCTAAAATCTAGGAATCTCGAGGACGAGATTCTTGTAAGGGGGGTAGAGTTGTAACATCCCAACCTTGTGTTTATAAATAAATGAGTGATCATGTGCATCTCATGCATGTAGTTTGCATTTGAGTAAAATTTGCATCAAACCCTAACAATTATGCAAATTATTCTCTATTTCTTTCTCATTCAAATCTTGCAAGTTTTTCAAAATAGACAACATGGTTTTGTTGTCATTCAACAAGTCCATGTGTGTTTAATATCCTCTCTGGAAAATTGAGTTTCAAACAAAATTCAAAAAACAGATTTGAATTTGGGTTAGATTTGGAGAAATAAAAATAGAAAAAGAAAACTAGAAAAAAAAATAGAGGGAGAACCCTCCTCTCTTCTCTCCCTGGGCGCAGCCCACTTCCTCCCCCTCTCTTTCTCACTCTCTGGCCGCAGCCCAGCTGGCCCAAATGGCCCAGGCCGCACCCCACCTCAGCCCAACTTCCCCACAGGGGGGTATTTGCAAAACCGTCGTCTTCCCCGCGCCTCCAAGCTGCTCGCTGGAGAGCTGCCGGCCACCCGATGGCCTGGCCGGCTAGGATGCGCCCCGCCGCCCCCGGCGACCTACAAAAGCTCGTCGCCGCCGCCCGAAGCCCTAGTCCCCACTATCCCCTTCTCCCGCGCTCTCCCGAGCCTCAGCAACCCTAACCCTAACTCCGGCGGCCCCTTTCCGCCGTCGATTCCGCCGCCGGCGAGCTCCTGGCCACCGCCGACCACTCGTCGCACTCCTGGTGAGCTGCTGCTCCTCCTCGTCCCCTCGCCTCTCTCCCTCTCGCCCTCTAGCCATGGCCGCCACGGGCCTCTGCCCGACCTCCGCCGCACTTCTCGCCGGCCACTCTCCGGTGGTTGTGCAGCGGGCGCTGCCACCAAACGGCCCGCCGCGTCGAGCCATCCCTTTCCCCCCTGCGCGCTCGTCCGATTACGGCCCGAATCGGCCGATTGCAAATCGGCCAGAGCTCACAGGGAGCCATGGCGCCGCTGACGTCATCATGACGTCAGCGTGACGTCATTTATAGTTTTTTTCCATTTTCTGTAAATCATTTCTGTATTTATTTAAATAGGAAATAAATTGACAGGTGGACCCCATCTGTCAGAATTTTAATAATTTCATAAATATTTGGAAAAGAATAAATTATGACATGTGGGTCCAACTTTATTATTATTTATATAATTTTCTGAAATTGATTTAAAATGAATTAAACTTGGGAAATTCATAAATAATTCATTTTAAATCAGAAAAATATAAAATTATATATCAAAATGATCAGAAAAACATTTCCTAATTATTTATCCATGTTTCATACATCTTTGAACCAATTAAATATGAGCCTTAGTAGAAACCCTAATTTGACCCCTCTCATATGTCGGGGTTCGAAGCCGAACCCCTTTAATTTCCATCGATGCACCTAGGGTTACCCAAACCCCTTTAATATGACATGTCATCATATTTTATGTGCATTGCATTGTACCTTGTCTTGATTGTGCTCTTCCTTTCCGGTATTTGGTTCTTCTCGATAGGGACCGAACGCGAGCCTGAGATCAACGCCCCAGAAAGAGCGACACCGAACAACGAGGGACAAGGCAAGCCCTAACCTGGTTCATATATGGTTTCGAAATGCTTTACTTCTGGTTCTTACATATTGCATCCGCTTCAAATATGTTTTATCGGCAGTTCTAGATATCCTATGTGTGCATATTCCATCCTTGTAGCCCGAGTTCTTGATCCACCGCTCCCAAAGAAAACTAGGTCCGAGCTTGTTCGCATCGCTAGAGCCGTATATGTGTTATGCTTAGCCATGCTTAGTTGTTGAAGTCTGATCCATCCGGTTGATGAATCGGAGCTACGAATGAACTTAGTTTGACGGGATGACGTGGTAAGATCGGTGATGATGTTAATAAACATGCTAAAGGCTTGGATGGGCCGCCACATGGGGATGTGGTGATTTGACTCGTTCGCCGATACTAGGACTGAGTTCTCGCCTTCGGAACCAAGACTGAGCGTACAGCCACACGGGGCCCATGGGAACCCCTTGGCCCGAACTTACCTAGCTTACCCATGAGTCAATTAGTTTGCGAGTTCCATTTGCCATACGCATGGGGAAAGGTGGAAAAGGTTTTCAAAGTGCATCATACAGGGCGTGGCCGGGGTGAAGGATCTTGGAGGCATTGAACTGGATCCCCGCACACAATGACCGGGACCGCCTCGAAGAATGGCTACCTACGATGACGGAGCTCCCGGTTAGTTTGACTCATGGGATAGGCGAAGTAAGGGAAAGGTTTTGGTCGACCACCCTCTGTAGGCACACCAAGGAAGTGTGTTAATCTAGTGGCACTAAGAGTCGGTCGGCGCGTGTGGGTAAAGTTGTACACCCCTGCAGGGTAAATCTTTTCGAAAAGCCATGTCCACGGTTACGGACGACTTGGTGATGGATTCTGTGATCATAGACAACTTGAACCTAATCGTAAAACTTGATGTCAATGTGTGATAAGGATCCCTTCTCAGGGTGTCGAGGGGGTGATCCTAGGTGATAGGTTCAGGTGATGATGAAGATTCGGTGGATTCAACATGATGATCTTAGAGCTAGAGTTGATATCGCCCTCTTACCCCTTTTGAAAATGGTCTGAATAGACGAGCTTCTGCTCCCTCCTGTTTACAAAGGAAAACTGGCTTTTCGCAAAATAAGCTCCACATAAAGCCTCGCATACCCGCTTTGCTAACAGGTTGTACTAAGTCTTGCTGAGTCCCTGTACTCAGCCTTGCATGCTTTGTTTCAGAGGAAATTCCTCCAGCTGATGGTGGCTTCTACCTCGACGTCGACGAGTAGATCGGAGTTCCTCAGGCGGCAGCCTGAGACTTATGGGCTGGGACATCGCCTTATGTTATGGCCTCTTAGGCCCTTTGCAGTCTTGTTATCTAGATAACATAATTTGCTTTCCGTTGCTTGTTGAATTGTGGTCAGTGACCTCTGCGTGTAATAAATTTGAATCTTAACTCTGCTATGAGTTGTAATATATTTGCTTTCAGTCGTAGAGTCACTGTTGTGTTACCGATTCTCACCCTGTAGGCCCTAGAGATCTAGGTTAGGCTTATGCCAGATGTGATATCTGGGTTTGTCTAGCCGACCTCTCCGGGGGTCCCCACAGGTTTTGGTATCAGAGCAGGACTGCCTGTAGGAAACCCTTTCTACTGGTCGATGTTGAGTCTAGTACTTGTGAAAACTATTTGAAAATTTAAAAGTATTTGCAAAAACATCTGAATAGGATTCTTTTTACTCCTTACCTGGTGTCACTCTAATGCTGAGTCATCTTACCTTGATTTGATTTCAAAGGTTTTACCTCTACCCTGATATTTCCAAACTTATAGGATCTACGGGTTTGGGTTGTTTTCTCTAAAAGTACTTCATACTTGGTTGCTTAACTCAGTGTTCCTAAAGTTACATCAGCTGATCTGAATCTTGTTCCTTCCATTCAGTTGATATTACCGTTCCTTTGAATCCTTTCCAAGGAATCTGTTTCTCATGATCTCTTTACTTTGTGGGTTCCACATAATTCTGTTCTAGGCTTCAAGGTTTCCTTTTACCTTGGATGCCTCCTTTCCTTTCTAATTTTCTTGAATTATACTTCTGAAGCTAGGTATGGCTTCTTGAAAGTTACCTTGTGATTACTACCTCGCAGTGTCCTCCGTGTCACTGAGATAGTAGTTACCCCTTTATTTGTGTTTCCCTTGGACTTGAACCGAAGGTCCCGGATTGTGCTAGGTTCACTTAGTGTGAATCTAAGTACATGATGCTGGCCTTTAACCCAAGATCCATTCCATTGATCTCTCCTCTAGTCGTGCTCATCTGACCCATGTCTCTGCTGATGAGGTTGAAGAGGATCCAAGCGTCCTAATGGGTACGCTCTATATAAACTCAATCCTAGCTACAGTTCTGTTTGATTCTGGAGCATCGCATACATTCATATCTCAAGAGTTTGCACAAAAGCATGATATACCCTTCGAGACAATGCCCTCCCCTCTAGAGATCACAACTCCCGGGTCTCGTTGGCAAACCATTTGGATTACCCGTGAGGTCATAATCAGTATAGGGCATCTGTTGTTCCCCACCTCTCTCATTGCCCTCAAGTCAACTGACATTGATGTCATCTTGGGCATGGATTGGCTAGTAAAGCATAAGGCTGTCATTGATTGTTCAGCCAGGTCTATTGTACTGACCGATCTTTCTGGCAAAAGTATTCTATTCTGGGCTCCATCCGCAATACCTCCATCGGCAAGGTTTACCCCTGAAGCCGAGTTGTATGCCGTTGAAGCCCTGCCTAAACCAGAAATCTCCGATGTTTGGGTGGTCCGTGACTTTCCAGATGTCTTCCCTGAGGAGTTACCTGGCATGCCACCTGATCGAAGTGTGGACTTTGTCATTGAGTTGGTTCCCGGAACTGCCCCTGTTTCTCGAAGACCATATCGTATGCCTCCGGAAGAGTTGGTTGAACTGAAGAAGCAGTTAGAGGAGTTGGAAGAAAAGAACTTCATACAACCCAGTACTTCTTCCTGGGGTTGCCCTGCCCTCTTTGTCAAGAAGAGAGATACCAACATTCCGCGGCTGGTTGTTGACTACCGTCCGCTCAACACAGTGACAATCAAGAACAAATACCCTCTTCCTATAATCAATGATCTTTTTGATCAGTTGTCCGGTGCCACAGTCTTCTCAAAGATGGATTTGAGATCAGGGTACCATCAAATCAAAATCCACAAGGAGGACATTCCAAAGACAGCGTTCACAACTCGTTATGGTCTTTACGAGTACACTGTCATGTCCTTTGGCCTTACAAATGCTCCAGCCACTTTTATGCGGCTCATGAACTCTGTTTTCATGGAGTATCTTGACAAGTTCGTCGTGGTCTACATCGACGATATTCTGATCTACTCCAAAACCGAAGATGAACATGATGAACATCTCCGTTTGGTGTTAACCAAACTTCGTGAACACCGTCTCTACGCCAAATTCTCCAAATGTGAGTTCTGGTTAAAAGAGCTCATATTCCTTGGTCATGTTATCTCTGAAAAAGGTGTTGCAGTCATTCCAGATAAAGTTCAAGCCGTTCTTGACTGGAAGACACCTAAGTCAGCTAAGGAGATTCGAAGTTTTCTCGGTCTAGCGGGTTATTACCGCCGATTCATTGAAAATTTCTCCAAGATTGCCAAGCCAATGACCGATCTTCTCAAGAAAGACAAGAAGTTCGAATGGTCCGAAAAGGCTGAAGAGAGTTTCCAGGTTTTGAAAACCAAGCTGACTACTGCTCCTGTGCTCGTCCTTCCGGACACAAGCAAAGACTTCGTTGTCTATTGCGATGCCTCTCTCCAAGGGCTCGGATGTGTGTTGATGCAAGATGGTCATGTGGTGGCCTATGCCTCTCGACAGTTGAAACCACATGAGCTCAATTATCCTACTCATGATCTCGAGCTTGCAGCTGTGATCCATGCTCTTAAGCAATGGCGACCTTACCTTTATGGTAATCGTTGCGAGTTGTACTCAGATCATCAAAGTCTGAAGTATCTTTTCACCCAGCCGGATCTGAATAACAGATAGAGAAGATGGCTAGAAGTCATAAAAGATTATGACTTGGGTCTCAACTATAAGCCCGGCAAAGCCAATGTTGTTGCTGATGCACTAAGTCGGAAGTCCTATTGCAACAATCTGATGGTTAAGCAAGCGCAACCTTCTCTCTATGAGGAACTTGCAAAACTCAACCTTGAGATTGTTCCTAGTGGATACCTTGCTAATCTAGAGGTGAAGCCCTCTCTTGAAGACCAGATCAATAAGGCTCAGAAGCAAGATTCTGGCATTACCGAGATCAAGAAGAACATTGCTAGCGCAGTTGCTAAATGTTTCTCCATTGATGATCAAGGTACCGTTTATTTCAGTAAGCGTCTAGTCGTGCCGGATAAATCGGATCTCAAGGAGCTAATCCTTAAAGAAGCTCATGAATCACCACTCTCCATCCATCCTGGTAGTACCAAGATGTATCGGGATCTTCGGCAAAGATTCTGGTGGTCCGGGATGAAGCAAGAGATCGCTAAGTTTGTTGCTGAATGCGACGTTTGTCGTCGCGTAAAGGCTGAACATCAAAGACCTCTGGCACTCTCCAACCTCTATCAATTCCAGAGTGGAAATGGGATGAAATTGGCATGGATTTCATTACCGGTCTCCCCAAGACCAAAAATGGAAGAGATGCTATATGGGTAGTCATTGACCGTCTATCCAAGGTTGCTCACTTCCTTCCTATCCGAGAAGACATAAAAGCTAGTCAACTAGCAGATCTATACATCTCACGGATAGTCACTCTTCATGGTGTTCCTAAGAAGATCGTCTCAGATCGTGGAAGTCTTTTCACCTCAAAGTTCTGGTCTAGCTTTCAACAAGCTATGGGAACTCGTCTTTCCTTCAGCACAGCCTATCATCCTCAAACCGGTGGTCAAACCGAAAGAGTGAATCAAATTCTTGAAGACATGCTCAGGGCCTGTGTTATATCCTTCGGTAAAGATTGGGAAAAGTGCCTTCCATTTGCCGAGTTCACCTATAACAACAGCTTCCAATCTAGCCTGGGCATGGCACCTTTTGAAGCTTTGTATGGCAGAAGGTGTAGAACTCCTTTGAACTGGTCCGAAACCGGAGAAAGAAAGTTCTTTGGACCAGATATAATCAATGAAGCAGAAGATCAAGTTCGCATCATTCGCGAGCGTCTGAAAACTGCTCAGTCACGTCAAAAGAGCTACTATGATCGCCATCATCAAGAAGTGAAGTATGAAATTGGTGATCAAGCTTATCTTAGAGTCACTCCTCTCAAGGGTGTTCGTCGTTTCGGTATCAAAGGCAAACTAGCTCCTCGCTATGTTGGTCCTTTCCGCGTCCTTGCCAAGCGTGGTAATGTTTCCTATAAGTTGGAGTTACCTTCCAACTTTCCGGAAGTTCATGATGTCTTCCATGTGTCCCAACTCAAGCGTTGCTTCAAAGATCCTATCCGTGGTGTTAATCACGAGACTCTTGACCTCCAAGAGGATCTAACTTATCGAGAACATCCTGTTCGTATCCTTGATGAAGCCGAGCGTAAAACTCGACGTCAGAGCATCAAGTTCCTGAAAGTTCAGTGGTCTAATCATTCTGAGCAAGAAGCAACCTGGGAACGAGAAGATCGTTTACGATCTGAGTACCCTTCCTTCTTTTCTAAAATCTAGGAATCTCGAGGACGAGATTCTTGTAAGGGGGGTAGAGTTGTAACATCCCAACCTTGTGTTTATAAATAAATGAGTGATCATGTGCATCTCATGCATGTAGTTTGCATTTGAGTAAAATTTGCATCAAACCCTAACAATTATGCAAATTATTCTCTATTTCTTTCTCATTCAAATCTTGCAAGTTTTTCAAAATAGACAACATGGTTTTGTTGTCATTCAACAAGTCCATGTGTGTTTAATATCCTCTCTGGAAAATTGAGTTTCAAACAAAATTCAAAAAACAGATTTGAATTTGGGTTAGATTTGGAGAAATAAAAATAGAAAAAGAAAACTAGAAAAAAAAAATAGAGGGAGAACCCTCCTCTCTTCTCTCCCTGGGCGTAGCCCACTTCCTCCCCCTCTCTTTCTCACTCTCTGGCCGCAGCCCAGCTCGGCCCAAATGGCCCAGGCCGCACCCCACCTCAGCCCAACTTCCCCACAGGGGGGTATTTGCAAAACCGTCGTCTTCCCCGCGCCTCCAAGGCTGCTCGGAGAGAGCTGCCGGCCACCCGATGGCCTGGCCGGCTAGGATGCGCCCCGCCGCCCCCGGCGACCTACAAAAGCTCGTCGCCGCCGCCCGAAGCCCTAGTCCCCACTATCCCCTTCTCCCGCGCTCTCCCGAGCCTCAGCAACCCTAACCCTAACTCCGGCCGGCCCCCTTTCCGCCGTCGATTCCGCCGCCGGCGAGCTCCCCTGGCCACCGCCGACCACTCCGTCGCACTCCTGGTGAGCTGCTGCTCCTCCTCGTCCCCTCGCCTCTCTCCCTCTCGCCCTCTAGCCATGGCCGCCACGGGCTACTGCCCCGGCCTCCGCCGCACCTCGCCGCCGGCCACTCTCCGGTGGCCAAAAGCGGGCGGCGCTGCCACCAAACGGCCCGCCGCGTCGAGCCATCCCTTTCCCCCCTGCGCGCTCGTCCGATTACGGCCCGAATCGGCCGATTGCAAATCGGCCAGAGCTCACAGGGAGCCATGGCGCCGCTGACGTCATCATGACGTCAGCGTGACGTCATTTATAGTTTTTTTCCATTTTCTGTAAATCATTTCTGTATTTATTTAAATAGGAAATAAATTGACAGGTGGACCCCATCTATCAGAATTTTAATAATTTCATAAATATTTGGAAAAGAATAAATTATGACATGTGGGTCCAACTTTATTATTATTTATATAATTTTCTGAAATTGATTTAAAATGAATTAAACTTGGGAAATTCATAAATAATTCATTTTAAATCAGAAAAATATAAAATTATATATCAAAATGATCAGAAAAACATTTCCTAATTATTTATCCATGTTTCATACATCTTTGAACCAATTAAATATGAGCCTTAGTAGAAACCCTAATTTGACCCCTCTCATATGTCGGGGTTCGAAGCCGAACCCCTTTAATTTCCATCGATGCACCTAGGGTTACCCAAACCCCTTTAATATGACATGTCATCATATTTTATGTGCATTGCATTGTACCTTGTCTTGATTGTGCTCTTCCTTTCCGGTATTTGGTTCTTCTCGATAGGGACCGAACGCGAGCCTGAGATCAACGCCCCCGAAGAGCAGCACCCGAACAACGAGGGACAAGGCAAGCCCTAACCTGGTTCATATATGGTTTCGAAATGCTTTACTTCTGGTTCTTACATATTGCATCCGCTTCAAATATGTTTTATCGGCAGTTCTAGATATCCTATGTGTGCATATTCCATCCTTGTAGCCCAGAGTTACTGATCCACCGCTCCCAGCAAAACTAGGTCTGAGCTTGTTCGCATCGCTAGAGCCGTATATGTGTTATGCTTAGCCATGCTTAGCTGTTGAAGTCTGATCCATCCGGTTGATGAATCAGAGCTACGAATGAACTTAGTTTGACAGGATGACGTGGTAAGATCAGTGATGATGTTAATAAACATGCTAAAGGCTTGGATGGGCCGCCACATGGGGATGTGGTGATTTGACTCGTTCTCGCCGATACTAGGACCTGAGTTCTCGCCTTCGGAACCAAGGCGAGCGTACGACCACACGGGGCCCATGGGAACCCCTTGGCCCGAACTTACCTAGCTTACCCATGAGTCAATTAGTTTGCGAGTTCCATTTGCCATACGCATGGGGAAAGGTGGAAAAGGTTTTCAAAGTGCATCATACAGGGCGTGGCCGGGGTGAAGGATGCTGGAGGCATTGAACTGGATCCCCTGCACACAATGACCGGGACCGCCTCGAAGAATGGCTACCTACGATGACGGAGCTCCCCAGTTAGTTTGACTCATGGGATAGGCGAAGTAAGGGAAAGGTTTTGGTCGACCACCCTCTGCCGGCACACCAAGGAAGTGTGTTAATCTAGTGGCACTAAGAGTCGGTCGGCGCGTGTGGGTAAAGTTGTACACCCCTGCAGGGTAAATCTTTTCGAAAAGCCGTGTCCACGGTTACGGACGACTTGGTGATGGATTCTGTGATCATAGACAACTTGAACCTAATCGTAAAACTTGATGTCAATGTGTGATAAGGATCCCTTCTCAGGGTGTCGAGGGGGTGATCCTAGGTGATAGGTTCAGGTGATGATGAAGATTCGGTGGATTCAACATGATGATCTTAGAGCTAGAGTTGATATCGCCCTCTTACCCCTTTTGAAAATGGTCTGAATAGACGAGCTTCTGCTCCCTCCTGTTTACAAAGGAAAACTGGCTTTTCGCAAAATAAGCTCCACATAAAGCCTCGCATACCCGCTTTGCTAACAGGTTGTACTAAGTCTTGCTGAGTCCCTGTACTCAGCCTTGCATGCTTTGTTTCAGAGGAAATTCCTCCAGCTGATGGTGGCTTCTACCTCGACGTCGACGAGTAGATCGGAGTTCCTCAGGCGGCAGCCTGAGACTTATGGGCTGGGACATCGCCTTATGTTATGGCCTCTTAGGCCCTTTGCAGTCTTGTTATCTAGATAACATAATTTGCTTTCCGTTGCTTGTTGAATTGTGGTCAGTGACCTCTGCGTGTAATAAATTTGAATCTTAACTCTGCTATGAGTTGTAATATATTTGCTTTCAGTCGTAGAGTCACTGTTGTGTTACCGATTCTCACCCTGTAGGCCCTAGAGATCTAGGTTAGGCTTATGCCAGATGTGATATCTGGGTTTGTCTAGCCCTGACCTCCGGGGTCGCGACATGGCTCCTCCGCCAACTTCATCAACCGCAACCAGGGACGTGGCGGTGGCCAAGGAGCGCATGGTGGACATCCTGGAGGCCGCGGTGGAGGCAACGGCGCTCGTGGCCGTGGCCAGGGCCGCGGTGGCGGCAATGGAGGTGGCAACGCCCACGGCAATGGAGGCCGGGGGAATGCTCACGGCAATGGAGGCCGTGGCCAAGGGCGTGGCGGCGGCAACAACAATGGTGCACCACGCCCCGTCTGCCAGATCTGCAACAAGGTAGGGCACATTGCCCTACGCTGCTACAGCCGCTTCGACCACGCATACGGCGGCGAGGAGGAGCACTCCACCAACCATGCAGCTGCCTACCAGGTTGACACCAACTGGTACATGGACTCTAGGGCTACCGACCACATCACCGGCGACCTAGATCGCCTCCACATTCGCGACGGCTACAATGGCACCGATCGCGTGCAGGTCGGCAACGGCGCAGGTTTGCACATTACCCATACTGGTCAAAGTTCAATTAGCACTGCTGCCAATTCTCTTGTTCTTAAGAATGTCCTTCGTGTTCCCCAAATCTCCAAAAATCTCCTCTCTGTCCATAAACTTGCAAAGGATAATGGTGTGTTTATTGAATTTCACCCTTACTATTTTCTTATCAAGGATCTGGTGTCGAGGAGAACGTCAAGCCGCGGCAGGTGTAGGGGAGGCCTCTATCCGATTGAGGCACAAGAAATAAGCGCCCTCAAGTGTGCCATGTTCACCGCTAGGATTAGCGAAGAGCAATGGCATCGGCGCCTAGGACATCCATCATCTCAAGTAGTTCAATCCATTTTGAGACTTTACAATTTATCGTTTTGTAATAATTCTGAGCATGCAAATATTTGCAATGCCTGTCAACTTGCTAAGAGCCATCAGCTTTCTTATTCTCTTTCGAGACATGTGTCCACTTCTCTCCTTGAGCTCATTTACACTGATGTTTGGGGACCAGCTATTTCATCTGTTGGGGGTTTCAAATACTATGTGAGCTTCATAGACGACTTTAGTAAATTTACATGGGTCTATCTCATTCATGCCAAATCTGAAGTTGAAGAGATATTTTATAAATTTCAGAAACAAGTTGAACTCCTTCTCAATCATAAAATTAAGGGTGTCCAATCTGACTGGGGAGGAGAATATCGTCGTCTTCATAAGTATTTTGATTCTATGGGAATTTCTCACACAATTTCCTGTCCCCACACCCACCAACAGAATGGATCAGCCGAGAGAAAGCATAGGCACATAGTTGAGACGGGTCTCTCCCTTTTAGCACAAGCCTCCATGCCCATGAAATTTTGGGATGAAGCTTTCTCCACAGCCACATACCTCATTAATCGCCTGCCAACTCGTGTTATTGACAATGCAACACCTCTTGAGCGTCTTCTTGGTGCTAAGGCTAAACCAAACTACAATATGCTTAAAACCATTGGATGTGCTTGTTGGCCTCTTCTTCGCCCTTACAATGCTCGGAAACTCTCCTTCAGATCCAAAGAGTGTGTTTTCATCGGGTATAGTGGTCATCACAAAGGGTATAAGTGCTTGGACGTGGCAATTGGGCGAGTTTATATTTCTCGTGATGTCATCTTTGACGAAAGTGTCTTCCCATTCTCTCGGCTTAATCCCTCTGAAAAACCCATTGTCTACACATACGAGTCTCTCCTTGATCTTGGCAGTACTGCTTTTTGTACTAATGACCGTATAGATGTGCAATTGCCTGTTGTTTTTTCCTGCTGCAGGAACAGCGCCGATCGACGCCCGTGCTGCTCACGTCGATTAGGCACCTCACCATGATGGGCCTCATGTTGGGCCTACTGGGCCAACTACGAATGATTCAGCCCATGCAGATCCCGCAGCAGACACGCCTCCTGTCTCGCCTGCACCATCATCGACGACTTCGTCGCTGGTTGTTCCAGTACCGCCTGCACCTGATCGCGTGCACCAGATGCAGACTCGCCTCCGAGCTGGTAAATCTGTGCCAAAACGACGGACTGATGGCACCGTCACCTACACAGCTGCCCGTGCATCCGATACTGAGCCTACTTCTGTCAGTGCCGCACTTCTGAATCCCAAGTGGAAGGAAGCAATGGATGCCGAGTTCTCAGCACTTCAGCGCAATCAAACTTGGAGGCTTGTTCCTGCACAGAAAGGGCTCAACATCATTGACAGTCGGTGGGTTTACAAGGTAAAACGCAAGCCAGATGGGTCGGTGGATAGATTCAAGGCACGCCTTGTCGCCAAAGGATTTAAACAGCGTCACGGCATCGACTATGATGACACTTATAGCCCAGTGATCAAGCCAACCACCATTCGTGTCATTCTATCTCTCGCTGTGATGCAGGGGTGGCAAATGCGGCAATTGGATGTCGACAATGCTTTTCTTCATGGTCATCTGGAGGAAGATGTCTATATGGTTCAGCCCGCTGGTTATGTTGACAGTCGTTTTCCTCACCATGTCTGCAAGTTGGAGAAGTCACTTTATGGCTTGAAGCAAGCACCCAGAGCTTGGTTTGCTAGACTAAGCAGCAGATTGCAGGAGCTCGGATTTATTCCGTCAAAGGCAGATGTGTCACTGTTCGTTTACAAACATGACAGTATTACCATATATATGCTAGTCTATGTTGACGATATCATCGTCGTTAGCTCAACTGCCAAAGCTGCTGCTCATCTTCTTGCTAAGCTGCGTCAGACTTTTCCTGTTAAGGATCTTGGCCACCTTGGTTATTTCTTGGGCATTGAGGTTAAGCATCAGCGTAGCAGTCTGCATCTTTCTCAGCAAAAGTATATTTCAGATCTTCTAGCAAGGACGAATATGACTGAAGCCAAGACAGTGAGTACTCCTATGGCAGTAAGTGACAAGCTGTCACGATATGTTGGAGTTCCTCTTTCTTCTGAAGATGTGACGAGATACAGAAGTGTCGTGGGAGCTCTTCAGTACTTAACCTTGACCAGACCGGATATTTCCTTCAGTTTTAACAAGGTCTGCCAATTTCTACAGGCACCTACAGATGCACATTGGTCAGCGGTCAAACGTATTCTTCGATATCTCAAGCATACACTGTCATTTGGTCTCACTCTTCATGGCTCGTCCTCAACTTTGCTGAGTGGTTTTTCCAACGCTAATTGGGCCGGCTGCCCAGATGATCGCCGATCAACAGGAGGGCATGCTGTATTTCTTGGAGGCAATCTCGTTGCATGGAGCTCTAGAAAACAGCCCACTGTCTCACGCTCAAGCACCGAGGCGGAGTATAAATCTGTTGCGAATGCAACGGCTGAAATCATTTGGATACAGGGGTTGCTGCAGGAACTGGGGATATATTTGAGTCGTGCGCCTATACTTTGGTGTGATAATTTAGGCGCCACATACTTGTCAGTAAATCCCGTATTCCATGCACGCACGAAGCACATCGAGGTGGACTACCATTTTGTTCGAGAGAGAGTTGCACGCAAAGCTCTTGACATCAGGTTCATTTCCACCCATGATCAGCTGGCGGATGTTCTAACTAAACCTCTTGCTACACAATCATTTGTAAAGTTCAGAGACAATCTTAACATGAGCTTACCATGCTCAGATTGAGGGGGCGTGTTAGACAGTTAGGATTGTGTATTCAGTTAGCGCTGTTGAGATAGATGTTGAGGTTGTTAGCTAGATAAGAACGCCAGCTGTAGATGCTAACCGTGTAATCCCTTGTACAAGTAATCAGCATATATATACAGGTCGAGGATGAGCCTGATGGCCATCTCGCCTCCTTCCAATCTTCTTCTTTCATATACTTTTACAGAAAACAATGGGCAAGTAGGTACTCTTGTGCTTTTCGAAACAGTACCGAACATCTTCACCCTTCTGTAAGACTTGAGCATTGGGATTCTGCATACCATGTAAACATACCCGGACCGAGACGAAGTAGGTCAAGGTCAGAATAACCACCCTCGTTGATAGGAAAATCTGCATATACATTCTTTGCTGGAGCAGCTGAACTGTCGGGAGAGGGCATGCTGCCGATGAAATTGGGGTAATGAGATGGATCAAAATTTGGAAGAGGAAGCAGAGGGCGGAGTGGGAGATTTGGAGATGTGGAGTGGACGGATTAAGTAGACCACCAGGAAAATTAGAGGTCTTAAATGGCGGAATGGCAATGGTTTGTGGAGATCATGGGGAAGAGAAAGAGATTGCGCTGTTACAGAGATTTATGGAGAAGACGAAAACGATGTTGCCTAGGTCAATACAGATTAGTAAGAGAAAATATTATGGGGGAAGTAATGGGCTGCTGTATTAATGAGCTGCATGTGAACCTGATGGTGCCATGGTGGCTCGGAACAAAACTGAATTAGACTCGTGCACTGACCCGGGTCAAGGAGGGAACGACGGAGACGTGGTGGGTTACAACGTTGTATGTACGTGGGGTAAAAACGATGACGTGGCTCGCTGTGAGACCAGCAAAATGGAACCATCTATTAAGAAAGAGAAGATTAATCACAAACAAAATAATATCAGGCTCAGGAATACCTAGATCTAGAAATTTCTCTTTAAACACAACACAAAATAAGTAGTCTCTATCTCCGTATCCTCGACGTAGACAGGACAGGCAGAATAGAGGGTCACCAAAGCAAAACAAAGCACTTAAGCTTCGATGAACTAAAACAATCTTGTTAGATCATTGAGAGTTACGGGAGGATGATGGGATGGATGGATATGTTAGGGCATGGTAAGCGAGGTATGCGTGAATCATCAGGAGCCAAAGTACACGGATCTTAGTAAACAAACCTCCCCTAGTGTCCTTCAGCTGAAAAGTTTTGTAAAAATTGCAATACTAGTACAACACTTGTAATTTTCTGAAATTGTTGAAAAATAGGATGTTAAGTGGAATCCCAACTAAGTCTCACTTGTACTATATTTTGCTTTTTCTAGTGTAAATTTTGACACAAAATTTAAAACTAGAAAAGATAAAATACATTAATAGTGAGATCCCACCTTGACACCCTATTGAAAAATACAACGTTATAATTATCCCAACTACAGCAAAAGTTTAATCCATTAATTTCGGGGGTCTCGTCTATGATCTATCTGATTCCAAAGGACAAACGAAAATCCTTCAATTCAAAACGGTCTCAGCTAATATGTTGTCCAGCCATAGGCGGAGGAAGAACCAAGCTCACTCTTAAACGACTCGCATGAGAGATTCCCCCAGGCGGCCTGCAAAGCAGCAACAGGCATAGAGCTACATCCAGACATCTCGACAAGGAGGAAGTATTCCAATAACATAATTACAGGTTTATAATAAGAAACCCAGGCAGTAGGGTTATCCTACAAAATCTCAACAGTAGCCACTCGAATTCCAATGCAGCCACACGAAACTACTCTCGTACATCTCCGTGTGCTCGACGTTCACAGGCAGAACGGACAGTCAACAAAGCAAAGTAATACAAAACAAAACAAAGAACCCATGATGGACAAAAACAATCTTCAGATCACTGGGAGCATCTAGACACTGGGCAGATAGATATATTAGAGGGTGGATAAACGAGCAATGAACACCAATGATGACCCTAGTGGACGATGAGATTGCTGACTGGAAGCTGGCAAGTGCTAAGGCACTTCATGCTGCTAGTGCTAGAGTAAGCCGTAGTTTCCTGGAACAAGGTCCTCCTCCCTTTTCTCTTTTCATTTGGTGACCAGTATGTTCTTTTAGCAATGAACTTAAGCAGTTGTCTGCTATATTCCAAAAAAAATATGGGGGAATGAGCTCCATCTTGGGAACCCAATGTGTCCCTTTGGGCACCTTGCTTCACCAGATCAATTCCTGAAGTTATGGAAACCTTGTACACTGTGTGATCCACATACACAATTCTCTGCTCTTAAGCTGCAGGATTTACAGCTAATTGCACTGAATTGCAGTTTCACGACCACTGTGTGATCTTCGCCTGGAACAGGACACTGAGACACCTTGTACAGTTTGTACACTGTGATACACATACCAAATTCTTCTGCTCTTAAGCTGTGCACAGATAACTACACTGAATTGCAGTTTCGCGACCGCTGTGTGTTCTTTGCCTGGAACAGGACACTGAGTGACTAGCCAAGGGCTCAATCAGCTACATCCAATGTGCCCAACATCCTCAGGGCAGACAGGATGGTAACAAAGCAACACGAAACAAAACAAAGAAGCTTTGATTGACAAAAAAAAGCCAACAGATTGGAAGACATTGGATAAATGGATGGATATATTAAGTGGTGGATAAACAAGTCATGACAGGCTCAAGTACTCATCATCTTACTACTAAAAAGACAAAGCTTCCCTAATGTCCTTCAGCTAAGGGACAGGACCAAAGCTTCACAAGTTCTTTTTAGACTTCCATTCATAAGCTCTGAAGATAGATTAGAGTCTTCCTAGGCCGAGAATGAAGAGGCTGCGGCATCTTCTTTACGCAATTAGAGGCAGGCAGCCTCCGGTCTGGTGAAGCATGGCGTCGATCTCGTCACCATCTTCCATCTCAAGCTGAAACAGCAAACATGCAAGAAGTTATAGGGACTCTCGGTTATAGTGCAGCGTTTTTAGTTCAGGAATTTGCAGGAAAATAATAGCGCATACCTCATCAGGGGTCTGCTCAGCACGAAGCCTACGGCCATCAAACAGGAATGCAATGGCATTCATATCAACGGACTGGCGATCGCAGTAGGCGTTCATCAGCTTCTTTAGCTGGGTGGACCGCTTGATACGAAAGAACACCTCATTGCCATCCTACAGATAATTGGTCAGATATGTAAGACTAGGCATTGAGGTAATAAACTAAGCAAATCACTAAATACACATATAAAATAACTTGGTGAATTCACAACTGTTAGCAAGAAAAAGTTCACAAACTGAAAGCAGTGCATACAATCAGTACTATTCCTAGGGCAAGGGTCTTCAACATTACCTTATCTAAACTTTTACAACATAATAAGAGAGCGTGTTTTCAAAGTGTACCACTACAACAAAAAAAGCACTATGATGTTCTTTGTTTATGAATAACTTAAAATCACTAAATATACAAACACCTGTTGATAAATCAGCAAATGCACATGCATATTCACAAGAGATTGTTCAAACCAAACAATCTGACTTTCATTTGGAGAGTTTGGTGACTACGAACACTCAATCAGTTCCAGAATACAACCTAAAAATCAGCAAACATACACACATATTGATAAATAAGAAAATATAAATGTATATTCATAACACTTAATTCAAACCATACATCTCATTGTTCCATTTGGCGTGTTTAGTCACTACAACCACTCAACCAGTTTCTGAATACTACCTTAAATATAAGCAAATATGCACTCACATTGGGAAATCAGCAAAAATAAATGAATATTGATAAGACTTAGTTCAAAACATACAATATCACTATTTCATTGGGAGGTTTTGGTCATTAGAAGCCCTCAATCAGTTCTTGAATACTACTTCTGTCCATAAAAGGATGTCAAAAGTTTGTCTAAAGTCAGATGTATCTAGACACTTTTTTGTGTACAGATACATCTAAGTTTGGACAAACCTTCGGTAATTTTTATAGACGAGGGGAATACTACTTAAAGATGAACAAATATGCACTCATATTCATAAATCAGCAAATATAAATATATATTGATAGTACATAGTTCAAACCATACAATCTCATTACTTTGTTTTTAGGGCTAGGTCGCTACAAGAACTCTGTTTCTGAATACTACTGTAAAATCAGTAAATATACAAGGACATTGACAAATCAGCAAATATCTATGTATATTAGTAAGACTTAGTTCAGACAAAACAATCTCATTATTCATTTAGAGGGCTCGATCATTATACATGCATACTGATAAGGTATTGTGTTGAAACAAAAGTCTCACTATTTCGGTTGGAAGTCTTGGTCACAACCAAGTACTGACCAGTGCCTGAATTAACACTGCAGATATTGAGTTAACAGAAGCGCCATGAATTTATCTAACTATTATCAGAATAGTTAAATGAATACAATTCCTCACAATTTGCATCTGACTTCAAGCTACACAACTAGTAATAACAGTGACAAACGACATATCACTTTCTTTTATTTATATAAGCAGTTAACCATGTACCATATATGTGCACAGTAACATAGTTGTTCACATGAGACCTATTTACCCAACCACATGCTGCATTTAATAAGCTTATTATTTGACAACGAAGCACGGCGTTACTTACAATTATGCTTGACTTTATGACATTGATAAAAAAATATAAACATCAGATCGTACTTGCTAAACAACAAATCCCACCTTGCGATAACAAAATACATGCACAAGCAACACAACCTACAGAGAGCTACAATGGTTGGACACATCATAGTAAGAGTAACTACCCCTTGGGCACTTCCAACGAATCCAGCAAAAGATATTTCAGATGAGCAAAGTTGGATTCGTATGAACCTCACACAGATCAACCGATCCACATTAAACTGGCCAAAACTAGCATAGATAATTAGAACTTGTGCTGACAGACAGGATCACATGTTGTGCCAAATGTGCTTCCGGCATAGTTTAGCAGACAAAACTAAAAGCATTATGCTAGCACGCAGATTCCAGTGTTTTGTATTGCTACTGTTCACCATTGTCTACCTCTAATAACAGAGAATTCAGCATCGAGATGCGAGAAGTGGTGAAATCTTGATTTTTTACACATTATTCGCTGTTTAATCTTATCATCCCGTAGGCGTATGAAACATGTAGTAATCGAAACCTAGAACGACCGCAGCTGCCCAAGTAAAGAATCCTAGTCAAATCGAGACACTGATTGGACGATTAGGTTGTGGCGATCGGGGTGAGCGCAACCTTGGAAGTGGTAGGTAGGAGGAAGGGGAGGGTGGGGGACGGTGGTGCAGACCTGGCCCTTGACCTTGAGGTTGATGTGGATGCCGCCGTCGGCGCCGGCCGGCTTCTTGTCCTCCTCCCCGCCCGCCGACGACATCTCCGCAGCCGCTCGCTAGCTCGCGAACGAAAGATGAATCCGCAGCGCCGCCTCGAGCGAGCAGAGGCAGGGTTTCCGGCGATCGATCGCAGCTGGGCTGGGGTTTGTCGCGCTTGAGTTGTGCCGGCGGAGGGGAGGCGGACCCGGCAGAACTTATAGGGCGGCTGCCCAGAGCTCGATTTGATAACGGGGTGTCACGTCCGCGAGCGATCCCGCTACCCTGCCTCGTGGGCCGCGCGCGGGACGGTTCGGTCTCCTCGTGGGCCGTGCCGTGCGTGAGTTGCACGCGGAAACGAACAGATACCGTCGGGTGGGTCCCACCCACCTCCCCGTGTGCCTTTTGGGCTCTGCTTATCCGGTTTGCTGCCGTAGTCGCCTCGCCCTGCTGCCTTGTGTGAAACAGAAACGATCAGCCGTGTTTGGTTCGTATTCTACACTCAAATTCGAACTTGACAAACTCAAATTTGAACTTGAAACGGTGTATTTGGAGACTTCCCCTCTTCTCTATGCTGCTTATCCGGTTAATCAATATCCATGGCTTTGCGGAGGTGTTTTATTCCGTGACAAGACTTGCCATATGTGCCAAAGATAGACTTACATAGGTCCATGACAAAAATGTTGACAAAATTTGCAAGTTCTTCTATATTCGATGGACACTATCTCAACGCCCATAGGCGTTATACCCTCCTTGGAGGCGCCGTCTGAGGGCGGTGGTTGCCGCTGAGTGAAGCCGGGCTTAGTGGGTTCTGTGGGTGGGGGCTGCTGCTGGAGGTGCTGGTCGTCTGCGCTTGGCTCCCCTGCATCTTCGTGAGCTGTTTCTGCCTCTAGCTTCCCTTTCGTCTCGGTTGGTCCCTATTCGTGTTGGTCGCGGTTTTGGTATGCTCGTCGCTACGAGAAGGGCTTTGTGATGCATCCTTCTGTGTTGGTCTCCTGGTCAGTATGGCCTCTCCTTGTTCAAGGGTGAACAGCTCCTCGTTTGATGGTTCGACGCCCTGAGTCACTTGAAGATGATCACTTGGTGCTGGTTCAATGGCGTCCGGCCAATCTTCTGCTGCCATCAACTTTCGGCTAGGCTTCGAGTGTGGAGGTCTTCGTCACCTCAAGCTGAGCTTGTTTCTTATCTTTGTGTGCTTGGGGTGTGCGTAGTGTTGTAAGCTGCTTGCAACATCCTTGTATCAATGGTCGTATGACTTTATCAATTTAAAAGTTGGGCACTCGTACCTTATGTTTAAAGGTGTATGTCAAAGTACTCTACGTACGTGGAGCTTTAAAAAAACATTATGTTTATCTTCTATACACGAAATTTTACTGGAGTTCATTGAATCACCTGTATTTAGATAGATGACTTTTTCTTTCATGTAATAGTGTAGTTTCCACGAACCCACGGACACTATCTTGCTATGCGACGTGTTGGGCTTGTCTAATGGCATTGTTATGTTTGCAATGAAAACAACGAAACGTTTTTACCTCCCAAGGCCAAGTCAACTTTTTATTTTTAAATATTCAAAAAACATAGTTATAAGTTTTAGAAAATCTTAAATTAAATCAAGATATAGTCAGTGATGTACCTACAAGCATGAAAAATCTCAACGGAAATTATTTGTACGGTGGGCAACACAAAAAAGACAAACCCGATAAATTTGGATATTTCAAATATGCATAATTAGTTCCACGTATTTTTCATTTTTTTGTAACCCACAATATAAAAGGAAATACATTAATATTTTCCATACTTGTAGGTTACATCACTGACTATGTCCAGATTTAAAAAAAATTATAAACATGATTTTTGGATTTTTAAAACATCAAAATCACTCGAGGCGAGGAGCCTTAAACTCCACCCATGATCAGGCCCACCAACACTATCTTGTAATAGGAGGTGTTGGGCTATGGGGTTGATATGTTTGCAACAAAAAGAAGCATTCTATCTTTTACAAGCCGCCCTTATGTGATTTTCCACATTTTTTGAGTGAATTTCACCTTTTGTAGTGAAAATAGAGTACATTTTTTTACACTAATTACATCATATAGTGAAAATAGAGCCCATCAACCTAACATGTAGAACTTATCCAACAGCATGTGTTGAATGATAAATGGGGCAAAACTATGGTCATTTTTTTTATCTTCAATGGGACATTTCGGTAGAACTTTCACTAAATATGACAATTTGTGTCGAGCGAACCAAGAGGCTTCTTCATCCTGGATGGTGGCGATTGCGCCGATATGCCCTAGACTTTAGCCAAATCTAGGGTTTATTTAGGGCATGTCAACAGCGAACCCGGAGCAGGCTCTCATTGTTCTAGGACGGCAGCAGAGAGGATGGTGACGATTGCACCGACATGCCCTAGACTTTAGCCAGATCTAGTGTTTAGTTTAGATTTAGTTAAATTTCATTCAAATTTTGTAAAAAGTCCTAAATTGAATGAGAAATTTCAAATTGATTTATGTTCACTATTAATTTTTTTGGGATTATTATCGGGAACACCGATGCCAGCAGCTCCTCCTAATACGGCAGGAACGAGTGCCAACGGTCCCTGTGGAGATGCTCTTATCTTGTTGCCGAACAAATTTTGGCACTCATACGAATAAGTGTTTAGGCTGGAGAACAAGCACTCTTTTTGTGAGGCTTGACCACTGTGTCCATTGCACAAACTGGGTATGCTAAATCGTTGGCAGGGCAACAGAAATCTCGGTGATGCAAGGACTACGGGCTTGAGAGAAGAAGAATCTAAAACAGTTTAGCCTGGCTATGAGAAACCAAAACAGTTTGCAAATAACTGAACTGGCAACAACAAGGATGGATATATTAAGCGATGGATAGTCCGAGTCACGACAGTAACAGTTCTCGAATGCAGCCAGGCGGCAGAGCTCCTAACCCCCTCAGCTATGGCACAAGACCAGAGCTTCACAAGTTGTTTCACTTCTTACATTTTACTCTAGTCTAGGTAGTAGCGCAAGACCCAGAACATTTGAGGCTGCGGGAAGCTCCTAAGGAGGAGGCAGGCACCCTCCAGTCTGATGGAGCATCGCATCGATCTCGTCGCCTTCCTCCATCTCAAGCTGAAACATTTCACAAACAAGGGAATGAGGAACAGAACACAAATCTTCTTATGTACTGAAGGAATGCTAAAAGGTTCTATGGTTGAGCAAGTTGAAGGGAAAGTAAACCGACATACCTCATCAGGGGTCTGATCACCCCTGAGCCTACGACCGTCGAACAGAAACGCGATGGAATTGAGATCCACAGACTGGCGGTCACAGTAGGCGTTCATCAGCTTCTTGAGCTGTGTGGACCTCTTGATGCGGAAGAAAACCTCGTTGCCATCCTGCAAAGCAAAGGGGGAAAAGTGTTAGAGAACTAGGCATTAGCAGACACACAAATAACAGTCACTTTGCATACACCACAATGAAGCTTGATGCCTAAACAGAGAAAGTTTATGGGACTTTTTATGTCAAGCAACACACTGAAGTATAAGTATCAAACAATACGATGCATTAGGACAAATAAAGAATCGCCATATTAATCAGTTTTGCCAAGCAATCAGTCACCAGCAGCAACACAAGCACATGAAGCACAATGGGGGAAATCCGACAAGAGCATCTAGGCTTGTCTACAGGCTACTGATAACTGAACATTTGGTATGATGCCACGGGGCAGAGATATACAATCTAAGATCGACGCTGCCCCAAAGAAATTAACAAGGACGCTAATTTATATCGACCCTGTTGGTGACTCCAGCCATCCAAGTGAACCAAACTACATTAGAAATACAGCACCTCTACTCTACACGGGAATCGGGCCTACCCCAGCAATAAGCCACCATGAATCTAGGCCTCGTCTCAGAAAACTGAGAACTCTTAATAATCAGCAATACTACCAATCAGTGCTAACCTAATCCTAGCCATCTCAATCCCCAAATCGTACCACATCAGTACTACCGGTAGATGAACCAAAATCTCCGCCGCAAAGAGACAAAAGAGCAGTAGTAAGTTTGCAGAGCGATAGGGGAAAGATAAGGATCGGACCTGTCCCTTGACCTTGAGGTTGATGTGGACGCCGCCGTCGGCGGGCTTCTTGTCCTCGTCCGCCGTCACGCCCGACATCTCCTACTCTCGACCCCCCGCGAAGCGCGATCCGACGAGTTGTGCCGCGGAGGAGAGGAAGACGACTGGAGTAGTCCCTGCTTGCTTGACCGGCGGGCGGACCTGAGGGCCAGCCCAAGCTTATAGCGCGGCGACCCAGAGCCCGGTTGGATAGTCGCGTGGCGTCCGGATCCTCCCTGCGCGGGAACCCTGTGGCCCGCATGGAAACCGAGAGCGGCGTACGGCGTGCTCGGGAGACGGATCGCGTGCGGTGGCGATGCGGTTCGCGGTGGGCCCGCGTAAATTGCTCGCGTACTTTGCACGCGGACCTGGTCACGGCCGTTTCCGTTTCGAAAACCTCTCCCGCTCGTCCGAACAAATGCTGCGTTCAGTGTCGTCCCGATGAAGGAAGAATATGGTTTGATAATTCTTTTTCGTCCCCACTTACTTTCTTATTTATTTATTTTTTCATTTATTTAATTTTACTGACTTATTTTTACTAATTTTTCGTTTGATGGCCACCGTCCCTGGTTAACGCTACTCCTTAGGTATTGATAGAAATTTAGATCTAAACATGCTCGCCGCCAAATGGATTCGACAATTTAATAACTACCAGTAACATTGTGAGATTAGCCTTACCTTGTGACTTAAAAATCAGACTATTCGGTTTATTTTTTTTGGATTTAATTTTGGATAATCCATATCTGCGTGTTACGTAGTATTTGCTATACCATATCCGGAGCACCACGTCATAATCGGAGTTATCCGATTGATTTTTTAGAATCGAATATGGATAGTATCTTAAAATGGATTTGGGGCAGATTCGATGTGAAAATTATCCTATCCTTTCACACCTATATCTATATATATACGACGTGACCTAGGGTTTACCTAGGGTTTGGGCGACTACGGCGGGCATAACCCTCCGGAGGACAAATAGACCTGATCGGGATGCCGAGGATCTCTCTCCCCTCTCTTCCTCACTCGGGCTGACTAAGGGGTCGGCTGCCTAGATTCCTAGCCTTGGTGGGTCAAGTTTTGGGGTTAGGGTTTTGGTGTGGATCCAATTGAGGGAACCGGGGGATGGCGGCGGAGTCCTCCAACGCTGGTGAACAACGGAAGATGGGGAGGAAGGCAGATGTGGGAGAGCTCCTAATTAAAGAATCTAAAGCTCCATGACTCGGAGCTCGACGGCGTTTTCCTAGGAAAGGGAGAGGTTGGGAATCTGTCGACGTCAAGTGGATGGTGACGACTAAGCTTTTATCCCGCAAGGGTTTTAGCTCTGAATCGCTGAACAGGGCCATGACAACAGCGTGGAACCCGGCTCAGGAGGTCACTTTTCGCGCTTGTGGAAGACAATCTATGCACGGTGCAAGCAAGGTGTCTGGGAGATTAGAAGAGAATCATCGAAGAGGGACCATGGTTGTTTCGAGGTTCATCACTGATGACATAACCGTTTGATGGGACGACGACGGTGCCTTCTGTGGTGCCAGGTAGGGTTCATGTCTGGATTCAGATCCAACGCATACCACCCCTCGACCGCACAAAGGAAATTATCACACAGTTGGCGAGTAGGATGGGGGAAGTTCTGGATGTGGAAATGATGGCGGTGTCGTCGGAAGCTGGGGAGTTTCACAAGGTAAGGGTGAGCTTGGATTCTACGAAAGCTCTCACCTGATTCACTGCGCTGAAGCGTGAGGGGCAAGGCAGGATGTTCCTACAAGTCAAGTATGAAAAATGTCGCGTCACTGCAAACACTGTGGACTTATGGACCATGAATACATGAAATGTGGCACGGGTGAATTTACAGAGGAAGATTTGCAGTTTGGTGCCTCGCTAAAAGATGAGGAGGCGCTTTCGCTCCCTGGTACTCTAGGAATGCGTGTGACTCGCACTCCGATGAGAACATCTGCTGGTGGTGGAAGAGGATTTGGAGGCTACCGTGGTGGAAGGATGAATGGTGGTGTCCAGAATTCAAATGCAGGATGAACGGTGTGTCGGTGGAAGCCGAAGGCTCCTGCTGAGCCAACGACCAACTCGTCCAAGAAAAGATCCTCGTAGGAGGCTGGTTTAGCGAGGGGGGCGGGCGAGGAACTTGAGGATATGGCTGGGAGCCTACTAAAGAAACAAACCAAGGCGGGGAATGGGGAAGAACTGAGCTCGGGCGCAAATGTCAATCACAAGCTAGCTATGGATGATGGGCGGGTTGAAGGAAATCAATTGGTGCCCTCACCACCACCGGCCTACATCTCGCCTAGTGAGCTGTGGTGACCCTGCATACCACTGCATGTTGTAGTATGCTAGTCGTTGATATAACATTCACGAAGTACCAATCCGCAAATATTACATCCCTCAGAGTAGTACAACAGAACATAGCAGGTCCATAACTCATTCATTTATTATTACAAGCAACATGTACATATCATCTCGAAGCTCCTCTTGGGTCCTAAGAGGGATACTCCTGGGTTCGAGGCGAACCCAACTTAGCTTACAATATAAGAGTCTTACTAGGTTGTACATTTATTCTCCTCGAGCAGTTAAGTACTAAGAGTTCGTACTGCTCGGATACTACTACTACTACTTGGTAGGTCTACACGTGCTCTCCTCCGGAACCTTCCCCGGTTCCGTAGACTATGAGGTAGTCTACACCTTCAACACCTCCAGAGAGGTCTGGTTCTTCATAGCCGATGACTTCGGCTCCTTCAGGGTCGTCGTTGTCCTCCTCCAGTCGATTCAGACAGTCTAAGCAGGGGGTTTAAGAGTGGTATGAGTACGAGCGTACTCAACAAGTTCATTATAGAAAAGAGGTGTTTAATGCACTAGCTACGATATTAGACCAGAAAGTCTAATACCAATGCAGGTTTTGATAAACATTTCTTCAATAGGTTGCTTTTATTCCAAAGAACTATGTCCGTCAGCCTTCACCGGTTTACTAGAACTTCATGGAGTTCCTTTTCGGCAGCGTTCGCAGTTCCAAATCCCGGAACAGGGAGTGACAGGTCACGATTCATTTACACTCTGCAGAGGTGTGTTGCTTTACCCATAAGAGATCTTAACCTTGGTGCCAACCGGGCAGCTTTCCCGTCCACACTTCCTTCGGTGTGAGGCTCGGTATAAGGTCATAGCCAATCATATTCCTCCGCTACCTCGCACACCCACCCTTTGTTGCATACCTCGACCTTGGGTCCTCGCCGGTCCTCTTACACCAATTAAGGATGGACCCCGACCGCGACAACAGTTCTGGGCTCTACCATAAACTCCTTCGCCGGTAGCTGCAACCCATCATAGACCGCATTACCGTGGGGAATTAGAATGGGATCCCCACCCTCCGGTTGTTCTCGCAAGATACAACTACTACGGTAAGCGCATCCGTTGATGTACAAGAGGTGGAAATACGATTGACTATTCCGTCCCACTCCAGATCTTATGGTTAACACGGTTATTACGGCACAAGAATCACTGGACGACATTTGTTGTTTAATCCTAGATGGATAAAAACCCTTGCAATGGAACCTCCACCATATCAACACAATCCATGGTTCCATTGCCCACCACTTAGTCATATTCATAGTTATGAAAATAGTGGTTTTGCTTTTTATGCAATAGTGATAAACATAGTACTTTACAAGTAATTTGATAAAAATACTCAAATGACATGAGCAAGTGATGAACTTGCCTGAACACTGCAAAGTGTTGCAGTTGGATGGTGTGGACTGGCTCTTGTCCTCTGTTGCTGAAAAATAGCATCATTGTCCGATAAGGGCAATGGTTAAAGAAGCAATTATGCATGATTCAGCTTTTAGGGTTGTTCCCCCCTTCCGGTGTTTTTATCATTTCATGTGAGAGGTTAATACTAAGAATGATTTAGGGGTACTCTGTTTAGGGTAAAATACAACCTTGAAATGTTGTCAAGGTGTTTTTAAAATCCAAAAGCATTAATGGACTTATTTTCATTATGGAAGATATAAGGTGTGATTTAAATGATTATTTTAATCATCAAATTAGGACTTAATAATGCTTGTCTTCAAAAAATCCATTTCATATTTTATTATGATAGAGAATTTTATCCTGAGTGGTTTTCATATTTTTAATTATTTTTTTAGAGCTATATTTATTTTATAAAATTATGTGAAAGATTTTACTTAAATGGGCATTTATGAAATGCCAAAAATGCCCTCGGGCCCACCTGTCAGGGTGAACCCGAGTGGGTTGGGCTCAACCCCGTTGGCCTGGTCCGGCCCACTCGGTCGCCCTCACTTCCTCTTCTCTCCCACGTGAAACCCTAATCCCCCGAGCTCTAGCGACTCCCGCATCGCCACCGCCTTCGCCGATTTACTCCGGCCAACTCCGGCCGTCGCCGCCGGCGAGATGTGGCGCATCTGAACCGCCGTTCGACGGCGCTTCAGATCCACCGCGTCGATCTATGTTTCGCCGCCTCCTCGACTCGTCCCCATCGCCTCTGCTCGCCTGTCGTGGTGTGCCGTGGCGACTTCGTCACCGTCGACGCTCCTGGCGCCGTGGCGCGGATGTGTGCCTCGCCGTGGTTGCGCGAGCGTTGCGGCGAGGTGGTTCCTGGCTGGGCTTGGCCTGGCGCCGCCATTCGCCTGGCGTGTGCCGCCGTGCCGCCATGGCCGTGTTCCTCTCCGCTTCACCTGTAAGTTTATTCCTCCTCCTCCCTCCTCTGTTACTTGTTCTACTCTCTTATCTCCTCCTCCTCTTCGTCTAGCTCGGCCACTGGCCTACTTCTCCATGTGGAGATGCTTGCCGTGCCGATGTACTGCTGCTGCTACGCTTCTGTGGCCTTGCGTCATGCCAGCCCTGGTGCTGTGCTAGCTGATGCGCCGTGCTGGGCTAGGCATGCTGCTGCGCTACTGCTGTTGTGCTTGTGTTGCCATGTGTATGATGTTGTTGTGCTGTGCTATTCTTGCTCCATTACTTGCTGTTGCAACTCATGAGCTCTTGCTCATGAGCATGCTGTGGTGTTTTGTTTAATTTAGTGGCTCCTGTTGTTGCTCTGTATACCATGCCTCTCCTGTATATGCATTTGCTTGCCCCTGGCTTGATCATGCTGCATGATCCTTGCCTTTGGCAAGTGCCAGTGCTTCTGATGTGCTATTATCTGTGCTCTAATTCATGGACATGCTCAATTGAGCCTAACTGTTGAATTAACTGCTCCCTCCTTTGATGGAGTGCTTCTGGATACAATTGTGCTGCCTAAATTCACTTATCTGTGATACAATTGTTCAGTTATATGTTTGATTTAATTATATGTCCATGTGTTAATACTTGGAATGGATTCTAGCATGCTGTAACATGCTCTAACAAGCTTCTGGTGTTCATATGATCACCAGTTGCTTGTAAAAGCTGCTCTTTGGTGTATGTGTCTCACTGTTGCTCACTCTGTGCTGTGTGTGCATCACACAGGCTTGGCCTGGTGTGTGATGGTGCTTGCTCAAGCATCTGTTGATGCTTGCAGTGATCCATTGGATCATGTGCAAGTGCTCTAGTTACTGGTGACTTATGTATTTCATTTATCTGTGTAGCTTGTGCTTGTTTATTGGATAAATGAGATGAACTGCTTGCAGTGTTGACTCTTATAATTTATTTGATTGAGCTAGAGGGATGCCAACAGCTGTTGGGAACCCTAGCTCATCTTTGAACCCATCTGGGTGGTGATACAATTGCTTGGCTTAATGATTTGGGCTGTTTTAGTGGTTGAGGTGGCCTCAACAGCAATTCTTTGCTGTTCAGGAAGCTCCCACCCCTGTTGGCTTGATGTGGCTTAGTGAATGCATCACTGGCAATTCCTTGTTGGATTTCCAGTGCTCTTTGCTGTTGACAAACTAGAATAGGCACAAGTTGCCTATCTGTCTGATGGTTAGTGAACCATGTAGTGCTAGGTGAGTTGGGCTAGGCTAGCTGTGAATCATTACCTTGCTGGATTCTTTGGTTTTCCTTAGTGATAATACACTGGGCTTGACCATTTCTTCCCTAGGTTGACTTTCTTCTGGCTTAATCCCCTTTTTGCTAGCATCAAATGGTTTTAACACCAAATGATGATGCACACAGGGTAATCATACCCACTGGCTTGTGTATGGGTTATGCACATGCTTATTTATGAGCAAAACAGATGTTTGCCCATGATTTCTTGTTTATACCTCACTCCAGCTCCTATATTAAGTTGTTGGTGTAGAGGATTTCTTCTGTGATGCTTGGTTTGCTTGCCCTGCTCCTCCTTGCAAGCTTGTGATGCTTGGTTAATTTCTGTGGCTGTTTGAATAGGTTGAACAACAGTGATTATTCTTCCTGTTCTTGATGTTCTTGTGTTCTTGGTGTACTTACCCAGAAGCTTGTGTCGATGGAATGGTTAGGGTTTAATGTGGAAAGCTTTTATCTGCCTGGCCCCTTGCTTCTCTGGTCGACAGCAGTGCCTGGCACTTGTTGGTGACTCTCCCTGGTCGTGTGTGTGTGCTGTTGTGCATGCACACACATGGCTTGCTGTTGCACATGCACTCAAGCTGTGTGAGCAGCTTGTGTGTGTGTGTGTGGCTTGTGCAGCTGAATGGATCAGCTCGGTTGTCTATGGTCATATCCTCTCAATTCTATTTTTCTTTTGCTAACCTGCCAAGTGGCTTTGCCACTTGGCATAACTTGTTTTTCTTCTTTGTGTGTATGCAGGGAACTTGGAGATGATCAAGATGAAACTCAAGATCATCTTGATCAAGGAATTCATGAAGATCAACTTGTAGTTTAGGAAATTTCATTAAGTTGTAATCTTTTCTTTTCTTTTTCCTTTTATTCAATTCATGTAATGTGTTGTAACATTTCTTATTTCAATTCTGGATATTGTAATGACAATGTATCATGTGTGATTATCAATAAAGCTCGAATTTTCTCTAATGAGCTTCGTATAATAGTTGTTATATTTATATCTTGATTGTTTATAATTTGTTTAATGAATTACCTCAAATTTGAATTATGAGATATTCTTAGGATGTTTGAATTTGAAAGTCAAATGCAACTTGTGTTTGAATTCAATCATGCAACTTAAGTTGTAATGCACTATCTCTCCTCTCTTCTCAAAACCCTAAATTAGTTAAGTGAGGAGCAAGTTTGTCGCACTCTCGAAACCCTAACCCTGTAAGGTGTCCAGAGAGAAACTTGTCCCCCTTCGATGCAGTTTTGTTTTAAAAGCGCGAAATTTCCCCATAATTTACGATGCAGTGCACATCCCTTTCTAAAATCTACCCCTCGATCGTCTCTAAATCTGGGACATTACAGCCTTTCCCCCTTAAAGAAAACTTCGTCCCGAAGTTGTGGTTGTAATACCTGAAGAGTTCGGGGTATGTTTTCCTCAGGTCTTCTTCCTTTTCCCAGGTGGCTTCCCTCTCGGGGTGATGCTTCCATTGAATCTTGTGATACATCCAATTTGCATCACTATTTTATATCATAATTTGCTGTTATTCATTGATATATTTCATATTTGGAGATAATACTTATGTTATTTCATCTATTTTGCATGTTTCATGATTATTGGAGGATCGCGCACCGGAGTCAGGATTCTGCTAAAAAAGCGTCGTCAGAATGCAATATTTCGGAAGATCAACAGTTGATGGAAATTATATGAAAAATCCTATTTTTCCAGAAGACGAAGGGAGCCAGAAGAGGGAGCTGAGGGGACCCGAGGTGGGCCCACCTCATAGGCCGGCGCGGCCCAAGGCCTGGCCGCGCCGCCCTGTGAGGAGGGGGCCCACAGCCCCCTCTCGCCTACTTTTCTTCGCGTACGCCTTCGTCCCGAAAACCTTAGCTCCAGGGGGTACATCGCGAAGAGTCACAGCCGCCTCTGCGGGGCGGAGAACACCAGAGAGAAAAGAGCTCTCCGGCAGGCTGAGATCCGCCGGGGAAATTCCCTCCCGGAGGGGGAAATCGACACCATCGTCACCGTCATCGAGCTGGACATCATCTCCATCACCATCATCATCATCTTCATCATCATCACCACCGTCTCCACCGCTGCACATCGCCACCGCTGTAGCAATTTGGGTTTGATCTTGATTGTTTGATAGGGGAAACTCTCCCGGTGTTGATTTCTACTAGTTATTGATGCTATTGAGTGAAACCGTTGAACCAAGGTTTATGCTCAGATTGTTATTCATTATCATATCACCTCTGATCATGTTCCATATGATGTCTCGTGAGTAGTTCATTTAGTTCTTGAGGACATGGGTGAAGTCTAAATGTTAGTAGTGAAGTATGGTTGAGTAATATTCAATGTTATGATATTTAAGTTGTGGTGTTATTCTTCTAGTGGTGTCGTGTGAACGTCGACTACACGACACTTCACCTTTATGGGCCTAGGGGAATGCATCTTGTACTCGTTTGCCAATTGCGGGGTTGTCGGAGTGACAGAAACCTGAACCCCCGTTGGTATATCGATGCAGGAGGGATAGCAGGATCTCAGAGTTTAAGGTTGTGGTTAGATTTATCTTAATTACTTTCTTGTAGTTGCGGATGCTTGCAAGGGGTATAATCACAAGTATGTATTAGTCCTAGGAAGGGCGGTACATTAGCATAGGTTCACCCACACAACACTTATCAAAACAATGAAGATTAATTAGCCGTATGTAGCGAAAGCACTAGACTAAAATCTCGTGTGTCCTCGAGAACGTTTGGTCATTATAAGTAAACAAACCGGCTTGTCCTTTGTGCTAAAAAGGATTGGGCCACTCACTGCAATTGTTACTCTTGCACTTTACTTACTTGTACTTTATTCATCTGTTACATCAAAACCCCCTGAATACTTGTCTGTGAGCATTTACAGTGAATCCTTCATCGAAACTGCTTGTCAACACCTTCTGCTCCTCGTTGGGATCGACATTCTTACTTATCGAAGATACTACGATACACCCCCTATACTTGTGGGTCATCAAGACTATTTTCTGGCGCCGTTGCCGGGGAGTGAAGCGCTATTGGTAAGTGGAATTGGTAAGGGAAATTTCTACTGTTTGTGCTGATTTTATTTCTGCCTGCTGCTATAATTCATTATGGAGAGATCTTCTCTTGAGTTTTATTTGGAAAATCTACTACTACTGCAAAGGTAGTGGATGAGGCGCCAGGTGAGGAAGAAATACCATACAAAATACCTATGAAAATTATTGAACGTGTAGTGGGTAACCGTTATACAGGGGATGGAACTGTCCACCCTGGAGATCATTTACTGTTCTTACATGAATTATGCGGTTTATTCAAGTGTGCAGGTATTGCTATGGATGAAGTGAGGAAGAAATTATTCTCTATATCGCTGTCTGGTAAAGCGGCGCATTGGTATAAATTACTGGATAATGGGGATTCTCTTGAATGGAATGATATTGTGCCCCGGTTTTATTCTAAGTTCTATCCTCCAAGTGAGATTCACAAAGATCGGAATCGCATATATAATTTTTGGCCTCATGATGGAGAGAGTATTGCCCAAGCGTGGGGGAGATTGAAGTCTTTAATGCTCAAATGCCCCATTCATGAGCTCCCTGGTAATATTATTATTGATAATTTCTATGCAAGACTTTCTTTTCAAGACAAGACCTTGCTGGATACCTCTTGTTCTGGATCATTTACACGCAATAAAGAAGAGTTTAAAAGGGACCTTCTTAATCGGATCCAGGAGAATACTGAAGGATGGGAGAACGACAAAAATAGAGAATCAGGTATAAATTATGATTATAAATGCATTAAAGCTTTTATGGATACTGATAAATTTCGTAATATGAGTGCTACTTATGGTCTTGATTCTCAAGTTGCTGCAAATCTTTATAAAGCTTTTGCTTCTCATTATGAATTGCCTAAGAAGAAGTTTGATAAGTATCATGAACCGTATAAAGATAAAATTGATTCATCTATAAATAAATATGTTGTAGTTGAAACTGTTGATCATGTTATTCCTGAAGCTTATATTGAAAAAACTCCTTTCCCTGCTAAAATGAAGGAGTACTCTGTTATAAATAGTGCGGTTCATAAAAGTGAAAAGAAACCTATAGAACCTGAAGAACAAATAAAAGTCGAACCTGCTGTTGCAATAGTTAAAGATCTTGTGACTGAAAATGTAGAGGATGGTCATATTATTTTCTGTGAAGATGCCTCTAATATTGTTTCACATCCTAATAAGTCCAAGCAAGCTAGAGTTCCTATGCTATCTGTTAGAATTGGTGATCATTATTATTATGGTTTATGTGATATTGGTGCAAGTATTAGTGATATTCCTTATGAGCTTTACACGGAGATTATGCACGAAATTGGTTCTTGTGAACTTGAAGATATTGATGTGGTTATTCGGCTGGCTAATAGAGAAACTATCTCTCCAATTGGTATTGTTCGAGATGTGGAAGTTCTATGTGGTAAGATTAAATATCCTGCTGACTTTTTGGTACTTGGTTCTGCTGCTAGTAAATATTGTCCTATCATTTTTGGTAGACCTTTTCTAAATACTTGTGGAGCTATTATAGATTGCAAGAAAGAGAAAATTTTGACCAAATTTGCCGGTGAATCTTATGAGTTTAACTTCTCTAAATTTGCCAAAACTCCTTATAAAATTGATTCGCCTAATAATGATTTTAAAGTTGAACAGTGTGCATCTATTGCTCTTGCTCCTAATAATCCTTTGCAGCAACATTTGGAGAATAGTGAGAGTGAATTTTTTAGGGAAGAAAGAGATGAGCTTGATGAAATTTTCCTTCGTCAACCTATTCTTAAGCATGATTTACCGGTGGAAGATCTGGGTACAACACCACCACCAAAGGAAGATCATGTCTTTGATTTAAAACCATTGCCTGATAATCTTAAATATGCTCATATTGATGATAAGAAAATATATCCTGTTATTATTAGTTCTAAGCTTTTAGAGTTTGAAGAAGAAAGGTTATTGGAAATATTGAAGAAACACCGAGGTGCTATTGGCTACACTCTTGATGACTTGAAGGGGATTTCTCCCTCTATTTGCCAACACGCCATTAATATGGAAGATGATGCGAAGCCTGTTGTTGAACCTCAGCGGCGTCTAATTCCTAAGATGAAGGATGTGGTAAGAAATGAGGTATTAAGACTTCTTGAAGCTGGTATTATATATCCTATTGCTGATAGTAGATGGGTTAGTCCTGTGCATTGTGTTCCTAAGAAAGGAGGAATGACTGTTGTGCCTAATGATAATGATGAGCTCATACCTCAAAGAGTAGTTGTAGGGTATAGAATGTGCATTGATTATCGAAAAGTTAATAAAGTTACTAAGAAAGATCATTACCCTTTGCCTTTTATTGATCAAATGTTAGAAAGGTTATCTAAAAATACTCACTTTTGCTTTCTTGATGGTTATTCTGGGTTTTCACAAATTGCTGTTAAAACTAAGGATCAAGAGAAAACCACTTTCACTTGTCCCTATGGAACTTATGCTTATAGACGTATGCCTTTTGGTTTATGTAATGCTCCTGCTACTTTTCAAAGATGCATGTCTGCTATTTTTCATGGCTTTTGCGAGAGTATTGTAGAGGTATTCATGGATGATTTTTCCGTCTATGGGAATTCTTTTGATAATTGCTTGCGGAACCTTGATAAAGTTTTGCAGAGATATGAAGAAACTAACCTTGTTCTTAATTGGGAGAAATGCCACTTTATGGTTAATGAAGGAATTGTATTGGGACATAAAATTTCCGAGAGAGGTATTGAAGTTGATAGAGCTAAAGTTGAAGCCATTGAGAAGATGCCCTATCCTAGGGATGTTAAAGGTATTCGTAGTGTTCTTGGTCATGCTGGGTTTTATAGGAGGTTTATTAAAGACTTCTCCAAGATTTCAAAGCCTCTTACTAATCTTTCTCAAAAAGATGTACCTTTTTTTTTTGATGATGATTGTAAGGAAGCTTTTGAAACTCTAAAGAAAGCCTTAACAACTGCTCCTATAGTTGAACCTCCTGATTGGAACTTACCATTTGAAATTATGTGTGATGCTAGTGATTTTGCTGTAGGCGCTGTTCTTGGACAGCGAGTAGATAAAAAACTGAATGTTATTCATTATGCTAGTAAAACCCTTGATGCTGCTCAAAGAAATTATGCTACTACTGAAAAAGAATTGTTAGCTGTAGTCTTTGCTTGTGGTAAGTTTAGACCTTAGATTGTTGATTCAAAAGTTACTATTCATACTGATCATGCTGCAATCAGATACCTTATGCAAAAGAAAGATGCTAAGCCAAGGCTTATTAGATGGGTACTTCTGTTGCAAGAATTTGACTTACATATTGTAGATAGGAAAGGTGCTGATAATCCTGTTGCTGATAATTTGTCTAGATTGGAAAATATTGCTTATGATCATGTTCCTGTTAATGATAGTTTTCCAAATGAACAATTGGCTGTAATAAAGGTGAGCTCGCGAGACAGTCCTTGGTATGCTGATTATGCTAACTTTATCGTTTCCAAGTACTTGCCTCCAACCTTTTCAGCTCAGCAAAGGAGGAAAATCTTTTATGACTTGAGGCATTATTTTTGGGATGACCCACACTTATATAAAGAAGGAGTGGATGGTATTCTGCGAAGATGTGTTCCCGAATATGAACAGCAAGAGATATTAAGTAAATGTCATGGTAGTGCTTATGGAGGACATCACGCCGGAGATAGAACTGCGCAAAAGGTTCTACAATCGGGTTTTTATTGGCCAACTCTCTTCAAAGATGCAAGGAAGTTTATTTTATCTTGTGATGAATGTCAAAGGGTTGGTAATATCTCCAGACGCAATGAAATGCCTATAAATTATACTCTTGTTATTGAACCGTTCGATTGTTGGGGATTTGACTTAATGGGACCTTTTCCCTCTTCGAAAGGTAACACTCATATACTTGTTGTTGTTGATTATGTTACTAAATGGGTGGAAGCCATACCTACAAAAAGTGCTAATGGTGAGACTTCTTTAAGAATGCTTTTAGATATTATTTTTCCTCGATTTGGAGTTCCTAGATATATTATGACAGATGGAGGTTCTCATTTTATTCATTGTGGTTTTAGAAAAACTCTTGCTAAATATGGTATTAATCATAGAATTGCTTCCGCTTATCATCCTCAAACTAGTGGGCAAGTAGAACTATCAAATAGAGAAATTAAATCTATCTTGCAAAAGACTGTTAATAAAACTAGAAAGAATTGGGCTAGTAAATTGAAGGAAGCACTATGGGCTTATAGAACTGCTTATAAAAATCCCATGGGAATGTCACCTTATAAAATGGTTTATGGAAAAGCTTGTCATTTACCTTTAGAACTAGAGCACAAAGCTTATTGGGCTGTTAGAGAATTAAATAAAGATCCTAAACTAGCCGGTAATAAGAGGTTGCTGCAATTGAGTTCTCTAGATGAATGGAGAACTGAAGCTTATGAAAATGCTAAACTCTTTAAAGAAAAAGTTAAGAAATGGCATGATAGAAGGATTATCAAAAGAGAATTTAATATTGGGGATAAAGTCCTATTGTATCGGTCTCGTCTCAGATTCTTTGCAGGGAAATTACTCTCGAAATGGGAAGGACCATATGTTGTCGAGGAGGTGTATCGTTCAGGAGCAATTAAAATTAGCTCTCTCCAAGGCAATGCCACGCAAGTGGTGAATGGACAAAGACTCAAGCATTATATCTCAGGTGATTCTTATAATGTAGATGTTGATGTTATTCGAGTGGAAACACCGGAGGCCTTCATCAAAGGTCAAATTGACAGTCCACCAGAACTCGACTTTGAATAGGTAACAGTACAGGTAATAAAAAGTTCGTGATTTACTTTCCGAACAATGTTTTTGCTGTTTTTGGAAAATATGAAAAATTACGAGATCGAAATGGAGTGGAGGAGACGCACGAGGGCGTGCCCCCATAGGCCGGCGCGGCCAGGCCTTGGACCGCGCCGCCCTATGAGCTGGCCGCCTCATCGCCTCTTTCCGACTCTGGTTCGGCCTGGTACTTTCCTTATGACATACAAATTCCTGCTATATAATCCCCCGGACCCCTGGAGGTCCGTATATCGTTTTCTCGACGTGTTTTGTTTCGAGCTGTTTCTGCCAGGATCTGCTTTCAATCTAGAAGCACCATGGTCTTCAAGAACAAGGGCAAGGAGCTTTCGGAGGAAGAAGTGAAGAGGGTGTCGTCAAAACAAGAGCAACAAGCCATTGGGAGTAAGCAAATCTTGGTGGGATCTGTTGACACTCGACGTTCTTTTTCTCATAATTTGCAGGGACCCTTACCACCTGCTCTTGGCCTCGACTCTTTCCCTGTGTTGGAAGAAGCTCTACGGACTACCGATGAGTTTTGTGATCAATACCGGGCCCTAAGAAGAGAAGTGGAGATACTCCAGGAGGAGAATTACCGACTCCGTAGAATGCTGGAATATTACTCGATTCCCATCACAAGGTCGCCACCGCCAACTTCAGATAACAATGAATCTCTTCGAGTCTTAGTGCAGAATTGCCAAACTGAGAAACTGAAGCTGAAGGAGATCTGTAAGAAGCGCGGGAGGAGTTCATCACCACCATCGCCGAAGGAGTAATTCATCATCGGTATTGGCATCCCCTTGGTTTGTTCCAAGCTTGGGGGAGTGTCGCGGTATCACATCATCACTATCTTTAATTTTTACTATCAAGTAGTGTTATATCATGAGTAGGGAATTTATCATATAAGATGGGTTGCAGTGTGGAAGTATCTCTCCTTTAGTTGGTTGTCTATGTATCCCTTGGTGTGAGTTATCGTTATGAAATATTAATGAGAAGTCTTATCATTTACATATTGCACACCTTATTTTAGTTTGCAATCTCTATTATATGATTGATCTTGATTTTAGTATTGGTATCACTTTGGGAGCATCGAATAAATCTATTTGGTTTTGGAAAACTTAGCATTGGTCAATAGCAACAACACCTTGAGGTTTAAGTAGAAAAGAGAAATACATATAGTTGTTTCATTGTCTTATTTTCTTGTTAGCTCATAGCTTATTATTCTGAAGTTAAAATTGTTTGTGCTTACAAGAAAGATGCATGATTGTTTCTATCACATGTATATTTGCTTGTTTCCCTCAACTTTTGTGCTTGCTAATTAACCTTGCTAGCCAAAAACCCGCATTGAGAGGGAATGCTTCTCGTGCATCCATACTTTAACCCAACCTATGCTATTTGTGTCCACCATATCTACCTACTACATGGTATTTCCTGCCATTCCAAGTAAATACTTTGTGTGCTACCTTTAAATAATTCAAAATTTACTATCTCTTATTTGTGTCAATGTTTTATAGCTCATGAGGAAGTATGTGGTGTTTTATCTTTCAATCTTGTTGGGCAACTTTCACCAATGGACCAGTGGCTTCATCCACTTATCCAATAATTTTGCAAAAAGAGCTGGCAATGGGGTTCCCAGTCCCAAATTAATTAACTTTCATAATTTTACAAATAGACACTCCTCCATGGTATGTGATTGTTGGACGACACCCGAAGGATTCGGTTAGCCATGGCTTGAGAAAGCAAAGGAGGGGAGGAGTGTCATCTAAATAAAACTAAAATAAAAGGCACTCCTTCATGGTATGAGATTGTTGGCAGGCACCCGAGGATTCGGTTAGCCATGGTTTGTGAAAGCAAAGGTTGGAAGGAGTGCCAACCCAAAATAAAACTTTATGGGAGCCGCTCTTCGAGAGTTTGTCTGGCAAGGGGGTTAGAGTACCCGCTACCAGTCGTTGACAACAACAAACACCTCTCAAAATATTACTTTTATTCTCTTTATATGATTTCAAAACTGAAAAAGCTCTAGCACATGATTTAATCCCTGCTTCCCTCTGCGAAGGGCCTGTCTTTTACTTTATGTTGAGTCGGTAAACCTATTTCCCTCCATCTCAAGCAAGCATTTGAGTTGTTGTGATCAAACCATTATATTGTGATTTGCTTCATCATGTCTTTTACTCTTCCTTGTTTAGTACAAGTTTTATCTGAATGAATATAGCTTTGAAAGTTATCAATGATCATTATGATTGAGTATGCAAGATGTGCCATATAAACTTTAACATGAGAGCGCTGCTCGATAGATAAGAATAACCTGTTAATTGTTCTCTGACCAAGAACGAAGTTTGCCATCACCAACTATGATTTCTTATGCACCTTTATTTGAGATTACCTTATACTTGTTTCAAGTTGAATTATATGAGGAAGTTGTTTACTAGAATGTCTTGTGTGAATGAATATGATGCTTCTTGTCCGTATTTGATTTATCGACTCTTCACTCCATAAACATGTGGTCCTGTTTACCGAGTTCAGTTTCGCTTGGGGACAAGCGAAGTCTAAGCTTGGGGGGAGTTGATACGTCCAATTTGCATCACTATTTTATATCATAATTTGCTTTTATTCATTGATATATTTCATATTTGGAGATAATACTTATGTTATTTCATCTATTTTGCATGTTTCATGATTATTGGAGGATCGCGCACCGGAGTCAGGATTCTGCTGAAAAAGCGCCGTTAGAATGCAATATTTCGGAAGATCAACAGTTGACGGAAATTATATGAAAAATCCTATTTTTCCAGAAGACGAAGGGAGCCAGAAGAGGGAGCTGAGGGGACCCGAGGTGGGCCCACCTCATAGGCCGACGCGGCCCAAGGCCTGGCCGCGCCGCCCTGTGAGGAGGGGGCCCATAGCCCCCTCTCGCCTCCTTTTCTTCGCGTACGCCTTCGTCCCGAAAACCTAAGCTCCAGGGGGTACATCGCGAAGAGTCACAGCCGCCTCTGCGGGGCGGAGAACACCAGAGAGAAAAGAGCTCTCCGGCAGGCTGAGATCCGCCGGGGAAATTCCCTCCCGGAGGGGGAAATCGACACCATCGTCACCGTCATCGAGCTGGACATCATCTCCATCACCATCATCATCATCTTCATCATCATCACCGCCATCTCCACCGCTGCACATCGCCACCGTTGTAGCAATTTGGGTTTGATCTTGATTGTTTGATAGGGGAAACTCTCCCGGTGTTGATTTCTACTAGTTATTGATGCTATTGAGTGAAACCGTTGAACCAAGGTTTATGTTCAGATTGTTATTCATTATCATATCACCTCTGATCATGTTCCATATGATGTCTCGTGAGTAGTTCGTTTAGTTCTTGAGGACATGGGTGAAGTCTAAATGTTAGTAGTGAAGTATGGTTGAGTAATATTCAATGTTATGATATTTAAGTTGTGGTGTTATTCTTCTAGTGGTGTCGTGTGAACGTCGACTACACGATGATACGTCTCCGACGTATCGATAATTTCTTATGTTCCATGCCACATTATTGATGATACCTACATGTTTTATGCATACTTTATGTCATATTTATGCATTTTCCGGCACTAACCTATTAACGAGATGCTGAAGAGCCGCTTCTTGTTTCTGCTGTTTTTGGTTTCAGAAATCCTAGTAAGGAAATATTCTCGGAATTGGACGAAATCAACGCCCAGGGGCCTATTTTGCCACGAAGCTTCCAGAAGACCGAAGAGGAGACGAAGTGGGGCCACGGGGCACCGCCACAGTAGGGTGGGGCCACGGGGCGCCGCCACAGTAGGGCGGCGCGGCCCAAGGGGGGCCCGCGCGGCCCTAGTGTCTGGGGCCCCCATGCGGCCCCCTGACCTGCCCTTCCGCCTACATATAGTCTTCATCGCGAAACCCCTAGTACCGAGAGCCACGATACAGAAAACCTTCCAGAGACGCCGCCGCCGCCAATCCCATCTCGGGGGATCCAGGAGATCGCCTCCGGCGCCCTGCCGGAGAGGGGAATCATCTCCCGGAGGACTCTTCGCCGCCATGGTCGCCTCCGGAGTGATGAGTGAGTAGTTCACCCCTGGACTATGGGTCCATAGCAGTAGCTAGATGGTCGTCTTCTCCTAATTATGCTTCATTGTCGGGTCTTGTGAGCTGCCTAACATGATCAAGATCATCTATCTGTAATGCTATATGTTGTGTTTGTTGGGATCCGATGGATAGAGAATACTATGTTATGTTGATTATCAATCTATTACCTATGTGTTGTTTTTGATCTTGCATGCTCTCCGTTATTAGTAGAGGCTCTGGCCAAGTTTTTACTCTTAACTCCAAGATGGAGTATTTATGCTCGATAGTGGGTTCATGCCTCCATTAAATCTGGGACAGTGACAGAAAGTTCTAAGGTTGTGGATGTGCTGTTGCCACTAGGGATAAAACATCGATGCTATGTCCGAGGATGTAGTTATTGATTACATTACGCACCATACTTAATGCAATTGTCTGTTGTTTGCAACTTAATACTGGAAGGGGTTCGGATGATAACCTGAAGGTGGACTTTTCAGGCATAGATGCATGCTGGATAGCGGTCTATGTACTTTGTCGTAATGCCCAATTAAATCTCACTATACTCATCATATCATGTATGTGCATGGTCATGCCCTCTCTATTTGTCAATTGCCCAACTGTAATTCGTTCACCCAACATGCTATTTATCTTATGGGAGAGACACCACTAGTGAACTGTGGACCCCGGTCCATTCTTTTACATCGAATACAATCTACTGCAATACTTGTTTTACTGTTTTCTGCAAACAATCATCATCCACACTATACATCTAATCCTTTGTTACAGCAAGCCGGTGAGATTGACAACCTCACTGTTACGTTGGGGCAAAGTACTTTGGTTGTGTTGTGCAGGTTCCACGTTGGCGCCGGAATCCCTGGTGTTGTGCCGCACTACATCCTGCCGCCATCAACCTTCGACGTGCTTCTTGGCTCCTACTGGTTCGATAAACCTTGGTTTCTTACTGAGGGAAACTTAATGCTGTACGCTTCACACCTTCCTCTTGGGGTTCCCAACGGACGCGTGTTGAACGGAAAAGACATACGTCAACCACGCGCAGCAAGCAGAATTTCTGGCGCCGTTGCCGGGGACCTGAAGAAATCTTACACGACAGAGATCTCTAACTCCCACGTCAACTTTGCGCCAGCAGCAGATTTTCTGGCGCCGTTGCCGGGGAGATCAAGACACGCTGCAAGGGGAGTCTCCACAATCCAATCTCTTTACTTTGTTTTTGTCTTGCTTTATTTAATTTACTTTCTTGTTTGCTGCATTATATCAAAACACAAAAAAAATAGTTGCTAGCTTTACTTTATTTACTGCTTTGCACTCTATATCAAAAACACAAAAAAATTAGTTACTTGCATTTACTTTATCTAGTTTGCTTTATTTACTGTTGCTAAAATGGGTACTCCTGAAAATACTAAGTTGTGTGACTTCACAACCACAAATAATAATGATTTCTTATGCACACTGATGCTGTCCAGGACTGGCGCGTGGTTGACGAGGGAGGAAATTCCTGTTGTGTAGCTTTCTGGTCCCCGGCAACGGCGCCAGAAAATAGCTTGATGTCTACTTCCCCCTCCTTTTCCTGTAGACAGTGTTGGGCCTCCAAGAGCAGAGGTTTGTAGAACAGCAGCAAGTTTTCCCTTAAGTGGATCACCCAAGGTTTATCGAACTCAGGGAGGAAGAGGTCAAAGATATCCCTCTCATGCAACCCTGCAACCACAAAGCTAGAAGTCTCTTGTGTCCCCAACACACCTAATAGGTGCACTAGTTCGGCGAAGAGATAGTGAAATACAGGTGGTATGAATATATAGGAGCAGTAGCAACGGTGCCAGAAAATAGCTTGCTGGCGTGTAGATGATGGTGGTAGTATTGCAGCAGTAGTAACACAAAGAAACAAGAAACAAGCAAATGATAGCAGTATTTAGGAACAAGGCCTAGGGATTACACTTTCACTAGTGGACACTCTCAACATTGATCACATAATGTAGAGTATAAATGCATACTCTACACTTTTGTTGGATGATGAACACATTGCGTAGGATTACACGAACCCTCAATGCCGGAGTTAACAAGCTCCACAATTACTGTTCATATTTTAGTAACCTTGTAGTGTAAGATAGATCAACAGACTAAACCAAGTACTAACATAGCATGCACACTGTCACCTTCATGCATATGTAGGAGGAATAGATCACATCAATATTATCATAGCAATAGTTAACTTCGCAATCTACAAGAGATCATGATCATAGCATAAACCAAGTACTAACACGGTGCACACACTGTCACCTTTACACACGTGCAGGAGGAATAAAACTACTTTAATAACATTGCTAGAGTAGCACATAGATAGTAGTGATACAAAACTCATATGAATCTCAATCATGTAAAGCAGCTCATGAGATTATTGTATTGAGGTACATGGGAGAGATGAACCACATAGCTACCGGTACAGCCCCGAGCCTCGATGGAGAACTACTCCCTCCTCATGGGAGCAGCAGCGGTGATGAAGATGGCGGTGGAGATGGCAGCGGTGTCGATGGAGAAGCCTTCCGGGGGCACTTCCCCGTTCCGGCGGCGTGCCGGAACAGAGACTCCTGTCCCCCAGATCTTGGCCTCGCGATGGCGGCGGCTCTGGAAGGTTTCTGTGGTTTTCGTCGAACGTATCAGGGTTTTCGATCCAGGGGCTTTATATAGGCGAAGAGGCGGCGCAGGAGGGTCGAAGGGGCGACGACACCATAGGGCGGCGCGGCCAGGGCCTGGGCCGCGCTGCCTAGGGTCCTGGGGCCCAGTGCCCCCCCTCTGGTCCTTCCCGGGTGTTCTGGATGCTTCCGGTGAAAATAGGAACTTGGGCGTTGATTTCGTCCGATTCCGAGAATATTTCGTTACTAGGATTTCTGAAACCAAAAACAGCAGAAAACAGGAACTGGCACTTCGGCATCTTGTTAATAGGTTAGTTCCAGAAAATGCACGAATATGACATAAAGTGTGCATAAAACATGTAGATAACATCAATAATGTGGCATGGAACACAAGAAATTATCGATACGTCGGAGACGTATCAGCATCCCCAAGCTTAGTTCTGCTCGTCCCGAGCAGGTAAAACGATAACACAGATAATTTCTGGAGTGACATGCCATCATAACCTTGATCATACTATTTGTAAAGCATATGTAGTGAATGCAGCAATCCAAGACAATGGTAATGACATGTGTAAACAACTGAATCATAAAGCAAAGACTTTTCATGAATAGTACTTTCAAGACAAGCATCAATAAGTCTTGCATAAGAGTTAACTCATAAAGCAATAATTCAAAGTAAAAGCATTAAAGCAACACAAAAGAAGATTAAGTTTCAGCGGTTGCTTTCAACTCATAACATGTATATCTCATGGATATTGTCAACATAGAGTAATATAACAAATGCAATATGCAAGTATGTAGGAATCAATGCACAGTTCACACAAGTGTTTGCCTCTTGAGATGGAGAGAAATAGGTGAACTGACTCAACAATAAAAGTAAAAGAATGGTCCTTCAAAGAGGAAAGCATCGATTGCTATATTTGTGCTAGAGCTTTGATTTTGAAAACATAAAGAGAGCATAAAAATAAAGTTTTGAGAGGTGTATGTTGTTGTCAACGAATGGTAGCGGGTACTCTAACCCCCTTGCCAGACAAACCTTCAAAGAGCGGCTCCCATTTTATTTTATTTTTGGGTGGCACTCCTTCCAACCTTTCTTTCACAAACCATGGCTAACCGAATCCTCGGGTGCCTGCCAACAATCTCATACCATGAAGGAGTGCCTTTTTATTTTAGTTTTATTATGATGACACTCCTCCCAACCTTTGCTTACACAAGCCATGGCTAACCGAATCCTTCGGGTGCCGTCCAACAATCACATACCATGGAGGAGTGTCTATTTTTGTTAATTAATTTGGGACTGGGAATCCCATTGCCAGCTCTTTTTGCAAAATTATTGGATAAGCGGATGAAGCCACTAGTCCATTGGTGAAAGTTGCCCAACAAGATTGAAAGATAAACACCACATACTTCCTCATGAGCTATAAAACATTGACACAAATCAGAGGTGATAAATTTTGAATTGTTTAAAGGTAGCACTCAAGCAATTTACTTTGGAATGGCGGAGAAATACCATGTAGTAGGTAGGTATGGTGGACACAAATGGCATAGTGTTGTTTGGCTCAAGGATTTGGATGCATGAGAAGTATTCCCTCTCGATACAAGGTTTAGGCTAGCAAGGTTATTTGAAACAAACACAAGGATGAACGGTGCAGCAAAACTCACATAAAAGACATATTGAAAACATTATAAGACTCTACACCGTCTTCCTTGTTGTTCAAACTCAATACTAGAAATTATCTAGACTTTAGAGAGACCAAATATGCAAACCAAATTTTAGCATGCTCTATGTATTTCTTCATTAATAGGTGCAAAGTATATGATGCAAGACCTTAAACATGAGCACAACAATTGCCAAGTATCACATTATCCAAGACATTATAGCAATTACTACATGTATCATTTTCCAATTCCAACCATATAACAATTTAACGAAGCAGTTTCAACCTTCGCCGTGAACATTAAAAGCTAAGAACACATGTGTTCATACGAACCAGCGGAGCGTGTCTCTCTCCCACACAAGCATTTATTCAAACAAAAACAAAAACAAGAAACATACAGACGCTCCAAGTAAAGTACATAAGATGTGACCGAATAAAAATATAGTTTCAAGAGAAGGAACCTGATAATTTGTCGATGAAGAAGGGGATGCCTTGGGCATCCCCAAGCTTAGATGCTTGAGTCTTCTTGAAATATGCAGGGATGAACCACCGGGGCATCCCCAAGCTTAGAGCTTTCACTCTCCTTGATCATAGTATATCATCCTCCTCTCTTGACCCTTGAAAACTTCCTCCACACCAAACTCAAAGCAAACTCATTAGAGGGTTAGTGCACAATAAAAATTAACATGTTCAGAGGTGACACAATCATTCTTAACACTTCTGGACATTGCATAAAGCTACTGGACATTAATGGATCAAAGAAATTCATCCAACATAGCAAAAGAGGCAATGCGAAATAAAAGGCAGAATCTGTCAAAACAGAACAGTTCGTATTGACGAATTTTATTGGGGCACCAGACTTGCTCAAATGAAAATGCTCAAATTGAATGAAAGTTGCGTACATATCTGAGGATCACGCACGTAAATTGGCATATTTTTCTGAGCTACCTACAGAGAGGCAGGTCGGAATTCGTGACAGCAAAGAAATCTGAAACTGCGCAGTAATCCAAATCTAGTATGAACTTTTCTATCAACGACTTTACTTGGCACAACAAAACACAAAACTAAGATAAGGAGAGGTTGGTACAGTAGTAAACAACTTCCAAGACACAAAATAAAAACAAAGTACTGTAGCAAAATAACACATGGGTTATCTCCCAAGAAGTTCTTTCTTTATAGCCATTAAGATGGGCTCAGCAGTTTTAATGATGCTCACATGAAAAATAGAGTATGAAGCAAAAGAGAGCATCAAGAAGCAAATTCAAAACAAATTTAAGCCTAACATGCTTCCTATGCATAGGAATCTTGTAAATAAACAAATTCATGAGGCATGATGCAACGAGCATAGAAGGATAAAACAAGTGCAGCTTCAAGATTTTCAGCACATAGAGAGGTGTTTTAGTAACATGAAAATTTCTACAACCATATTTTCCTCTCTCATAATAACTTTCAGTAGTATCATGAGCAAACTCAACAATATAACTATCACATAAAGCATTCTTATCATGAGTCTCATGCATAAAATTATTACTCTCCACATAAGCATAATCAATTTTATTAGTTGTAGTGGGAGCAAATTCAACAAAGTAGCTATCATTATTATTATCATCAAGTGTAGGAGGCATAGTATAATCACAACAAAATTTACTCTCCATAGTAGGTGGCACCAAAAGACCACTATCATTATAATCATCATAAATAGGAGGCAAAGTATCATCAAAGTAAATTTTCTCCTCAATGCTTGGGGGACTAAAAAGATCATGAAAACCAGCTTCCCCAAGCTTAGAACTTTCTATATTACTATCAACAATGGTGTTCAAAGCGTTCATACTAATATTACTACCAGCATGCAAATAAGATTCCATAGGTTTTTTAATTTTCCCATCAAACAATCCATGTTTTAAATCAGGAAATAGAATAAGAAGCTCATTCTTGTCCATTATGCCAAACTAGTGTAAACAAGAAACAAAAAGATGCAATTGCAGGATCTAAAGGAAATAGCTTCGAGTACTTACAATGGCGGAAAATAGCTTGGTAGCCGAGGTTCGGAGTGTGAGTACCTTTTACCTTTCCTCCCCGGCAACGGCGCCAGAAAATACTTGATGCTGTCCAGGACTGGCGCGTGGTTGACGAGGGAGGAAATTCCTGTTGTGTAGCTTTCTGGTCCCCGGCAACGGCGCCAGAAAATAGCTTGATGTCTACTTCCCCCTCCTTTTCTCAGAGATGAAGTGTTGGGCCTCCAAGAGCAGAGGTTTGTAGAACAGCAGCAAGTTTTCCCTTAAGTGGATCACCCAAGGTTTATCGAACTCAGGGAGGAAGAGGTCAAAGATATCCCTCTCATGCAACCCTGCAACCACAAAGCTAGAAGTCTCTTGTGTCCCCAACACACCTAATAGGTGCACTAGTTCGGCGAAGAGATAGTGAAATACAGGTGGTATGAATATATAGGAGCAGTAGCAACGGTGCCAGAAAATAGCTTGCTGGCGTGTAGATGATGGTGGTAGTATTGCAGCAGTAGTAACACAGTAAAACAGTAAACAAGCAACGATAGCAGTATTTAGGAACAAGGCCTAGGGATTACACTTTCACTAGTGGACACTCTCAACATTGATCACATAACAGAACAGATAAATGCATACTCTACACTTTTGTTGGATGATGAACACATTGCGTAGGATTACACGAACCCTCAATGCCGGAGTTAACAAGCTCCACAATTACTGTTCATATTTTAGTAACCTTGTAGTGTAAGATAGATCAACAGACTAAACCAAGTACTAACATAGCATGCACACTGTCACCTTCATGCATATGTAGGAGGAATAGATCACATCAATATTATCATAGCAATAGTTAACTTCGCAATCTACAAGAGATCATGATCATAGCATAAACCAAGTACTAACACGGTGCACACACTGTCACCTTTACACACGTGCAGGAGGAATAAAACTACTTCAATAACATTGCTAGAGTAGCACATAGATAGTAGTGATACAAAACTCATATGAATCTCAATCATGTAAAGCAGCTCATGAGATTATTGTATTGAGGTACATGGGAGAGATGAACCACATAGCTACCGGTACAGCCCCGAGCCTCGATGGAGAACTACTCCCTCCTCATGGGAGCAGCAGCGGTGATGAAGATGGCGGTGGAGATGGCAGCGGTGTCGATGGAGAAGCCTTCCGGGGGCACTTCCCCGTTCCGGCGGCGTGCCGGAACAGAGACTCTGTCCCCGCATCTTGGCCTCGCGATGGCGGCGGCTCTGGAAGGTTTCTGTGGTTTTCGTCGAACGTATCAGGGTTTTCGATCCAGGGGCTTTATATAGGCGAAGAGGCGGCGCAGGAGGGTCGAAGGGGCGACGACACCATAGGGCGGCGCGGCCAGGGCCTGGGCCGCGCCGGCCTAGGGTCTGGGGGCCCAGTGCCCCCCCTCTGGTCCTTCCCGGGTGTTCTGGATGCTTCCGGTGAAAATAGGAACTTGGGCGTTGATTTCGTCCGATTCCGAGAATATTTCGTTACTAGGATTTCTGAAACCAAAACAGCAGAAACAGAACTGGCACTTCGGCATCTTGTTAATAGGTTAGTTCCAGAAAATGCACGAATATGACATAAAGTGTGCATAAAACATGTAGATAACATCAATAATGTGGCATGGAACACAAGAAATTATCGATACGTCGGAGACGTATCAGCATCCCCAAGCTTAGTTCTGTCGTCCGAGCAGGTAAAACGATAACAACACAGATAATTTCTGGAGTGACATGCCATCATAACCTTGATCATACTATTTGTAAAGCATATGTAGTGAATGCAGCAATCCAAGACAATGGTAATGACATGTGTAAACAACTGAATCATAAAGCAAAGACTTTTCATGAATAGTACTTTCAAGACAAGCATCAATAAGTCTTGCATAAGAGTTAACTCATAAAGCAATAATTCAAAGTAAAAGCATTAAAGCAACACAAAAGAAGATTAAGTTTCAGCGGTTGCTTTCAACTCATAACATGTATATCTCATGGATATTGTCAACATAGAGTAATATAACAAATGCAATATGCAAGTATGTAGGAATCAATGCACAGTTCACACAAGTGTTTGCCTCTTGAGATGGAGAGAAATAGGTGAACTGACTCAACAATAAAAGTAAAAGAATGGTCCTTCAAAGAGGAAAGCATCGATTGCTATATTTGTGCTAGAGCTTTGATTTTGAAAACATAAAGAGAGCATAAAAATAAAGTTTTGAGAGGTGTATGTTGTTGTCAACGAATGGTAGCGGGTACTCTAACCCCCTTGCCAGACAAACCTTCAAAGAGCGGCTCCCATTTTATTTTATTTTTGGGTGGCACTCCTTCCAACCTTTCTTTCACAAACCATGGCTAACCGAATCCTCGGGTGCCTGCCAACAATCTCATACCATGAAGGAGTGCCTTTTTATTTTAGTTTTATTATGATGACACTCCTCCCAACCTTTGCTTACACAAGCCATGGCTAACCGAATCCTTCGGTGCCGTCCAACAATCACATACCATGGAGGAGTGTCTATTTTTGTTAATTAATTTGGGACTGGGAATCCCATTGCCAGCTCTTTTTGCAAAATTATTGGATAAGCGGATGAAGCCACTAGTCCATTGGTGAAAGTTGCCCAACAAGATTGAAAGATAAACACCACATACTTCCTCATGAGCTATAAAACATTGACACAAATCAGAGGTGATAAATTTTGAATTGTTTAAAGGTAGCACTCAAGCAATTTACTTTGGAATGGCAGAGAAATACCATGTAGTAGGTAGGTATGGTGGACACAAATGGCATAGTGTTGTTTGGCTCAAGGATTTGGATGCATGAGAAGTATTCCCTCTCGATACAAGGTTTAGGCTAGCAAGGTTATTTGAAACAAACACAAGGATGAACGGTGCAGCAAAACTCACATAAAAGACATATTGAAAACATTATAAGACTCTACACCGTCTTCCTTGTTGTTCAAACTCAATACTAGAAATTATCTAGACTTTAGAGAGACCAAATATGCAAACCAAATTTTAGCATGCTCTATGTATTTCTTCATTAATAGGTGCAAAGTATATGATGCAAGACCTTAAACATGAGCACAACAATTGCCAAGTATCACATTATCCAAGACATTATAGCAATTACTACATGTATCATTTTCCAATTCCAACCATATAACAATTTAACGAAGCAGTTTCAACCTTCGCCGTGAACATTAAAAGCTAAGAACACATGTGTTCATACGAACCAGCGGAGCGTGTCTCTCTCCCACACAAGCATTTATTCAAACAAAAACAAAAACAAGAAACATACAGACGCTCCAAGTAAAGTACATAAGATGTGACCGAATAAAAATATAGTTTCAAGAGAAGGAACCTGATAATTTGTCGATGAAGAAGGGGATGCCTTGGGCATCCCCAAGCTTAGATGCTTGAGTCTTCTTGAAATATGCAGGGATGAACCACCGGGGCATCCCCAAGCTTAGAGCTTTCACTCTCCTTGATCATAGTATATCATCCTCCTCTCTTGACCCTTGAAAACTTCCTCCACACCAAACTCAAAGCAAACTCATTAGAGGGTTAGTGCACAATAAAAATTAACATGTTCAGAGGTGACACAATCATTCTTAACACTTCTGGACATTGCATAAAGCTACTGGACATTAATGGATCAAAGAAATTCATCCAACATAGCAAAAGAGGCAATGCGAAATAAAAGGCAGAATCTGTCAAAACAGAACAGTTCGTATTGACGAATTTTATTGGGGCACCAGACTTGCTCAAATGAAAATGCTCAAATTGAATGAAAGTTGCATACATATCTGAGGATCACGCACGTAAATTGGCATATTTTTCTGAGCTACCTACAGAGAGGCAGGTCGGAATTCGTGACAGCAAAGAAATCTGAAACTGCGCAGTAATCCAAATCTAGTATGAACTTTTCTATCAACGACTTTACTTGGCACAACAAAACACAAAACTAAGATAAGGAGAGGTTGCTACAGTAGTAAACAACTTCCAAGACACAAAATAAAAACAAAGTACTGTAGCAAAATAACAGATGGGTTATCTCCCAAGAAGTTCTTTCTTTATAGTCATTAAGATGGGCTCAGCAGTTTTAATGATGCTCACATGAAAAATAGAGTATGAAGCAAAAGAGAGCATCAAGAAGCAAATTCAAAACAAATTTAAGCCTAACATGCTTCCTATGCATAGGAATCTTGTAAATAAACAAATTCATGAGGCATGATGCAACGAGCATAGAAGGATAAAACAAGTGCAGCTTCAAGATTTTCAGCACATAGAGAGGTGTTTTAGTAACATGAAAATTTCTACAACCATATTTTCCTCTCTCATAATAACTTTCAGTAGTATCATGAGCAAACTCAACAATATAACTATCACATAAAGCATTCTTATCATGAGTCTCATGCATAAAATTATTACTCTCCACATAAGCATAATCAATTTTATTAGTTGTAGTGGGAGCAAATTCAACAAAGTAGCTATCATTATTATTATCATCAAGTGTAGGAGGCATAGTATAATCACAACAAAATTTACTCTCCATAGTAGGTGGCACCAAAAGACCACTATCATTATAATCATCATAAATAGGAGGCAAAGTATCATCAAAGTAAATTTTCTCCTCAATGCTTGGGGGACTAAAAAGATCATGAAAACCAGCTTCCCCAAGCTTAGAACTTTCTATATTACTATCAACAATGGTGTTCAAAGCGTTCATACTAATATTACTACCAGCATGCAAATAAGATTCCATAGGTTTTTTAATTTTCCCATCAAACAATCCATGTTTTAAATCAGGAAATAGAATAAGAAGCTCATTCTTGTCCATTATGCCAAACTAGTGTAAACAAGAAACAAAAAGATGCAATTGCAGGATCTAAAGGAAATAGCTTCGAGTACTTACAATGGCGGAAAATAGCTTGGTAGCCGAGGTTCGGAGTGTGAGTACCTTTTACCTTTCCTCCCCGGCAACGGCGCCAGAAAATACTTGATGCTGTCCAGGACTGGCGCGTGGTTGACGAGGGAGGAAATTCCTGTTGTGTAGCTTTCTGGTCCCCGGCAACGGCGCCAGAAAATAGCTTGATGTCTACTTCCCCCTCCTTTTCCTGTAGACAGTGTTGGGCCTCCAAGAGCAGAGGTTTGTAGAACAGCAGCAAGTTTTCCCTTAAGTGGATCACCCAAGGTTTATCGAACTCAGGGAGGAAGATGTCAAAGATATCCCTCTCATGCAACCCTGCAACCACAAAGCTAGAAGTCTCTTGTGTCCCCAACACACCTAATAGGTGCACTAGTTCGGCGAAGAGATAGTGAAATACAGGTGGTATGAATATATAGGAGCAGTAGCAACGGTGCCAGAAAATAGCTTGCTGGCGTGTAGATGATGGTGGTAGTATTGCAACAGTAGTAACACAAGAAAACAAGTAAACAAGCAGCGATAGCGATATTTAGGAACAAGGCCTAGGGATTACACTTTCACTAGTGGACACTCTCAACATTGATCACATAACAGAACAGATAAATGCATACTCTACACTTTTGTTGGATGATGAACACATTGCGTAGGATTACACGAACCCTCAATGCCGGAGTTAACAAGCTCCACAATTACTGTTCATATTTTAGTAACCTTGTAGTGTAAGATAGATCAACAGACTAAACCAAGTACTAACATAGCATGCACACTGTCACCTTCATGCATATGTAGGAGGAATAGATCACATCAATATTATCATAGCAATAGTTAACTTCGCAATCTACAAGAGATCATGATCATAGCATAAACCAAGTACTAACACGGTGCACACACTGTCACCTTTACACACGTGCAGGAGGAATAAAACTACTTTAATAACATTGCTAGAGTAGCACATAGATAGTAGTGATACAAAACTCATATGAATCTCAAACATGTAAAGCAGCTCATGAGATTATTGTATTGAGGTACATGGGAGAGATGAACCACATAGCTACCGGTACAGCCCCGAGCCTCGATGGAGAACTACTCCCTCCTCATGGGAGCAGCAGCGGTGATGAAGATGGCGGTGGAGATGGCAGCGGTGTCGATGGAGAAGCCTTCCGGGGGCACTTCCCCGTTCCGGCGGCGTGCCGGAACAGAGACTCCTGTCCCCCAGATCTTGGCCTCGCGATGGCGGCGGCTCTGGAAGGTTTCTGTGGTTTTCGTCGAACGTATCAGGGTTTTCGATCCAGGGGCTTTATATAGGCGAAGAGGCGGCGCAGGAGGGTCGAAGGGGCGACGACACCATAGGGCGGCGCGGCCAGGGCCTGGGCCGCGCCGGCCTAGGGTCTGGGGGCCCAGTGCCCCCCCTCTGGTCCTTCCCGGGTGTTCTGGATGCTTCCGGTGAAAATAGGAACTTGGGCGTTGATTTCGTCCGATTCCGAGAATATTTCGTTACTAGGATTTCTGAAACCAAAAACAGCAGAAAACAGGAACTGGCACTTCGGCATCTTGTTAATAGGTTAGTTCCAGAAAATGCACGAATATGACATAAAGTGTGCATAAAACATGTAGATAACATCAATAATGTGGCATGGAACACAAGAAATTATCGATACGTCGGAGACGTATCACACACCTATTGCTCCACCTGCTACTACAGCAGAATTTTTTGAAATTAAACCTGCTTTACTGAATCTTGTTATGACAGAGCAATTTTCTGGTGTTAGTTCTGATGATGCTGCTGCCCATCTCAATAATTTTGTTGAATTGTGTGAAATGCAAAAGTATAAAGATGTAGATGGTGACATTATTAAATTAAAATTGTTTCCTTTCTCATTAAGAGGAAAAGCTAAAGATTGGTTGCTATCTCTGCCTAAGAATAGTATTTATTCATGGACTAAATGCAAGGATGCTTTTATTGGTAGATATTATCCCCCTGCTAAAATTATATCTTTGAGGAGTAGCATAATGAATTTTAAACAATTGGATAATGAGCATGTTGCACAAGCTTGGGAAAGAATGAAATCTTTGGTTAAAAATTGCCCAACCCATGGACTGACTACTTGGATGATCATCCAAACCTTTTATGCAGGACTGAATTTTTCTTCGCGGAACCTATTAGATTCAGCTGCTGGAGGTACCTTTATGTCCATCACTCTAGGCGACGCAACAAAGCTTCTTGATAATATGATGATTAATTACTCTGAATGGCACACGGAAAGAGCTCCACAAGGTAAGAAGGTAAATTCTGTCGAAGAAACCTCTTCCTTGAGTGATAAGATTGATGCTACTATGTCTATGCTTGTGAATGGTAGGACTAATGTTGATCCTAATAATGTTCTGTTAGCTTCATTGGTTGCTCAAAAAGAACATGTTGATGTGAATTTCATTAAAAATAACAATTACAATAATTTTAGGCCATATCCTGCTAATGGTAACTCTTATGGTAGATATGTTTCACCTAATGAGGAAAAGATGTTAGAGATTGAAAGATCCACCAAGAGCTTTATGCAATCACAATATGAGCAAAACAAATTGTTTACTAAAACTATGAATGAACAATCTACCTTGTTGAAGAATATAGGAAATCAACTTGAAAATCTGAATATGGAGATCTCTGGGTTGCAAACTAAACTTGCAAATGCTGAAAACCGAATCTCATACATGTCTGCGTCACAATCTTCCTTAATTAATAAAATGGCTGCTAAACCTGACGATATTGATAATAAAATTGTTACTACAGCAAATGCCATCCAAGTTAGAATTAATGAGAATATAAGATTGATGGCCGAATTGCGTGCTAGGTGGGAAAAAGAAGAAAATGCTAAAGAAGATAATATAGCTAAAGTTTGGACTATTACCACCACTAGTAATGCTAATGCTCCACATGTTGCTGCACCTCCTACTAATAATGGTAAAAGAATTGGTGTTGGCAATGTTTCCACTTCTAATGCAAAGCGCGAAAAACTGCCTGAAACAGCTAAAACTGTTGAAACTGCCTGTGATAAAACTGCTGAAATTTTTTCCAACATTGGGGATGATGATCCCATTGCTTTAGATTATAATGGTTTGGATTTTGATGATTGCCACATCTCTGAAGTTATAAAGTTCTTACAAAAACTTGCTAAGAGTCCTAATGCTAGTGCTATAAATTTGGCTTTCACAAAACATATTACAAATGCTCTCATAAAAGCTAGAGAAGAGAAACTGGAACGCGAAACTTCTATTCCTAGGAAGCTAGAGGATGGTTGGGAGCCCATCATTAAGATGAAGGTCAATGACTTTGATTGTAATGCTTTATGTGATCTTGGTGCAAGTATTTCCGTTATGCCTAAGAAAATCTATAATATGCTTGACTTGCCACAATTGAAAAATTGTTATTTGGATGTTAACCACAATTGAAAAATTGTTATTTGGATGTTAATCTTGCTGATAACTCTACAAAGAAATCTTTGGGGAGAGTTGATAATGTTCGCATTACCGTTAACAATAACCTTGTCCCCGTTGATTTTGTTGTCTTGGATATTGAATGCAATGCATCTTGTCCCATTATATTGGGAAGACCTTTTCTTCGAACTGTTGGTGCTATCATTGATATGAAGGAAGGTAATATTAAATATCAATTTCCTCTCAAGAAAGGTATGGAACACTTCCCTAGAAAGAGAATGAAGTTACCTTCTGATTCTATCATTAGAACAAATTATGATGTTGACACTTCGTCTCTTGATAATACTTGATATACACTTTCTGCGCCAAGCTGAAAGGCGTTAAAGAAAAGCGCTTATGGGAGACAACCCATGTTTTTACTACAGCACTTTTATTTTATATTTGAGTCTTGGAAGTTGTTACTACTGTAGCAACCTCTCCTTATCTTATTTTGTTGCATTTTTGTGCCAAGTAAAGTCGTTGATAGTAAGGTTCATACTAGATTTGGATTGCTGCGCAGAAACAGATTTCTTTGCTGTCACGAATCTGGGCCTAATTCTCTGTAGGTAACTCAGAAAATTATGCCAATTTACGTGAGTGATCCTCAGATATGTACGCAACATTCATTCAATTTGAGCATTTTCATTTGAGCAAGTCTGGTGCCTCTTAGAAATTCGTCTTTACGGACTGTTCTGTTTTGACAGATTCTGCCTTTTATTTCGCATTGCCTGTTTTGCTATGCTTGATGGATTTTTCTATTCCATTAACTTTCAGTAGCTTTGTGCAATGTCCAGAAGTGTTAAGAATGATTACGTCACCTCTGAACATGTGAATTTTGATTGTGCACTAACCCTCTAATGAGTTGTTTTGAGTTTGGTGTGGAGGAAGTTTTCAAGGATCAAGAGAGGGAGATGATACAATATGATCAAGGAGAGTGAAAGCTCTAAGATTGGGGATGCCCCGGTGGTTCACCCCTGCATATTTCAAGAATACTCAAGCGTCTAAGCTTGGGGATGCCTAAGGCATCCCCTTCTTCATCGACAACATTATCAGGTTCCTCTAGTGAAACTATATTTTTATTCCGTCACATCTTATGCACTTTGCTTGGAGCGTCGGTTTGTTTTTGTTTTTGTTTTTGTTTTGTTTGAATAAAGTGGATCCTAGCATTCTTTGTATGGGAGAGAGACACGCTCCGCTGTTGCATATGGACAAATATGTCCTTAGGCTTTACTCATAGTGTTCATGGCGAAGGTTGAATCTTCTTCGTTAAATTGTTATATGGTTGGAAACGGGAAATGCTACATGTAGTAATTGCTAAAATGTCTTGGATAATTTGATACTTGGCAATTGTTGTGCTCATGTTTAAGCTCTTGCATCATATACTTTGCACCCATTAATGAAGAAATACATAGAGCTTGCTAAAATTTGGTTTGCATAATTGGTCTCTCTAAGGTCTAGATAATTTCTAGTATTGAGTTTGAACAACAAGGAAGACGGTGTAGAGTCTTATAATGTTTACAATGTGTCTTTTATGTGAGTTTTGCTGCACCGGTTCATCCTTGTGTTTGTTTCAAATAACCTTGCTAGCCTAAGCCTTGTATCGAGAGGGAATACTTCTCATGCATCCAAAATCCTTGAGCCAACCACTATGCCATTTGTGTCCACCATACCTACCTACTACATGGTATTTCTCCGCCATTCCAAAGTAAATTGCTTGAGTGCTACCTTTAAAATTTCTATTCTTCATCTTTACAATATATAGCTCATGGGACAAATAGCCTAAAAACTATTGTGGTATTGAATATGTACTTATGCACTTTATCTCTTATTAAGTTGCTTGTTGTGCGATAACCATGTTTCTGGGGACGCCATCAACTACTCTTTGTTGAATATCATGTGAGTTGCTATGCATGTCCATCTTGTCTGAAGTAAGGGCGATTTACCACTCATTTAATGGTTAGAGCATGCATAATGTTAGAGAAGAACATTGGGCCACTAACTAAAGCCATGATCCATGGTGGAAGTTTCAGTTTTGGACAAATATCCTCAATCTCATATGAGAAAATTAATTGTTGCTAAATGCTTATGCATTAAAGAGGAGTCCATTATCTGTTGTCTATGTTGTCCCGGTATGGATGTCTAAGTTGAGAATAATCAAAAGCGAGAAATCCAATGCGAGCTTTCTCCTTAGACCTTTGTACAGGCGGCATAGAGGTACCCCTTTGTGACACTTGGTTAAATTATGTGTATTGCGATGATAATCCAGGTAATCCGAGCTAATTAGGACAAGGTGCGGGCACTATTAGTATACTATGCATGAGGCTTGCAACTTGTAAGATATAATTTACATGATACATATGCTTTATTACTACCGTTGACAAAATTGTTTCTTGTTTTCAAAATCAAAGCTCTAGCACAAATATAGCAATCAATGCTTCCCTCTGCGAAGGGCCATTCTTTTACTTTTATGTTGAGTCAGTTCACCTATTTCTCTCCACCTCAAGAAGCAAACACTTGTGTGAACTGTGCATTGATTCCTACATACTTGCATATTGCATTTGTTATATTACTTTGCATTGACAACTATCTATGAGATATACATGTTACAAGTTGAAAGCAACCGCTGAAACTTAATCTTCCTTTGTGTTGCTTCAATACCTTTACTTTGATTTATTGCTTTATGAGTTAACTCTTATGCAAGACTTATTGATGCTTGTTTTGAAAGTACTATTCATGAAAAGTCTTTGCTTTATGATTCATTTGTTTACTCATGTCATTACCATTGTTTTGATCGCTGCATTCATTACATATGCTTACAATAGTATGATCGAGGTTATGATGGCATGGCACTCCAGAAATTATCTTTGTTATCGTTTACCTGCTCGGGACGAGCAGAAACTAAGCTTGGGGATGCTGATACGTCTCCGACGTATCGATAATTTCTTATGTTCCATGCCACATTATTGATGATACCTACATGTTTTATGCATACTTTATGTCATATTTATGCATTTTCCGGCACTAACCTATTAACGAGATGCCGAAGAGCCAGTTGCTGTTTTCTGCTATTTTTGGTTTCAGAAATCCTAGTAAGGAAATATTCTCGGAATTGGACGAAATCAACGCCCAGGGGCCTATTTTGCCACGAAGCTTCCAGAAGACCGAAGAGGAGACGAAGTGGGGCCACCGGGCGCCGCCACAGTTGACGTGGGCATTATCCTTCGAGTAACCAGCGTTGCCCTATCCGGTATTGTCTAATTGGAGGCCCATGAAGATACCTGGAAGCATGGTGGGCCTCTAGGTCGGCGCCCTAGAAGATTCCTTGACGTGCAAGACGAGGAAGCGAACAAACAAGGAAAGATTGGATCTAAACTACTGTAAATCTAGTCGTGTTCGGTTAGACCCCTTGAGACCCGACCTCCTATATAAAGGCCAGGAGAGGGGCTGCCGAGGGACACGAACAATCTTAGCAATCTTAGCCAGGAAAAGCTTAGAGCTAGGTAACCCTAGCAATAGCAATCTCGCCTAGATCACAGCCGAACTATTCGGCACCCCATTGTAACCCATTGTCATCATAATCAAAGAACAGACAGGCAGGACGTAAGGGTTTTACCTCATCGAGGGCCCTGAACCTGGGTAAATTGCTCTCCCCGCTTGTCTGTGAACCGATGTCTCGTGTCAGCCTACAGGATTCCATCAACCCTAAGCCCCTATCGGAGGGCATTGGCGAGGAGTACCCTCGACAATTGGCGCCGTCTGTGGGAACCCTGTCGGCACAAGATCGGACATCGGCTGAACCCGTCATGTCATCGGTAGCTTCATCAGCACCATCATCACCTCATCTGGGAAGCCCGATCTGTTTTGGCTCCTACGAATTCACCCCGCACAGCGAATCGTCTCGCTCGACCTTCTCTGGTCTACAAGGCAACATGGAGATGGCTTTCGGGAGCGTCCACTACAACGTCAACTCGGAAGGAATCCTCCGGCTGCTGGAATCTCCTATCTCCAGATCGACAAGCCCAAGCGCATCATCGACACCCGACCTTTCAGCTGGCCTGACAAGCCCGTCGAGTCCGTCCGCGCCATCGACTCCTCGTTCGACATCTTCCATGTCGGTTGGATCTGATGACCCCGTGCCCTTGGAGCTGACCTCGTATTACTGCATGAACTGCGACACCAGGCATGGACTAGGGTCAAGCGACACACCATTCATTTGCAACGCCTACTATTCATCGGGAGAGGACAGCATCGGCAGCGTCGCCCGAGGAGGCACCCGAAGAGTGGCGCCCCTCCAGGTTTACGTCGCTAACAGGGGCGACGGAGACCGCACCCCCCGTTCCAGCAGGTGGGCTAGTTTTGAGAATAGCGCCAGCAATGATAATAGCGACCACACCATTACAGAGGAGGAGTGGGCAGCGGCCAAGGCAGCTGTACTCAACAACACACCGCTTTCGGCGGGAACCACGGTTGGCACACTCAATGCTTACCGCTCCATATTGGAGAAAAATCGGGAGCGCCTGTCGAAGGAGCAAGCCACCCTCGAGAAACGCCTATCTGCGGCAGACCGGTCCAGCGAGCGACGAAGGGGCTCGCAGGGGAGTGCCTCTCGAAGTACCCACGGAGGAGGCAAACATCGATCGAGACTGTCCAGGCTTTCGAAAGATGACGCAAGGGAGATAACATCAAACCTGACCAAGTCTTTTATAACCACGGACACCGCAGGCATGCCACGGCCAAAAACCGTTGCGGGAGCAACAGCCAACCTCGCAGCATACCTCATTAACCAGCGTCCCGAAGGATCCATGGCTCAAGCCCACCGTGGCGCTTTGGAAAGTCTTGCGATACTAGGACATAATCTAGTTCCACCGAAAGAGAAGACCCTGCAGGCCAGCGGGTCAAAGCATCGCGCAAAAGACCCTCGGGACGAAATCACACAGAGCAGGATCGACAAAGCAAGACGGCGACGCACCATCAGAGAAGAACTTGACAGTGATTCTTCGGACGAGACCCAGGAGAACGACGACGAGCTTAGAGGAGCCGATTGTTTGAGCTACAAAATTCGGGAGGCGATTCCACCCAAGAAGTTCAAACCTACACCTACCGACGCCACCAAATATGATGGGCAGCAGGAGCCAAGATCCTGGATAGAGGACTATCTGTGACGATTTCTGCAAAAAGGGAATCAGATAGCAGCAATGCAATGCCTGCAGCTTTACCTAAAGGACTCAGCACGAGCCTGGCTCAGAGGGCTGCCGAAGGGTTCTATCAAGTCATGGGATGACCTAGTAGAAGCTTTCGTCGCTAACTTTCAAGCAACCTACAAAAGGCCCGTCGGGATCGAGGAGTTACGGCACTGTCAGCAAAAGCAGAAGGAGTCGATGCGCGCATATATCGGGAGGTTCACCAAACTCCTGAATGCTGCGGAAGACGTATCTGTCGACAGAGCAATCGACGCTTTCAGTGATGGCATCCGACGTGAAAGCTACATAGAAGAACTTGGGCGCAAGAAGCCGAAAACCATAACCAAGTTAATGGAAATCGCCAACAGCTGGGCCGATGGTGAAGACAACGTCTGAAAGCCGCGACAGCGCAGTGACGACGAAGAGGATGATCAGCCGAAGCATGATTCGGGTGGTCGAAGGGATCGGAACAAGAGAAGGAAGAACCGCAGTTACGATGACAATAACTTGGTGGCCGCAGGTTACTCTGATCGGCAGGATGATCGGTACGACAACAGGCGGGACGATCGGCAGGACGGTAATCGGAACGACTCTGGGAACCGTGGCAACTATAAACCACGACCACAGAGAACTCCCAAATTGCCTTACGCTGAACAGATCAACGCCCCTTGCTACCTGCATTCATATACCGATTCCAAGGATGGTAAAGTAAAGTCTAGCCACCTGCTCAGGGACTGTCGGCAGTTCCTCGATATGCATGAACTCATCCAGCAGGCAGGCCAGCAACAGCTACCACCACCACCACCGCCACCTCCGTCACAGCATCAAGTCCAGCAAGCTCAACCTCATCAACCCAACGAGGCGTTTCCACCACCACGCGGGCAAATGAGTATGATCCACAGGACAGGTGTTTCAAGGAGAGAGATGAAGAAGGTCACCCGAGAAATCAACCTGGCAGAAAGCGTCATGGCGAACATTCCCGAATATGTCGAATGGTCGTCTCAGGAAATCACGTTCAGTCGAATGGACCACCCGATGACTATCCCAAAACCAGGGCACGCCGCCCTAGTGGTCGAAGCACAGATAGGAGGGTTCAAGATGAGCAAAGTCTTCATGGATGGAGGAAGTGGACTCAACTTGATATTCCTTGACACAATTCAAAGTATGGGGATCACCATGAGAATGTTGGAAGACTCAGACACCCGCTTCCATGGGATACTCCCTACTTCACCAGCATACTCTCTTGGCAAGGCATACCTGAACGTCGTCTTCGGCAAACCCGACAACTTCAGGAAGGAGAAGATCGAGTTTGAAGTCGTGAACTGGGAATCACAGTATCACGCCATACTCGGGAGACCAGCTTATGCCAAGTTCATGGCTGTGCCGCACTATGCATACCTCAAGCTGAAGATGCCAGGGAACAACGGGACAAACATCACAGTCTACGGAAGCTTCTCGCGCTCGGACAATTGTGATCGTGACTTCCAAAGGATTGCTGCAAAGTTTGGGCCACGGCGAGAGACTGTCGATCCCCCGCCCAAATTGACGATACAAGAAATCAAGGAGGAAAAACTCGACAGGGAGACCAAGAAGAAGCCAACTCCTGAAGCCCCAGCAGCAAAAGCATCGGCGGAAAAAGTTTCGGCAGTGGCAAAAGCAGAAGAGATAGGAGGTGGCAAGATGCTAACAATCGCTGCCCAGGCACCTGACGATTTTTCTTTGCCTTGATAAAACACTCCCTTAGTTTTTAAATTTTTCCTTTACTTTACACAGGGCCTCTTGTTTTTCGCCCTCTAGTTTCGTATTTACCCTATCAATAAGCACTTAAGTTTCGATTCTTGTTAAAGTATTGCAGTAATCTAAAGCATCTATGACCGTGCTGCCGCCAAGTAGCGGCCATAACGTAACGCACGACAGAAGATAGCGCCCAGGGCAAAATCCTCTACGAGCACTTCAAAGAAGAATAAGGACATTAATCCTTCCCTCTGCTTCAGATGCCTCTACGAGTGCCGTACAAAGCAAGAGTTTGGAAAACTTACACAACCCACGCTCGATATTTCACTTATGGAAATATCAGAGAGCAACGGGCTTATCGGCAGAATCATTACACCTGAAATATTTGGGAATGATTGTCGAAATTTACAAACAGTTGAAAGCAAAGTTGCGCATACAACAGGTTTAGCAAAACCTGCAACACGAGCTGATCACTCATAATGATTTGCTGACCAACTAGTACACATACATCCAACGGGCAATTAAGCTTTGCTCCTTTGAATATTTGCCAACGGCATGGTAAAAGTACATATTCATGTATTAACCAGATAAAAACGTTTCGGCTAAACAATCCTAACACTCGGATGGACTAGCCAATACAATTTACAAAAGTAACTTTGCACCTTCATATCATCCTTGCGGGGTTTCCCTTTCTTCAGGTACCTTTGACATCTCCTCAAGCCTGTCGACAATTATATGGGCAGGTGCTAAAACCTTCGGGTATAGCTCTTCGAAATCACCAGTTGCATTGGCGATAGATAACAAGCAAGCTGAAGGATAACAAGCAAGCACAAGGGCAAGCGTGCACTTGGCCCCTGCAAAGACTTGAGATCTTACTAGCTCCCGAACCTTCTTGGCATTTCCAAACTCAGACATCAAAGTCAAGAGAGTAGGGGGAACTGCATTCAAAGGAAACATCGTCTTCCAAACTACCCTCATAGCCTTGTAGCACTTGTCGAAGAACTGGTGGACCTGTTGCACTCGATCCTGAAATTTGACGACAGCCGAGGCCTTCGAGTGTTCCCGCCAGAAAATCTCTTCGGATGAGGAAAGCTGAGTCAAAGCATGCACTCGCTCGTGTATCCGCTTGTTCTCTTCCGCATGGTTCAAAGCTATGACTGCCAAAAGAATTAGTAAAGACTCAGACAAGAAGTTGCTAGCAAACAGGCAAAGGGATCAGGAAACTTACAGTTTAAACTTTCGGTAGCCTTATGCAGCTCGCTAAGAATGTACCACTCCACGTCGGCTGCAATCTCGCTCTTTTTATTGATGATGGCAGCTAAGGCATAAGTGCTGCGTAAGTCTTTTTCCATCTGCGTGACACGTTCCTTCATCCGCTGGATTCGATCACTTTCAGGAAGAGCACCCGACGAGTCGTCAACAAACGAGGGCACTGGGAAGACCTGCAGAAAATACCGTTATAAAGGGATGATGGATATGGTACAGCCGAACATCCAAAATAACTCCCATCGGGAGAAGTGCAAGAAAGTAATATCATAACAAAAGTGTGCTAACAACACTGCTAGCACGGAGTTTATTACAAGCACAAGTTTTGCGGCAGAACAATGTTTCGCATCAGCTTAAGGCACAAGTTTGTTACAAGAATCAAGGGAGTTGGGTCTGAGTTGATAAACTGGGTCCAGCCGACGACTTCCTTGATGAAACCAGTTCAAGGAGCTGACGGGCACAAGTAAGAGCAGATGCTTTAAAGGTGCTCAAATCAACAAGCTGCCCGTTTCGCTCTTTCGGAAGCCCCTTAGTCATTTCCTCGATGTCACCCTTAAAGCCGTAACCCATCATAAGTTGGAAGGCAAGGACAGCACCAAAAGTGTGCGATGTACGCTTGAATACCTCGATAATCTCCTTGGTGTCAACCGCGAAGGTATCGATCAACTGTCCCAGGGTCTTTTCTTGCTTGATCTTGGGGAAGATCATCGAGTGCATCCGCGCCAAGGCACCCTTCCCCTTTACAAGAAGTTCTTGTGTAAGCTGGTGAGAAGCGAGGATCGTTGATACAACATTTGCTGGGGAGTTATTTGGAACCCTTTCCAGGGCATCGACAGGGATGTTCGCTGCTCCTGCAGTAGAGAGGAAGGAAAAAATTCAGTCATTGACAAAAAGTTTGAATCCATAAGTACGTCTTTCGACAGAAGTATAGCAGAAATTACCAAGCAAGGCCAAAGAAGACTGGCGAAGGACTTCATCCTTTTCGGCTGCTCGAGCTTCAGCCGCCAGCCTGGATGCTTCCTCCTCCTTTAGCTTCTCTTTCAGCTTGACTAGTTCTTCCTTCAGGGAATCGATCTCTTGGCGAGCCGCAGCAGCTATCTTGATTGCGCCATCCAATTTCGAGGAAGAGGATTCGACTTCCTCTTGTAGCCGAATCTTGTCAGCTTCTAAAGAAGTGAATCGGGAGGCAAAAACTTCCAGAGAAGAGATGACACCTCGCAGGTCCTTAAGAGAGAAAGAAAAAACAATTAAACAAGGCACGTTCCAAGAAATCTGTATTTCAATCAGAAGAGGACTTACAGAAAAAGGAGCCGCAGTAGCAGCAGTTGGAGAAATATCCTTCCCTTTGGAAAGGGAAGATGCAGTCGATGCTTGAGCCATGGGGGCAGCCTTAGGAGCCGAAGCTTCGGAAGCCACCACGACTGGCGAGACAGCATCAGATTTGGCCTTTTTAGGCGGAGGCTCGATAAAGCCCTCGTCGCTGCAAAAGTGAATGGTCGACTATGATTATAACAGGGGTATGAAAAGTAAAAAGGCACAATATAAATTTTGGAAAAGAACTACTTACATGTCGAAGAGATCATCTTCATCGGCAAAGCCGCCGGTTGATCTCTTCGCAGGTGAAGCCCTGGCCCCTTCCGCAGCTACATCAACAAAAGTATCACGATAAGTGTTGTCATTGCACACTAATCCATTTGCGACACAAGTGTTATCGGCTGGGGAGGGAAGGTCAGTGTGGGCAACTTCGAGATTCAGCGGGCCATTATATTCATCCTCTAGACCTGCTTGCTCGGTGGTGTGAAAATCTACGGGGATTGATGAGCCTCTCCCCTCGGAAGTATCATCCAGTGAATCATGTGTATTTTCAGAAGCCATGGGGATCTGGCAAAGAAAAATGACAAGTAAGAACAAAGGTAATTATGTCGGCTAAGAAAGAAGGCATAGTAGAGATGTGAAGAAAGGAAAATACCCCTGATGGTGGATGATCAACGTCAAGGGGAGCATAAGAAGAGATCAGTGGAATCGAATCTTCCTGGTTGAAGGAAGTAAGGCGACGGACTTCATCAAGCAACTCCTTTTCTGATAGATCGACAGCATTGATCCTGGTCTCATCCTTTGGACCTGAGTACAACCACATCGGGTGAACTCTGGCCATGACTGGCTGGATTCGGCGCTTCAGGAATACTGCTGCCACCTCTGTACCAATCATAGTTTGGCCGTCGGCCTCTTTGATTCGAAGGAATTTGGCAAATAATTCTTCGGCTGAAGCCCTTTCGTCGGCTGAGAGAATATTCTTCCAAGAGTTCTTGGGCTTGGCTTCAAAAACATCGGCATAGCAAGGGAGCCGACACTCGGGTGACGAGGAGTCCTTGACGTAAAACCATTTTAGCCTCCATCCTTGCACGGACTCTCTCATTGGGAAGTTAAAGTAATTGACCTCTGAGCGAGCGACAAAACCTACTCCTCCGGTAACAAAGTACCCATTACTACTGCTGTATCTCTTCACATAGAAGATCTTCTTCCACAGCCCGAAATGAGGTTCGATACCCAGAAATGCCTCGCAAAGGGTGATGAACACAACAACATGGAGGATTGAGTTGGGGGTAAGTTGCCATAATTGGATTTCATACGTCCGCAAGAGATGGAGGAGGAACCCGTGAGTGGGGAGCGAAAGGCCTCGGTGAAGGAAAGATAAGAACATCACAGTAAATCCAGCAGGAGGATCAGGCCGAGAAATCGCACCTGGAAGGATCACATCTCCCGCATCGGAGGATATCAATCCCAGGCTTCGGGACCTCTTCTCGTCACGCTTGGTGACGGTTGATGCGACCCAGTCTCCAGGTTTGACCATTGAGCTTGGCGGCGCTGGTGGCGCCGGAGCTGGGGGAGGGGCGCCCGGAGCGCCTCCCTTCGGAAGAGAAGAGGAGGACTTGGCGGCGGCGCCTCCGCTGGTGGAGCTAGCGGCGGCGGCAGGATTCTTCGTCTTCACCATCGTGGGATCAGAGGGAGATTGGAAAAGCTGTGGTGGCGGCGCAACAATGGCGAAGGAAGGAAGAAGGGGGAGAATGAGGAGATACTGCGGGAACCGTGGAGAAGATTGGGAATTTTTCGCCCTTTGGAGATTTTGAGGAGAAGTTAAGAGTTAAGTAAGCACGTGGCGCTTGAGGAAGGGGAGGAACTGGCGGCCCACTACGCCCACGATTGCGCGAAAACCGAGGAGCCACCTCGATCGTTACGTGTATAGTGGTAAAGCCCTAAAAAACTGTTTGCACAGAGCTAGGGCAAGCCTGTCAGGTCAGGACCCGTCAGATCAGCCCGCAGCTGTTACGCGTCATCAATGACATCATAAAAAAAACTAAAGGCACTCGAAGGAAATATGAAAAGCCATCGGATGAAGGACTTGAGTCTACGCACGGATTACAAGCATCCGAACCTAGACTCGGGGGCTACTCCCATCGGGAGCACTGACGTGCACCCAATAAAAAGAAGGCTTGACAGAATAAGCAGTTGAAGGGAAAGAAGTTTGAGTCTGTACCCAGATTCGATAATTACTCCCATAGGGAGGACGTGGTGCACACCCGTTAAAAGTTTTTTACACTCCAGGATCATGCCCGGGGACTTGATTCTGTGTAGGGTAACGTTGTTTTGCCATCGGCAGTTAACCAACAAAAGTTGGGCACGTTACTCATTATCCTTTGCGTAAAGAAAATGTATCGGATGACCTATGAAGATTTGCGAAAAACTCGGCAGAGGAAAGTATTCGAGTAGTACAACTTGAGTCTATGCACAGATTGCAAGCATCCGTACCTAGACTCGGGGGCTACTCCCATCAGGAGCGCTGACGCGCACCCGATAAAAGAAGGTAAAGCAGATTCAAGATGAACAAGGACAATGAAGGAGAAGAATATCAAGAGAAGATATGCATTAAGTCTCTACCCGAATTATCTTCGGCTAGACACTCGGGGGCTACTGACGTGGGCATTACCCTTCGAGTAACCAGCGTTGCCCTATCCGGTATTGTCTAATTGGAGGCCCATGAAGATACCTGGAAGCGTGGTGGGCCTCTAGGTCGGCGCCCTAGAAGATTCCTTGACGTGCAAGACGAGGAAGCGAACAAACAAGGAAAGATTGGATCTAAACTACTGTAAATCTAGTCGTGTTCGGTTAGACCCCTTGAGACCCGACCTCCTATATAAAGGCCAGGAGAGGGGCTGCCGAGCGACACGAACAATCTTAGCAATCTTAGCCAGGAAAAGCTTAGAGCTAGGTAACCCTAGCAATAGCAATCTCGCCTAGATCACAGCCGAACTATTCGGCACCCCATTGTAACCCATTGTCATCATAATCAAAGAACAGACAGGCAGGACGTAAGGGTTTTACCTCATCGAGGGCCCCGAACCTGGGTAAATTGCTCTCCCCGCTTGTCTGTGAACCGATGTCTCGTGTCAGCCTACAGGATTCCATCAACCCTAAGCCCCTATCGGAGGGCATTGGCGAGGAGTACCCTCGACAACAGTAGGGCGGCGCGGCCCAAGGGGGGCCCGCGCGGCCCTAGTGTGTGGGGCCCCCGTGCGGCCCCCTGACCTGCCCTTCCGCCTACATATAGTCTTCATCGCGAAACCCCCAGTACCGAGAGCCACGATACGGAAAACCTTCCAGAGACGCCGCCGCCGCCAATCCCATCTCGGGGGATCCAGGAGATCGCCTCCGGCACCCTGCCGGAGAGGGGAATCATCTCCCGGAGGACTCTTCACCGCCATGGTCGCAATCCGGAGTGATGAGTGAGTAGTTCACCCCTGGACTATGGGTCCATAGCAGTAGCTAGATGGTCGTCTTCTCCTAATTATGCTTCATTGTCGGGTCTTGTGAGCTGCCTAACATGATCAAGATCATCTATCTGTAATGCTATATGTTGTGTTTGTTGGGATCCGATGGATAGAGAATACTATGTTATGTTGATTATCAATCTATGTGTTGTTTATGATCTTGCATGCTCTCCGTTACTAGTAGATGCTTTGGCCAAGTTGATGCTTGTAACTCCAAGAGGGAGTATTTATGCTCGATAGTGGGTTCATGTCTCCGTGAATCTGGGGGAGTGACAGAAGCCCCTAAGGTTATGGATGTGCTGTTGCCACTAGGGATAAAACATTGATGCTATGTCCGAGGATGTAGTTATTGATTACATTACGCACCATACTTAATGCAATTGTCTGTTGTTTGCAACTTAATACTGGAAGAGGTTCGGATGATAACCTGAAGGTGGACTTTTTAGGCATAGATGCATGCTGGATAGCGGTCTATGTACTTTGTCGTAATGCCCAATTAAATCTCACAATACTCATCATATCATATATGTGCATGGTCATGCCCTCTCTATTTGTCAATTGCCCAACTGTAATTTGTTCACCCAACATGCTATTTATCTTATGGGAGAGACACCACTAGTGAACTGTGGACCCCGGTCCATTCTTTTACATCGAATACAATCTACTGCAATACTTGTTTTACTGTTTTCTGCAAACAATCATCATCCACACTATACATCTAATCCTTTGTTACAGCAAGCCGGTGAGATTGACAACCTCACTGTTACGTTGGGGCAAAGTACTTTGGTTGTGTTCTGCAGGTTCCACGTTGGCGCCGGAATCCCTGGTGTTGCGCCGCACTACATCCCGCCGCCATCAACCTTCGACGTGCTTCTTGGCTCCTACTGGTTCGATAAACCTTGGTTTCTTACTGAGGGAAAACTTACTGCTGTACGCTTCACACCTTCCTCTTGGGGTTCCCAACGGACGCGTGTTGAACGGAAAAGACATACGTCAACCACGCGCAGCACACGACACTTCACCTTTATGGGCCTAGGGGAATGCATCTTGTACTCGTTTGCCAATTGCGGGGTTGCCGGAGTGACAGAAACCTGAACCCCCGTTGGTATATCGATGCAGGAGGGATAGCAGGATCTCAGAGTTTAAGGCTGTGGTTAGATTTATCTTAATTACTTTCTTGTAGTTGCGAATGTTAGTAGTGAAGTATGGTTGAGTAATATTCAATGTTATGATATTTAAGTTGTGGTGTTATTCTTCTAGTGGTGTCGTGTGAACGTCGACTACACGACACTTCACCTTTATGGGCCTAGGGGAATGCATCTTGTACTCGTTTGCCAATTGCGGGGTTGCCGGAGTGACAGAAACCTGAACCCCCGTTGGTATATCGATGCAGGAGGGATAGCAGGATCTCAGAGTTTAAGGCTATGGTTAGATTTATCTTAATTACTTTCTTGTAGTTGCAGATGCTTGCAAGGGGTATAATCACAAGTATGTATTAGTCCTAGGAAGGGCGGTACATTAGCATAGGTTCACCCACACAACACTTATCAAAACAATGAAGATTAATTAGCCGTATGTAGTGAAAGCACTAGACTAAAATCCCGTGTGTCCTCGAGAACGTTTGGTCATTATAAGTAAACAAACCGGCTTGTCCTTTGTGCTAAAAAGGATTGGGCCACTCCCTGCAATTGTTACTCTTGCACTTTACTTACTTGTACTTTATTCATCTGTTACATCAAAACCCCATGAATACTTGTCTGTGAGCATTTACAGTGAATCCTTCATCGAAACTGCTTGTCAACACCTTCTGCTCCTCGTTGGGATCGACATTCTTACTTATCGAAGATACTACGATACACCTCCTATACTTGTGGGTCATCATCTTGCAGTACTTAATGGCTCTATTCCTGAGTTGTTTCCAGTTCTCCTCGAGAATCTTAGCTGGCTTCTCGATGTAGGTCAAGTCTGGTTGTAACTCGAGCTCATCATGTGATACTGGCTCGTCTGGGGTCTTTAAACACTTCCTGAGTTGAGACACATGGAATACATTGTGAATTTGAGCTAACCTTCCTAGTAGATCCAATTCAAAGGCTAATCCTCGGTTTTGACTCAGTATCTTGAAAGGTCCGATGTATCTAGGGCTAAGCTTCCCTTTTACTCCGAATCTCTGAAGACCTTTCATCGGGCTTACCTTAAGGTATACCATGTCTCCAACTTGTGGCTCCCATGTCCTTCTCTTTTGGTCTGCATAGCTCTTCTGTCGACTTTGATCTATCTTCACCCTATCTCTTATAATGTCGATGATCTGCTGCTTTTCCTTGACGTAATCTGGATTGAACTCTTTGCTTGATCCTGCCTCATACCAACATATTGGTGATCTACACTTCCTTCCATACAGAGCTTCAAATGGTGCCATCTTGATGCTGCTTTGATAGCTATTATTGTATGAAAACTCTGCTAGTGGTAAGTGCTCCTCCCATGATCCTCCGAAGTCTAGGGCATAAGCCCTAAGCATATCTTCTAATATCTGGTTTGTTCTCTCTCTTTGTCCACCTGTCTGAGGATGATAGGCGGTGCTATAGTCTAATTTGGATCCTAAAGCTTCATGTAGTTGTTTCCAAAATGCTGATGTGAACACGGATCCTCGATCTGACACTATCTTCTTGGGCACTCCATGTTTACTCACAATCTCTTTGATGTAAAGATCGATGAGTTTTTCTCCTTTGTCCTGCTGATTTATTGCTAAGAAGTGTGCACTTTTCGTCAACCGGTCCACGATTACCCATATCATATCCTTCTTTTTATTAGTCATGGGTAGTCCGGTGATGAAATCCATTCCTATCTCCTCCCATTTCCATTCTGGAATTGGTAAAGGTTGTAACTTTCCTGCCGGACTTTGATGTTCAGATTTTACTCTTTGGCAGGTATGGCATTCTGCCACGTATTGTGCTATCTCTCTCTTCATGTTATTCCACCAGAATAGTTCCTTGAGATCCATGTACATCTTTGTACTTCACGGATGTATAGAGTATGGTGTTTGATGTGCTTCCCGGAGTATAACTTCCTTGATCTCATCAATATCCGGAACGCAAATCCTTTTCTGGAACAACAATGATCCCGACTCTCCTCGGTGAAATTCTGATGGTCTTCCCTCATCAATCCTTCTCATCTCCTCCACAATGAATGGATCGTCCAATTGACCCATAATTATCTCATTCTTCAGATTAACACTTAGTTCATCGGCTACTTGTAAGGCCGATAGTCCTTCATGAGCTTCTTTCTCCCAAAGTTGTATCTGGGCTTGGCTTATTTCCTTCCTCAACTCCGGTGATAATTCTTGTTCCACTCCTCCAGTGCTCTTTCTACTCAAGGCATCTGCTACAACATTAGCCTTTCCTGGAGTATAATTGATGGTCAAATCATAATCCTTGATCAGTTCAAGCCATCTTTTCTGTCTCATATTGAGTTCCCTCTGAGTGAAGAAGTACTTGAGACTCTTATGATCCGTATAGAGCTCACACTTGGCTCCATAGAGAAAATGTCTCCAAGTTTTCAGTGCAAATACTACTGCTGCTAATTCTAAGTCATGCGTTGGATAGTTCACTTCATGAGGCCTGAGTTGCCTCGATCCATAAGATATTACTTTCCGATCCTGCATGAGTACGCAACCCAATCCATGTTTGGATGCGTCACAGTACTGTAGGGATTCGTTGCATAGAAAACAAAAATTTTCCTACCGCGAACACGCAATCCAAGCCAAGATGCAATCTAGAAGAAGGTAGCAACGAGGGGATTATCGAGTCTCACCCTTGAAGAGATTCCAAAGCCTACAATATGAGGCTCTTGTTGCTGCGGTAGATGTTCACTTGCCGCTTGCAAAAGCGCGTAGAAGATCTTGATCACGACGCCACGAACGGGCAGCACCTCCGTACTCGGTCACACGTTCGGTTGTTGATGAAGACGACGTCCACCTCCCGTTCCAGCGGGCAGCGGAAGTAGCAGCTCCTCTTGAATCCGACAGCACGACGGCGTGGTGTTGGTGGTGGTGGAGGAATCCGGCGGAGCTTCGCTAAGCGTGCGGGATGTGGTGGAGGAGAGAGGGCCGCTAGGGTTTGGGAGAGGGGGGCGCCGGCCACTAGGGGGTGCGGCCACCTTGTGGTCTTGGGGTGGCCGGCCCCCTCCCCTTGGCCCCTCATTATATAGGTGGAAGCCCCAAGTGTTGGACTACAAGTCTTCGAATAAGACCCGAACCCAAAACCTTCCATGTGATAGGGAAACCTACCCAAGGTGGGAATCCCACTTGGGGTGGGATTCCCCCCTTCCATGTGGGGGGGTGGCCGGCCCCCTTAGGGGAGTCCACTTGGGACTCCTCCCCCTTTAGGGTTGGCCGGCCATGGAGGTGGAGTCCCTTTGGGACTCCGCCTTCCAAAGTGGTTTCTTCCGGACTTTTCTAGAACCTTCCATAGAACCTTCCAGATCATTTTAAATCTTATAAAATGACTTCCTATATATGAATCTTATTCTCCGGACCATTCCGGGACTCCTCGTGATGTCCGGGATCTCATCCGGGACTCCGAACAAATATTCGAACTCCATTCCATATTCAAGTTCTACCATTTCAACATCCAACTTTAAGTGTGTCACCCTACAGTTCGCGAACTATGCGGACATGGTTGAGTACTCACTCCAACCAATAACCAATAGCGGGATCTGGAGATCCATAATGGCTCCCACATATTCAACGATGACTTTAGTGATCGAATGAACCATTCACATACGATACCAATTCCCTTTGTCACGCGATATTTTACTTGTCCGAGGTTTGATCATCGGTATCACTTCATACCTTGTTCAACCTCATCTCCTGACAAGTACTCTTTACTCGTACCGTGGTATGTGGTCTCTTATGAACTTATTCATATGCTTGCAAGACATTAGACGACATTCCACCGAGAGGGCCCAGAGTATATCTATCCGTCATCGGGATGGACAAATCCCACTGTTGATCCATATGCCTCAACTCATACTTTCCGGATACTTAATCCCACCTTTATAACCACCCATTTACGCAGTGGCGTTTGGTGTAATCAAAGTACCTTTCCGGTATAAGTGATTTACATGATCTCATGGTCATAAGGACTAGGTAACTATGTATCGAAAGCTTATAGCAAATAACTTAATGACGAGATCTTATGCTACGCTTAATTGGGTGTGTCCATTACATCATTCATACAATGATATAACCTTGTTATTAATAACATCCAATGTTCATGATTATGAAACTAATCATCTATTAATCAACAAGCTAGTTAAGAGGCATACTAGGGACTCTCTGTTGTTTACATATCACACATGTACTAATGTTTCGGTTAATACAATTATAGCATGATATATAAACATTTATCATAAACATAAAGATATATAATAACCACTTTTATTATTGCCTCTTGGGCATATCTCCTTCAGTCTCCCACTTGCACTAGAGTCAATAATCTAGATTACATTGTAATATACCTAACACCCATGGCATTCTGGTGTTGGTCATGCTTTGCCCTAGGGAGAGCTTTAGTCAACGGATCTGCTACATTCAGATCAGTGTGTACTTTGCAAATCTTTACTTCTTCATCTTCGATGTACTCGCGAATCGAGTGGTAACGCAGCTTGATATGCTTCAGCCTCTTGTGTGACCTTGGCTCTTGTGCATTGGCGATGGCACCCATGTTATCACAGTAGATGATTAATGGGTCCGATGCACTAGGAACCACACCGAGCTCTACAGTGAAGCCTCTGAAGCCGCTATGTACTATGATTCTGTTGAAGACTTCGCCACCGTGCACTGCTTCGAGCTTGCCCAGCTTACTGCAGCACCATTCAATATAAACACGTACCCAGACTGTGACTTAGAGTCATCAGGATCAGTGTTCCAACTTGCATCGGTGTAACCGTTCACAATGAGCTCTTGGTCACCTCCATAACAAAGAAACATATCCTTAGTTCTTTTCAAGTACTTCAGGATATTCTTGACCGCTGTCCAGTGTTCCATTCCTGGATCACTTTGATATCTGCTAGTCAAACTAACAGCATGTGCTATATCCGGTCTAGTACATAGCATGGCATACATGATAGATCCTACTGCCGAGGCATAGGGGATATTACTCATCCTTTCTCTTTCTTCTGCCGTAGCCGGTCCTTGAGTCTTACTCAAGACCTTGCCTGGTAACATAGGTAAGAACCCTTTCTTACTTTCGTTCATTCTAAACTTCTTTAGAATCTTGTCCAGATATTTACTCCGTGATAGCCCTATTAGGCGTCTTGATCTATCTCTATAAATCTTGATGCCTAATATATACGATGCTTCACCAAGGTCTTTCATTGAAAAACTATTATTCAAATAACCTTTTACACTGCTTAATAGTTCTATATCATTCCCAATCAATAATATGTCATCTACATATAATATCAGGAATGCTACAGAGCTCCCACTCACTTTCTTGTAATTACAGGCCTCTCCATGACACTGTATAAACCCGAAGTCTTTGATCACCTTATCAAAGCGTCGGTTCCAACTTCTTGATGCTTGCTTCAGTCCATAGATTGAACGCTGAAGTTTGCATACTTTGTCAGCATTTTTAGGATCGACAAAACCTTTGGGTTGTAGCATATACAACTCTTCCTCAATGTCTCCATTAAGGAACGCCGTTTTGACATCCATCTGCCAAATCTCATAATCGAAAAATGCAGCTATTGCTAACAAAATCCTCACAGATTTTAGCTTCGCTACAGGTGAGAAAGTCTCATCGTAGTCAACTCCTTGAATTTGTCGGAAACCCTTTGCGACAAGTCGAGCTTTATAGACAGTAATATTACCATCAGCATCTATTTTTCTCTTGACGATCCATTTATTCTCGACAGCCTTTCGGCTACCAGGTAAGTCTACCAAAGTCCATACTTTGTTATCATACATGGATCCCATTTCGGATTTCATGGCTTCTTGCCATTTGTTGGAATCTGGGCTCATCATCGCTTCTTCATACGTCGCAGGGTCCTCATCATTGTTATCCACAATCATGACATTTAGACAAGGATCATACCAATCAGGAGTGGCACGTTCCCTTGTCGATCTGCGAGGTTCGTAGTTTCCTCGTTCAAGTTTCATGATCATTATCATTAGCTTCCTCTGTTGCCGGTGTAGGCGGTACAGTACAACTTCGGTCTTGCGCTACTCGATCAACGAGTATAGATTCATCAATCTCATCGAGTTCTACTTTTCTTCCAGTCACTTCTTTAGTGAGAAATTCTTTCTCAAGAAAGGTTCCGTTCTTAGCAACAAAGATTTTGCCTTCGGATCTGTGATAGAAAGTGTACCCTATAGTTTCCTTAGGGTATCCTATGAAGACGCATTTCTCCGCTTTGGGTTCTAGCTTGTCCGGTTGTAACTTCTTTACATAGGCTTCGCAACCCCAAACTTTAAGGAACGACAGCTTAGGTTTCTTATTAAACCATAATTCATACGGTGTCGTTTCTATGGATTTTGATGGTGCTCTATTTAAAGTGAATGCGGCTGTCTCTAATGCATAACTCCAAAATGATAACGGCAAATCAGTAAGAGATATCATAGAACGAACCATATCTAAGAGAGTTTGATTACGACGTTCGGACACACCGTTTCGTTGTGGTGTTCCCGGCGGTGTCAATTGTGAAAGTATTCCGCATTTCTTTAAATGCATGCCAAACTCATAACTCAGATATTCACCTCCACGATCAGATCGTAGAAATTTAATCTTCTTGTTACGTTGATTTTCTACTTCACTTTGAAATTCCTTAAACTTCTCGAAAGTTTCGGATTTATGTTTCATGAAATAGATATACCCATATCTACTCAGATCATCTGTGAAGGTTAGAACATAACGATAACCACCGCGTGATGCTACACTCATTGGTCCGCACACATCGGTATGTATGATTTCCAATAAGTCAGTAGCTCGCTCCATCATACCAGAAAATGGAGTCTTAGTCATTTTTCCCATTAGACATGCTTCGCATCTATCAAGTGACTCAAAGTCAAGTGATTCAAGTAATCCATCAGTATGGAGTTTCTTCATGCATTTCACTCCAATATGACCAAGACGATAGTGCCACATATAAGTAGAATTATCATTCAATTTAATTCGCTTAGCATCAATGTTATGTATATGTGTATCACTACTATCGAGATCTAACAGAAATAAGCCATTCTTTTCAGGTGCTCGACCATAAAAGATATTATTCATAAAAATGGAACAACCATTATTATCAGACTTGAATGAATAACCGTCTTGCATTAAACAAGATCCAGATATAATGTTCATGCTCAACGCGGGTACAAAATAACAATTATTTAGGCTTAAAACTAATCCCGAAGGTAGATGTAGAGGAAGTGTGCCGACAGCGATCACATCGACTTTGGATCCGTTTCCAACGCGCATCGTCACTTCATCTTTCAGTAGTCTTCGTTTATTCTTTAGTTCCTGTTTCGAGTTACAAATATGAGCAACCGAACCAGTATCCAATACCCAGGTACTAGAATGAGAACCAGTGAGATAAACATCTATAACATGTATATCAGATATACCTTCTTTCTTCTTCTTGACAAGGCCGCTCTTCATATCAGCCAGATACTTGGAGCAATTACGCTTCCAGTGTCCCTTCTCCTTGCAGTAATAGCACTCAGCATCAGGCTTAGGGCCGTTCTTAGTTTTCATAGGAGGCGTGGCAGCTTTCTTGCCACCCTTCTTGAATTTTCCCTTAGACTTGCCCTGTTTCTTGAAACTGGTGGTCTTGTTGACCATCATCACTTGGTGCTCTTTCTTGATCTCAATCTCAGCAGCTTTTAGCATGCCAAAGAGTTCAGGTAACTCCTTGTTCATGTTCTGCATATTGTAGTTCATCACAAAGTTCTTGTAACTTGGTGGCAGTGATTGAAGGACACGATTAATCCCCAGTCTGTTAGGAATCACTATTCCCAAGTCACTGAGTTTCTTCGCATGCCCGGTCATGGCGAGCATGTGCTCACTAACGGAGCTGCCTTCTTCCATCATACAGCTGAAGAAATGTTTCGATGCTTCATAGCATTCCACGGCCGCATGAGTCTCAAAAATAGCTTTCAGCTCATTCATCAACTCATGAGGATCGTGGTGCTCAAAACGTTTTTGAAGATCGGATTCCAGACTGCACGGGATGGCACACTGAACTTGAGAGTACCGAGTTTTCCGAGTCGCGTAAACAGCTTTTACTGCATCGGTTTCAGTTTCTGCAGGAGGGTCACCTAGCGGTGCATCAAGCACAAATTGCAGATTTCCGCCAGAGAGGAAGATCCTCACATGACGGAACCAGTCGATGAAGTTGCTACCGTTGCTCTTAAGTTTTTCTTTCTCTAGGAACTGGTTAAAATTGATTGGGGACGCCATCTCTACAACATATATTTGCAAAAGTTTAGACTAAGTTTATGACAAATTGAGTTCAAATTTTAATTCAACATAATTAAAAATCTAGGTGAACTCCCACTCAAAACAATATCCCTCGCATTGTCTTAGTGATCACACGAACCAAATCCACCGCACCTAAGTCCGATCATCACGAGACAAGGTGTGATTTCAATGGCGAACACTCAAAGTGTTCATCATATCAACCATATGATTCATGCTCTACCTTTCGGTATCACGTGTTCCGAGACCATGTCTGTACATGCTAGGCTCGTCAAGGCCACCTTAGTATCCGCATGTGCAAAACTGTCTTGCACCCGTTGTATGCACTTGTTGATTCTATCACACCCGATCATCACGAGATGCTTCGAAACGACAAGTCTTGGCAACGGTGCTACTAAGGATGAACACTTTATTATCTTGAGATTTTAGTGAGGGATCATCTTATAATGCTACCGTCGCGATCTAAGCAAAATAAGATGCATAAAAGGATTAACATCACATGCAGTTCATATGTGATATGATATGGCCCTTTTGTCTTTGCGCCTTTGATCTTCATCTCCAAAGCACGGATATGATCTCCATCATCTTCGGGCATGATCTCCATCATCGTCGGCGTAGCGTCAAGGTCAATGGCGCCATCTTCATGATTGTCCTCCATGTAGCAACTATTACAACTACTTTGAAATACTACTCAACATGAAATTTAAAGACAACCATAAGGATCCTGCCGGTTGCCACAATACAATAATGATCATCTCATACATATTCATCATCACATTATGGCCATATCACATCACCAAACCCTGCAAAAACAAGTTAGACGTCTCTAATTTGGTTTGCATATTTTACGTGGTTTAGGGTTTTCGAGAGAGATCTAATCTACCTACGAACATGAACCACAACGTTGATACTAATGTTGTCAATAGAAGAGTAAATTGAATCTTCACTATAGTAGGAGAGACAGACACCCGCAAAGCCTCTTATGCAATACAAGTTGCATGTCGAACGAGGAACAAGTCTCATGAACGCGGTCATGTAAAGTTAGTCTGAGCCGCTTCATCCCACTATGCCACAAAGATGCAAAGTACTCAAACTAAAGATAACAAGAGCATCAACGCCCACAAAACCATTGTGTTCTACTCGTGCAACCATCTATGCATAGACACGGCTCTGATACCACTGTAGGGATTCGTTGCATAGAAAACAAAAAATTTCCTACCGCGAACACGCAATCCAAGCCAAGATGCAATCTAGAAGACGGTAGCAACGAGGGGATTATCGAGTCTCACCCTTGAAGAGATTCCAAAGCCTACAAGATGAGGCTCTTGTTGCTGCGGTAGACGTCCACTTGCCGCTTGCAAAAGCGCGTAGAAGATCTTGATCACGGCGCCACGAACGGGCAGCACCTCCGTACTCGGTCACACGTTCGGTTGTTGATGAAGACGACGTCCACCTCCCGTTCCAGCGGGCAGCGGAAGTAGTAGCTCCTCTTGAATCCGACAGCACGACGGCGTGGTGTCGGTGGTGGTGGAGGAATCCGGCGGAGCTTCACTAAGCGTGCGGGATGTGGTGGAGGAGAGAGGGCCGCTAGGGTTTGGGAGAGGGGGGCGCCGGCCACTAGGGGGTGCGGCCACCTTGTGGTCTTGGGGTGGCCGGCCCCCTCCCCTTGGCCCCTCATTATATAGGTGGAAGCCCCAAGTGTTGGACTACAAGTCTTCGAATAAGACCCGAACCCAAAACCTTCCATGTGATAGGGAAACCTACCCAAGGTGGGAATCCCACTTGGGGTGGGATTCCCCCCTTCCATGTGGGGGGGTGGCCGGCCCCCTTAGGGGAGTCCACTTGGGACTCCTCCCCCTTTAGGGTTGGCCGGCCATGGAGGTGGAGTCCCTTTGGGACTCCGCCTTCCAAAGTGGTTTCTTCCGGACTTTTCTAGAACCTTCCATAGAACCTTCCGGATCATTTTAAATCTTATAAAATGACTTCCTATATATGAATCTTATTCTCCGGACCATTCCGGGACTCCTCGTGATGTCCGGGATCTCATCTGGGACTCCAAACAAATATTCGAACTCCATTCCATATTCAAGTTCTACCATTTCAACATCCAACTTTAAGTGTGTCACCCTACGGTTCGCGAACTATGCGGACATGGTTGAGTACTCACTCCGACCAATAACCAATAGCGGGATCTGGAGATCCATAATGGCTCCCACATATTCAACGATGACTTTAGTGATCGAATGAACCATTCACATACGATACCAATTCCCTTTGTCACGCGATATTTTACTTGTCCGAGGTTTGATCATCGGTATTACTTCATACCTTGTTCAACCTCGTCTCCTGACAAGTACTCTTTACTCGTACCGTGGTATGTGGTCTCTTATGAACTTATTCATATGCTTGCAAGACATTAGACGACATTCCACCGAGAGGGCCCAGAGTATATCTATCCGTCATCGGGATGGACAAATCCCACTGTTGATCCATATGCCTCAACTCATACTTTCCGGATACTTAATCCCACCTTTATAACCACCCATTTACGCAGTGGCGTTTGGTGTAATCAAAGTACCTTTCCGGTATAAGTGATTTACATGATCTCATGGTCATAAGGACTAGGTAACTATGTATCGAAAGCTTATAGCAAATAACTTAATGACGAGATCTTATGCTACGCTTAATTGGGTGTGTCCATTACATCATTCATACAATGATATAACCTTGTTATTAATAACATCCAATGTTCATGATTATGAAACTAATCATCTATTAATCAACAAGCTAGCTAAGAGGCATACTAGGGACTCTCTGTTGTTTACATATCACACATGTACTAATGTTTCGGTTAATACAATTATAGCATGATATATAAACATTTATCATAAACATAAAGATATATAATAACCACTTTTATTATTGCCTCTTGGGCATATCTCCTTCAAGTACACGGTGTAATCCTTGCCAACTTCTGGAACTGCTAACACCGGTGCTATGGTGAGTTTCTCTTTCAGAGTTTGGAAACTCTTTTCACACTCATCAGACCACACGAATGGCGTGTTCTTCCTTAACAGCTTAGTCATCGGTCCTGCTATCTTGGAGAATCCTTCAATGAATCTCCGATAGTATCCTGCCATTCCTAAGAATCCACGGATTTCTTTGACAGTCTTGGGTGCTTCCCAATCTAAAACTGCTGCTACTTTGCTTGGGTTAACAGCTATCCCATCCTTGCTAGTAACATGACCAAGAAATTCTACTTGATCTAGCCAGAATTCACACTTGCTGAATTTGGCATAGAGTTGATGTTCTCTTAGTGTTTACAACACTATCCTCAGATGTTCAGCATGTTCAGTTTTATCTTTGGAGTATTTCAAGATATCATCGATGAATACGATGACAAACTTGTCTAGACATGGCATGAAGATCTTATTCATAAGGTTCATGAAGATTGCTGGGGCATTGGTTAATCCAAAAGGTATTACTAGGTATTCATGATGTCCATACCTTGAGACAAAGGCTATTTTCGGAACGTCTTCCTTCTTGATCTTTATCTGATGATAACCGGATCTTAGATCAATCTTGGAAAATACTCCCGCGCCTCTAACTTGATCAAATAGATTTTGTTTTCTAGGAAGTGGGTACTTGTTCTTGATAGTAACATTATTCAAATTCCTGTAGTCTCCGCACATCCTTCGGCCTCCATCTCTTTTATCCACGAAGATCACAGGTGATCCCCATGGTGAGATACTCTCCTGTATGAATCCTTTCTGTTCCAAGTCATCCAATTGCTCCTTGAGTTCTTTCAACTCCTTAGGCCCCATCTTGTATGGTTCTTTAGCAATTGGAGCTGTTCCTGGAATTAGGTCGATAGTAAACTCTATCTCCCTATCTGGTGGCATTCCAGGTAATTCCTTAGGAAAAACATCCTGGAATTCATTCACTACAGGTATATCCTCCACCTTTACTTCCTTCATGCTATTCAGCTGTAGCTCTACTTCAATCTGTGTATGTTTATCTCCTTGGTAGATCATTCTACTTCCATCGGGGCTTTTCAAAGACACTGTCTTGTTCACACAGTCGATCAATGCTCCATTTGCCTCTAACCAGTTCATACCAAGAATGACATCAATGTCCTTCATCGGTAAAATGAACAGGTCTGCGTCAAACGCGCACTTATTGATCATAATGACTTATCCTTGTTTGGTGTGGGTTACTACTATCGTTCCCCCCGCGGAAAGTATGGTTATAGGTGTATCTAACTTAGTGCAACTAATCCCATGTTTGATGATGAATTGTTGAGAAATGAATGATGTAGTTGCACCAGTATCAAATAGTACTTTGCCAGGATGAGTAAGTATCTGAAGCGTACCTATCACTGCCTGATCGGAGTTCACCACCTCCTCCAAGCTGGTGCAGTTTAACTTGCCGAAGGGTTTCTTGTTCTTCCAGTTCCCTCAGGTGTTCCCGCCTCGGTTTCCTCCTTCTCCTGACTGACCTCCTCCATTCTTCTTCTTAGGGCAATCCCTAAGCATGTGTCCTTCCTCATGACAACCAAAGCATATCACTCTTGGCTTCTTGCAATCCTTCGAGTAATGCCCTGAGTACCCGCAGCTTCGGCAAACTATTTGCGCCATATTAGGATTGCTTGGAGCCTTCCTGTTGTTGTTGTAGGTGGTGTTGTTGTTGTTGTACCTTGGTTTGAAACTCAAGCCAGTGTTAGGCTTGTTGCTGACATATCTAGGCTCAAATTTAGCCTTCTTTCTCTTCTCCTCATGCAGCTGCTTGAAATCATCTTCAAGAGTGATGGCTGCATCCACCAACTCCTAGATCTCGGTCGCTCTCATCATTCTAAGTTGTACCTTGAACTGGGGATTTAATCCCCGCATGAACCTCTTCTTCTTCTTGTCCTCGGTGTTGACCTCCTCAACAGCATACCGAGACAGTTTGGAAAACTCCGTGACATAAGTCAGGATGGCCTTATCTTTCTGCTCGAGACTTTCAAATTCTCGACGCTTCAAATCCACTATACACTCAGGGACATTGGATTCCCTGAACTTCCTCTTGAACTCCTCCCAGGTGAATACTTTCTCAGCCGGATAAACGGCTACTATGTTATCCCACCATGATGCGGCGGTGATACGTCTCCGACGTATCGATAATTTCTTATGTTCCATGCCACATTATTGATGATATCTACATGTTTTATGCATACTTTATGTCATATTTATGCATTTTCCGGCACTAACCTATTAACGAGATGCCGAAGAGCCAGTTGCTGTTTTCTGCTGTTTTTGGTTTCAGAAATCCTAGTAAGGAAATATTCTCGGAATTGGACGAAATCAACGCCCAGGGGCCTATTTTGCCACGAAGCTTCCAGAAGACCGAAGAGAAGACGAAGTGGGGCCACGAGGCGGCGCCACACTAGGGCGGCGCGACCCAGGTGCTGGCCGCGTGGCCCTAGCGTGTGGGCCCCTTGTGACTCTCCCGACTCTGCCCTTCCGCCTACAAATAGCCTTCGTCGCGAAACCCCCAGTACCGAGAGCCACGATACGGAAAACCTTCCAGAGACGCCGCCGCCGCCAATCCCATCTCGGGGGATTCAGGAGATCGCCTCCAGCACCCTGCCGGAGAGGGGATTCATTTCCCGGAGGACTCTACACCGCCATGGTCGCCTCCGGAGTGATGAGTGAGTAGTTCACCCCTGGACTATGGGTCCATAGCTGTAGCTAGATGGTTGTCTTCTCCTCATTATGCTTCATTGTCGGATCTTGTGAGCTGCCTAACATGATCAAGATCATCTATCTGTAATGCTATATGTTGTGTTTGTTGGGATCCGATGGATAGAGAATACTATGTTATGTTGATTATCAATCTATGTGTTGTTTATGATCTTGCATGCTCTCCGTTACTAGTAGATGCTTTGGCCAAGTTGATGCTTGTAACTCCAAGAGGGAGTATTTATGCTCGATAGTGGGTTCATGTCTCCGTGAATCTGGGGGAGTGACAGAAGCCCCTAAGGTTATGGATGTGTTGTTGCCACTAGGGATAAAACATTGATGCTATGTCCGAGGATGTAGTTATTGATTACATTACGCACCATACTTAATGCAATTGTCTGTTGTTTGCAACTTAATACTGGAAGGGGTTCGGATGATAACCTGAAGGTGGACTTTTTAGGCATAGATGCATGCTGGATAGCGGTCTATGTACTTTGTCGTAATGCCCAATTAAATCTCACAATACTCATCATATCATGTATGTGCATTGTCATGCCCTCTCTATTTGTCAATTGCCCAACTGTAATTTGTTCACCCAACATGCTATTTATCTTATGGGAGAGACACCTCTAGTGAACTGTGGACCCCGGTCCATTCCTTTACATCGAATACAATCTACTGCAATACTTGTTCTACTGTTCTCTGCAAACAATCATCATCCACACTATACATCTAATCCTTTGTTACAGCAAGCCGGTGAGATTGACAACCTCACTGTTTCGTTGGGGCAAAGTACTTTGGTTGTGTTGTGCAGGTTCCACGTTGGCACCGGAATCCCTGGTGTTGCGCCGCACTACATCTCGCCGCCATCAACCTTCAACGCGCTTCTTGACTCCTACTGGTTCGATAAACCTTGGTTTCTAACTGAGGGAAACTTACTGCTGTACGCATCACACCTTCCACTTGGGGTTCCCAACGGTCGCGTGCTGTACGCGTGTCAAGCTAAATTTCTGGCGCCGTTGCCGGGGAGATCAAGACACGCTGCAAGGGGAGTCTCCACTTCCAATCTCTTTACTTTGTTTTTGTCTTGCTTTATTTTATTTACTACTTTGTTTGCTGCACTAAATCAAAACACAAAAAAATTAGTTTCTAGTTTTACTTTATTTACTATCTTGTTTGCTATATCAAAAACACAAAAAAATTTGTTACTTGCATTTACTTTATCTAGTTTGCTTTATTTACTACTGCTAAAATGGGTACTCCTGAAAATACTAAGTTGTGTGACTTCACAACCACAAATAATAATGATTTCTTATGCACACCTATTGCTCCACCTGCTACTACAGCAGAATTCTTTGAAATCAAACCTGCTTTACTAAATCTTGTTATGCGAGAGCAATTTTCTGATGTTAGTTCTGATGATGCTACTGCCCATCTCAAAATTTTTGTTGAATTATGTGAAATGCAAAAATATAAGGATGTAGATGGTGACATTATAAAATTAAAATTGTTCCCTTTCTCATTAAGAGGAAGAGCTAAAGATTGGTTGCTATCTCTGCCTAAGAATAGTATTGATTCATGGACTAAATGCAAGGATGCTTTTATTGGTAGATACTATCCCCCTGCTAAAATTATATCTTTGAGAAGTAGCATAATGAATTTTAAACAATTGGATACTGAGCATGTTGCACAAGCATGGGAAAGAATGAAATCTTTGGTTAAAAATTGCCCATCCCATGGACTGACTACTTGGATGATCATCCAAACCTTTTATGCAGGACTGAATTTTTCTTCACGGAACCTATTGGATTCAGTTGCTGGAGGTACCTTTATGTCCATCACTCTTGGTGAAGCAACAAAGCTTCTTGATAATATGATGATTAATTACTCTGAATGGCACACGGAAAGAGCTCCACAAGGTAAGAAGGTAAATTCTGTCGAAGAAACCTCTTCCTTGAGTGATAAGATTGATGCTATTATGTCTATGCTTGTGAATGATAGGACAAATGTTGATCCTAATAATGTTCTGTTAGCTTCTTTGGTTGCTCAAAAAGAACATGTTGATGTGAATTTCATTAAAAATAACAATTATAATAATTCTAGGCCATATCCTGCTAATGGTAACTCTTATGGTAGATATGCTTCACCTAATGAGGAAAAGATGTTAGAAATTGAAAGATCCACCAAGAACTTTATGCAATCACAATATGAGCAAAATAAATTGTTTACTAAAACTATGAATGAGCAATCTACCTTGTTGAAGAATATAGGAAATCAACTTGAAAATCTGAATATGGAGATCTCTGGGTTGCAAACTAAACTTGCAAATGCTGAAAACAGAATCTCATATATGTCTGCGTCACAATCTTCTTTAATTAATAAAATGGCTGCTAAACCTGAGGATATAGATAATAAAACTGTTACTGCAGCAAATGCCATCCAAGTTAGAATTAATGGGAATATAAGATTGATGGCCGAATTGCGTGCTAGGTGGGAGAAAGAAGAAAATGAGAAAGAAGATAATATAGCTAAAGTTTGGACTATTACCACCACTAGTAATGCTAATGCTACACATGTTGCTGCACCTCCTACTAATAATGGTAAAAGAATTGGTGTAGGCAATGTTTCCACTTCTAATGCAAAGCGCAAAAAACTGCCTGAAACTGCTGAAACTGCTGAAACTGCTTGTGATAAAGCTGCTGAATTTTTTTCCAACATTAAGGATAATGATCCCATTGCTTTAGATTATAATGGTTTGGATTTTGATGATTGCCATATCTCTGAAGTTATAAAGTTCTTACAAAAACTTGCTAAGAGTCCTAATGCTAGTGCTATAAATTTGGCTTTCACAAAACATATTACAAATGCTCTCATAAAAGCTAGAGAAGAGAAACTAGAATGCGAAGCTTCTATTCCTAGAAAGATAGAGGATGGTTGGGAGCCCATCATTAAGATGAAGGTCAATGATTTTGATTGTAATGCTTTATGTGATCTTGGTGCAAGTATTTCCGTTATGCCTAAGAAAATCTATAATATGCTTGACTTGCCACCATTGAAAAATTGTTATTTGGATGTTAATCTTGCTGATAACTCTACAAAGAAACCTTTGGGGAGAGTTGATAATGTTCGCATTACCGTTAACAATAACCTTGTCCCCGTTGATTTTGTTGTCTTGGATATTAAATGCAATGCATTTTGTCCCATTATATTGGGAAGACCTTTTCTTCGAACTGTTGGTGCTATCATTGATATGAAGGAAGGTAATATTAAATATCAATTTCCTCTCAAGAAAGGTATGGAACACTTCCCTAGGAAGAGAATGAAGTTACCTTTTGATTCTATTATTAGAACAAATTATGATGTTGACACTTCGTCTCTTGATAATACTTGATACACACTTTCTGCGCCTAGCTGAAAGGCGTTAAAGAAAAGCGCTTATGGGAGACAACCCATGTTTTTACTACAGTACCTTTGTTTTATATTTGAGTCTTGGAAGTTGTTACTACTGTAGCAACCTCTCCTTATCTTAGTTTTTTTCATTGTTGTGCCAAGTAAAGTCGTTGATAGTAAGGTTCATACTAGATTTGGATTACTGCGCAGAAACAGATTTCTTTGCTGTCACGAATCTGGGCCTAATTCTCTGTAGGTAACTCAGAAAATTATGCCAATTTACGTGAGTGATCCTCAGATATGTATGCAACTTTCATTCAATTTGAGCATTTTCATTTGAGCAAGTATGGTGCCTCAATAAAATTCGTCTTTACGAACTGTTCTGTTTTGACAGATTCTGCCTTTTATTTCGCATTGCCTGTTTTGCTATGCTTGATGGATTTTTCGATTCCATTGACTTTCAGTAGCTTTGTGCAATGTCCAGAAGTGTTAAGAATGATCATGTCACCTCTGAACATGTAAATTTTAATTGTGCACTAACCCTCTAATGAGTTGTTTTGAGTTTGGTGTGGAGGAAGTTTTCAAGGATCAAGAGAGGAAGATGATACAATATGATCAAGGAGAGTGAAAGCTCTAAGCTTGGGGATGCCCCGGTGGTTCACCCCTGCATATATCAAGAAGACTCAAGCGTCTAAGCTTGGGGATGCCCAAGGCATCCCCTTCTTCATCGACAACATTATCAGGTTCCTCTAGTGAAACTATATTTTTATTCCATCACATCTTATGTACTTTGCTTGGAGCGCCGGTTTGTTTTTGTTTTTGTTTTTGTTTTTTTTGAATAAAATGGATCCTAGCATTCTTTGTGTGGGAGAGAGACCCGCTCCGCTGTTTCATATGGACAAGTATGTCCTTAGGCTTTACTCATAGTATTCATGGCGAAAGTTTCTTCTTCGTTAAATTGTTATATGGTTGGAATTGGAAAATGATACATGTAGTAGTTGCTATAATGTCTTGGATAATGTGATACTTGGCAATTGTTGTGCTCATGTTTAATCTCTTGCATCATATACTTTGCACCCATTAATGAAGAAATACATAGAGCTTGCTAAAATTTGGTTTGCATAATTGGTCTCTCTAAGGTCTAGATAATTTCTAGTATTGAATTTGAACAACAAGGAAGACGGTATAGAGTCTTATAATGTTTACAATATGTATTTTATGTGAGTTTTGCTGCACCGCTTCATCCTTGTGTTTGTTTCAAATAGCCTTGCTAGCCTAAACCTTGTATCGAGAGGGAATACTTCTCATGCATCCAAAATCCTTGAGCCAACCACTATGCCATTTGTGTCCACCATACCTACCTACTACATGGTATTTCTCCGCCATTCCAAAGTAAATTGCTTGAGTGCTACCTTTAAAATTTCCATTCTTCACCTTTGCAATATATAGCTCATGGGACAAATAGCCTAAAAACTATTGTGGTATTGAATCTGTACTTATGCACTTTATCTCTTATTAAGTTGCTTGTTGTGCGATAACCATGTTCCTGGGGACGCCATCAACTATTCTTTGTTGAATATCATGTGAGTTGCTATGCATGTTCGTCTTGTCTGAAGTAAGGGAGATTTACCACTAAAATGGTTAGAGCATGCATAATGTTAGAGAAGAACATTGGGCCGCTAACTAAAGCCATGATCCATGGTGGAAGTTTCAGTTTTGGACAAATATCCTCAAATCTCATATGAGAAAATTAATTGTTGCTACATGCTTATGCATAAAAGAGGAGTCCATTATCTGTTGTCTATGTTGTCCCGGTATGGATGTCTAAGTTGAGAATAATCAATAGCGAGAAATCCGATGCGAGCTTTCTCCTTAGACCTTTGTACAAAGGCATAGAGGTACCCCTTTGTGACACTTGGTTAAAACATGTGCATTGCGATGATAATCCAGGTAATCCGAGCTAATTAGGACAAGGTGCGGGCACTATTAGTATACTATGCATGAGGCTTGCAACTTGTAGGATATAATTTACATAACACATATGCTTTATTACTACCGTTAACAAAATTATTTCTTGTTTTCGAAATCAAAGCTCTAGCACAAATATAGCAATCGATGCTTTCCTCTTTGAAGGACCTTTATTTTACTTTTATTGTTGAGTCAGTCCACCTATCTCTCTCCACCTCAAGAAGCAAACACTTGTGTGAATTGTGCATTGATTCCTACATACTTGCATATTGCACTTGTTATATTACTTTACATTGACAACTATCCATGAGATATACATGTTATAAGTTGAAAGCAACCGCTGAAACTTCATCTTCCTTTGTGTTGCTTAAATGCCTCTACTATGAATTATTGCTTTATGAGTTAACTCTTATGGAAGATTTATTGATGCTTATCTTGAAGTACTATTTATGAAAAGTCTTTGCTATATGATTCATTTGTTTACTCATGTCATTTACATTGTTTGGATCGCTGCATTCATTACATATGCTTACAATAGTATGACCAAGATTATGATGGCATGTCACTCCAGAAATTATCTTTGTTATCGTTTACCTGCTCGGGACGAGCAGAAACTAAGATTGGGGATGCTGATACGTCTCCGACGTATCGATAATTTCTTATGTTCCATGCCACATTATTGATGATATCTACATGTTTTATGCATACTTTATGTCATATTTATGCATTTTCCGGCACTAACCTATTAACGAGATGTCAAGAGCGATTCTTGTTTTCTGCTATTTTTGGTTTCAGAAATCCTAGTAAGGAAATATTCTCGGAATTGGACGAAATCAACGCCCAGGGGCCTATTTTGCCACGAAGCTTCCAGAAGACCGAAGAGAAGACGAAGTGGGGCCACGAGGCGGCGCCACACTAGGGCGGCGCGGCCCAGGTGCTGGCCGCGCGGCCCTAGCGTGTGGGCCCCTCGTGACTCTCCCGACTCTGCCCTTCCGCCTACAAATAGCCTTCGTCGCGAAACCCCCAGTACCGAGAGCCACGATACGGAAAACCTTCCAGAGACGCCGCCGCCGCCAATCCCATCTCGGTGGATTCAGGAGATCGCCTCCGGCACCCTGCCGGAGAGGGGATTTATCTCCCGGAGGACTCTACACCGCCATGGTCGCCTCCGGAGTGATGAGTGAGTAGTTCACCCCTGGACTATGGGTCCATAGCAGTAGCTAGATGGTTGTCTTCTCCTCATTATGCTTCATTGTCGGATCTTGTGAGCTGCCTAACATGATCAAGATCATCTATCTGTAATGCTATATGTTGTGTTTGTTGGGATCCGATGGATAGAGAATACTATGTTATGTTGATTATCAATCTATGTGTTGTTTATGATCTTGCATGCTCTCCGTTACTAGTAAATGCTTTGGCCAAGTTGATGCTTGTAACTCCAAGAGGGAGTATTTATGCTCGATAGTGGGTTCATGTCTCCGTGAATCTGGGGGAGTGACAGAAGCCCCTAAGGTTATGGATGTGCTGTTGCCACTAGGGATAAAACATTGATGCTATGTCTGAGGATGTAGTTATTGATTACATTACGCACCATACTTAATGCAATTGTCTGTTGTTTGCAACTTAATACTGGAAGGGGTTCAGATGTTAACCTGAAGGTGGACTTTTTAGGCATAGATGCATGCTGGATAGCGGTCTATGTACTTTGTCGTAATGCCCAATTAAATCTCACAATACTCATCATATCATGTATGTGCATTGTCATGCCCTCTCTATTTGTCAATTGCCCAACTGTAATTTGTTCACCCAACATGCTATTTATCTTATGGGAGAGACACCTCTAGTGAACTGTGGACCCCGGTCCATTCCTTTACATCGAATACAATCTACTGCAATACTTGTTCTACTATTCTCTGCAAACAATCATCATCCACACTATACATCTAATCCTTTGTTACAGCAAGCCGGTGAGATTGACAACCTCACTGTTTCGTTGGGGCAAAGTACTTTGGTTGTGTTGTGCAGGTTCCACGTTGGTGCCGGAATCCCTGGTGTTGCGCCGCACTACATCTCGCCGCCATCAACCTTCAACGTGCTTCTTGACTCCTACTGGTTCGATAAACCTTGGTTTCTAACTGAGGGAAACTTACTGCTGTACGCATCACACCTTCCACTTGGGGTTCCCAACGGTCGCGTGCTGTACGCGTGTCAGGCGGGTCCACACAACAAGTGTGTTTCATACCTGACCTTCTCCAGGTCATTGCATCCTACAATATTGAGCTTCCGCTCAGTGTCCATCAACCAATCCTTCGCGTCCATTGGTTCGGGCGCGTATGCGAAGGATATTGGCTTAGTATTCTGGAAGTCCGACAGAGTGACTCCCTGATTGTCTGGCCTCTCCACCCTGTTCTGCTGAAGCAGCTCCTGGAAGAACTTGTTTTGCTGCTCCATAGTCATACGTTGCCTTTCCTCCAACATTTGCATGTATTGGAGGAAATTCTGCTGCGTCATGGGTGGTGGTGGTGGTGGAAACTGGTTTCTGGCTGCTTCATCAGCCTCTTCCTTCTGCTTGGCCTCGTGCTCGATGCGCTGTGCTTCACTCTCCTCACCCGTTACTCCCGACATATCCCCCTAGTTCTGCAACACAAAGTGGTACTCATAGTTACTCCATGCGCAAGTTTTCTGAGCTCAACTTTGTGCACAGAACTAGTCACGCAATGGAAATCAAGAAGCAAATCCAAATCATACAAAACATATACCATATATATACATAAGTGGTTTTATTACAATACTCAGTAACGATGTGAGTATGCAAACTCACTTATTGAAGTATATGTACAAATTTCTACAAAATATTACATACTACAATGTAGTCTCGCCTCCCTTGGTGGTCTCTAGTCGTGCTTTACTCCCGGTACATCCCAGGCTTCCATCCGGTCGAACGTGTAGTCCTCCTGATAGAATCTGGAACGTAGGGTCTTCCCGTCGGCTGGTAGTCGGAATCAGAGGATGAGCCTAGAGAGAAATCTGTGTTCATGAACTGATTATTCAAAACATCATAATCCACCCTCCGGGTGTACTCCCCTGTGACTCCGCCATAGGTATTTCCTCCATCAGTATCCGACTCAATCAGTATAGGATACTCCTCATAGTCTCCCCTATTATACTGATTGTTCTGGAACTGGGTTGTGGCGTCCTCATTCATCTCCGAATTATCTCTGACTGGATCACCAGAATTTCCCGTGTCTGACCCCCAACGCCAACCTGTTGAGTTCTCTATAGGAGTCTCGGAACGCTGATGGTTTCCGGATTCCTCTCCACCCTTATATCCTCCATGGAAACTACTAGGATAGTACCTAGGTGTAATGGGTGTGATTTGTTGTTCGGGATGGTCAATACTAATGTAATCACCAGCTGAATAAACTGGTGTGTGAACCTCATTCTCCATTGGTTCCTTCCCCTTAGTCTCCTCCTTCGGCTCAGTGAATTCTTCTAACATTGTATCAATCGCACCCGACAGATGTCGGTTCAACTGAAAGAACAATGACAGAAGGTTGCGGCTGTTATCCATGTATTTAGCGGCTTCTGCTGGTTTGCGCTTAGCAAACTTGAAGTGGTTAAGCATAGGATCATCTTCCTCCTCCATATGAGGAATGTGTGCGAATTCGGAACCCATAAGCTCCTTCGTCTTATGCTCCCAAATATCAGTGATGGCTCTCATTATGGCTATGTGGTAGGCTGTTTGGATAGTTCTAGCCTCACCTGCTGGCATCACGATGCTCATTCCTAGGGATTCTGGAAGTCTTAGTCCTACCCTACACTTCGCCAATACTGTACCGTCGTAGTACATATATTTCATTACTTGGATCTGGGGATCGCACCCAAATTCAAGTAATATGGCTCGAAGAATGTCTGCGAGTCCTCCGTCATAGTCACTTAATGTTGACTCCATCACTTTCACGTTACGTCCCGAACGTGAACTTGCCATAGTTGGCTGTAGAATAGAAAGAATATAATATTAGTAATGATGCATCATAATAGAGATAATAAAGAATTATCGCACTAAAAGATATGATCGTTTTATTCTCAAGTGAATATACACCATATTTTTAGAGAATTCCTTACTAATCCTATTTGACTCCTAACGTTCTGTCCCATTTACTAGGTTCCAACCTAAGGTCAAAGCTTTTGCTCTGATACCAACTGTGGTGACCCTGCATACCACTGCATGTTGTAGTATGCCAGTCGTTGATATAACATTCACGAAGTACCAATCCGCAAATATTACATCCCTCAGAGTAGTACAACAGAACATAGCAGGTCCATAACTCATTCATTTATTATTACAAGCAACATGTACATATCATCTCGGAGCTCCTCTTGGGTCCTAAGAGGGATACTCCTGGGTTCGAGGCGAACCCAACTTAGCTTACAATATAAGAGTCTTACTAGGTTGTACATTTATTCTCCTCGAGCAGTTAAGTACTAAGAGTTCGTACTGCTCGGATACTACTACTACTACTTGGTAGGTCTACACGTGCTCTCCTCTGGAACCTTCCCCGGTTCCGTAGACTATGAGGTAGTCTACACCTTCAACACCTCCAGAGAGGTTTGGTTCTTCATAGCCGATGACTTCGACTCCTTCAGGGTCGTCGTTGTCCTCCTCCAGTCGATTCAGACAGTCTAAGCAGGGGATTTAAGAGTGGTATGAGTACGAGCGTACTCAACAAGTTCATTATAGAAAAGAGGTGTTTAATGCACTAGCTACGATATTAGACCAGAAAGTCTAATACCAATGCAGGTTTTGATAAACATTTCTTCAATAGGTTGCTTTTATTCCAAAGAACTATGTCCGTCAGCCTTCACCGGTTTAGTAGAACTTCATGGAGTTCCTTTCCGGCAGCGTTCGCAGTTCCAAATCCCGGAACAGGGAGTGACAGGTCACGATTCATTTACACTCTGCAGAGGTGTGTTGCTTTACCCATAAGAGATCTTAACCTTGGTGCCAACCGGGCAGCTTTCCCGTCCACACTTCCTTCGGTGTGAGGCCCGGTATAAGGTCATAGCCAATCATATTCCTCCGCTACCTCGCGCACCCACCCTTTGTTGCATACCCCGACCCTGGGTCCTCGCCGGTCCTCTTACACCAATTAAGGATGGACCCCGACCGCGACAACAGTTCTGGGCTCTACCATAAACTCCTTCGCCGGTAGCTACAACCCATCATAGACCGCATTACCGTGGGGAATCAGAATGGGATCCCCACCCTCCGGTTGTTCTCGCAAGATACAACTGCTACGGTAAGCGCATCCATTGATGTACAAGAGGTGGAAATACGATTGACTATTCCGTCCCACTCCATATCTTATGGTTAACACGGTTATTACGGCACAAGAATCACTGGGCGACATTTGTTGTTTAATCCTAGATGGATAAAAATGTAGGATAACGTTGCATAGAAAACAAAAAATTTCCTACCGCGAACACGCAATCCAAGCCAAGATGCAATCTAGAAGACAGTAGCAACGAGGGGTTTATCGAATCTCACCCTTGAAGAGATTCCAAAGCCTACAAGATGAGGCTCTTGTTGCTGCGGTAGACGTTCACTTGCCGCTTGCAAAAGCGCGTAGAAGATCTTGATCACCGGCGCCACGAACGGGCAGCACCTCCGTACTCGGTCACACGTTCGGTTGTTGATGAAGACGACGTCCACCTCCCGTTCCAGCGGGCAGCGGAAGTAGTAGCTCCTCTTGAATCCGACAGCACGACGGCGTGGTGTCGGTGGTGGTGGAGAAATCCGGCGGAGCTTCATTTAAACGTGCGGGATGTGGTGGAGGAGAGAGGCCGCTAGGGTTTGGGGAGAGGGGGCGCCGGCCACTATAGGGGTGCGGCCACCTTGTGGTTCTTGGGTGGCCGGCCCCCTCCCCTTGACCCCTCATTATATAGGTGGAAGCCCCAAGTGTTGGACTACAAGTCTCCGAATAAGACCCGAAACCAAAACATTCCATGTGATAGGGAAACCTACCCAAGGTGGGAATCCCACTTGGGGTGGGATTCCCCCTTTCCATGTGGGGGGGTGGCCGGCCCCATAGGGGGAGTCCACTTGGGACTCCTCCCCCTCTAGGTTTGGCCGGCCATGGAGGTCCGGGACTCCACCTTCCTTGGTGGTTTCTTCCGGACTTTTCTAGAACCTTCTAGAACCGTCCATAGAACCTTCCGGATCATTTTAAATCACATAAAATGACTTCCTATATATGAATCTTATTCTCCGGACCATTCCGGAACTCCTCGTGATGTCCGGGATCTCATTCGGGACTCCGAACAAATATTCGAACTCCATTCCATATTCAAGTTCTACCATTTCAACATCCAACTTTAAGTGTGTCACCCTACGGTTCGTGAACTATGCGGACATGGTTGAGTACTCACTCCGACCAATAACCAATAGCGGGATCTGGAGATCCATAATGGCTCCCACATATTCAACGATGACTTTAGTGATCGAATGAACCATTCACATACGATACCAATTCCCTTTGTCACGTGATATTTTACTTGTCCGAGGTTTGATCATCGGTATCACTTCATACCTTGTTCAACCTCGTCTCCTGACAAGTACTCTTTACTCGTACCGTGGTATGTGGTCTCTTATGAACTTATTCATATGCTTGCAAGACATTAGACGACATTCCACCGAGAGGGCCCAGAGTATATCTATCCGTCATCGGGATGGACAAATCCCACTGTTGATCCATATGCCTCAACTCATACTTTCCGGATACTTAATCCCACCTTTATAACCACCCATTTACGCAGTGGCGTTTGGTGTAATCAAAGTACCTTTCCGGTATAAGTGATTTACATGATCTCATGGTCATAAGGACTAGGTAACTATGTATTGAAAGCTTATAGCAAATAACTTAATGACGTGATCTTATGCTACGCTTAATTGGGTGTGTCCATTACATCATTCATATAATGACATAACCTTGTTATTAATAACATCCAATGTTCATGATTATGAAACTAATCATCCATTAATCAACAAGCTAGTTAAGAGGCATACTAGGGACTTCTTTGTTGTCTACATATCACACATGTATCAATGTTTCGGTTAATACAATTATAGCATGGTATATAAACATTTATCATAAACATAAAGATATAAAATAATAACCACTTTATTATTGCCTCTAGGCATATCTCCTTCAGTCTCCCACTTGCACTAGAGTCAATAATTTAGATTACATTGTAATATACCTAACACCCATGGCATTCTGGTGTTGGTCATGCTTTGCCCTAGGGAGAGCTTTAGTCAACGGATCTGCTACATTCAGATCAGTGTGTACTTTGCAAATATTTACTTCTCCATCTTCGATGTATTCGCGAATCGAGTGGTAACGCAGCTTGATATGCTTCAGCCTCTTGTGTGACCTTGGCTCTTGTGCATTGGCGATGGCACCCATGTTATCACAGTAAATGATTAATGGGTCCAATGCACTAGGAACCACACCGAGCTCTACAATGAACCTCTTCATCCATACCGCTTCGATGAAGCCTCACGGGCCGCTTATTTACTCTGATTCTGTTGAAGACTTCGCCACCGTGCACCGCTTCGAGCTTGCCCAGCTTATCGCAGCACCATTCAATATAAACACGTACCCAGACCGTGACTTAGAGTCATCAGGGATCGTTGTTCCAACTTGCATCGGTGTAACCATTTACAACGAGCTCTTGGTCACCTCCATAACAAAGAAACATATCCTTAGTTCTTTTCAAGTACTTCAGGATATTCTTGACCGCTGTCCAGTGTTCCATTCCTGGATCACTTTGATATCTGCTAGTCAAACTAACAGCATGCGCTATATCCGGTCTAGTACATAGCATGGCATACATGATAGATCCTACTACCGAGGCATAGGGGATATTACTCATCCTTTCTCTTTCTTCTGCCGTAGCCGGTCCTTGAGTCTTACTCAAGACCTTGCCTGGTAACATAGGTAAGAACCCTTTCTTACTTTCGTCCATTCTAAACTTCTTTAGAATCTTGTCCAGATATGTACTCTGTGATAGCCCTATTAGGCGTCTTGATCTATCTCTATAAATCTTGATGCCTAATATATACGATGCTTCACCAAGGTCTTTCATTGAAAAACTATTATTCAAATAACCTTTTACACTACTTAATAGTTCTATATCATTCCCGATCAATAATATGTCATCTACATATAATATCAGGAATGCTACAGAGCTCCCACTCACTTTCTTGTAAATACAGGCCTCTCCATGACACTGTATAAACCCGAAGTCTTTGATCACCTTATCAAAGCGTCGGTTCCAACTTCTTGATGCTTGCTTTAGTCCATAGATTGAACGCTGAAGTTTGCATACTTTGTCAGCATTTTTAGGATCGACAAAACCTTTGGGTTGTAGCATATACAACTCTTCCTCAATGTCTCCATTAAGGAACGCCGTTTTGACATCCATCTGCCAAATCTCATAATCGAAAAATGCAGCTATTGCTAACAAAATCCTCACAGATTTTAGCTTTGCTACAGGTGAGAAAGTCTCATCGTAGTCAACTCCTTGAATTTGTCGGAAACCTTTTGCGACAAGTCGAGCTTTATAGACAGTAATATTACCATCAGCATCTGTTTTTCTCTTGAAGATCCATTTATTCTCGACAGCCTTTCGTCTATCAGGTAAGTCTACCAAAGTCCATACTTTGTTATCATACATGGATCCCATTTCGGATTTCATGGCTTCTTGCCATTTGTTGGAATCTGGGCTCATCATCGCTTCTTCATACGTCGCAGGGTCCTCATCATTGTTATCCACAATCATGACATTTAGACAAGGATCATACCAATCAGGAGTGGCACGTTCCCTTGTCGATCTGCGAGGTTCGTAGTTTCCTCGTTCGAAGTTTCATGATCATTATCATTAGCTTCCTCTCGTTGCCGGTGTAGGCGGTACATGTACAACTTCCTGCATCGCGCTACTCTGATCAACGAGTATAGATTCATCAATCTCATCGAGTTCTACTTTTCTTCCAGTCACTTCTTTAGTGAGAAATTCTTTCTCAAGAAAGGTTCCGTTCTTAGCAACAAATATTTTGCCTTCGGATTTGTGATAGAAAGTGTACCCTATAGTTTCCTTAGGGTATCCTATGAAGACGCATTTCTCCGCTTTGGGTTCTAGCTTGTCCGGTTGTAACTTCTTTACATAGGCTTCGCAACCCCAAACTTTAAGGAACGACAGCTTAGGTTTCTTATTAAACCATAATTCATACGGTGTCGTTTCTACGGATTTTGATGGTGCTCTATTTAAAGTGAATGCGGCTGTCTCTAATGCATAACTCCAAAATGATAAAGGCAAATCAGTAACAGACATCATAGAACGAACCATATCTAAGAGAGTTCGATTACGACGTTCGGACACACCGTTTCGTTGTGGTGTTCCCGGCGGTGTCAATTGTGAAAGTATTCCGCATTTCTTTAAATGCATGCCAAAGTCATAACTCAGATATTCACCTCCACGATCAGATCGTAGAAATTTAATCTTCTTGTTACGTTGATTTTCTACTTCACTTTGGAATTCCTTAAACTTCTCGAAAGTTTCGGATTTATGTTTCATGAAATAGATATACCCATATCTACTCAGATCATCTGTGAAGGTTAGAACATAACGATAACCACCGCGATGCTACACTCATTGGTCCGCACACATCGGTATGTATGATTTCCAATAAGTCAGTAGCTCGCTCCATCATACCAGAAAATGGAGTCTTAGTCATTTTACCCATTAGACATGCTTCGCATCTATCAAGTGACTCAAAGTCAAGTGATTCAAGTAATCCATCGGTATGGAGTTTCTTCATGCGTTTCACTCCAATATGACCAAGACGACAAGTTGCCACATATAAGTAGAATTATCATTCAATTTAATTCGCTTAGCATCAATGTTATGTATATGCGTATCACTACTATCGAGATCTAACAGAAATAAGCCATTCTTTTCAGGTGCTCGACCATAAAAGATATTATTCATAAAAATAGAACAACCATTATTCTCAGACTTGAATGAATAACCGTCTTGCATTAAACAAGATCCAGATATAATGTTCATGCTCAACGCGGGTACAAAATAACAATTATTTAGGCTTAAAACTAATCCCGAAGGTAGATGTAGAGGAAGTGTGCCGACAGCGATCACATCGACTTTGGATCCATTTCCAACGCGCATCGTCACTTCATCTTTCAGTAGTCTTCGTTTATTCTTTAGTTCCTGTTTCGAGTTACAAATATGAGCAACCGAACCAAGATCAAATACTCGCTTACTAGAACGAGAACCATGAGATAAACATCTATAACATGTATATCAGATATACCTTCTTTCTTCTTCTTGACAAGGCCGCTCTTCAGATCAGCCAGATACTTGGAGCAATTACGCTTCCAGTGTCCCTTCTCCTTGCAGTAATAGCACTCAGCATCAGGCTTAGGGCCGTTCTTAGGTTTTATAGGAGGCGTGGCAGCTTTCTTGCCACTCTTCTTGAATTTTCCCTTAGACTTGCCCTGTTTCTTGAAACTGGTGGTCTTGTTGACCATCAACACTTGGTGCTCTTTCTTGATCTCAATCTCAGCAGCTTTTAGCATGCCAAAAAGTTCAGGTAACTCCTTGTTCATGTTCTGCATATTGTAGTTCATCACAAAGTTCTTGTAACTTGGTGGCAGTGATTGAAGGACACGATTAATCCTCACGTTAGGAATCACTATTCCCAAGTCACTGAGTTTCTTCGCATGCCCGGTCATGGCGAGCATGTGCTCACTAACGGAGCTGCCTTCTTCCATCATACAGCTGAAGAAATGTTTCGATGCTTCATAGCATTCCACGGCCGCATGAGTCTCAAAAATAGCTTTCAGCTCTTTCATCAACTCATGAGGATCGTGGTGCTCAAAACGTTTTTTGAAGATCGGATTCCAGACTGCACAGGATGGCACACTGAACTTGAGAGTACCGAGTTTTCCGAGTCTCGTAAACAGCTTTTACTTCATCGGTTTCAGTTTCTGCAGGAGGGTCACCTAGCGGTGCATCAAGCACATATTGCAGATTTCCGCCAGAGAGGAAGATCCTCACATGACGGAACCAGTTGGTGAAGTTGCTACCGTTGCTCTTAAGCTATTCTGTCTCTAGGAACTGGTTAAAATTGATTGGGGACGCCATCTCTACAACATATATTTGCAAAAGTTTAGACTAAGTTTATGACAAATTGAGTTCAAATTTTAATTCAATATAATTAAAAATCTAGGTGAACTCCCACTCAAAACAATATCCCTCGCATTGTCTTAGTGATCACACGAACCAAATCCACCGCACCTAAGTCCGATCATCACGAGACAAGGTGTGATTTCAATGGCGAACACTCAAAGTGTTCATCATATCAACCATATGATTCATGCTCTACCTTTCGGTATCACGTGTTCCGAGACCATGTCTGTACATGCTAGGCTCGTCAAGACCACCTTAGTATCCGCATGTGCAAAAACTGTCTTGCACCCGTTGTATGCACTTGTTGATTCTATCACACCCGATCATCATGAGATGCTTCGAAACAACAAGTCTTGGCAACGGTGCTACTAAGGATGAACACTTTATTATCTTGAGATTTTAGTGAGGGATCATCTTATAATATTACCGTCGCGATCTAAGCAAAATAAGATGCATAAAAGGATTAACATCACATGCAGTTCATATGTGATATGATATGGCCCTTTTGTCTTTGCGCCTTTGATCTTCATCTCCAAAGCACGGACATGATCTCCATCATCTTCGGGCATGATCTCCATCATCGTCGGCGTAGCGTCAAGGTTAATGGCGCCGTCTTCATGATTGTCCTCCATGTAGCAACTATTACAACTACTTTGAAATACTACTCAACATGAAATTTAAAGACAACCATAAGGCTCCTGCCGGTTGCCACAATACAATAATGATCATCTCATACATATTCATCATCACATTATGGCCATATCACATCACCAAACCCTGCAAAAACAAGTTAGACGTCTCTGATTTGGTTTGCATATTTTACGTGGTTTAGGGTTTTCGAGAGAGATCTAATCTACCTACGAACATGAACCACAACGTTGATACTAATGTTGTCAATAGAAGAGTAAATTGAATCTTCACTATAGTAGGAGAGACAGACACCCGCAAAGCCTCTTATGCAATACAAGTTGCATGTCGAATGAGGAACAAGTCTCATGAACGCGGTCATGTAAAGTTAGTCCGAGCCGCTTCATCCCACTATGCCACAAAGATGCAAAGTACTCAAACTAAAGATAACAAGAGCATCAACGCCCACAAACCATTGTGTTCTACTCGTGCAACCATCTATGCATAGACACGGCTCTGATACCACTGTAGGATAACGTTGCATAGAAAACAAAAAATTTCCTACCGCGAACACGCAATCCAAGCCAAGATGCAATCTAGAAGACGGTAGCAACGAGGGGTTTATAGAGTCTCACCCTTGAAGAGATTCCAAAGCCTACAAGATGAGGCTCTTGTTGCTGCGGTAGACGTTCACTTGCCGCTTGCAAAAGCGCGTAGAAGATCTTGATCACCGGCGCCACGAACGGGCAGCACTTCCGTACTCGGTCACACGTTCGGTTGTTGATGAAGACGACGTCCACCTCCCGTTCCAGCAGGCAGCGGAAGTAGTAGCCCCTCTTGAATCCGACAGCACGACGGCGTGGTGTCGGTGGTGGTGGAGAAATCCGGCGGAGCTTCGCTTAAGCGTGCGGGATGTGGTGGAGGAGAGAGGCCGCTAGGGTTTGGGGAGAGGGGGCGCCGGCCACTATAGGGGTGCGGCCACCTTGTGGTTCTTGGGTGGCCGGCCCCCTCCCCTTGGCCCCTCATTATATAGGTGGAAGCCCCAAGTGTTGGACTACAAGTCTCCGAATAAGACCCGAAAACAAAACCTTCCATGTGATAGGGAAACCTACCCAAGGTGGGAATCCCACTTGGGGTGGGATTCCCCCTTTCCATGTGGGGGGGGGGGGGGGGGGGTGGCCGGCCCCAAAGGGGGAGTCCACTTGGGACTCCTCCCCCTCTAGGTTTGGCCGGCCATGGAGGTGGAGTCCCGGAGGGACTCCACCTTCCTTGGTGGTTTCTTCCGGACTTTTCTAGAACCTTCTAGAACCTTCCATAGAACCTTCCGGATCATTTTAAATCACATAAAATGACTTCCTATATATGAATCTTATTCTCCGGACCATTCCGGAACTCCTCGTGATGTCCGGGATCTCATCCGGGACTCCGAACAAATATTCGAACTCCATTCCATATTCAAGTTCTACCATTTCAACATCCAACTTTAAGTGTGTCACCCTACGGTTCGTGAACTATGCGGACATGGTTGAGTACTCACTCCGACCAATAACCAATAGCGGGATCTGGAGATCCATAATGGCTCCCACATATTCAACGATGACTTTAGTGATCGAATGAACCATTCACATACGATACCAACTAGGAAATTTGCCCGTGCGTTGCTACGGTTTTTTATGTATTATATTAGATAAAAAATCATTGGCAATATAGCCACAACAAATTATGAGTGATTGTCCATGTAGTCAACTATTATACATTTACTGATTTCTAAAAATCCATCACGTAGCTCAATGCACTGCTGCATTATGGTATGAAATATATTCCATTCACTATTATAAATCAGTTTGGACCAAGAATTGAGCGTGGCTACGTGCCGACGTCTACGGGTTGGTCAATAATTAAAGTTATTTCTTGTAGTTGTCAGCCAACCATTCGAAACTGGCGCTCTTTCTTGATCGTTAATATATTCATGTCTAGAAATGCCTACTGAAAGTAAAATGAGTTATCAATCTGTGTATACTTTTATCATTAGCACTGTGTGTAGAAGTGAATTGTATATCTGAAATTTCCAAGATCGAGACACATTTTAATACCATTTTCATCACATGGTACCTGCGTGATTTTTTCGGCACTTCCCACATTCAGAATGATTGTACCAGAACCAATGGAATAAGATGATAGAAAAAAAGCTACGTGTGAGAAACTGAAGAAGAGGTTGAACACAGTTTTTCAATCCCCAAACTTAGTTTGCAAAGCCATTCTAGAAATGCTTACTAAAACTAAAATGAGTTATCAATCTGTGTGTACTTTTATCATTACGACTGTGTGTAGAAGTGAATTGTATATCCGAAATCTACGAAGCCGAGACATAGTTTAAGAATATTTTTATCATATAGTACCTGCATGACTTTTTCGACACTTTGCACATTTACATATTCAGAATGATTGTATCAGAACCAATGGAATGAGATAGAAAATTTTATGTGTGAGGAACTGAAGCTGAGGTCGAACACAATTCTTTCTATCCTCAAACTTAGTTTGCAAAGGCAAAAGATACAGATCAATAAACCATGGAACAAAAGTTTCTGAATTCTACTTTGACATCCACCCAAGCGGTGTTTGCTGAATCGCAGGCAGCATAACCAACAGGCGGGACGCGCAAAGGACATCGATGCCCAGGCACGGAGGCGCCGCTGACAATGCGCACACACATCACGCAGCAAAAGCCTTCCTCCTGGATCTATTTTCCTTGACCGAATTTTTGTAGCACACATCACACACACACATATCAGGAAACAATTCCGGCCGCTAGGTCCAAGAATCGGTCCAACATTCTTTCTGCATCTTCCCAGAAGGAGGCGGTCGTCCTTGCACAAGCAGCTCTCCTCCACAAATCTGAATCGAGTCTGTAAGTCGTGCTGGAATTGAGGTAGCAGAGGAGCGCCTCCACTTCCAGGCCCGCCTCGCCGCAGAGAACCCAGGTGGCGTCGTACACATAAAGACCGCGCATCACCTCTTGATGGAGCGTTTTCTCATCTGGATAGATACGGCGACCGGCGGACACGCGGATTACGGCGAATTTTCGAACCCCTGCGGCACCGCCGTTGGGGAGGAAGTCGAGCGCCACGACGCGGCGAGCTCGGACAACGCGGGCAGCCCTAGGAACTCTGCACTAAGACCAGGGCCGAGCCTTCGCACCTGCCTTCGTAGTAAGGGAACGCCGACCGCCACGCGATCCACTTCCAGGAGCACTGTGATCGACGCGGATTGGGGGCTTGAACGTGCAGGTTTGTGGGAGAAAGGTTTGATTTTTTTTCCTTCGATGGATAACGCTTCGGGGTAATTGGCGGTGGCAGGTATGTAATTCAGATGAAACTTAGGGGCAATAAAAAAACGTACCATCACCATCCATCACGTCCGATTGCAATTTAATAGTAAAGATTTCCTTTGTCACGTGATATTTTACTTGTCCGAGGTTTGATCATCGGTATCACTTCATACCTTGTTCAACCTCGTCTCCTGACAAGTACTCTTTACTCGTACCGTGGTATGTGGTCTCTTATGAACTTATTCATATGCTTGCAAGACATTAGACGACATTCCACCGAGAGGGCCCAGAGTATATCTATCCGTCATCGGGATGGACAAATCCCACTGTTGATCCATATGCCTCAACTCATACTTTCCGGATACTTAATCCCACCTTTATAACCACCCATTTACGCAGTGGCGTTTGGTGTAATCAAAGTACCTTTCCGGTATAAGTGATTTACATGATCTCATGGTCATAAGGACTAGGTAACTATGTATTGAAAGCTTATAGCAAATAACTTAATGACGTGATCTTATGCTACGCTTAATTGGGTGTGTCCATTACATCATTCATATAATGACATAACCTTGTTATTAATAACATCCAATGTTCATGATTATGAAACTAATCATCCATTAATCAACAAGCTAGTTAAGAGGCATACTAGGGACTTCTTTGTTGTCTACATATCACACATGTATCAATGTTTTGGTTAATACAATTATAGCATGGTATATAAACATTTATCATAAACATAAAGATATATAATAATAACCACTTTATTATTGCCTCTAGGGCATATCTCCTTCAAAAAACCCTTGCAATGGAACCTCCTGTAGGGATTCGTAGCATAGAAAACAAAAAATTTCCCACCGCGAGAACGCAATCCAAGCCAAGATGCAATCTAGAAGATGGGAACAACGAGGGGATGAACGAGACTAACCCTTCAAGATTTCCAAAGCCTACAAGAGGAGGCTCTCGTTGCTGCGGTAGACGATCACTTGCCGCTTTCAAAAGCGCGTAGAAGATCTTGACGGTGCCACAATCGGGCAGCACCTCCGTACTCGGTCACACGTTCGGTGTTGATGAAGACGACGTCCTTCTCCCCGTTCCAGCGGGGAGCGGAAGTAGTAGATCCTCCTTGGAATCCCGGCAACACGACGGCGTGGTGGCGGTGTCGATGGAGATCTCCGGCGGAGCTTCGCTAAGCGTATGCGGGAGATGTGGTGGAGGAGGAGCGCTAGGGTTTGGGAGAGGGGGTCTAGGGCGTCGGCCACTTGGGGCTGCGGCCTAGGAGGGCTTGGTGTGGCCGGCCCCTCCCCTATGCCCCTCATTATATAGGTGGAAGCCCCAAGAGTTGTATCCCAAGTCTTCGAATAAGACCCCAACACCAAAACCTACCTTTGGTGGGAAACCTACTCAGGATGAGAGTCCCACTCTAGGTGGGATTCCCACCTTTCCTTGAGGGAGGGTGGCCGGCCACCTCAGGTGGAGCCCACCTGGGACTCCTCCCTTAGGGTTTGGCCGGCCAAGCTTGTGGAGTCCCTCCGGGACTCCACCTTCCATAGTGCCTTTCTTCCGGACTTTTCTAGAACCTTCTAGAACCTGCCATAAATGCATCGGATCATTTCCAAACTTGGAATATGACTTCCTATATATGAATCTTATTCTCCGGACCATTCCGGAACTCCTCGTGATGTCCTGGATCCCATCCGAGACTCCTAACAAAACTTCGAACTCCATTCCATATTCCATATCTACTTAAATGACATCAAACCTTAAGTGTGTCACCCTACGGTTCGCGAACTATGTAGACATGGTTGAGACTTCTCTCCGACCAATAACCAATAGCGGGATCTGGAGATCCATAATGGCTCCCACATATTCAACGATGACTTTAGTGATCGACTGAACCATTTACATACGATACCGATTCCCTTTGTCACGCGATATTTTACTTGTCCGAGGTTTGATCATCGGTATCTCTATACCTCGTTCAACCTCGTCTCATGACAAGTACTCTTTACTCGTACCGTGGTATGTGGTCTCTTATGAACCATTTATATGCTTGCAAGCTATTAGACGACATTCCACCGAGAGAGCCCAGAGTATATCTATCCGTCATCGGGATGGACAAATCCCACTGTTGATCCATATGCCTCAACTCATACTTTCCGAATACTTAATCCCATCTTTATAACCACCCATTTACGCAGTGGCATTTGATGTAATCAAAGTACCTTTCCGGTATAAGTGATTTACATGATCTCATGGTCGAAAGGACTAGGTAACTATGTATTGAAAGCTTATAGCAAATAACTTAATGACGTGATCTTATGCTACGCTTAATTGGGTGTGTCCATTACATCATTCATATAATGACATAACCTTGTTATTAATAACATCCAATGTTCATGATCACGAAACCATGATCATCTATTAATCAACAAGCTAGTTATACAAGAGGCTTACTAGGGACTCTTTGTTGTTCACATAACACACATGTATCAATGTTTCGGTTAATACAATTATAGCATGGTATGTAAACATTATCATAAACACAAAGATATATTATAATAACCATTTTATTATTGCCTCTTGGGCATATCTCCAACACCTCCACCATATCAACACAATCCATGGTCCATTGCCCACCACTTAGTCATATTCATAGTTATGAAAATAGTGGTTTTGCTTTTTATGCAATAGTGATAAACATAGTACTTTGCAAGTAATTTGATAAAATACTCAAATGACATGAGCAAGTGATGAACTTGCCTGAACACTGCAAAGTGTTGCACTTGGATGGTGTGGACTGACTCTTGTCCTCTGTTGCTGAAAAATAGCATCATTGTCCGATAAGGGCAATGGTTAAAGAAGCAATTATGCATGATTCAGCTTTTAGGGTTGTTCCCCCCTTCCGGTGTTTTTATCATTTCATGTGAGAGGTTAATACTAAGAATGATTTAGGGGTACTCTGTTTAGGGTAAAATACAACCTTGAAATGTTGTCAAGGTGTTTTTAAAATCCAAAAGCATTAATGGACTTATTTTCATTATGGAAGATATAAGGTGTGATTTAAATGATTATTTTAATCATCAAATTAGGACTTAATAATGCTTGTTTTCAAAAAATCCATTTCATATTTTATTATGATAGAGAATTTTATCCTGAGTGGTTTTCATATTTTTAATTATTTTTTTAGAGCTATATTTATTTTATAAAATTATGTGAAAGATTTTACTTAAATGGGCATTTATGAAATGCCAAAAATGCCCTCGGACCCACCTGTCAGGGTGAACCCGAGTGGCTTGGGCTCAACCCCGTTGGCCTGGTCCGGCCCACTCGGTCGCCCTCACTTCCTCTTCTCTCCCTCGCGAAACCCTAATCCCCCGAGCTCTGGCGACTCCCGCGTTGCCGCCGCCTTCGCCGATTTACTCCGGCCAACTCCGGCCGTCGCCGTCGGCGAGATGTGGCGCATCTGAACCGCCGTTCGATGGCGCTTCAGATCCACCGCGTCGATCTATGTTTCGCCGCCTCCTCGACTCGTCCCCATCGCCTCTGCTCGCCTGCCGTGGTGTGCCGCGGCGATTTCGTCGCCGCCGACGCTCCTGGCGCCGTGGCGCAGCTGTGTGCCTCGCCGTGGTTGCGCGGGCGTTGCGGCGAGGTGGTGCCTGGCTGGGCTTGGCCTGGCGCCGCCATTCGCCTGGCGTGTGCCGCCGTGCCGCCATGGCCGTGTTCCTCTCCGCTTCACCTGTAAGTTTATTCCTCCTCCTCCCTCCTCTGTTACCTGTTCTACTCTCTTCTCTCCTCCTCCTCTTCGTCTAGCTCGGCCACTGGCCTGCTTCTCCATGTGGAGATGCTTGCCGTGCCGATGTACTGTTGCTGCTACGCTTCTGTGGCCTTGCGTCATGCCAGCCCTGGTGCTGTGCTAGCTGCTGCGCCGTGCTGGGCTAGGCATGCTGCTGCGCTACTGCTGCTGTGCTTGTGCTGACATGTGTATGTTGTTGCTGTGCTGTGCTGTTCTTGCTCCATTACTTGCTATTGCAACTCATGAGCTCTTGCTCATGAGCATGCTGTGGTGCTTTGTTTAATTTAGTGGCTCCTACTGTTGCTCTGTATACCATGCCTCTCCTGTATATGCATTTGCTTGCCCCTGGCTTGATCATGTTGCATGATCCTTGCCTTTGGCAAGTGCCAGTGCTCCTGATGTGCTATTATCTGTGCTCTAATTCATGGACATGCTCAATTGAGCCTAATTGTTGAATTAACTGCTCCCTCCTTTGATGGAGTGCTTCTAGATACAATTGTGCTGCCTAAATTCACTTATCTGTGATACAATTGTTCAGTTATATGTTTGATTTAATTATCTGTCCATGTGTTAATACTTGGAATGGGTTCTAGCATGCTGTAACATGCTCTAACAAGCTTCTGGTGTTCATATGATCACCAGTTGCTTGTAAAAGCTGCTCTTTGGTGTCTGTGCCTCACTGTTGCTCACTTTGTGCTGTGTGTGCATCACACAGGCTTGGCCTGGTGTGTGATGGTGCTTGCTCAAGCATCTGTTGATGCTTGCAGTGATCCATTGGATCATGTGCAAGTGCTCTAGTTACTGGTGACTTATGTATTTCATTTATCTGTGTAGCTTGTGCTTGTTTATTGGATAAATGAGATGAACTGCTTGTAGTGATGACTCTTATAATTTATTTGATTGAGCTAGAGGGATGCCAACAGCTGTTGGGAACCCTAGCTCATCTTTGAACCCATCTGGGTGATGATACAATTGCTTGGCTTAATGATTTGGGCTGTTTTAGTGGTTGAGGTGGCCTCAACAGCAATTCTTTGCTGTTCAGGAAGCTCCCACCCCTGTTGGCTTGCTGTGTCTTAGTGAATGCATCACTGGCAATTCCTTGTTGGATTTCCAGTGCTCTTTGCTGTTGACAAACTAGAATATGCACAAGTTGCCTATCTGTCTGATGGTTAGTGAACCATGTAGTGCTAGGTGAGTTGGGCTAGGCTAGCTGTGAATCATTACCTTGCTGGATTCTTTGGTTTGCCTTAGTGATAATACACTGGGCTTGACCATTTCTTCCCTAGGTTGATTTTCTTCTGGCTTAATCCCCTTTTTGCCAGCATCAAATGGTTTTAACACCAAATGATGATGCACACAAGGTAATCATACCCTCTGGCTTGTGTATGGGTTATGCACATGCTTATTTATGAGCAAAACAGATGTTTGCCCATGATTTCTTGTTTATACCTCACTCCAGCTCCTAGATTAAGTTGTTGGTGTAGAGGATTTCTTCTGTGATGCTTGGTTTGCTTGCCCTGCTCCTCCTTGCAAGCTTGTGATGCTTGGTTAATTTCTGTGGCTGTTTGAGTAGGTTGAACAGCAGTGACTGTTCTTCCTGTTCTTGATGTTCTTGTGTTCTTGGTGTAATTACCTAGAAGCTTGTGTCGATGGAATGGTTAGGGTTTACTGTGGAAAGCTTTTATCTGCCTGGCCCCTTGCTTCTCTGGTCGACAGCAGTGCCTGGCACTTGTTGGTGACTCTCCCTGGTCGTGTGTGTGTGCTGTTGTGCATGCACACACATGGCTTGCTGTTGCACATGCACTCAAGCTGTGTGAGCAGCTTATGTGTGTGTGTGTGGCTTGTGCAGCTGAATGGATCAGCTCGGCTGTTTATGGTCATATCCTCTCAATTCTGTTTTTCTTTTGCTAACCTGCCAAGTGGCTTTGCCACTTGGCATAACTTGTTTTTCTTCTTTGTGTGTATGCAGGGAACTTGGAGATGATCAAGATGAAACTCAAGATCATCTTGATCAAGGAATTCATGAAGATCAACTTGTAGTTTACGAAATTTCATTAAGTTGTAATCTTTTTTATTCTTTTTCCTTTTATTCAATTCATGTATTGTGTTGTAACATTTCTTATTTCAATTCTGGATATTGTAATGACAATGTATCATGTGTGATTATCAATAAAGCTCCAATTTTCTCTAATGAGCTTCGTATAATAGTTGTTCTATTTATATCTTGATTGTTTATAATTTGTTTAATGAATTACCTCAAATTTGAATTATGAGATATTCTTAGGATGTTTGAATTTGAAATTCAAATGCAACTTGTGTTTGAATTCAATCATGCAATTTAAGTTGTAATGCACTATCTCTCCTCTCTTCTCAAAACCCTAAATTAGTTAAGTGAGGAGCAAGTTTGTCGCACTCTCGAAACCCTAACCCTGTAAGGTGTCGAGAGAAACTTGTCCCCCTTCGATGCAGTTTTGTTTTAAAAGCGCGAAATTTCCCCAGAATTTACGATGTAGTGCACATCCCTTTCTAAAATCTACCCCTCGATCGTCTCTAAACCTGGGACATTACATGAGCAGAGGAAGTTGAACAAAAATATTCCATATCAAGATCGAGCGGAACTAAGGACGAGAAGAAGAACAATGTAGTGGCGAAGGCGGGCTCCCTTGAGGAGTGCCGCCGCGATCAATGAGTGTGTTATGCTGGAATAGTCGACGGCTTGGCATGGACTTGACTATCAATGATGCGTGTGATTTGACGCACTTACATGCCAACCGTGTTTTGTATTGTCGAAACTCAGTTACATAGAAGTCGGGTTGAAGGACTAGCTAGAATGTTAGGTTTTGATCGAGGGTTTGTTGTTAGTAGCTCGGGTCGGAAGGGAGGAACTGTTATTTTTCTGGAAGAATGAAATAAACATTGAAATTTTACCTTACTCTCAGTACCATATGGATGCTATTGTTTCATATGTTGATATGCAATCGTGGGAGCTCACTTGTGTATATGGCGAGGCCCGTGCAAATGAGAGGTACAAGACGTGGGATACATTGAAGTTCGTTAAATCATCGTCATCACTCCCATGGTTATGCATCAGAGATTTCAACGAGGTGCTTCACTGTTCGGAACATGATGGTGTAAATCAGCGAAATGTTGGCAAAATTTTGGACTTTCGTGACATTATTGATGTATGTGGTCTCCAAGATCTTGGCTACGAGGGGACACCATGGACGTTTGAGAAAAAGGTGGAAGGCGGCAGCTACTGCCACACTTGGCTAGAGAAGGCTTTGGCAACGATGAGATGGAGTGCTCGGTATCCGCTAGCAGAGCTCTATCATTTGTGAGCATCATCATGAGATAACTTGCCCATTATTCTGTTGTTTGATGGGGAGAGGATGCAGAAACAATGACACTGACGTATCTTCAGATATGAGGCTATGTGGGGGAGCCATGGAAGTTTTGATCCTTTGCTACAACAAGTGTGGAGGGAAGGAGGAAAGGGTATGACAACAAGTGGAGTGCGGGATAAATTGACTTCTCTCTCGCAGAACCTTGTTAGTCAGAATAAAAATTCATTTGGAAATGTAAGACGGCAGCTCAAATAGCTATGGAATATGCTAGAACAATTAAGAGCTCTACTAGAACGCATGGGACCGTCATATGTGGAAATTAAAGTCTTTGATCGCATAGTTGAGTTACAACACTGCGAGGAGGTTATGCGGAAGCAACGATCACACATTCAATGGTTGTCCGAGGGGTACTAAAACATGAAATATTTCCATCAGCGAGCAAGTGGATGTCGTAAGAAGAACCGGATAACTAGTATCAAGCGAGCGGATGGTGAGATGACGGATGATATACATGAGATTAGCGAGCTATCGTGGAATTCCTTGACTAACCTATACCAGTCCGAGGGCACACATGGGACGGACAACATGCTCAACAACGTTTCCGGGGAAATTGCAACGACTATGAAAGCTAGATTAACAAGGCCATATAGTGAGACTGAGGTGAAAACTGTTTTGTTTCATCTGTATCCCATGAATAGGCTGGGGCCAGACGGGTTCCCAACACACTTTTTTAGCGCAAGTGGGAGCTAAGTGGGCAAGAGGTGACCGAATCAGTGCTTCGCATTCTCAGAGGCATTGATAGTCCGGAAGAGACAAACAACACTTTTGTAGTGCTTATTCCAAAAATGGCCATCCCAACGAAGTTTGGGCAATTTCGGCCTATCAGTATGTGCTACGTTCTGTACAAGATAGCGTCAAAAGTTCTTGCAAATAGGTTGAAGGAAATACTTCCTGAGATAATCTTGCAGAAACAATCAGTCTTTGTTCCAGGAATCATCACAGCCTATGAGTGTCTTCATTTTATGAAGAGGAATAAACCAAAGAAGGATTGGCATTGAGCTCTCAAGCTAGACACGAGGAAAGCTTATGACCAAGTTGAGTGGGGGTATTTGGATGAGATCATGTCGTGGTATCGTCACGGCATATGCCATAGGGTGGCTAACGAAGGTGGTTCCTAAAAGATCTCACAGTGGTATCCGGATGCGGGTATGGGAACGAGCGACACGGCGACGTACCCAGGTTCGAGGCCCTCCGATGGAGGTAACACCTCTACTCCTGCTAGGGATGTATATGATGATCACACAATACAATGTTGCTCCTAGAGCTGTATCCGGCTGCTCCTGGGAGGCTAAGGAAGACCAGAGTATCTCTCACAGGGCAGCGCTAAGGGTGGAAGTGAGGTGAGAATCATCGATCCCCTGCACGAGAGGGGGTAGTGCGGCTTATATAGGCACCGACACTTTACATATAAGACCCTATAGTCTACTGGCCGGCTTGGCCGGCTCCGGCTTCCGCTCCTTCCCGAGGCACTGACGTCAGGAGCCGTTGAGGCCTCATGGCCTGTCCCATCCGGCTGCCGGAGTCAGCGGTATGGAGAGGAAGTGTCCCTGTCGCCATCAGCCACTGTAGCCAGTACGGATCGACGTAAGCCATGATGGCCTGTCCGGCGCGTGGCACTATTGCTCCACAGTGCCCCGCGCTTTACGGAAGATGAACTCAGCGTGGACTTTGGGAACCCGGATCACCAACCCGGTTCCTTCTAGTGCAAGACTCGCCAGCCTCGAGTCGGTCTGAGGTACAAACCCCCAGTCGGATATGGCTTGTAGAAGCCGGCCCAGCTACAGCATTGGCGGCCGTAGCCAGGCCGACTAGGACCTAGAGCCAGCCGGCTTTCGGACCAGCCGGCCACGGCGCCAGCCGGCTGCTCCTCAGCCGGCCTTTGCCGCGAGCCGGCCAGTGGCCAGCCGGCTGCTCCGCGTCCATTGCCCTACCCAGGGTCTTCCCCCCGACATTAGCCCCCGAAGCTGGCAAGGTCCTGCGTTTAGAATGACCTAGGCAGGTTTTCCTGGCTTTTTGATCTCTTGAATATATTTGACGGCACTCGGAGGGGCCGACTGAGAATTTCCATTCAGCCGGCTGCGCCCTCATCCGGCTCGTTTCGGCCGGCTGCTCCTAGCCGGCCGCTATTTTCGCTTTTGCAGCTTTTGTTTTTTTGCAAGTCTTGGCGATGTCTCCGCCTCGCTGGGAGAGTTTTGGGCCGAGTCGAATTTAATGTCCGGCTCCGGCTTGCGGCGTGCCGGAGTCTCCGCCGCCTCGGGTCCTGCGCCCGACTTGACCGGTCTGACGTCAGGCCGCTGCTGCCGGTTCGTCTGGTCACATCAATGCCTCCTCCGGATCCGGTGCGGTTGTGGGCGACGTGGTGTGGCGGTTTCTGGTAACCGTAGCAATCGTGGGGGGAGTTACGACGCAGAAAATCCGGGTGACGTGGCCACGTCTGCCACTTGGAGGCCAACCGTCCGCTGCGGGCGGCTATAAATGCCGCGCGGGGGGGGGGGGGGGGGGGGATCGAGGCGGCACTCCCCGCACTCTTCTTCTTCCTCGCGTTCTTGCTCTGCTTGTGTTTCCTGCGTTCTTCCTCGCGCTCGAGCTCCTCGCTGCCCCGGCGAACGCTTCTCACTGGCGAACTCCGGCGAGCGCACCTCCGCCGATCCGCCGCCGCTACTCCGACGAGCCGGCGCCACGGGGCCTCGTGTTTCAACGGTGCGCCCTCCGCCGCCGCCGTCACCGCCGCCGTCGCGAGGTTCTTCTTCTCCATTTCGCCTCTCGTGGTCTTCTTCTTCCTCCTCTTCATCAATGGCCGGCGCGAGCGGGTCTTGGAGGGGGTCGTACATGAGGGATGAAGACATCGAGCGTTTGGTGCGCCTCCGCCGGATCCTGTCGACGGTGATCACGAGGACGCCCGGCGCGGAGGTGGAGCCCAAGCCGGAGCCCGGCGAGCGCGTCGTCTTCGGCGCGCATCTCGACCGTGGGTTGGGCCTGCCGGCGTCCAACTTCTTCCGCCACTTCCTCGAGTATTTCGGCTTGCAGCCGCACCACCTGCCGGCCAACGCTTGCGTCCTCCTCAGCTGCTATGTGGCTTTCATGGAGGCGTATGCCGGCTTGTGGCCGGACATAGACTTCTGGAGCCGCCTCTTCTTCATCAAGGCGCAGACCACCGACGGCCACCTGCGGACCTGCGGCGCCGCCTCGATCTACTCCCGGCCGGGTACGCCCTTCCCCAAAATTCCAACTGTCGACTCGGTGAAGAATTGGCAAATGTCGTTCTTCTACGTGCGCAACGAGAATCCGGGCTTCGACCGGATCAACCTGCCGGAGTTCAATCCGGCTCCTCCAGTCGGCCGGATCAACTGGGGCTACAACGCCCGCACGACGGACCCGGACGTGGAGGTGAGCCAGCTCTGGGATTTCCTGGGGGCCGCCGTCGCGAACGGGCTGACTGCCGAGGACCTCCTCTGCACCATCGCCGAGCGCCGGGTGTTGCCGCTTCAGCTGCGCACCCACAAGATCGGGCACATGTCCGGCCGGTTCGATCCGACCCGGACGTCCAAGGCGCCGCTCAACAAGGCCCAGGTGGCCCGCCGGGTGAACAACATCACCAAGGCGAACATGCCTGAGGACTGGAACTATGGGCTGGCGCCCCGCAACCGAGACTTGCCGCCTGATCTGGTAAGTCTTGTTGTTTGGGACGACTTCCGGCTTGCGGCTGCGTGGCCGACTTCTCTCTTTGCCGATTTCCGGCTTGTTGCTTACTTGTATCCTGCTTTCTAGCTCTTCGACCGCCAGAACGTCGAGGACGGCGACCTGGCGACAAGGAGGTGGACGCCGGGTCACGCCGATCCGGCTGACCAAGCCGGCGACCAAGCCGGCGACGACGACTGCAGGCGCCTGACCAAGGCGGCCAAGGGGAGCACAATCCGCCTCCTTCGCCAGAGCAGCAGGAGGACGACGAGCCGGCGACATCCACCACGGGGCCGATCCCCGCAGTGCCTCTGCGTGCGAGGCCGCCTAGCACCACGGCGACTTCGGCGCCCAAGGGGAAGAAACGAGTCGGCAACCCCCGCTCCACCGTCGCCTTGGAGGCGAAGGCGAAGAAACTGCGCCGGCAGCAGCCGAAGAAGGTTCCGGAGCAGGCCGGGTGAGCTCTCTTTTTCTCTTGTTTGATTCCTTTTCTTTCCTTTCTCTTTATACTTATCTTTTTCTTATCTGTTCAGCTAGGGCTCCGATCAAGTTCACCCAGGGCGGCGGCTCCCGGCAGGTTCCGCGCGTCGTGTCGCCGCCTCTGCGGCAAAGGAGGGAGCCGACGCCACAGCCTTCGGCGCGCGCGCCTACGCCGCCGCCGCCTGCGGGTACTCCGCCTCCCGCGGGGGCGCCTTCCTTCGCTGTGCCCCTGGCTTCAGCACCTGGCCGCGGCGCGCGGGGCGAGCTGACGCGCCAGCCGATGCTGGACGACATGTTCTCGCGCCGCACTCGTCTTCTGGACCCAACGGCTGGGGCCGGCAGGGGCATGCCGCCTTCGACCGGAGCCGGAACCAGCGGGGCTGCGCCGCCTGCGACCGGAGCCGAAGCCGGGCCGAGCGTGGTGGTGTTGGAGGAGAGCCCGGAGGGGGCATCTCACGCGCCGGAGACGGCTGCCCCGACCGGGCCGACTGCTTCGCCCGGAGCGCCTTCACCTCCGGAGCTGGCAAGGGAGGAGCCGGCCAGGAGGGAGCCGGCACGGGACGAGCCGGCGCGCACGGAGGACACCAGCTCGCACGTGCTGGTGAGGATGGAGGCCCCGTCGGCGCCGTTGGAGGGCCTGCATGTGGCCAAGGGTGCTCGGCTTCTGCATGTGCCGTCTGCCTCCGACTCCAGCCTTGGCTCGGCTGACACCATGGAGCAGGCGTGGCTCAGCGCGGACTCCTACGAGGTGACCAGCCGGGAGGGGAACCCAGGCCAGGCGTCGGTGAAGATGTTCTTCTCCGGCTTCCAAGCCAACCTCAAGGCCAGGGCTGCTGAGACCGCGGCCAACCTCGCCAAGGTGGAGGAAGCCAGCAAAGTAAGCACTTCATCTGTTTTTCAACTTGGTTATTATCCTGGTAGCCCTCCGAGGCGTGGGCCGGCTGCTTGGAGCCGGTCCGGGTTTCGTCTGCTTGACTAACTCTCTATTTCCTTAGGCGGTTACGGAGCGGCGCACCAACTTGTACAACCGCGCCGTGACCCACTACCACAAGGCCAAGCTTGACCGGGCCGACTTGGCTCGCGAGCTGGAGGCCGTCAAGGGTAAGGCTTTCTCTGGTTGACTTGATTTCTTTTTCTTTGATCTTGGTTGGCTGACGCTTTTCCTGGCTGTCTTACAGCTGAAGCCGCCAGGGTCCCGCAGCTGGAGGCGGATCTTCGGGCTGCTCACGCTCAGTGCGCCGAGAGCGAGGAGGCGGGCCGGTCTGCTGCCGCCAAGCTCAAGGTAGCTGATGGGGAGCTGGCGCGGCTGCGCCGGCTTGAGGAGAACCACCTCAAGGAGCTTGCCCTCCTCAGGACGGCTGAGAAGGAGAAGGTGGACGACCTGAGCAGGCGGCTGACTGAGGTTGAGAAGCAGCGGCTTGCGCTTCAGGAGGAGGTGACCGCCAAGTCTGCGGAGCTGTCGGCCACCGCCAAGCGCTGGGTAGAGGAGATTGGCACGCTCGACCGCGGCTTGTCGGGTGAGTGCTTTTTTCTTTCTTCCTTTCCCTTTGCCGGCTTTTGGCTGTCGGCTGCCGGCTTAGGTTGGCAGCCGGCAGCAGAAACTTTGGTTTTTTCGCTATCTCCTTCTTCGGGCTGGGGGCAGTCGGTTCTTGCCGGCTGCCGCCAGGTTTTTTCTTTTATCCTTCGAAATCTCCATCTTCGGGCTGGGGGTAGTCGGCTCGTGCCGGCTGCCGCCAGTCTTACTTTGGAGCTTCGGAATCTCCATCTTCGGGCTGTGGGCAGTCGGCTCGTGCCGGCTGCCGCCAGTCTTACTTTAGGACTTCGAAAATTCGCATTTTTCAGCTTTTTTCGGCTTTGACAGATTTCTGACGTGTTTCTTCTTTGCAGCGGCCTTCCCGGAGGCGCAGGACGCGGCACTGGCAGCCGTTGGCGTGGCGCGCGAGGCTAGCAGGCGGGCGACTGGCGAGGGCAGCGCGGAGTACTTCACCATGGAAGATTACATGGCATCCATGGCCGCCCGCGTCGAGCCCATCACCAAGCTCGGCTGGGAGCTCCGGAAAGCGGCTGAGGAGCTGATCCAGACGCTGTGGCCAGCGGAGACGCTGCCACAAGATCTCTCCAATCTTATCTCCTGGCTGGAGCGGGCGCCGGATCGCTTCCTCGACTGGAGGGAATCTGCCACGTGCGCTGGAGCCGACATGGCGCTGTCCTTCGTCCTCTCCTGGTACAACGAGGTGGACCTTGGGCAGCTCGAGTACCGGCGGGCCGGCGTGGAGGACAAGCTCCCGGCTGAGATCAAGACCGCCCGGCTCGCCCGTGCCTGCGCCATCGCCGACTTCGTCGACAAGGGCCTCTTCATCCCGGACCCGAACCCGCCGTCTGATGACGAGAACGAGGAGATGGAAGACGAGGAGGCGGAGGACGCGCCTGAGGATGACTCGGCAGCCGGCTCCGCTGATGCTCCTCCGGCTGGTCCTCCTCCAGCCGGTGCTTAGTTTACCTGTCTTTGTGTTGCTTTTGCCAAGACAATTCGTTAAATCCCCGGAATGCCGGGTGCATATGTATGAATATTATCGTCCTTTTATTATGTCACACTTTAATGTGTTTGTTAATCATGTGTGTGTCGACTTGCTTTCTTTCGACTTGTTCGCTTTTTCCCATCCGCCCCACTCTTTGGCTTTGCTCTTGCCGATCGTACGTCCGACTTGCGATCCGTCGCCGGATCAAGAGCGGGCCGCTGGGTGAGGCCGACAGTATTTCAGTCGAACAAGCCGAGTTCGGCAATCCGGCACTTATGAAAAGTTGCAAGTCAATTCGCTTTCACCCTTTCTCTTAGTCGTCTTTCGCGTGCCGACTCCCTAAACCTTACTCCCGCCAGCCGGACAGCCGGGTTGCGGTCTGTAGCTGGATCGGAAGCCGGCTGTCGGAAACCGGATCACGTTACTTAGCCGGCCACGTGAGAGGGTGTAAGCCAACTGGCGAAACAAAGTAGAGTACGCGAAAAATTTGTCGGAAACGGCGCTCTTGGCGCATGCTTTTTCATAGCTTACAAAAGGAGTACAAGGGATACATACATTCCTGTTCTCAAGTGTAAAATGGGCGGAGCAAGTTGACATTCCAGGGACGTTTAGTCTCCTTGTCAGCCTTGTCCGGCTTGTTTTCTCTAGCCTCTTGGGCATCTATGAGATAGTAGGAATCATTGCCTACTGCCTTGCTCACGATGAAGGGACCCTCCCATGGGGATGACAGTTTATGCTGTCCGACTGTCCGCTGGATCAGCCGGAGCACTAGGTCTCCTTCTCGGAATGCTAAGGGCTGGACCTTCCGGCTGTGATAGCGTCGGAGGCTCTGCTGGTAGATAGTAGATCTGGACGCGGCCAACAGCTGGGCCTCTTCGACCAAGTCGACTCCATCTTCGCGAGCTTCTTTGGCTTCAGCTTCTGTGTAGAGCTTGATCCTTGGCGCGTCGTGCTCGATATCAATCGGCAGGACGGCTTCGGCCCCGTATACGAGGAAGAATGGTGTGAAGCCGACTGAGCGGTTTGTAGTTGTCCGCAAGCTCCACAGCACATTGGGCAGCTCTTCAATCCAGCAGTCGGCTGCTCGCTCGAGCGGCTCCACCAGCCGAGGCCGGATGCCGGCTAAAACCAAGCCGTTAGCCTTCTCCACTTGTCCGTTAGACTCCGGGTGCGCCACAGAGGATAGGGCCATCCGGATCCCCATTTCCCCGCAATAGCGAGAGAAGATGCCTTGGGAGAAGTTGCTGCTGTTGTCGGTGATGATGCTGTGGGGGTAGCCGTATCTCATGATGATCTCCTTGAGGAATGTGACGGCTGTGGAACCGTCCAGCTTCTTGATTGGCTTGGCTTCGATCCACTTGGTGAATTTATCAATCATCACCAAGAGATGTGTCATGCCGCCTCGCGCCGTTCTGAACGGGCCCACCATGTCCAAGCCCCATACGGCAAACGGCCATGTGATGGGGATGGTTTTCAAGGCGGAAGCCGGCAGGTGCCTCTTCTTTGCGAAGCGCTGGCAGCCGTTGACATAGGCATCCCAAATGGGCCTGCCGAAGATAGTACCCGGGGTTTACTGAAGGCCCACTACCCGAAGAATAAGAAGATTCGGAAGCCCAAGATATTATTAAGGAAAGCTAGAGTTGTAATAGGAAGTGTTATTTGTAATCTTGCGGGATGAGTTAGAAACTTTCCCGGACTCTGTAACTTGTACAACACGAATCCCTCGGCTCCGCCTCCTATATAAGGGGGAGTCGAGGGACGCAGAAATCATCGAATCATTGTTCTCAAACCCTAGTTTCATAATCGTCGAGTACTTTTCGGCTGAAACCTTCGAGATCTACTTGCCTCTACTTCCAACTAAACCCTAGTCTACAACCCGTAGACATTGACAAGTTAATACCTTGTCAATTGGCGCCGACCGTGGGGATTAGAGGCGTCAAGGATCTGGTCTCGATGGCACGTTCAAGATCGTCGACTTCACCGACCGCAAAATCATCGACTTCATCAACCGCAAGCAATGCAATGGATCGAGGTAAACAGATCGCTACTGGTCCTGTTGCTTTTGTTCCTCACCCGCCCTCCCATTTGGATGCATATGCGTATCTGGAGGAGCCTATGGAGATGACGTTTGGAAGGTTTCACTTTCGCGTCGAGAAAGAGGGATCGTATCGTGTCGAAATTCCGATTTCGTCGGGATCGTCAGCGGTAGATTCGGATTTTTCAAGCTATACATCGTCAACCGAATCAGGAGAGGAAGAAACTTCATCGTCACGCTTCATCAGCACCAGGGCGAGAGAAAAACTCGCCAAGATCTTCAGCGACATGTCGTTTGAGTCATCTGCGGACTCATATATAAGCGATGGCTCAAGCAGTGTCGACAGCTACAACTTCATCGACAAATCTACTACAGTGGGCAAGGTCTTCGCCAATCTTAACGATGGTGTCACCAAACCCAACATAGATCTGAATACAAAGTATCATCAGATTTATGTCATCGGAGAGCCAAGCCATGACCAAGAAGAAACATCTGAGGCTTTCGACAATTTGGGAAATCCATACGTTGATCCCTCTGATTTGCGACGAGGTCTAGGCAATAAATATATCGGGCCACAGCCACGAGACATAGTTCGACTCCCGCAAGCAGCATGGGATAGAGCCGCGAGAGCTATGGATGGCTCAGAACCAATGGCTACCACAGCCACACCAGAAGAATTACAAGCATATCAATATAGGCTCGCACGAGCTGCAAGAGAATTGGAAAAACAGACAGCTGAGCTAAACAGAAGAAAGGAGGCAGCCTCTGCATCCAGCAGGTGAAGAGCAGAGCTGAGTCGATAATCTAGAACTTCGGGCGATAGTCACAGGGAAGCTCGGAATAGAGCAAGATCGAGGTTACAACACATACCCGAAGGAGAAAGAGAGCACTTGGTCCAAAACCTCGACATGTCTTTTATGTCGATAGACACAAGAGGAAACATCATCCCTAAGACACCAGAGGCTGGGTATATGGCGACACAAGCTTTTATCCTCGCATCTAAACCACCTCCAGGAGATCCAAGGGAAACACTATACAACATGGCGATAGCAGGAGTTGGAGCCATGGGGACGGCGTTTGTATCAACACCTCCCGAAGGAACGGCAAGGCAAAATAGTCCACGACCTGCGGCAGCAGCAGCAGTTCCCGAAGGACCAAGTGGAGCAAGGGACACGGCAGCACAAGCAAGGGTCGACAGAGCGCGACAGAGCAGAAGGGAACATCGGCAATCCCCAGAGTTAAACGATGAGGATATGTGTGGCTTGCCGTGCTTCACGAGGAGAGTTCGAAAAACTCGAGTCCCTTCAGGATTCAAGTTACCTGATAACTTCAAGAAATTCGACGGCCTTCAAGATCCAGAGGATTGGCTAGTGGATTATCTCGAGACAGTGAAGCTTACAGGAGGAACCAGAGCAACAGCTATGCAAAGTATCCAGGTGCATTTGAGTGGAGCCGCACGATCTTGGATAAAGAAACTTCCTCCAGGATCTATCGACAGCTGGGAAAGCTTCGAGGACGTGTTCGTCAAGAACTTCCGGTCCACGTGCAAGAAACCGGCGTCATTAGAGGAGTTGAGAGCATGCCGACAAAAGCCAGACGAGCCAATGAGAAAATATATCCAAAGGTGGAACATCATCAAAAACTCGGCAGAAAATATATCTGACGAGAGAGCGATAGATGCGTTTGTCGCAGGGATCAGGCGTGGAGATTTTGTCGAGGATTTGGGGAGGACCAACCCAAAGACAGTATCTGCTTTAATGGAAATAGCAAACAGATGGGCAGATGGAGAAGATGCTGTTCACAACAAATGGCATAGGTCGCCAGAGGAAGATCGCAGTCGAAACTATCAACCAAGGCGACGATTTCCTCGGCAGTACCCGAGCTATGATGCTCCAGGACAAATTTCGGCAGGCTTCCGAGCAAACATCGGAGGAAACAACAGAGATGATTATCAGAGAAGCAATGAGCAGCGAGGCGACAATAGAGATGATTCTCGAAATAATAGGCAAAATAGTGGGCCTAGGTTCCCGAGGCCTTTCGTGTCTCCTGAAGAGATGATGAATGGGCCGTGTCAGATGCACTTTTTCCTCGACAGCAACGGAAAAAGACAGTCAGGACATCTGCAGAAAGATTGTCGCAATTTTCAGGCAATGTTAAGGTGGGCAGAGCATGCTAATGCTCGGGCAGCACAGAGAAATCCTCGAGAACCTAGGAGTGAGATTCACTTACCACCCCCTCCCGCGATTACGGACGACAATCGACACCAGCTCAGAATAGCGGCAGCACCTCCACCACCGCCTTACGTTGATCCTAACTCTAACGGAGCGGTCTCGATGATTCAGAAGGGAAGGCCATCCAATAGGGCTCAGAAAGTAATCTCGCGACAGGTATTCATGGCAGAAAAAATGCCTCCACCAACAGTCGAGTATCTTAATTGGTCAGGGCAAGACATCGGCTTCACCATAGCAGATCACCCGCAGCAAGTTCCTCGACCAGGGCAGTCAGCACTTATTCTACCAGCAGTCATTGCGGGATTTGATGTCTCTCGAGTGTTCATAGATGGCGGCAGCAGCTTAAACCTTATGTATGCAGATACATTGAGGAAGATGAACATATCCCTAGCAAACCTGAAGCCAACAGACACGAGGTTCCATGGTATCACACCAGAGAAACCAAGTTATCCACTGGGGAAGATTAACCTCGACGTTCAGTTTGGAACCCGAGAGAATTATAGAATCGAGAAGCTGGAGTTTGAAGTTGTGGATTTTCCGTCGCAGTATCACGCTCTGTTGGGACGACCAGCATATGCTAGATTTATGGCGGTACCACATTATACATACCTGTTGTGGAGGATGCTTGGACCTAAGGGACCAATCACAGTCAAAGGAAGCTTCGCCTTAGCCGATAAATGTGATAAGGATTTTCATCGGATATCAGAAACTTTCGGGATGCAAGCTGAGTATTTGGCGTCAAGGAGTATGACTGACTACGACATGCTGCCAGACGTTGGAAGGCCAAATAAAGAATCAACTTTCAATACTGAGAAAAAATTCTAAGGAGGTGCAGATTCACCCGACAGACCCGAAAAAGACGACGTCCATCGCAAACGACATGGACCTCACATAGGAAAGCGCGCTCGTCGAGTTCCTCCGTGAGAACTGGAAAATCTTCGCATGGTGTCCAGCTGACATGCCAGGAGTACCCAGGGAACTTGTCGAGCACCACCTAAACTTGGATCCACTAGCGAGACCAATCAAACAACCTTTGCGACGTTTTTCGGAACCAAATCGCAAGGCTATGCTGTCAGAAATCGATCGACTAAGAGAAGCTGGTTTTATCAAGGAGTTGCACACAGAAGCCACATGGGTAGCAAATCCCGTGTTGGTGCCGAAGAAAAACACTAAGGTCCTTCGCATGTGCGTCAACTTTACGTGTCTCAACAAACATTGTCCAAAGGATCACTTTCCCCTCCCAAGGATCGATCAAATTATCGACTCCACGGCAGGATGTGAACGTCTTTCCTTCTTGGACGCGTATTCTGGTTATAACCAGATCAGATTAAAAGAAGAAGATGAAGTAAAAACAGCGTTCATCACACCTTACGGCGTGTTTTGCTACAGAACAATGCCCTTTGGTCTGAAAAACGCGGGAGCAACATATCAGAGGATGATGCAGAAGTGTTTGGTGACACAGATTGGAAAAAACATGCAAGTATACATAGACGACGTCGTCATAACGTCAAAAAAGGGGGCGACATTGATCGAGGATCTCAAGGAAACCTTTGACAACCTCGACAAATTCTGTCTCAAGCTGAACCCGACGAAGTGCTCCTTCGGCGTCCCAGCGGGAGAACTTCTTGGGTTTCTAGTTTCAGCAAGAGGGATTGAAGCAAACCCCGACAAAATACAAGCTATCGTAACAATGAGGAAGCCAACAAAGTTGAAAGAAATACAGCAACAAACTGGGTGAGTCGCAGCTTTGAGCAGATTCGTCGCCAGGCTGGGAGAAAAAGCGTTACCGTTCTACGCTTTGATAAAACAAGGGGAGAAATTCCAATGGAACGAAGAAGCCGATAGAGCTTTTGAGGATCTGAAACGCACAATCTCGACACCACCAATCTTGGTGGCGCCGAAGGAAAAGGAACCCCTCCTGCTGTACATTGCAGCCACACCCCAAGTGGTTAGCACGGTGCTAGTTGTCGAAAGAGAAGAAGAAGGAAAACTCCATGGAGTGCAAAGGCCGGTATATTTCATCAGTGAAGTTTTATCGCCTTCCAAACAGCGGTACCCGCAGTACTAGAAACTAGCATATGGAGTAATTACAACGGCAAGAAAGTTGCGCCACTATTTTTCGGCACACCCGATAATAGTAGTCAATGAAGCACCTCTTTCAAATATACTGAACAATCCAGAAGCTACAGGGCGTGTCTCCCTTTGGGGAATAGAACTTTCCCCTCGGGACATCACGTATGAAAAAAGAAAGGCAATCAAGTCGCAAGTTTTGCCAGATTTCATTGCAGAGTGGATGGAGCTGCAAAACACGGGACCCCCAGATTTGTCGAGAACTTGGACCATGAACTTTGATGGGTCCAAGAGAGTAGAAGGAGCTGGCGCAGGAGTGGTACTTATATCACCTGAAGGCGACAAGTTAAAATACGTCCTCCGGATGATGTTCCCTAACGCATCCAACAATGAAGCAGAATATGAAGCCCTCATACACTGGATGAAGATGGCGAAAGCTTGCGGTGCAACTCGACTAAAAATCTTTGGTGACTCACAATTGGTGGCTCAGCAAGTTATGAACCAATGTGATGCAGTCAATGATAGCATGATGGCATACAAGGAGGTGTACAATGAGCTCGAGAAGCTGTTTGATGGATGCGAGGTAAATCACATCAGTAGATTGAGCAATGATGAAGCCGACGTTCTCGCAAACATCGGGTCGCAGTGCCTTCCAATTCCCCCAGGTGTATTTTGGGAAGATATAGCGGAGAGATCCACGAAGCCGAAAAAGGTGCAGGAAAAAGCAAAGGAAGAAAAAACTTCGGCGCCCCTCAAAGAAACCACGGAGGACGAAGAGGAACAAGAGCTTGTGATGATGGTAGAAGTTCCTTGGATGCAAGCATACATATCATATTGTTATCACCAGATTTTGGTCAAATCAGGAGGTGGGCCGTAAGAGAGATGGGCTTAGAAGATTACATGTGGGAGATCTTTGAAGCGGCCTCGCACGAAGAGTTTGGGCTAGATTGCCCGTGTATCTTCAATTATGGTAGATTATATCTTAGATTAAAAGTTAGAGTTTGTATCGTGCACGGTGGGGATTATTCCCACGTTAGAAAGTCCCCTGGACTATAAATATGTATCTAGGGTTTATGGAATAAACAACAACCAACGTTCAACCAACAAATCAATCTCGGCGCATCGCCAACTCCTTCGTCTCGAGGGTTTCTATCGGTAAGCAACATGCTGCCTAGATCGCATCTTGCGATCTAGGCAGCACAAGCTCCACGTTGTTCATGCGTTGCTCGTACTGAAGCCTTGTTGATGGCGAGCAGCGTAGTTATCATAGATGTGTTAGGGTTAGCATAGTTCTTCGCGTAACATGCTATCGTAGTGCAACCCTTGCATGTCTAGCCGCCCTCACACCTATCTTAGGTGTGGGGGCGGCACCCCGCTTGATCATTATTTAGTAGATCTGATCCGTTACGATTGCTCCTTGTTCTACAAGGATTAGTTTATCTGCAATAGTTAGGCCTTACAAAGGGGTGGAGGATCCAGCGGCACGTAGGGTGTCGTTCGCTGGCCCTAAACAGGATGTTCCGGGGATCAACCTTGTGTTGGTTTTTAGGCCTTGTTTAGGATCGGCTTACGATCACCGTGCGTGGCCGCGAGGCCCAACCGTGAGTAGGATGATCCGATTATGCGGTGAAAACCCTAAATCGTCGTAGATCTCATTAGCTTTATCTTGATCAAGCAGGACCACCATATATTCGTGCACCTCGTACGAATCATGGGTGGATCGGCTCCCTGAGCCGATTCACAGGATAACCTGAGAGCCGATCGAGGCTCGTATTTAATGTTTACGTGTATGCCATGCAGGAAACTAAGCGAGGCATCTCCATCACCTTCCTGACCAGGTATAGGTCAGGTGGCACGCCCTTGCATCAGCATAGGACGTGTGACCAGAAGGCTTTGCGGGCCGTCGCTCGGAGGGACCTCAGCCAGCCGCTGCTCTAGGTTGTTCCCGGCTCTACGGTGTTGCCCGTCGCTGCCCGCCGGTGGGTTTCTGACGACAACACATTCTGGCACGCCCGGTGGGACCAGCTTCTACATCAACCACATCGCCATCTACATCTGAGATGGCGGACGGCACGCCAGTCACGTACGAGGATCTGACGGACGAGCTCAAGAAGAAGTATGACGAGATCAAAGTCATCCTCGAAGCCGACCTCATCGGCTCTTTCCACAGAACCCGTTCACATGGCATCAGGTGGAAGGGGTTCTCGCCTAATGGTGCACTAGATGGGATAGACCTCTCTGCCCCGTCGGAAGAACGCACCAGGTCCTCGCGGCAGAGATCAACTACTTGGTGGCTCACTCGCTACACCGCCACTCTGAGAACCTGGTCAACACGTTGGAGCGTGTCGCTCTTCGCGTGATCCAGGAGATCATGAGGCACCAGTACTCGCCGTCAGGACCAGCTCTCGGGACGCATCAAGGAGAGTTGCCACTCCAGTCCCGTCCACCGCTGCCATATGTGTTTGCAGCACCAGAAGTGCCGGCTACACCGGCATTCGTCGTCTACAAGATCGGTGGTGACCCTAGTGACTACCAGTTCTTGCCCGGGGCGCCTAAGGAGATCCCTCACGGGTACACGTGCACGTACGTGCCAGATTGTGGCAACTGGGCACTCACAAACCAGGCCACAACATCAGGGACTTCTGGGAAAACAGGAGGGACGTCAGCGACAGAGCTTGAGAAGCAGACGTGGCTAACTAAGTACGCCAACCCGACGAACCTCCGCAGCTCAGCTCTGCAGCTTGGCTCGAGCTGGAAAAGCAAACATGGCTGGCTAAGTACGCCACCCCGGCGAATCTTCAGAATTCAACTCCTGCAGCCAAAGACAGCCGGATCAGATCAGTACCATATTGAGAGACCAGTTCGGCATGGTGCCGAAGAGGAGGGCAAACGGCTATTCCAAGCCGTACCCCGACGACTACGAGATGATCCCGCTACCACCTAAGTATCGGCTCCCCGATTTCTCCAAATTCAGTGGATCAGATGGTTCCAGCTCCATCGAGCACGTGGGCCAATATTTGGCGCAACTAGGACCGGCTTCAGTGTCGGATCAACTACGCGTGAGGCTCTACTCACAGTCCCTCACGGGATCGGCTTTCGGATGGTACACCTCTTTGCCACCAGACTCCATCCGGACTTGGAAGCGATTTGGAAGAGCAGTTCCATAGGCAGTCCCCTTCAGAGGCTTCCGAGTCTGGCAGGGCCGATCTAGCACAACTACGTCAGAAGCCGGGAGAACCTGTGACAGAATACATCCAGCGCTTCAGGAATCTTAGGAACCGATGTTATTCCGTACGTATAACCGAAAAAGAAGCGATCGAGTTGGCAGTAGCAGGCCTTGCAACACAGCTCAAGGACATGGCCTCCCAAGCGAGATTATCCCTCACCGGCGCACATGGTTCAGAAACTATCGGCGTATGAACAGCGCCACCCGGACTGTACCAAGACAAGTTCAAGCGTGCGATAGTCCCGGTCGATGCAGAGGAAGACGAAGTTCATGCGGGAGACCAAGAGGTAGCGATGGCTGAATGGACTCGGGGAGGAACCCCGTATCCCGCAAATGGGTAAAGCCACCAGGCCCGCCTCAGTGGGATTTGATTTTGACGTGACCAAGATCGAGCAAATCTTCGACCTCCGCTCAAGGAGAAGCGATTGACGATTCTCGAAGGTCTCAAATTCCCCACGGTGCAAGAGCTGAACGGAAAGCCATACTGCAAATGGCATAACTCGCTCTCCCATGCCACCAACGACTGCAGGGTATGGCGTCAGCACATCCAAGCGGCGATAGAAAAAGGGCGTCTAATTTTCAACCAGTACGCTATGAAGGTCGACACCCAGCCCTTCCCCGCCGTTAACATGGTAGAATGCACTTACCCTGAAGGTTGCCAGCCAGGATCCTTGTTTAGCATCAACATGGTAGGACCTGGGCACCACTCTGGCAAAGATGGAGACGAGGGCAGCTGCTCTCATAGCAAGGACACAGAAGAGGCCGCTCCACGCGATCGGCCCCGTCATGATGGCAAGCGCTACGTCACAGAGGGAGAAGTGAAGAACATGAGATATCAAAGACCCCTCTCTGATCACCTCCTCAACAAGTATGTGAATCAGTATGACCAACGCCGACGATCCAGCGATGATGATGAGAGAGATCGTCTGGCTAGAGGAGCCAGAAGACATCGTCGGCACGATCGCGATGAGGAGGAGCACGAGAGCCGTGCCACGGAAAAATCAAGGGAGCAAGATGACAACAACAGGCACTGGGACTGCCCCTTCTTCAGACACTGCTGGGATTCAGGAATGAGCCGATTGCCCACAATCGGCAATTGCCCAGAATGCAACCAGAAAAAGAAGGAGGCAGCCAACGTGTCTGTGTTCAAGCGCCTAGGGCCTCTCCCGCCACGAAGCAAACGTGCTGAGTCCCCTCGGTGGGCAGATCTCGAGGAGTCCAAAGACGAGGGACAAGAAGAAGAAGAAGACAGGTACCACCGGCCAAGGTGGTGCCCTGATGGACTCAGCCGTTCACAAAAGCGCAGGGTTCAGCGATTGCGCGGCCTGGAGGAAGCCGAAAGGTTATACTTGCATACGTTAAGGAAGGCACGACCTGATCTGGCTGCGAAAGTTCAGCGAACCCTGGACAAAGAGGGTCGTCCACGGAAAATGGAGTGGCGCCCCAAGCAAAGGAAAGCCGATGATGAAACATCGGCTGGCACAAACATGGTGCTCGTCCTTCCGACGGAGCTTAGTGCTCCACGATTCTACGATGCACTCAAGGTGGACGACAGCAGGCGCATCAAGTCAGAGGTTGGGCTGGTTTTATCCACCAGCCTGACCGAGTAGCAAGATTAAACCGATGAGCAAACGGGGCGAGGCTGATCCTTGTGATCGGCCCCAAAAATTATGAAGGAGCATTACAGAACCTTCAGTCAACACTTCAATAGATATGGAGGCCGATTCCAGCGATCGGCCAAAATTATCTTCACCACGTATTGCTGCTTGTGTTTAACATCAATCTATTGGGCAGCAGCCACATCGGCGGATGAAAGTCAGCACGAATCCTCGCGGAGCCGACGTACAAGTGCAGTGCCCTGGCTAACCATAAAAGCCGATATCTGCAGTCATCTGGCAGATTCGGCTCGGGGGGCATATAGTCAGATGGACATGTACATGTGCAGATAAACATTAAGGGCCGATTAGGGAAAATCGGCCAGTAAAATTTTTTTTTACAGCCGATGCAAGGGCATCGACTTTAGAATTAAGACCTACTGTGATGGAGGCCTAAGGTGATGGTCGACCCTACGTGTGAATGACCAACGTTGGAAGCCGATGCGTAGCCATCGACCCTAGTACGGTTACACAAGACATCGACGTTCAGAGGAAGAAAGCTGATCAACGATCTGTCCATCCTCGCCGGTGTTCTCGCCTTGATTAAGGCTCGGGGGGCAGCTCGCCCTAAAATATCTTTAGAGAGCCGATTTTGTTGGAATCAGCTGGTTCTACGTTGCAGCTGTTCTGAAGAATGATGCTTGGTTACAGAGTCATTAGTTTCAGCATCCAAGCTGATTCAGCAAAAGTTCCGGGACTCTCTTGGGAACGACCGCTCAAAATCAAAGGAAGCCGGTCTGCTGCGATCGGCTGCACCCAGTGCTATCGTCATCGGCGGGGCTAGTTAACTTGGAAGTTAACTTGGAAGGATGACTGAATTGGTTTGTCTCGCTGGTCATTAAGCATTGGTTAGCAACCGTCAAGGTCAGATGAGGAAAATCGGCTGAGTCGGCATAAAGAACATCGGCAAAATCAAAAGAAATTTTTCATTGATAATAAGATTTCTTACAAAGAGGAGCCGATTGTTTAGCAAAAGGGACAGATTGCTACTGCTAATCTTATGTTAGTAGGTCCCTATTCTAAGGACTGTTGCCGTCTTCGCCGTCGCTGAGGTAGCTGCCCTCATTGCTGCTGTCGACGAATCCCTCGGTGCTGCTACTATGACCTTCAGCGGAGGCTTCTTCCTCGTCATCATCATTGTCCTCGTCTGACCAAGCCCAGCCCCGGATGCGTTTCGCCGGCGGTTCGTCGGAGGAGGTGTCGTCCTCCTGTTCCTTCTTCATGTCGGAGGAGATGTCTTCGTCTTCGACATCCTCTTCTTCTCTTTTGGTGACGGATGTGAATTTACCCCGTAAGGGAGGGTCGTCGTCGCCGCTCTCCGCCTTCAGTGCTCCGTCAACCAGGTACCGGAGGTCATCTTCCCCGTCGGTTAGGGGCATGGCCCCATCTGACCAGACGAGGTCCTCACCCTCCGGCACGAAGTCGAAGTCCCACTCCTGCTTGTCCCAATGTTTGGGAGCCCGGCGGTTGTACGCCTCCATCTTGTCGTGCTCTGGGACCAACTCGTTTGAGGAAGAGGATTGGAGAGAGACGAAAGAGGAGGAAGAAGAAGACATGGCTGAGAGAGAAGAGGGTTTTTTTGGTGCCGATGGACGGAACAGAGGAAGGGGATGAAGAGAGCTAATCAATCGGCACAATTAAATAATGAGAAGCCTGGTGGAAATTTAATGCCATTGCAGTTTTCGAGGAAATGATGCCAAGGTTATCAAATTTTGCAGAGAAGCTGGAAAGACAAGGCATCATGATGAGGAATACTGCGACAGGTCTGCTCTACCATGACATGACCCTTCGAAGGAAAAACAGAGTGGTTTTGAAATTATCATTGCCAAAACCAGGGGGGCATGTGTTATCACCAGATTTTGGTCAAATCAGGAGGTGGGCCGTAAGAGAGATGGGCTTAGAAGATTACATGTGGGAGATCTTTGAAGCGGCCTCGCACGAAGAGTTTGGGCTAGATTGCCCGTGTATCTTCAATTATGGTAGATTATATCTTAGATTAAAAGTTAGAGTTTGTATCGTGCACGGTGGGGATTATTCCCACGTTAGAAAGTCCCCTGGACTATAAATATGTATCTAGGGTTTATGGAATAAACAACAACCAACGTTCAACCAACAAATCAATCTCGGCGCATCGCCAACTCCTTCGTCTCGAGGGTTTCTATCGGTAAGCAACATGCTGCCTAGATCGCATCTTGCGATCTAGGCAAAGACAAGCTCCACGTTGTTCATGCGTTGCTCGTGATCGAAGCCTTGTTGATGGCGAGCAGCGTAGTTATCATAGATGTGTTAGGGTTAGCATAGTTCTTCGCGTAACATGCTATCGTAGTGCAACCCTTGCATGTCTAGCCGCCCTCACACCTATCTTAGGTGTGGGGGCGGCACCCCGCTTGATCATTATTTAGTAGATCTGATCCGTTACGATTGCTCCTTGTTCTACAAGGATTAGTTTAATATCTGCAATAGTTAGGCCTTACAAAGGGGTGGAGGATCCAGCGGCACGTAGGGTGTCGTTCGCTGGCCCTAAACAGGATGTTCCGGGGATCAACCTTGTGTTGGTTTTTAGGCCTTGTTTAGGATCGGCTTACGATCACCGTGCGTGGCCGCGAGGCCCAACCGTGAGTAGGATGATCCGATTATGCGGTGAAAACCCTAAATCGTCGTAGATCTCATTAGCTTTATCTTGATCAAGCAGGACCACCATATATTCGTGCACCTCGTATGAATCATGGGTGGATCGGCTCCCTGAGCCGATTCACAGGATAACCTGAGAGCCGATCGAGGCTCGTATTTAATGTTTACGTGTATGCCATGCAGGAAACTAAGCGAGGCATCTCCATCACCTTCCTGACCAGGTATAGGTCAGGTGGCACGCCCTTGCATCAACATCGGACATGTGACCAGAAGGCTTTGCGGGCCGTCGCTCGGAGGGACCTCAGCCAGCCGCAGCTCTAGGTTGTTCCCAGCTCTACGGTGTTGCCCGTCGCTGCCCGCCGGTGGGTTTCTGACGACAACACATATATCCTCAGGAAAGAAATACCCAACGATCCAGTTGAGGCGAGGCGAGTTATTCGACGATCCAAAGCTTTCACAGTGGTCAAAGGGGAGTTATACAAGCGAAGTATTTCAGGCGTCTTGCAAAGGTGCGTCACACCCGAAGAAGGAAGAATAATCCTAAAGGATGTACACGAAGGAATATGTGGCCACCACGCGAGTAGTCGAGCCATTGCAGCCAAGGTTTTTCGGGCAGGATTTTATTGGCTGACAGCAATTGAGGATGCCAAGGAAATACTACGAACCTGCGACGCGTGCCAAAGATTTGCCGCAAAGCCTCACTCTCCGGCGGCAGAACTGATGCCAATACCATTGTCATGGCCCTTTGCCCAATGGGGACTTGATATGGTGGGCAAGTTGCACAAAGCTTCGCCAGGAGGATATGAGTACCTGCTGGTCGCTGTCGACAAATTCACCAAGTGGGTAGAAGCGAAGCCAATAAATTCACCAGATGCAGCGTCGGCAATAAAGTTTGTGAAAGGCCTCGTTTTTCGGTTTTGAGTGCCTCATAGCATTGTTACAGATAACGGTTCAAACTATACGTCCAAGGAATTCAAGGAGTACTGCGCAGAAGTAGGCATTAAATTACACTTTGCGTCAGTTGGGCACCCGCAAACCAATGGCCAAGTCGAGAAAGCCAATGGAATCATCTGCAACGGCCTCAAAAAACGCCTGCTAGGACCGCTTGAAAAAGCTCGACATACCTGGCCAGAGGAATTGCCAAGTGTTTTGTGGAGCATCCGAACAACACCAAATACGGCGACACAAGAAACTCCGTTTTTTCTCGTCCACGGAGCCGAAGCAGTGTTACCAATTGAAATAGAGCATGATTCTCCTAGAGTAACCGAGTATGACGAAGAAACATCACAAAAAGCTCGGGAGGATGACATGGACGCACTCGATGAAGCTCGAGACGAAGTACTTTCACGAGTCACCAAATACCAGCAAGACCTCAAAAATTACCACAGTCGACGGTTAAGGCCAAGATCTTTCCAGGTCGGAGATTTGGTCTTACGGTTAAATCAAAAAAGTACTGAAAAGCTCGAATCACCATGGCTAGGCCCTTACGTCGTCACGGAAGTCATCGACGGAGGAGCATACAGGATCAAGGACAAGAAGACAGGGGCTCCCGAGAAAAACCCCTGGAACGTGGCGCAGCTCAGGCGGTTCTACGCCTAGAGTCGAAATATAGTCTTCCTCTGTAAAAATACAATGTACTGAAACGCCCGCGAGTTTTCAGACGCACTCTTTTCCTTTTCGGGGCACCGAGTGGGGCCGGAAAGGTTTTTAATGAGGCGGGTTCGCGGTGCTGCAATATAATAAAGATAGTGGAGATATACTTCTTATTCTTCGACACGCTCGGGGGCTCAACGCCTTCAAGTCGCAAAATACGTACAATATAGATAATCTAGACTTACCGAAATATTTCGCCTTGGTACGATAATACCTCGCTAAATATAACATTGGAAGCTAACAAGTTATAAATATAGTATACTCATTGCTTTGGTCTAAAAACCTCGCAACAAAAATATAGAACTTCGACACTAAGATACTCGGGGGTTCGTAACCCATCAATGGAAAAATAAAGACATCTTCTTACGACAAGAGGAAAAATCATCGAGACAGCAAAACAGTATAAACTCTAGCCAGAGGCTCGGGGGCTCCAACAATTTAGACCACTTTACAATATAAACAAATTTCTTCGGAGCAAGAAAGAGATCAAAAAAAAAAGATACAGAATTAATATCTCGCAATATAGTACAGCTCAATCGAGGCCTAAAATACTATCTATGGACAAACCTCTAGTTGTTTTGTGTTTAGCATAGGTCCCCTTGACGAAGAATTCTGAATCCATCCGTAGAAGTTCATCCATCATCGACTCGGCCACAGGAGTTACCATCTCATTGATTGTGTCAATATCATTTTTTCGCCGTGATTTTTTGGCCAGGCAATCAGCAACAATCTTCGTCAGGTCCAATTTTGGATGGCAAATGTTTATCATAATCATGGCGAACCTTGCTCCAGCAGTCAATTGAGCTCGCACAAAATTATGAATGTGAGGGGCATCTCTAAATTTCTCCAGTAATCCAGGAAGAGTTTTGGGAGCCTCATCTCGAGGAAATAAAGTCTTGTAAACCAGGGTCAAGGTTCTCGTGCAAAAATTGAGAAATTCACGCACCTGGCAAGCGCGATCTTGGAACCTGACAATTTGCTGGGTCCGTTCAGGGGTGGCCCAGAACAGACAGCCATGGTTAAGGGAAAGATTGACAAGAAGATTCGTTCTCTCGTTCACTCTTTGGTCTTCGGCGGCAGCATCAAGAACCGAGCCTATTAAGCGACAAGGCAAGAAATTTAAGGGGAGGCAAAGTAAAACAAAGAAGAGGCAGTGTGAGGTTGAAAAAACATACCTAGCATATCTGTGCTAGCTTCAGACATCAGCTCGAGCATGCTATTTTCTCGGGTAGTGGCTTTCTCAGCTTCCAACACAGCAGCATCCTTGGCAGCCATAGCCTCTTTGGCTTGTTGGAGAGCAATTTTCTCTTTTTCAGATGCTTTTCGAGATTGTTCCATCATTGCCAGAGTTTGTTTCTTCATGGATTGAAGCTGTTGTCGAAGTTCTTGCAAATCTTGCGACAAAGGTTCACTTGACAAATCTTCGATAAGGGTTTTCTTCGAGAATGAAGAAGCAGGCGAAGCATCGGCAGAGCAAGGATTGGTCGAGTAGTTATCAAATATTAACTGGAAAAGAAAGGCCTAGGATCAATGATAGCGCTAAGAAGAATTTCATTTGATCTTCAGAAAATTTACATGGATGTTACAAAAGAAGTTCTCCAAAAGGGCTACTAGGATAATTGTCGCCAAAGCTATTATGGCGACAATAACAAAAGAAAAAGAAGAAGCCAAGAAAGAAAAGAGGCATGCAACTAGACCTCCGGCCTTGATGAGCTAGGAGTTGCAGATGGCTTGATCCCGAGATAGGCCAAGATTTTCTTCGTGTTGGGCTTGGCTGCCTTGATCAACGACCGCCATTTTGTTTGCTCTATCTGTTCGGTGTCGCCAACCTTCATCCAGTCGACAGTCTGTTGGCTGTCAGCAACCAAGGCAACGGTGCTCTCGACAGCAATCTTCATGTTCTCTTGGCGCATCTTCAGTCCAAGATCCTCCGGTGGATTGAAGTCCTTGGCAAGGGCAAGGAAAGTCTTGGGCTCCTCTTTCTTCGGGAAGAAGTAGGGGAACAGCTTCGATAATCCTGCGTCAGCATTCACCACGCCTTCGCGAATTTCTTGGCCATGAAATTCCAGATAAGAGAGTGCGTCAAGGAGAGGATCATTGGTGGGATTCTCAAGATCAAACTCTTGGCTTGTTTGACCTGCCACAGAAAATATATGTTGGTCGACAGCAAGTAAAAAAAAGCAAGTCCTAAGAAAAATAGAAGGGATCGACAAAGTTACCGAGGAAGTGCCGATTTTGCATGTTCAAATGCTTGAGGATCCCCTTTTCATGAGTAGCCTGCGCGGCCTTGTGCTCGTTTAAAGCAGTTTCGGCATCCTCAAGTCTCTTTTTGCAGATTTTCGACACCAGCAGCTTTTGCCTTGGCTTCATCAGCCTCTGCTTTGGCTTGGCTAGCGTCAAGTTCAGCTTTCTTGCGAGCCGTTTCACTTTGCTCCAGTTTCTGAGCAAGAGTATCGACAAGCTTGTTGGCCTCTGCAAGTTTCTCTGCCAAAATAGAAAAGAATCGTCAAAATTGCGACAAAAACGGGAGCAAGAAGTTATAAACAAGGGGTAGCAAAAAAGTTACTACCTTCAGTCTTGCTGGCATACTCACGGTACCCAATGAATTGGGCTCCGATGCGAACAAGCTCTTTGATCATAGGCTGTCAAAGAAGAACAAAGAAAGAAAACATCGGTACGGGAAAATATGAAGGCATAAAAAAGCAAACAGAGGAAATATAGCTATTGGCGAGAAAATTAAAAACTTACGTCATCCAAGAGAGGATTAGAGGAGCTACCCAACTGAGGGGTAGGCTCCACGATCGTTTCCACCCTTGTCCTTTTTGGTGAAGGGACAAGAGGGCTTGAAGGAGGAGTGGTGGCGCCAACGTTTTGTTGAGGAGGCGAGGATTCTTCTCCCTCAACTGGCGTCTCCGAAACAATTACAGTATGTGACGTGCTCGTTCGAGGAGCCACGTCAAGAGTTGGTACTTCTTCCTCATCATCACTGTGATTAAAGATCGACATCATAAAAAGCAAGATAAGACAAAAATCTTCGAGTACACAAATAAGGGGAAATCAAAGTGACTTACGAGATGATGAGGGATTCAAGATAGGGATCATAAGTTGCCTTCTGACGTGAAGGATCAACTTCTTCGGCTTTGGAGGTGCCGGAATCTTCGACATCATTCCTCTTCCTTTTGTTCCTTGGAGAAACAGCAGGAGGAGGAGACAGTGCCGACGCAGTGCCTTCGGAGGCAGCATCTTTTTCAGAAGATCCCGCAGATTTTAGAGAATCCACGGGTTCATTCACAAAAGAGGGGGCCTCTTGGTTGTCATCAGTGACAATGGCCCTTTCCTCGACTTCTCCACCTTCAGGAAGAGGAGGAAGCGAGACAAGGTTTGGATGGTTCTGTACAAAACAAAAATAAAACAAGGGAAGATATCAGAAAAGGAGTTACAAAAAAGATAGCAAAGCAATAACAAAACAATCGACAAAGGTTACCTTGGGAAGTGGATTGGCGGCGCTGAATGGTTTTACACGGCAAGAAGAAGGGACAGGATCTTTTTTGCTGAGAGACGAGATTTTTCGGACAAGTTTTTCTAAGTCCTTGACCTCTAAATCCACCGACAGCCGATCTGCGTCCTTGTCGCCAGCATATTTCCAGAGAGGGTATTTGCGCGCCTGAAGTGGCTGCACTCTAGTCCTAAGAAAATATGCCGTGATTTGAATACCCGACAACTCTTTGCCGCTAGTATTTTGCAACTCATGGATGCGAGTCATCAAGGCTTCTGTCGACGTTTTCTCTTCTTCGGTAGCCTCTGCGTCCCAGGAGCGGCGGCGAAGGATTTTTTCGGTGCCATCAAAAGGAGGGATGTTATCTTCAGCACATCCGTGGTTCTCCTCCTGAATGTACAACCACTTCTTGCGCCACCCTTGAACTGAGTCAGGGAGTTTGACGTCGAAGTAGTCGACGGTGGGCCGAACAGAAATTACAACGCCGCCTATATTATAGGCGACATTGGGCGAGCCATTGCGGCGACAAAAGAAAATGCGCTTCCATAGCGCCCAGTTAGGCTGGACGCCAAGGAAGGCCTCGCAAAGGGTGATGAAAATGGAGATATGGAGGATTGAATTTGGCGTGAGGTGGTGGAGTTGCAGACCATAAATAAAGAGCAGTCCGCGGAGAAAAGGATGAATGGGGGCGGAAAGACCGCGGATGAGGTGGTCGACAAAACTTACCCAGTACCCCATTGGAGGGGTTGGGTAGCTCTCCTCACTGGGGAAGCACAGCGCTTTGGGCTTCTTGCTGATCCCCAGCTTCTTCAGCATATTGATGTCTTGGGTGGAAATCTTCGACCTTTCCCACTCCGCCGTCCCCAGATCCACGGCGGCCATGGAGGATTCCGGCGTACTGTGCCTTGTCAACCGACGTGGTGGCATCAACAATGGCGCAGGGTTTTGCAGCTTGGAGACGAGGAGCTTAGGAGGCTGTGGGGCGCAGGAGGAAAATTCGCAGATGAGAGCAGGAGAACGGCGCGAGCGGAAGTGCTCGAGGAAGAAGAAGAAGATCTTATATAGAGGTGCGGCGAAGCGGCGGACCATTGGATGGGAAGAGTGTGCGGCAGATGATAGCCACGTGGAAACAAGGGTAAAAAAGTATTTTAACATTGAAGAAGTTACGGTGCGTGCGCCAGAAAAAGCGGAGGACGTGTGTCCCCCACTTGCACGACGTGTCAAGATAATGGATCAATTGGGCCCACAAGGCAGCGGGAGAAGACTTCTCGCGATTTTTGACTCACAATCGTGGCTATCGTCAGCAATAACGTCACCTTGGCAGAAGAAAAAATTCGACTCAACAGCCTCATAAAAGGCGACATGGAAAAATAATGTTGAGCCTTTGATCAAATACAAGTTTTTGATCAAATGCTCGGGGGCTACTTTGGAAAAAAGAAAAAGATCCAGAAAGACAAAATAGAAATGGCGTGAGCCTATGATCAAATACAAATATTTGTTCATAGCCTCGGGGGCTACTCCCATCGGGAGCGCTGTTCGCGCACCCGAGAAATTATAAAACTTTGGGAGATAAAAGAAAATATAGCGGCATAAGGCGTGGAGCCTACACCCAAGTACAAGTCCTTGGCTGTAGCCTCGGGGGCTACTCCCATCGGGAACGCTGCTCGCGTGCCCGATGAAATAATAAAAAAAAAAAAGAAGAAAGAAGAGGAGAAGAGAAAGAAAGAAAAAAGAAAAAGAGAGGTAGCAGAGTAAAAGAGTATATTTCGAGTTATAAATAACTCTGCATATACTCCCATCGGGAGAGCAATATAAGTCATCTTTGACTCGATAAAATGTGCCATTCCAACAGCCGAAAAAGCACTCGACAATATATTCTCAGAACGCCAAAGTTGCGATCAATTTCTGAATGCCGCAAATTTGCGAAGGTAAGACCCCAGATCCGTTCTGTGAGGCGTGGCATCGCCGAAGACTGCGCTCTGCTACTTTTATCCGTATCAACAGATACGAAGAAAAATCCTAACGGACGCGTTAGGTACCCGATAAATTTTACTGGGACTCGACAGAATGGTAAACCTTAAGCGGCACCTGTCGAAGTTTGCACCAGTATCCCGAGATCATGTCCAGGGACGTGATCTTGAAGTAGGTTTTTGCGGATTGCCACTAGAGCAGTTAACTAGTACCTGATCCGTCAGATGAAATAGCCCCAACTACCATTATCCCTGTACAATATAGAGGTTTATGAGAAGAAATATAGAAAAGTTAAGGTTGTCGAATAAAAATAAACAGTGGAGATTTTCCTTGACTCTACGATTCAAGCAAAATCTCGGGGGCTACTGACATAGGCATCCCAAATGGGCCTGCCGAAGATAGTACCCGGGGTTTACTGAAGGCCCACTACCCGAAGAATAAGAAGATTCAGAAGCCCAAGATATTATTAAGGAAAGCTAGAGTTGTAATAGGAAGTGTTATTTGTAATCTTGCGGGATGAGTTAGAAACTTTCCCGGACTCTGTAACTTGTACAACACGAATCCCTCGGCTCCGCCTCCTATATAAGGGGGAGTCGAGGGACGCAGAAATCATCGAATCATTGTTCTCAAAGCCTAGTTTCATAATCGTCGAGTACTTTTCGGCTGAAACCTTCGAGATCTACTTGCCCTCTACTTCCAACTAAACCCTAGTCTACAACCCGTAGGCATTGACAAGTTAATACCTTGTCAGCCGTTGCATTTCTTCACCAGCTCTTCTGCGTCTCTGAGCGCAGTCGGCCAGTAAAAACCGTGCCGGAAAGCTTTGGCCACTATGGCTCTGGATGAGGCGTGATGTCCGCACTCTCCTTGATGGATTTCCCGTAGGAGTTCAATCCCTTCAGCCGGCTCGACGCACCGCTGGAACACCCCACTTACGCTGCGTTTGTACAGCTGGTGGTTGATGATTGTATAGGCCTTGGCCCTTCTCTCAATCTGCCTGGCCTGGACTCTATCATCAGGCAGCACACCATCGGTGAGGTAGGAGAGGAATTCTTGTGCCCATGAAGGTACACATCTTATCTCGAATACGCTAACCAACAAGGCCTCCTGCGTGGGAGCTTCCGGATTCGACTGCATGGTCGCCGGGTTCGGCTTGCTAGCCGGCGGGTTCGGCTTGCTAGCCTCCGAGTTTGGCGATGAAGCCCCCGGGTTGGACTGAGAAGTCCCCGGGTTCGGCATGGTAGCCGGCGGGTTTGGCTTGTTAGCCCCCGACTTGGGCGATGAAGCCCCCGGGTTCGGCTGAGCAGCCCCCGGGTCAGCCGGCACGAATATTGAATCCGAGTCCGGTGACGGTGTGATGGACGGCTTCTTGAGAACCGCCAAGGCGACACCCGGCGGAATGGCTTGCCGGGTTGAGCCAATCTTGGACAAGGCGTCAGCCGCCTCGTTGTTTGCCCGTGGCACATGGTGGAATTCGCAGCCGTCAAAGAAGCCGGATAGCTACTGGACGTGGAAGCGGTACGAGGCCATGTTGGCATCCTTCGCATCCCAGTCGCCAGACGCTTGCTGTATAACCAAGTTGGAGTTGCCGAAGCAAAGTATGCGACGCACGCCGATCTCCTTGGCCAGCTTCAGCCCATGAATGAGCGCTTCATATTCCGCCACATTGTTGGATGCGGCGAAGTGGATCTGCAGGACGTAGTCCAGCCGGTCTCCCTTGGGAGAGGTGATGACGATGCCGGCTCCCAAGCCGTTGCGCATCTTTGAGCCGTCAAAGTGCATCTTCCAATGTGTGGAATCCGGCACAGGCGGCAAGTCGACGAAGAAGTCCGCGAGGATCTGCGACTTGATGGCCGTGCGAGCCTCGTAGAGGATGGTGTGGGCGGCTAGCTCCAGAGCCCACTTGGCAACCCGGCCGTTGGCATCCTTGCTGCCGATGATTTCCGCCAAGGGTGCTGTGGCAACCACCTTGATGGGGTGCTCTTGAAAGTAGTGCTTGAGCTTCTTGGCCGCCATGTATACGCCGTAGGTGACCTTCTGGTAGTGGGGGTAGTTTTGCTTCGACTGGGAGAGCACTTCGCTGAGGTAATAGACTGGGCGCTGAACCAGCTGCTCCCTGCCGGCTTCTTTGCGCTCCACCACCAGGACAACGCTAACCACTCGATTGGTGGCTGCGATGTACAACAGCATCGGATCCATTGAAGCCGGCGTTGCGAGGATTGGCGCGGTTGAGAGTACGCGCTTCAAGTCACGGAAGGCTTCGTCCGCCTGCGGTGACCATGTGAACTTGTCCGACTTCTTCAGCAATTGGTACAAGGGCAGTGCCTTCTCCCCCAGCCGGCTGACGAAGTGGCTCAAGGAGGCCAGGCAGCCAGTGAACTTCTGGACGTCCTTGAGGCACTGCGGCAGTTCCATCTTCTCCAGGGCACTGATCTTCTCCGGGTTGGCTTCGATCCCTCGCTGAGAGACGAGGTAGCCAAGGAGCTGGCCAGACGGCACGCCGAATGTGCACTTGGCCGGGTTGAGCTTCATCCGGAATCTTCGCAGATTGGTGAAGGTTTCTCTCAGGTCATCAAGGAGGGTATTCGTCTCCTTGGTCTTTACAACGACATCATCCACATATGCGTGAACGTTTCTGCCGATTTGATCCTGCAAGCATTTTTGCATGCACCTTTGGTAGGTGGCGCCTGCATTTTTCAAGCCGAATGGCATAGTCGTGTAGCAATAAGCCCCATACGGGGTAATGAACGAAGTCTTTATTTGATCATCCGGATTCAAAGGAATCTGGTGGTAGCCTGAATAGGCGTCTAGAAAAGACAACAGTTCACAGCCGGCAGTCGAGTCTATGACTTGATCTATGCGCCGCAGGGGGAAGGGGTCCTTCGGGCACGCCTTGTTCAGGCTGGTGTAGTCGATACACATGCGCCAGGAGCCGTTCTTCTTCAAAACCAGGACCGGGTTCGCCAACCAGTCCGGGTGCAGCACTTCCATGATGAAGCCGACTGCCAGCAGCCGGGCGATTTCTTCACCGATGGCCTTCCTTCTTTCCTCGGCGAAGCGCCTGAGAGGCTGCTTCACCGGCTTGGCTTCAGGCCGGACGTGGAGGTGGTGCTCAGCCAACTCCCTCGGCACACCCGGCATGTCTCTTGGAGTCCATGCGAAGATGTCCCGATTCTCACGGAGGAAGCTGGTGAGCTCGCTTTCCTATTTCTTGCTCAAGCCGGCACCGATGGTGACGTACTTGTCCGGCTGCGCCGGGTCCAACAGGATCTTCTTGGTGTTGTCGGCCGGCTGGAAGTGAGTCGTCCCAGCCGGGTTGCCTGCAGCCGGCATGTCTGTCTGCGCGGCCTTGGCGAGGGCGACGGCGTCGTGGATGAGCTGCTTCTCGGTGGCGATGACCAGCGTCTGGGCCATCTTGGAGCTCTGCGTGGCGCAGTCCATGGAGCGGCGATAGTCGCCGGCTATGGTGATGACCCCCTTGGGGCCAGGCAGCTTCATCTTCAGGTACCCATAGTGGGGCACCGCCATGAACTTGGTCAGGGCCGGCCTGCCCAGGAGCGCGTGGTAGGGACTGACGAGGTCCACCACCTCGAGCTCGATCTTCTCGGTGCAGAAGTGATCCGGCTTCCCGAACATCACCTCCAGCGTGATCCGGCCGATCGGCTGGCAGCAGTGGCCTGGCACGATGCCATGGAAGACGGTGGGGGTGGGACGCAGCTCGGCTTCTTGGATGCCTAGCTTGCGGGCGGTGTCGCGGTAGAGGATGTTGATGCTGCTGCCGCCGTCGATGAGGACGCGCGAGAAACGCACGCTGCGCCGAGTTGTGCCAATGGTGGGGTCGAGGACCATGGCGTAGCTGCCCGGCTTCGGCAGGACCGCCGGTGTGTCGCGGCGATCAAAGGTGATGGCCTGCTCTGACCAGTTTAGGTACTGGGGGACCGGCGGTATGACCGCGTTGACCTCGAGGGAACGGCTCTGCTGGCTCGTCCTGTCCTCGGGCTCGGAGGTGAAGATGATGTAGGTAGCATCTTCGGCCAGATATCGGCCATGGTGCACTTGGTTAGCCTCGTGGTGCTCGAGGTTGGCGTTTTCTGCGCCGGCTGCGCCACCCGGCCCGCCGGCTGGAGGGGGCGGGGGTGGAGGCGGAAGAGGTTCGCCGCTGGTCAGCCGCTTCATGAAGTGGTAGTCGCGGGTGGTGTGGTTGGAGGGGTTCTTGCCGCTGTGGTACTTGCACGGCGAGTCGAGCATCTGCTCGAAGGTGTACTTCGGCTTCCATTGCCGGTCTTGCTTCTGGCGGCGGCTGCCGCCTGCCGCGTTGTCTGCCACGGCTGCTACATGGGCGGAGCCGTACCGGCGGTCCGGCTGGTCGCTGTGACGCTTGCCGCGGTAGTTGTCCCGCCGGCTGCCATGAGAGGCGCCGTCTGCCGGCTTGTGCTCAGCAGCCGTGGGGTGGGCCCGCCTGGAGGGAGCCGGCGTTGGCTCAGCCGTCGCCTTGCCGGCTTCTTCAGCCAGCGCGTACTTGTCGGCGATGGCCATGAGGGCGGCCATGGACTTGGGCTCGCTGCGGCGCAGCTTGTGCCACAGCATGGTGTTGGGCCGGCAGCCGCCCATGAAGAAGCTGATGGCCTGGATCTCGTGCACGCCCTCGCAGGAGTTGCGCATCTCGCACCAGCGCGTCAGGTACGCGCGATCCGTCTCGTCCGGGCCCTGCTTGCACATCTCTAGCTGCTGGGGGCGACCCGGCCAGCGATAGGTGCCGGTGAAGTTGCTGATGAAGGCCTCCTCAAAATCAAGCCAGCCGTTGATGCTGCCGGCTCGCAGGTTGTTGAGCCAGGTGCGGGCGGAGCCGACCAGCATCAGGGGGGAATATCGCACTGCCCAGCGCTTGTTGCCTCTGGAGATGCCGACTGCGGTGGAGTAGTCCTGCAGCCAGTCCTCCGGCTTGGCGGTGCCGTCGTACTTGGGTGTGTCGCGGGGGAGCTGGAAACCGTCGAGCATGGGCTCGTTGGCGATGCGGGGCCCGAAGCACTTGGGGCAAGCCGGCGCCTCCTCTTCCGCGATGCGGGATTCGACCAGCCGATCGAGGCGGTCTCTGGCGTCGGCGGGCTCGATGCGGGGGCCCAGCCGGGAACGTGCCGGCTGGCGAGTGCCGGTTCGCTCTGGAGCCGGCCTGTGTTGGCGCCTTGGCGCCGCCTGCTCGGAGTCATGCTCCTGGTTCCGGCTTGGCGGTGGCTGGCTGCGGCCGCTGTGGCCGCCGTCCAGCCGGCTTGTCCACCTTGAACCTGTGCGGGTGTCGCGGGAGTCTCTGTGCCGGCTTGGTGCGGGCGAGGCGGACTCGGCCGTGTCCCTGTGGGGGTCCTTGCTGTTGTCTGCAGCAGCGTGGACGGGAGGAGCTTTCGAAGCACCATACCTGGGGTCCTTGGTCTGCTCAGCTGCAGCCCGGCACAGGTCAGCTACGCGCTGCGTCTGGCGGCGCAGCTCTTCTCCTTCGAGGAGGGCTAGCTCCTTCGCAGCGGCTTCGGCTGCGAGGATGTTCTTGTCGGGGGTGTTGTAGACGGGCAGCTCCGCGGACGGAGCCGGCGCTTCCGCGCCGTCGCGCTCGATCTCGGCGCCCAGGGCGCCTCCTCGCCGGCGGATCATGCCGGCTCGGCTGGGGTTGTTGCCGCCTGGCGTGAAGCCGTGGGCGTGCTCGTACTCGCGCTGGGTGATGGCCAGCTGGCGCTTGGCGGTAGCCAGCTCGTCAGCCTGCTGGAGGAGGAGCTGGCGGTGTGCCTCCAGGTCCGCCTCGACGGTGGTGGCGTCGGCGCCTGCGGTGAGCGGAGAGCTCAGCTTCGCCCGGACTTCGTCCAGCCGGGATGGTGGCGGGGGCGCCTTTGGGCCCGAGCCGGAGGCGTTGGGGTCGACGTTGCGCTCCAAGTTGGGGCCGCGAACGCGAGGGTTCTTGGTGGGGAGCTCCTCGCCAGCCATCATGACTTGCACGACGGCGGGGCTGGCGGGAGCGCTGCTGCCAGCTCGCGGAGGAGGGCTTGCGCAGCGCAGCACCTGCCGCGGGTAGCGCGGCGGTGCGACGGTGGCGACGTAGACGTCGTGGCCGCCGAAGGAGATGACGCTGCCGCCGGCTGGGAAGGGCCGGTCGGCGAAGCAGCCAGCGTTGTCGCTGACGCAGTCGAGGGAGCCGAACCTCCAGATCAAGCCTGAAGCGACTCGCTCGCCGGTGGTGATGGTGAGGCCCGTCCGGATGAAGACACCGGCCGAGGATGCTGAAGGCCCCACGGTGGGCGCCAAATGTCGTGGTATCGTCACGGCATATGCCATAGGGTGGCTAACGAAGGTGGTTCCTAAGAGATCTCACGGCGGTATCCGGATGCGGGTATGGGGACGAGCGACACGGCGACGTACCCAGGTTCGAGGCCCTCCGATGGAGGTAACACCTCTACTCCTGCTAGGGATGTATATGATGATCACACAATACAATGTTGCTCCTAGAGCTGTATCCGGCTGCTCCTGGGAGGCTAAGGAAGACCAGAGTATCTCTCACAGGGCAGCGCTAAGGGTGGAAGTGAGGTGAGAATCATCGATCCCCTGCACGAGAGGGGGTAGTGCGGCTTATATAGGCACCGGCACTTTACATATAAGACCCTATAGTCTACTGGCCGGCTTGGCCGGCTCCGGCTTCCGCTCCTTCCTCATGGCCTGTCCCATCCGGCTGCCGGAGGTAGCGGTATGGAGAGGAAGTGTTCCTGTCGCCATCAGCCACTGTAGCCAGTACGGATCGACGTAAGCCATGATGGCCTGTCCGGCGCGTGGCACTATTGCTCCACAGTGCCCCGCGCTTTACGGAAGATGAAGTCAGCGTGGACTTTGGGAACCCGGATCACCAACCCGGTTCCTTCTAGTGCAAGACTCGCCAGCCTCGAGTCGGTCTGAGGTACAAACTCCCAGTCGGATATGGCTTGTAGAAGCCGGCCCAGCTACAGCATTGGCGGCCGTAGCCAGGCTGACTAGGACCTAGAGCCAGCCGGCTTCCGGACCAGCCGGCCACGGCGCCAGCCGGCTGCTCCTCAGCCGGCCTTTGCCGCGAGCCGGCCAGTGGCCAGCCGGCTGCTCCGCGTCCATTGCCCTACCCAGGGTCTTCCCCCCGACAGATCATGATCAAGCTTAGTTTTGATGCAAGATGGGTAAAGCTAGTGATGAATATGATATCTACGGTATGATTTTTAGTTTTGTTTAATGGATCACCGTTGGAATCTTTCAGACCGTCTCGTGGTATATGGTAAGGTGATCCTATCTCTTCATACTTATTTCTACTAGCAACAGAGGGCCTTTCGTGCCTTCTAAAATTTGGAAGTGTTGTTGATTCATTAAATCTCCAAGGGCTAACGGTGGAGAATTCTATTACGACAATGAACCACTTGCTTTTTGATCATGATATCATGCTGCTTGTTAAAGCTAGTATAGAGGGAGCACATGAGGTAGCAAAAGTGTTGGAGATCTACTATCAAGCCTCGGGAGAGAGGATAAATTTTGATAAATCTTCTGTCTTCTTTAGTAAGGAGTGCCTAGGTCAGTGCACAATGTGATGAAAGGGATATTAAATGTCCCTAATGAGACATTCAATGAGAAATACCTTGGGATAACCTCTGATGTAGGAAGGTCAGTTAATGGTACCTTTAAAGTTTTAAGGGACCGTCTATGGAAAAGGGTCCAAGGGTGAATCGAAACTATTTTTTCGGGGGGGGGGGGGGGGGGGGTAAAGAAATACTTATCAAGTCAATCACCAAAGCTATACCTATTATTTCTATGGCATGTTTCAAATTACCAAGAGGCCTTTATCGAAAGCTTAATGCATTGATCCACGACTTCTGGTGGGGGAGTCGAGAAGGATAAAGGAGTACCTATTGGGTTTCATATGGGAGGATATGACACCACCAGAGTTTGCCGAAGGATTGGGCTTTCATGATATCGAGCTTTTTAACCTTGCTCTTCTGGCTCGACAAGCGTGGCGTATGTTGCAAAATCCTGAGACGTTGAGTGCTCAGATTTTAAAAGCACCGATTTAGTCAATGCCAATGTGATGCATGTAAAATGTGTACATGAACTTTTTTCCTTTATCATATTGAATTCCCACATATTTGCAATATATATGATGATAATACCATATTTTACATTGATTTATGAGGATTTACCAATTATCCCTTTATTTGGATTATAACGCTGCAGAATAGGAAAATCCTGTTTTGTGTATTTTTCAATTTCAGAAACCTATACGAAGTCAAATTGACTTGAGATTTTTGGAGTGAAACTTTTTCATCGAGAGAAGCAGCAGGGGCCCTTGAAGCTCACCTGGAGAGGCCCGACGGCCAAAAGAGGCCAGGTGTAGCATGGTCAGGGAGTCAGGCCGTGCCACCCCCTCTTTCAGCCGTCGATCGCCCGTTTGCCCTGATTCTTTCGTGAACCGACGTATTTTACCCTAAAAACGACTATATATATATGACCCGAAGAGTTCTCGGGAGGAGAGTGCTGCACAAACACACAAACACGAAAACAGAGGCTGCTGCAGAGAAAATTGGAGAGGGAAAACTCCGATGTGATCACCGCCGAAGGGATCTCCACCTTCTCCAACGTCTTCATCATCATCACCATAGCCAAGAGGGAGTAGTCCACCTCTAGACTGCGGGTTTGTGGCAGTAGCTTGATCTATTTCTCTCAAGTTCTTCATAGTACTTAGTGCAATATGAGTTGCCTATCATGATTATGGTCATATTTGTAATACCTATATGGTGGATCCTTGTTCTATGATATTATTTTATGAGATATGATCTTATTATATTGTGAGATGTATTGATAGATGCATATTATGTACCCGTTCTTAAGTTTATGTTCTGATTCAACATCTATGCAAGAGCGTGTGTGGGATGATGTGTGTATTAGATGAAGTAGCAAGGTTTTAGTGATTGGATAGTGACAATATGTTCAAGAGCTATTATGGTTTTGTCTTTCTTTTGCTACCTCACTAGGGATAAAGTGAATGCATGTGCTATGTTCATCATGTGATAGTAATGATGATCTTGTTTGTTCAAGGTAGCATATTTGATATTCAAACTTCATGTCAAAGTACTTATTGCTATGCTATGTTAATTCTTAATACAAGATTGATGAAGTCTTCTTTCTTGTGGAGTATAAGAGAGGTGTATTGCATCATCTCTATGATAGGACGTGATGCCCATGTTAATTCTGATCTTACATATAATATTATCTGCACCTTCATATCTCGTTGATGAATTGTTTTTTTCCACCACAACTTTAAGAGAGAATAGTCAAGTGAACACATGAACTCCGGTCCACTTTTTATCATAAGAAACCCCATTAGATTACTTTTACATTTTTTCTATTTGTTGCATTATTTTAATCCGAAAATACAAAAAATATTTATTTTTCTTATTTGCATCCAAAACACCAAAAATAATCAACCTCTTTACAGTTTTTAGTTAGTTATTTCATCTAGTTTAGTTTTTACTTATTTTATTTCTACTTGTGTTATTTACCTACACGAAACACCTTATGCTTGACAACCACACGATGGAGTTGGGGACACAAGGCATTTACTTTACCTGTAGGATTGTTAGAAGGGAGAAGAGAATACTCTTTCATCCAGTTCCCCGAGTGTTCGATATAAACTCTCGAGTCACCCTTGTGGGGAAAATACTTCGTTGGTGCAACACTCTGCATTGGGAGTCCCAACGTCATCACAATCTTAGTGCCCATCCATCGCATGTTCGGTGCTAAATTTTGGAGGGGAGAGACACTATGCACCAAGGCTTTGTTCTAGGTATTGGAACAGGATAACAAACGAGAGCATGTGATGAAAATTGGTTGCCAAGGGATGAGGTTAGGAGACCGATCACTTGTTTGAAGACTGATGCACCGCTGTGGGTATCCGATTTCATAGACCAGACAACTGCGAGCTAGGATTTACAGAAGCTCTAGCAGTACTTTCTATTGATGGACATAGATGTGATCACCTAGATCCCACTAAGTACTAGGCGGATGGGTGACTGCTGGGCGTAGCATTTCGAGAAGACACGAATCTTCTCAGTACGTTTAGCCTACAAGATGATTATCAACACGAAGCGTACTCGAGAAGCCTGGATAGATGAAAGGGTGACCTCTTCCAATCATCGAGGAGAAGAGCTGGCCTCGACATCTCTTTGGAAGGTTAAGGTACCGTCAAAGACCCGGGTGTTTTTGTGGAGATTGGCGAAGCAGTCTATCCCCACAGTAGACATCGGGGCAACATGAAACTTGATATTTCATGTGGAATATGTGGCCAAGCTAACTCCTAGCGACATTCCTTACTAGAGTGCAATATGGCGAGATGTGTGTGGGCTCTTGCTCCAGAATCAATTACGAAGCATATGGAGAGGACACCAGATACGGATGCCAAACAATGGTTGTTCACGATGATAGATACAATCCGGCAAGGGGAGCTTACTCGCTCTTTGGTCAATCCGTAGGCGATTTGGCATGCTCGGAGGAATGAAATTCACGAAGACATCTTCCAAATTACCTTGTCAACGCATCAGTTCCTGGACAATATTATCCGAGAGCTAGAGATTGTTGAAACGAAGAAGATCTTGTCACGATCTGCGAGGCCAAAGCCACAAGTCAAGAAGTGGTTGGCACCAGAGGCGGTACATGCGAAAATCAATGTCGATGCGGCCGCCAGGAAGAATGGAAATTTTGGTGCAGTAGCGGCGATATGCAGAGGTGAAGATGGTGCCTTCTTGGGAGCATCAGCACAAGTTATCCGTTGAATTTATGATCATGCTACTCTGGAGGCCATCGCATGTCGAGAAGCCCTGGTGCTCGCACGTGACCTGTCCTTAAACCACATCCATGTTGCATTTGATTGCATGCAGGTGATCTCTAGTTTGGTTGGCGATAATCTGAGACAGTTCAGTTCTGTTTTGAAGGAGATCAAGGCAACTGCTCGTAACTTTGCTTCGGTAAAGTTTTCTCACGAGATGAGAGCTTCAAATGTAGAAGCCCATGGCTTAGCTAGTGGTTCAGAACACCGGTCGTCACGTCCAACGGTCGTCACGTCTGGCTTGTGTAAATACCAGACCCGGTTTGTATACCTATGTCTTTCAATGATCAATAAAATGATGACTTTTTTTTTGAGAAACACAGTACAAACGCAGACGCTCACATACACGCGCATACACTCACCCCTATGAACGCACACACGCACACCCTACCCCTATGAGCACCTCCGGAAGACTGAGCCGGCGGATTGGATCTTGAAATTGACGAAGTCACCACAGACGCCTCGTTGTCGACGGGAACGTCGCCTCCCACTGAATGAATATTCCGCCTTTTTATGAGACACACAGATGTCAAACCTGGGGTTTGAACTCTGGTGGACTGGGGATACAACCATCCTCCTAACCACCCAACCTCAGGTTGGTTCTCCAATAAAATGATGACTGGTTACCCTAAAAATTATACTTATATATATACAATCGTTCTTCCCACTAGTTTTTTTAGAAGTGTTTTTTGGAAAACTCTAGAAAAAGGCCGACCTTCGCGAAGGGAAGACAACTCGCTCCGCACGTGACAAGTGGCGCGTTGTGGTGCCAGAAAATCCATGGGAAGTGGTCTCCCTGCTCGCCACGTGTCGCAAGGGGAAGCAAGGTGGGGATGGGGGAGGAGAGAGAAGACTCGGTTGTGTCAGTTTTTCCCTTTTTTTTTCTAGATTCGTTTTTTCAAAATGAAATATCTTGAGAACCGTAAGTCCAAATTGCGAACCGTTTTCACTTTTGAGATCCTCGCGTCGAGATCTTCGAAACTAGATCCCGTGTTGATAGGTTTGGAGATCCTATGGTGTGTACCTAAATGTACTCGTGTTTCAACTGAAAAGTACTTCTGTTTTTAGTGTGTTTGGTGCAGTTTTTCCCTTTACTCGGTAGCTGTACTCGTCCGTGTGTTACCTGTACTTACTCGTGTGTGCGACTTTACCTGCTCGTTTGCGCCAATGTACTTCTGTACATGTACTTACTCGTGTTCACGGCTGTACCTGCTCGTATGCGCGTTTGTACCTGCTCGTCTGCGTGACTGTACTTCTACTCGCCTGTGTGTTCAACTGTACTCGTGGGTTGTGTGTGACTGTACCTGCTCGTGTGCACGACTGTACCTGCTCGTGTGCGTGACTGTACCTGTACTCGCCCGTATATTCAACTGTACTCGTGTGTTGTGCGTGACTGTACCTGCTCGTGTGCATGACTGTATCTGTACGTGTGCACGACTGTACTTGTACACGTCTATGTGTGCAACTGTATCTCGTAGGTTATATATAATTGTACTCACTTGTTATACCTAACTATACTGTGCTCGTGCGTAGGCATGCGCCGTACGCGGGCGGACGTACGCGTACCACACGCGCAGATGCAAAGCTAGCTAGCTTGGTGTAGTCTAATCAATTCATGCACATGCATGCATGCCTTGCGTGAGTGTTGCGCTGAGGCGTATGTACGCCGCGCGGCCTCCGTAGCTGTTTTGGTCGCGCGTGGGTAGAGCGAAGCGAAGACCTACTCGTACTCGCGCGGGCTTTTCGGCGTACTCGTACTTCGTCGTGCGCATGGGTTGGTGTGTGTTGTTCCGCGTCGTGTCAGCCACAGGCTGTTCCGGGCGGGAGTGAATCACGCGAGATTGGACCTTTACAAAGGTTGGTCTTTTTCTAGTCCTACCCGTGTTTTTTCCACTAATTAAACTCAAAAAATCGAAACAAAATATAAATCTTGGTTAGAAATCGTTTTTCCACTAGTTAAACTTGGGCCTATAAAAGATTTAGGCTTGCTCCGAGTCACCGAATGGGCTATATTTCAGTAAAATGGGCTGTAGTATTGCCCAGGCTGCCGCTACGTCCAAGTTCCGTCCAAGAAAAATGGCCATCGACCACGACGGTCTACACATCGGCTTCTTCGTCAGTTCGACGCGTGCATGGCTCCACCGATCGCAATCGCCGTCGCGCCATGCGGTTTTGCCGCCTCACGCCGCCATTTTGCCTCTTCATTCTCCCCCCTCCGGCCGTCCACTGTTTGCTGTCCAGGCATCCAGGCGTGAGGCGTCCTGCGGCAGGACTAACAGAAGTGTAGTGCTAACCATGAGTTCAGATTCAGAGGTTCAGAGTCTACGTTCAATTTTTTTTCTGATTTCCCCCAATTGAGATTATGTATTTCATTCAAACTTGTAAATTTAACAAAATTTGAATGAAATAGGTGATTTCAGTTTAATTTTACTTAATTTTAAGTTTTTTAAAACCCCGGTTTGGGGACGTTGCTAGGAACATGCATCCCCAAAAGCAACAACCCGCGCCGGTGTCCCCCAAATGGTCTGTCTGGGGCACGCACATGTAGCATCCCAAAATTTTCCAAATTTTGGATTGTTATAATAGATGAAATAGGTTGATTGAATTGTTGACTTTGTTAGAAATTTCAAAAGAAACTTAAACTTTTTGTGGACTTGTTTAAACTTTTCTCAACCATGCTCAAAACTTTAGAGTGGATTAATATGAATATCCAAATTATAAATCTTGGTTGAGTAAATTTTATACAAATCCAATTTGTGTGTTGAGTTTTATCGTTTGGATCTAACTGGTGTTTAAAATGTTTGTCCAAATCTTGTTGAATTATCTAAGAGAGGGAGCAATATACCTTTCCAAAGAAAGAGGAAATAATATCACATTTCCAAAATATATAAAAGGTTTGGATAATAATTTATTTGTGGTGTTATTTGATGTTTAGTGCGTTTAAGATTTTTATATATCTTATTTGGTTTCCAAATTAAAATAATATAATATAAAATAAAATAAAACGAGGATAACCAGAAATCATCAAATATTGAGTTGAAAATTATTTAAATATGACTATGACTATAAAATAGAAAATTAAAACAATAGGGATTTTTTTTGAGAACGTTCCGCTCCTTTTTTCTGTAGAAGTATTCCACTTCTTTATTTATTCATCAACGACAAACCTGTTTACAGGGAACAAATTAAAGCCCATCAGGCGGGTGAAGTAGCGAAATTGAGTAGCGTGCCAGCCCATACCAAGCAACGAACTTCGCCCAACCAATTCTAGCCCATCTCTCTCTATTTGTTTTTTCTTCTTTCTACTTTCTTTTTGGGCTGCTTTGCGTGGGCCCATTTAAACTGGACCGACCATCTTCTTTCTATGTACTCTCTTCATCCGTAAATAAGTGTATGTTTTATTTTTTCGAAAGTCAATTATTTTTATAGTTGACTAGATTTTTACACAAAAGTAACTGTGTCATAAAACTACTATATGTTAAGATGATTCTAGCTATATAAATTTGGTGTCATAAATAGTGCTACTTTTTTCTAAAATGTTAATTAAAATTAAAAGAGTTTGATTTAAGACATGTACTAAGGGCATCTCCGCATTTCGGACGCCCAAACGGATGCGTCCGCGTCGGGGGTGGCTCCAGCGGTACGATGCATGATTTTTTTTCCAGTCATAATTTACATTAATAAAAAACATAAAAAGGCCATAAAGGCGTGGTAAAACTAGGTATTGCCTACTGGTCGTCGTCGCTGACGAGGTCGATGAACTCCGGTGTCCGCCATGGAAGCTGGTACGCCAACGGTGGAGGAGGTAGGGCAGGTTGCGGCAACTGCGGCCAGGCCGTGGCCTGCGCAGGAGGCTGTGGTGAAGGTGGCCAGGGATCCCAGGTCGGAGCAGCAGCCGGAGCGCGGTCGTTGGAACGCATCGGCATGTCCGGAGGAGTCGTCGGCCTACCCTGCGCGAGCGCGGACTGATGTCTACGCACACTCCTTTTCCTGTAGACAGTGTTGGGCCTCCAAGAGCAGAGGTTTGTAGAACAGCAGAAAGTTTTCCCTTAAGTGGATCACCCAAGGTTTATCAAACTCAGGGAGGAAGAGGTCAAAGATATCCCTCTCATGCAACCCTGCAACCACAAAGCAAGAAGTCTCTTGTGTCCCCAACACACCTAATACACTTGTCAGATGTATATGTGCACTAGTTCGGCGAAGAGATAGTGAAATACAGGTGGTACGAATATATATGAGCAGTAGTAACGGCACAAGAAAATAGCTTGATGCTACAACTGGCGTGTGGTTGATGGTGGGAATATTGCAGGCAGTACAGATGCAGTAAAACAGTAAACAAGCGATGATTGCAGTATTTGGAAACAAGGCATAGGGATCGTACTTTCACTAGTGGACTCTCTCAACATTGATCACATAACAGAATAAATAGATATATGATATACTCTACACTCTCTTGTTGGATGATGAACACCACTAATTGTGTAGGATTACACGAACCCTCAATGTCGGAGTTAACAAGCTCCATAATATTCGATATTCATATTTAAATAACCTTAGAGTGCATGATAGATCAACACAACTATACCAAGTACTAACATAGCATGCACACTGTCACCTTCATACAATGAAAGGAGGAATATATCACATTAATACCATCATAGTAATAGTTAACTTCATAATCTACAAGAGATCATAATCATAAACTACGCCAAGTACTACATGATGCACACACTGTCACCATTACATCATGCAGGAGGAATATAGTACTTTAATAACATCACTAGAGTAGCACATAGATGAATAGTGATACAAAACTCATATGAATCTCAATCATGTAAGGCAGCTCATGAGATCATTGTATTGAAGTACATAGGAGAGAGATTAACCACATAGCTACCGGTACAGCCCCTTAGCCTCGATGGAGAACTACTCCCTCCTCATGGGAGACAGCAGCGTTGATGAAGATGGCGGTGGTGTCGATGGAGATGCCTTCTGGGGGCACTTCCCCGTCCCGGCGGCGTGCCGGAACACAGAGTTCTGTCCCCCAGATATTGGCTTCGCGATGGCGGCGGCTCTGGAAGGTTTCTCGTACCGTGGCTTTTTCTGTATCGAAGATTTAGGTCAGGGACCTTTAAATAGGCGAAGAGGCGAAGTCGGAGGGCTGACGAGGCGGTGACACCATAGGGGGGGCGCGGCCCCCCCTCTGGCCGCGCCAGGCTGGTGTGTGGGGCCCCCAGGGCTCCCCTCTGGTGGCTCTCGGGTGTTCATGAAGCTTCGTGGGATTTTAAGATTCTGGGCGTTGATTTCGTCCAATTCCGAGAATATTTCCTTACTAGGATTTCTGAAACAAAAAACAGCAGAAAACAGGAACTGGCACTTCGGCATCTCGTCAATAGGTTAGTTCCGGAAAACGCATAAATATGACATAAAGTGTGAACAAAACATGTAGGTATTTTCATAAAACAAGCATGGAACATAAGAAATTATCGATACGTCGGAGACGTATCAGCATCCCCAAGCTTAGTTCCTACTCGTCCCGAGTAGGTAAACGATAACAAAGATAATTTCTGAAGTGACATGCTACCAACATGATCTTAATCATACTATTGTAAAGCATATGAGATGAATGAAGTGATTCAAAGCAATGATAAAGACAATGATTAAACAACTGAATCATATAGCAAAGACTTTTCATGAATAGTACTTTCAAGACAAGCATCAATAAGTCTTGCATAAGAGTTAACTCATAAAGCAATAAATTCAAAGTAAAGGCATTGAAGCAACACAAAGGAAGATTAAGTTTCAGAGGTTGCTTTCAACTTGTAACATGTATATCTCATGGATAGTTGTCAATGCAAAGTAATATAATAAGTGCAATATGCAAGTATGTAGGAATCAATGCACAGTTAACACAAATGTTTGCTTCTTGAGATGGAGAGAAATAGGTGAACTGACTCAACATGAAAGTAGAAGAAAGGCCCTTCGCAGAGGGAAGCATCGATTGCTATGTTTGTGCTAGAGCTTTGATTTTGAAAACATAAAGAGAGCATAAAAGTAAAGTTTTGAGAGGTGTTTGTTGTTGTCAACGAATGGTAGTGGGCACTCTAACCCCCTTGCCAGACAAACCTTCAAAGAGCGGCTCCCATGAAACATTTTTATTTTTGGGTGGCACTCCTTCCAACCTTTACTTTCACAAACCATGGCTAACCGAATCCTCGGGTGCCTGCCAACAATCTCATACCATGAAGGAGTGCCTTTTTATTTTAGTTTTATTTAGATGACACTCCTCCCCACCTTTGCTTTCTCAAGCCATGGCTAACCGAATCCTCGGGTGCCGTCCAACAATCACATACCATGGAGGAGTGTCTATTTTTTTTGTAAAATTATGAGAGTTAATTAATTGGGGCTGGGAACCCCATTGCCAGCTCTTTTTGCAAAATTATTGGATAAGCGGATGAAGCCACTAGTCCATTGGTGAAAGTTGCCCAACAAAATTGAAAGATAAACACCACATACTTCCTCATGAGCTATAAAACATTGACACAAATAAGAGGTAATAACTTTTGAAGTGTTTAAAGATAGCACTCAAGCAATTTACTTTGGAATGGCGGAGAAATACCATGTAGTAGGTAGGTATGGTGGACACAAATGGCATAGTGTTTGGCTCAAGGATTTGGATGCACGAGAAGTATTCCCTCTCAATACAAGGTTTAGGCTAGCAAGGCTATTTGAAACAAACACAAGTATGAACCGGTACAGCAAAACTCACATAAAAGACATATTGCAAGCATTATAAGACTCTACACCATCTTCCTTGTTGTTCGACCCTTACTAGAAAATATCTAGACCTTAGAGAGACCAATCATGCAAACCAAATTTAAGCAAGCTCTATGTATTTCTTCACTAATAGGTGCAAAGTATATGATGCAAGAGATTAAACATGAGCACAACAATTGCCAAGTATCAAGTTATTCAAGACATCATACCATTTACCACATGTAGCATTTTCTGTTTCCAACCATATAACAATTAACGAAGCAGTTTCAACCTTCGCCATGAACATTAAAAGCTAAGAACACATGTGTTCATATGAACCAGCGGAGCGTGTCTCTCTCCCACACAAGCATGAATTTATTCAAACAAAACAAAAATAAAAACAAACAGACGCTCCAAATGAAGTACATAAGATGTGATGGAATAAAAATATAGTTTCAAGAGAAGGAACCTGATAATTTGTCGATGAAGAAGGGGATGCCTTGGGCATCCCCAAGCTTAGATGCTTGAGTCTTCTTGAAATATGCAGGGATGAACCACCGGGGCATCCCCAAGCTTAGACTTTTCACTCTTCTTGATCATATTGTATCATCCTCCTCTCTTGACCCTTGAAAACTTCCTCCACACCAAACTCGAAACAAACTCATTAGAGGGTTAGTGCATAATCAAAAATTCACATGTTCAGAGGTGACACAATCATTCTTAACACTTCTAGACATTGCCCAAAGCTACTGGAAGTTAATGGAACAAAGAAATCCATCCAACACAGCAAAAGAGGCAATGCGAAATAAAAGGCAGAATCTGTCAAAACAGAACAGTCCGTAAAGACGAATTTCTTAGAGGCACCAGACTTGCTCAGATGAAAATTCTCAAATTGAATGAAAGTTGCGTACATATCTGAGGATCACTCACGTTAATTGGCAGAATTTTCGGAGTTACCTACAGAGAATTCAGCCCAGATTCGTGACAGCAAGAAATCTGTTTCTGCGCAGTAATCCAAATCTAGTATGAACCTTACTATCAAAGACTTTACTTGGCACAACAAGGCAATAAAATAAGATAAGGAGAGGTTTCTACAGTAGTAACAACTTCCAAGACTCAAATATAAAACAAAATTACTGTAGTAAAATAAACACATGGGTTATCTCCCAAGAAGTGCTTTCTTTATAGCCATTAAGATGGGCTCAGCATTTTTAATGATGCACTCGCAAGAAATAGTATTTGAAGCAAAAGAGAGCATCAAGAGGCAAATTCAAAACAAATTTAAGTCTAACATGCTTCCTATGCATAGGAATCTTTTAAATAAACAAGTTCATGAAGAGCAAAGTGACAAGCATAGGAAGATAAAACAAGTGTAGGTTCAAAAATTTCAGCACATAGAGAGGTGTTTTAGTAACATGAAAATTTCTACAACCATATTCTCCTCTCTCATAATAATATCCAGTAGCATCATGAGCAAATTCAACAATATAACTATCAAATGAAACATTCTTATCATGAGCTATATGCATAAAATTATTACTCTCCACATGAGCATAATCAATTTTAGTAGTTGTAGTGGGAGCAAATTCAACAAAGTAGCTATCATCAAATATAGGAGGCATATTGTAATCATAATCAAATTTATCCTCCATAACAGGTGGCACCAAAAGACTACTATCATTATAATCATCATAAATAGGAGGTAAAGTATCATCAAAGAAAATTTTCTCCTCAATGCTTGGGGGACTAAAAGGATCATGCTCATCAAAACCAGCTTCCACAAGCTTAGAATTTTCCATATCATTAGCAACAATGGTGTTCAAAGTATTCATACTAATATGTTCCATGGGTTTTTTAATTTTCGCATCAAACCATCCATGTCTTAACTCAGGAAATAATTTTAAAAGCTCACTGTTGCTTTCCATTATGCCAAACCAGTGTAAAACAAGAAACAAAAAGATGCAATTGCAGGATCTAAAGGAAATAGCTTCGAGTACTTACAACGGTACCGGAAAATAGCTTAGTAGCCGAGATCCGGAGTGTGAGTACCTTTTACCTTTCCTCCCCGGCAACGGCGCCAGAAAATAGCTTGATGTCTACGCACACTCTTTTTCCTGTAGACAGTGTTGGGCCTCCAAGAGCAGAGGTTTGTAGAACAGCAGCAAGTTTTCCCTTAAGTGGATCACCCAAGGTTTATCGAACTCAGGGAGGAAGAGGTCAAAGATATCCCTCTCATGCAACCCTGCAACCACAAAGCAAGAAGTCTCTTGTGTCTCCAACACACCTAATACACTTGTCAGATGTATAGGTGCACTAGTTCGGTGAAGAGATAGTGAAATACAGGTGGTACGAATACATATGAGCAGTAGTAACGGCACCAGAAAATACTTGATGCTACAACTGGCGTGTGGTTGATGGTGGGAATATTGCAGGCAGTACAGATGCAGTAAAACAGTAAACAAGCGATGATTGCAGTATTTGGGAACAAGGCCTAGGGATCGTACTTTCACTAGTGGACTCTCAACATTGATCACATAACAGAATAAATAGATATATGCTATACTCTACACTCTCTTGTTGGATGATGAACACCACTAATTGTGTAGGATTACACGAACCCTCAATGCCGGAGTTAACAAGCTCCACAATATTCGATATTCATGTTTAAATAACCTTAGAGTGCATGATAGATCAACACAACTATACCAAGTACTAACATAGCATGCACACTGTCACCTTCATACTATGAAAGGAGGAATAGATCACATTAATACCACCATAGTAATAGTTAACTTCATAATCTACAAGAGATCATAATCATAAACTACGCCAAGTACTACATGATGCACACACTGTCACCATTACATCATGCAGGAGGAATAGAGTACTTTAATAACATCACTAGAGTAGCACATAGATGAATAGTGATACAAAACTCATATGAATCTCAATCATGTAAGGCAGCTCATGAGATCATTGTATTGAAGTACATAGGAGAGAGATTAACCACATAGCTACCGGTACAGCCCCTTAGCCTCGATGGAGAACTACTCCCTCCTCATGGGAGACAGCAGCGTTGATGAAGATGGCGGTGGTGTCGATGGAGATGCCTTCCGGGGGCACTTCCCCGTCCCGGCGGCGTGCCAGAACAGAGAGTTCTGTCCCCCAGATCTTGGCTTCGCGATGGCGGCGGCTCTGGAAGGTTTCTCGTACCGTGGCTTTTTCCATATCGAAGATTTAGGTCAGGGACCTTTAAATAGACGAAGAGGCGGAGTCGGAGGGCTGACGAGGCGGTGACACCATAGGGGGGCGCGGCCCCCCTCTGGTCGTGCCATGCTTACCTCTTAGAAGGGCCATTCTTTTACTTTTATGTTGAGTCAGTTTACCTATTCCCTTCCATCTTAAGAAGCAAACACTTGTGTTAACTGTGCATTGATTCTTACATACTTGCATATTTGCATTCATCATATTACTTTATGTTGACAACTATCCATGAGATATACATGTTACAAGTTGAAAGGAACCGCTGAAACTTATATCTTCCTTTGTGTTGCTTCAATGCCTTTACTATAAATTTATTGCTTTATGAGTTAACTCTTATGCAAGACTTATTGATGCTTGTCTTGAAAGTACTATTCATGAAAAGTCTTTGCTATATGATTCAATTGTTTACTCATTGTCTTTACCATTGCTTCGAATCGCTGCATTCATTACATGTGCTTACAATAGTATTGATCAAGATTATGATAGCATGTCACTTCAGAAATTATCTTTGTTATCGTTTACCTACTTGAGGACGAGTAGGAACTAAGCTTGGGGATGTTGATACGTCTCCAACGTATCGATAATTTCTTATGTTCCATGCTTGTTTTATGATGATACACACATGTTTTATACATACTTTATGTCATATTTATGCATTTTCCGGCACTAACCTATTAACGAGATGCCGAAGAGCCAGTTGCTGTTTTCTGCTGTTTTTGGTTTCAGAAATCCTAGTAAGGAAATATTCTCGGAATTGGACGAAATCAACGCCCAGGATCTTATTTTTCCACGAAGCTTCCAGAAGTCCGAAAGGGAAACGAAGTGGGGTGACGAGGCGGTGACACGCCAGGGCGGCGCGACCCACCCCCTGGCCACGCGACCCTGTTGTGTGGGCCCCTCGCGTCGGCCCTAAACCTACCCTTCCGCCTATAAGAAGCCTTCGTCGATAATAACTCCAGTACCGAGAGCCACGATATGGAAAACCTTCCAGAGACGCCGCCGCCGCCAATCCCATCTCGGGGGATTCAGGAGATCGCCTCCGGCACCCTGCCGGAGAGGGGAATCATCTCCCGGAGGACTCTTCACCGCCATGGTCGCCTCCGGAGTGATGTGTGAGTAGTTCACCCCTGGACTATGGGTCCATATCAGTAGCTAGATGGTTGTCTTCTCCTCATTGTGCTATCATTGTCGGATCGTGTGAGCTGCCTAACATGATCAAGATCATCTATTTGTAATGCTACATGTTGCGTTTGTTGGGATCCGATGAATATGGAATGCTATGTTATGTTGATTATCAATCTATCATCTATGTGTTGTTTATGATCTTGCATGCTCTCCGTTATTAGTAGAGGCTCTGGCCAAGTCATTACTTGTAACTCCAAGAGGGAGTATTTATGCTCGATAGTGGGTTCATGCCTCCATTAAATGCAGGGACGATGTGAGAAAGTTCTAAGGTTGTGGATGTGATGTTGCCACTAGGGATAAAACATCAATGCATTGTCTAAGGATATTTGTGTTGATTACATTACGCACCATACTTAATGCAATTTTCTGTTGTTTGCAACTTAATACTGGAAGGGGTGCGGACGCTAACCCGAAGGTGGACTTTTTAGGCATAGATGCATGCTGGATAGCGGTCTATGTACTTTGTCGTAATGCCCAATTGAATTTCACACTACTCATCATAACATGTATGTGCATTTTCATGCCATCTTTATTTGTCAATTGCCCAACTATAATTTGTTCACCCAACATGCTATTTCTTATGGGAGAGACACCACTAGTGAACTGTGGACCATGATACGTCTCCGACGTATCGATAATTTCTTATGTTACATGCTTGTTTTATGACAATACCTACATGTTTTGTTCACACTTTATGATAATTTTATGCATTTTCCGGAACTAACCTATTGACGAGATGCCGAAGTGCCAGTTCCTGTTTTCTGCTGTTTTTGGTTTCAGAAATCCTAGTAAGGAAATATTCTCAGAATTGGACGAAATCAACGCCCAGCATCTTAGAATTCCACGAAGCTTCCAGAACACCCGAGAGCCACCAGAGGAGAGCCCTGGGGGCCCCAGACGCCAGGCTGGCGCGGCCAGGGGGTGGGCCGCGCCCCCCTGTTGTGTCGCCGCCTCGTCAGCCCTCCGACTCCGCCTCTTCGCCTATATAAAGGTCCCTGACCTAAAA